>NC_053454.1:70330946-71530946 GCF_015227805.2 Hirundo rustica | reverse complement strand
AAACTGTTTAAGCAGAAAATTCTTTGCCAGGTCAGTTAAACAGCTTGTTTAGAGATTTCTGTAAGATACTTGGCTCTGCCAGGACTTTGTCATCTTTTCCTGCTACACTCTCCTATGCAACGGAGAGCCTGCAGAGCTCTCTGCAAGTGATTGTAACACTCCTTCTGATTTACAGAGCAATATGCTCCAAAAATTGTAGGTAGTGTCAGCATTCTACAGCATTTCTGTGCCCCCTTTTCTTATTTCTATTCAGTTTTGTCTATTTGCTCGTGTTTATTTTATCCCCCTCCCCCGCCAAGATGTCTTTAATTTTTCAGTGGAAGACAAAGCATAATTTGCAAGGCAGTGGAGGAGAACTGCGACCTGCATCTGCTGAATGTACCACACAGATATGGACACCTGCCCCATCTCAGTGTTGCACTTTCCTTCCCCTGTGAGTAGGTTCAGGACATTTACTTCTCTACATCTTGACTCTCCTAAGATAGTTGCAATTCTAACAATCTTCTCTTTTTTTTCTTTTTCTTTTTTTTTTTTTTTTTTTTCATATTTTATCTTCCTTCTTCCTTTTCCTATTTTATTTTTGCCCTGAGGTAAAAGGAACATTTCCCATTTCCACATGGACTTGCAGAAAGTGTAAGATTGGCAGCGAGGAAGAGTGTTCCAAGAAAGATTGAAAAAGTAGGAAGAGAGATTTGCTTAAAAAAAGAGAACAGAAAATGCCCCCCTTTGGGTGGAAACTCTGGATTTTGATGTGGAATGAGTGAACAGCCATATGGGGGAAAAGTATTTCCCACTATGATGGGATGGCCTCCAAGCTGGATAAGTAGTTGCCATCATAGGGAGGCAGGTATTTCAAATTTGAGGGTTTTTTTTGGTGTATTTGTAGATATACTGGTCAAAAAGCCAATGGCACCTTAGAAGCTCTGTGTTTTGAAGACATCCTTTCAATACAAAGTAGAAAAGGAGATGCTGGTGGTGTCCATACACAGCCCAGATTGTGTGAATAGAGGGTTTTCTCATGCTTGTGTTCTTTAATTCAACGGGCTCTCTGCAGTGAGGAAAGCAGACCCAACAGGCAAAAGTACAGCTGGCACACAGCACAATAAATGACTAATTTTCACTCAGCAAAGTTCCCTAAATGCTGCTACAAGCCAGACTCTGTGGAGCCATTTCTAGGATCTCAAAAGAAAGATTAAAACCATCTCAAATACACAGAATTGACAGGAAAGTAAACTTTCCTGTGGAAGGGACACAAGAAGCCAGATGGTGAGTGTTGCATGAAGCCAAACAAATCCAGTCTCTGAATTCCTAAGGCGTATAAACCTCTGCACAGAAATTAAATTTCTCTGAAAAAAAGTGAACTATATGCAAATCCATGCTGTCATAATTCTGTCATGCAGAACAAAGATCTTGTAATTTCCCAATGTTGTCCTTTCCTTACCCCCCTGAAAATGTGTTCAAAAGCATAAAATAAGAAGCATTTTCGCTGGAGTAAGCTGTAAGGAGATGGAACAATTACAGGTAGCAGAGGAGGATCAATCAGGAGTTAAATGAACTCCTTTTGTTGTTTGCAGTAGCTCTGGAGCCACGCAAAGCAAAGCATCATCTTTTGTTGCTGCACTGTACTGTTTTCTGATGATGCAGCCAGCTCTTCAAAGAATAAAGCGATGGATGGTCTGCAGCTTCAATTCACAGAATTTAAAATATGTTCCTACATGCCTAAGATGAAACTGATTGAGGCTGTGTTAATACATGTTATTTAAATTCCTTGACCAGCAAGCAGCAGTAATAAGGTTTAATAAGATTGTGGCTTGCACAAAGTGGGCTGTGAGTCTAGGACTGTTATCCTGTCACTTTGTAGAACTCATTTTGTTTTCATATGACATTTATTGCCCAACCTTGTTCACTCAGTTCTGAAGAAAGATGAACTAAAATTGTAGAGCTTTTGTCCTAGAGCGTCTACATGACAAACAGAGTGGAAAGATTTATGTGTGAAGGGAGGGGATTATGAAAGTTTAGAGGGCTGTGAAGAAACCATCTGTAGGGACATAAGTGACCTAAAGGTAAGGGATTTAAATATTAATATGTTGCATTTAAATGTTTGTTATTAAGTTTTTATTTTAGTTTAGAACTTGGGACCCCGTGCTGGTCTTTTCTATGCATGGTAGGACGTGCTGAGAGGATTAGTGAAGCAGAGTGCAAATCAAGAGAATGAATCAGCTGTAAGCGATTGGAATTGGGATCACATGGGAATAAAGTGCCAATTATCTTTATCAGCTTCCAAGTCTATATATTGAAGTTAATTTTTCAAACTTTAATTAGAATTAAATTCTAAAGCTCTAAAGTAGTACCAAAAGTAGCTTTCTTTCTTCTGAACAAAATAGAACTAGCTGGTAGGGTGTAATATGTGGGGATAAGTACAAATAAGTACAAATTCTTCATTTTATTTGAGACTCTGTCCTTAATTATTGAATGTACTCAAACCAGTTTGCCTTTTCATCCCTGGAAATGGCAGCTTGTGACAACTTTTTCCTCCCTAAAACATAATATGAGCATTATAGAAGAATGAAGGACATAGTTTTGATGAAATGTAGTTGCATGTTTTTATTTAGACCTAAAGTTTGTCTGGGCTTAGATATATACCGAGGTATTTTTCAATGTCCATGGTTTTCATTGTGATCAGATCCATAAAGCTTAGCAAAGTCACTCAGAGTTTGACCAAGTCATAAATGAATGTTTGAGAAAAACTGGAGAAGATTAAGGGAAATGGTTTCTGAGAAAAAAATGAAGACATTTATAACACCTGCTTTTTTCTTGTCTTCAGAAAACAGAATTTGTCACTACTTTGGTATTATCTACTCACAACTCCTTGCTGTTGGGGGGGATACCTTTCCCTAGACCAGCTTACTCAGACCTCCATCCAAGCTGGCTTTGAACACTTCCAGGAATGGAGCATCCACAGCTTCTCTGGGTGACCTGTGTCAGTTCCTCACCTCCCTCACAGCAAAGAACTTTATCAAATTAAAAACCTACTATCTAACCTAAAGCTACTCTTTCAGTTTAAAGCCTATTCCCTTTGTCCTGTCACTACATGTTATTGTAAACAGTCTCTCTTCATCTTGTAGGCTCCCTTCATGTACTTGAAGGCTGCAATCAGGCCACACTAGTCCTTTCTTTTTCTTTTTTTTTTTTTTTTTTTTTTTTTCCCAGGCTGAACAAACACAGTTCTCTCAGCCTTTCCTCAAAGGATTGGTGCTCCATCCCTCTAATCAACTTGGTGGCCTCCTGTGGCCTCACTCCAAGACAGCTCCACGTCCCTCCTGTGCTGCTACCTCAGAGGTGATGCAGCACTGCAGGTGGGCTCTCAGCAGAGCAGAGGGGCAGAATACTCTCCCTCCCTCCTTTTCCAGCTGCCCACGGTGCTCTGGGTGCAGTCTAGGACACATTTGACTTTTTGGGCTGCAAGGGTACATGGCCAGGGCATGCCCAGTCTCTCCTCCACCAGCACCCCCGAGTCCTTCTCACAGGGCTGCTCTCCATCTGCTCATCCCCAGCCTGGATTGCCATCAGGGGTTGCCATGACCCAAGTGCAGCATCAGCACTTGATCTTGTTAAACCTCACGAGATTCCCATGCAGCCATTTCTTGGAGCTTGTCCAATTCCCTGTGGATGACGTTCTGTCCTTCAGGTGTGTCAACAGCACCCCTCAGCTTGGTGTCACCTGCAAATGCACTGAGGGTGCACTTGGTCCTTTGTCTGTGTCATCAATGAAGATCTTAAATATTGTCGATGTATAGCTGAGCAGAGTCGGAGAATCGTTTATGTAGGAAGAGACCTCTAAGATCATTGAGTGCAACAATTAACCCAGCACTGCAAGGCCCATCTCTAAGCCATGTCCCTAAATGCCACATCCACATGTGTTTTGGACACTTGTGGGGATGATGTGATTTCACCGCTTCAGTGAGCAGCTTGAACACCTTTTGGTGAAGAAATTTTCCCTAATAGCCAATCTAAACCTTCCCTGGCACAACTTGTGGCAACATCCTTTTGTCCTATTGCTAGTTATCTGGCAGAAGAGACTGACCTCCATCTGGCCACAGCCTCCTTTAGTAGCTGTAGAGAGCCATTAGTCCCCCTATGAGTTTCCTTTTTCCAGAATAAACAACCTCTGTTTTCTCAGCTGCATCCCACCTGCACTTGTGCTCCAGACCCTTCACCAGGGCTCTCACCAGCATCTCAGGTTTTCTTCATCAGCTGGAGAAGTTAGGAGAACATGGGTTAGTGGGAATGGAGATCTGCATTTTATTGTCAGTCACTGGGTGTCTCATGCTGTGTGCGTGACTCTTCCTCTTGCCTTTGCATGACTTTCATTGTGTCTGGGTTCAATCTGCTGCATAATCAAGAAGATGTATGCATTGAGCCTACTTAGGAAATGAGCAAGCTTAACAAGGCAGTACTGATCCCAAGTATGCCTCAGAAAATACCTGGTGTGTTGTATAATGGAAAAGTAAATTCACCTCCAATTTGAAGGTGAGAGGTTGAGTGTGGAGAACTGTTAACACATCACAGCAGTGTGCAGGAGGTTTATTTTGCCCACAGTTATGTCATATAGGAGAATCAGTGAGTATTTATCACATGTTAAGCCAGCAGAGTGAAAAAGAAAAAAAAAAAACATATGACTGGGTGACCTTCGTAGCTTGCACAATGTCTTTTATGGGAAACTTGGAGGACTGTAAGCACTGATGAGCAATGAGAAAATGTTTTCCCTTGGAACTCATAGGCTTTAACGTGGCTTGCCCAGTCAGATGAGAAATTAAGTTTATAATTCAAGTCTCTGGGTTTCCAGTCATATTTTTGTTGCTAGGTTATGTTTTCTTTCTACCAAATGTAACACAAGGCTCTCCCTCACTAGTGTTGCATGAGCTTTTTCCTTCAGCTAGTTTGCATCTACTCAAAATAAAAAATAAATGAAACACAGGGGGCCCTGAAAGACAGGCTTTATCATGAACTGTTTAAACCTAGGCACAAATGCCCTACATCAGAATGATATTGTCTTTACTTGATGGATGGAGAGATGTACCAGATCTGTGAAGGTGTCAGATTAAAGGTCTAATCTTCCAAAAAGAAAGAGGGAATGGAGATGGGATTTATGATTTTGTTGGTGAATCACAACTAATTCAAAGGGAACAACTGAGAGAGCTTTACACTAATACTCTGGTGGAGAACTCTGATCCCTTTCCCAGAATATGCCAGTTTTATTATCAGAGAAGTCATGAAACCCTAGTGGATAGTGTGGAAACCTTTCTGAAGAGGCAGATGAAAATAAGATGGAGGAGAGATTTAAGAATAATGCTTCATGCAGGGTGGCTTTTTTTTTTTTTTCCACTTTTTTGCAACTGATTGCATGAAATTGAAGCTGTGAACAGTAGAATGGAGTGGTTTGGAAAGACTTCAGCTATGTCTTCTGATCAAAAAAGAAAAAAGTGAGAGAGAAAATAAGTTTTGCTCTAGAAAGAGTGGTCATTTGAGCTTTCGCCCCGCAGTTGTTTGCAATGGCATTATTGGAGCAAGATGAGGTCTAGCACTCTTTTTAGTCTCACAAAACACTTCAAACACACTGTTTGTAGCTGAGAAATCTACACAGTACCTTTTTGTCACACTATATGAAATATCTGTGACCTGCCTCAGTGAAACGTTCACCTGGCATTAATTTCTTTCTGCTCCAAACAATGACTTTAATTGCTTGAGCATCACTTTTTGCTCTTATTCTTGCTTTTTGTACACTATCCAGTTCCTCTCAAAGTGGTAGTGTATTTTGAAATGTAATCCTGAGGCTTGCTGGGCTGGGGACTCACACCATTATCTCTATTTAAGGACTGCAAAAAGTATATATTTTTTTTAATTCTAGCTTTGCAGGTGCCTGTAGTGAAAAGGTAAGTGAGTACAGCTGTTGTTGAGACTCTCTTATTCTGTAAAGTCTAAGAAAAGCCTGTGAGACTGGGAGGGGTGAAGAGACTGGAAGAGATCTCTAGAAATTATCTTGTCCAGCCTCTTGCTCAAAGCATACTTGGTGTCCCAGGTAGATCAGAGTGGTCAAAGCCTCTCTTAAGGATGGCCTTGTTGGTAAGGAGATGCAGAGAAGCTGGCACCAGGAGGTAAAAGGTCTGCAGTTTCAGAGGGCTGTCAGTCCTGTCCCACCATGTGTTGAGAATCAGAAGGTTTAGTCTGGTCTACTTCGTCACCAACTCACCATCACCTAGAGATTACTCAGTTGGGAGCACTTTGTTTTCCTGGTGAGGAAAAGGTTTAGGTGTTTGTTTCATTCAGTTTTTTTTTAAATAATTGTTGTTATTTTTCTTGAGTGAGGCTGCTGGAGCTGTTAAGTGCTTAAACCCACTGGATGCTCTCAGAGCTCTGCCCCCAGGTCATCACTGAGATGGAGAGCCACCACAATGTATTAACTTCTAAACTCTGAAAATTTACATATCATCTTTACTAAATCTAGATTTTGATTGCTTGTGATTATAAACCTGGAGTTGAGGTGCAATTGTGCCCGTCAAATGGAGGATGAGGTCTTCCAAAATATGGTGAAGAAGCAAGTTTCTGGTAGTTTCTGGAGTGTTCCTCCAAGGATGTGCATTGTGGCTTTGCCGAGTTCAGGGATTTGTTGGATGACAAGCTTTGCTTTGCTTTTGGCTGTTTTCAGCATGACTTACAAGACTGGATGATGGGGCTGAACCAGATACTCTAGCTCTGTGCTTCAGTTTTAAACATTTACCTGCAATAAGCAATAAATCTCGTTGCTTTTGATCAGAAATTATGTATTATATTGTAGTGTACGGTTTATTCTGATTGCAGAATACAGCTACTAAAGGGATCTGAAAATGTGTATGCTGAGCCCTCTTATCAGTCAGTCAAAATCCTTGTTTTAAATGATTTCTCTCTGTTTGACCCGTTCTATCAAAACAAAAGATGAGTGCAGTGTTAAAATTATATCAGCTAATAATTTAGTCGCACTTTCTCCTCATGTGCTTATTAGTCACAGAGACCAATAATGCCCATGTGCTTCTGCTTAAAGCTGTAATAAATGTTATGTATTGTGTACAGCAATAAGAGAAACAACTTAGGAAAAACAGAAGGTAAAATGTATATTTTTGTTTTAGGCTGTGACAAGCATGTTCCCCTCCTAGTTTATGATACAAGTTTAAAATAGACAGAAATCAACAGCAGGACCTATCAAAGCCCACCCTTCCTTTAAGGTTATATTGAGCTTTTGCTTTATGCTTTCCTTGGAGGTTGAACTAACTCAGTGTGGTTCTAAACATGCACACTTATGAAAAATGTGTGCATATACATATAAACAAAAAAATGAAAAAGCCTATTACCATTTTCCAGTAAGTTCTGAGACACTTTAAAAGTACCCAATTCAATCTAATAGAGAGAAGTAAGAAGGGGTTATATATTTTTGAAACTTTGATGAATAAGGTTACTGCAAATGTACTAAAACCTGCACCTATAAACTATATGCACTGGTTATGTACCTTGGTAGAACTAACCCTTCAAGAAGAATTTTTCTTTTCAATTTATCTCATTTTAGGAAATGAGATGAGCTCTGTGTCCCTGTGATATGCTTAAGATGACAGAGGGGTGGTCCACATTCTGTGCTTGAGCAGCCTTTGCATGTGGGATCTTCGGACAGGAAACGTTTTGGTAGGCATTATTATAGCAGTGATGAATGGCTCTTCAGAGCATGAGGGCTCCAAATGAAGAGGATCCATTGAGCAGCTGCAATGCAAACAGCAAAAGATATGTTTCTGGGAGAATTCCCTGGGGCAAAGGAAGAACAGGTGAAGCAGTAGGCAGAAAATAGAAACAAACACTATCACTTCTTCAAAATCTGAATTTTGATGAAAGGGAAGATAACTGGGAAACTTGTTTTGAAAGCGTGCTTCTGACACATAGCCAAATGCTGAAATACAGACATTAGGGCTAGCTGAAAATAAAAAGACCGTACTATGAGATGAAATTTTAAATGAAAAACTGGGAATACAAGTGAAACTGCAGCTGATGATTACTAATGTATGTTTTATCTTGCTCTGTGAAGACAAATGAATATTATGTATGCATTACATAATATTTGATAGTCATTTTTAGGTGCTTTCCCTTTTAATAATAGTCACTGAGAAGTCAGTCTGAATTTAATTTAGAGATAGCACAAGACAGACTTGGTTATATAAAACACCATTAGAGAAACCTGTATGCCTTATCCAACACTTGGTGAAGAGAAGGCAATTACGAGAGATCAGAATACATTCTGAAAGGATCACTTAAATTTTTTATGAATGAAATTGAAACAAACTGCACCCAGTAATTATATTTAGATGTTTTTGGTTTTTTTTTTTCCCCCAGATCCAGCCTGCTCATTCTGCTTTCAGTTGCTCTTCCTGTCACAAAATTAGAAGGTGGGCATGTGAAATTGTCCCCTGACTAGAAGGAACAAAATATTTTTCATTGACTTCAACAGGCTGGGCGTTGAATACCAATTCTCAAAAATCAAGAGATTTGGCACACTCTTAAAAGGAATTGTCTTTGAAAGCCCTCAGGTTCTTACCTGGAAATGACAGCACTTATATTTGTGGTCATAGTTCAGAACTCTGGCCTTGAAACTTTTGGTGAAGTAGGTTAAGACTCCATGGGGACCTTAATCAGTGACATCCTTCATATGAGTAATGCAGTACACTCCAATTAGTTTTGGAAATGGGTAATAGAGAAGAGTGTTTAAAGAGATTTTCTTCAAGCAGCCAGTTTATTTCCATTGACACTCACTGGATAATCCTTTGTTTGTGTAGTATGACAAGATCTCTTGTGAGACATAGATTTTGTGATTAGACACAGCAAGCTGCATTAAATCACGAGCAGAGGTAGTCTCTTAAGCTCTGAAAGTGGTTTGAGCTTATTAAACTCTGTGCTAAGCTACTTTTACGAGTGCATGGGGCATCTAAGATATGCCCTATACCCCAAAGGATCCAACCAGGACACTAAGAATTGCCTATACAGTGTATAAAGGCTGATTCCCCCTGCAGTGGATTACTGACCCATCTGAGGGAACTCAGCAGCTGCCAGCAGGAACATGCACGGTGCAAAAGCAAGAGGATAACTTCTGTCATGGATACTGTAAAGGGAGCGGAGGAAAGGAAAGTATGACTACCTGCATTTACCTAAGACAGCAGTCTTAACGCTCCAGAAGGCACTGCAGGACCTTTGATAGCTGAGAGTGGTCAGTGCTGCTGTTCTGTGGGTGGAATTTCCCATCTGCTAAGTATCTGCTCAGGAGAGATTTTCAGCACATTTACCCATCTCCCCCAGCTCTTCTCCTGCCAACTGATTTATGATTTCTGCTGCATCAGATGAATTTGCATTTTACTTAGGAATCCATCAACCAAAAGACCTCTTGAATGTTTTACAGCACAAATTAAATTAATGCTTTGGTATAGCCCTTTAGAAAAGGTCTAATGCAAAAGGGGGTAAGGTTCCAGCAGCATGCTGCCTAAATCTGTGTAATTTTCCATCTCCTAAGTCCCTTCCTATGCTGATCTGGGGTGGTGCTGCTTGCCTGGGAGACCAGGACACAGTTTGGTGTGTATGTGGCAGACCTGCCACAGACCTGTGTCCTGCTCTCCATGTGTTTGTTTGGCCATTGCAGGTGTGACAGGAAGTGATGCCGTTTGGTTTCTGCCTTTTTTTTCTTTTAGGTGTTCTCTGTATTCTTTGCACGTGTGTTTGTAACTCCATAGCCTATTGTATGAGTAGCTAGTTTCCCCAGTACTTTTCCACGGCCTTTCCTTAAGCAGAGAGACATATTCCAGAGCTCCAAGCCCTGGAGGGGTACAAGGCCCCAGTGTATCTTGGTTACTCCTGGGAACCGAGGCTGAGAATAGATTTTCCGGATACATTTTCATGGACAAAGTACAGCTAGTGCTGAGGGGGGCTCAAGAGAAGGGGCTCGACCTGGAGGGGAATTGCATCACCACTTGTCCTCTTAATTGGTGTTTTTTATTAATTATGCTAATCTCCTAAAGCCTATAAAAATATACTCACCCCTGGAGGGGATGGGCTCTTGTGGACATCTTTCCATAACTGCCCCTGAATGCCTTCAAATAAAGATCTACTCTTATGTTACCTCCTTACTGAAATTATCTCGAGTTTCATTTCCAGGTGGGCAAAAAGGCAACAGAAGAGCAGCCTGCACCCCCTGGGGCTGTGTGATTATACAGATCTAGACTGGTAAGGGTAGAATTCTGCCCTCCTTGATCATCCCTTTTGTTTATTGGCTTGACACAAAAGTTGAAGGGAGCTTCTTGCTTTTAAACCTTGGAAGCACCCCATCTGACAAAGCAGTACCTTTCTTTGTTCAAAGATTTTGAGCTGATAGAGCTGGAAGAGCCCCAGTAAAATCAATGAAAAACTATCCAAGGCAAATAGGCTTACAGATGAATAAATGCTCTCAACTATTTTTATTCTGAGCTCAGAAAATCTCTTTCTGACTGTCAGTATTTTTTTGCTGATAAAAAAGCAATTTTAAAATTTCTGATTCTTCAAATATTAATAGAGGTGTATTGGCAGATTTGGGGCTTGCAGTTCTCCCTGAGCTTAAACAAAGGAAATGCAGCTGGACAAAAGCTTTTCTAAGTGGGCCTGTAAGTACTTGTTCACATCTCACCAAGGGCTGATCTTTCCACCAACCCTTAGCAGCATTAGGGAAATAGAAGCGCTGCAGCCAATGAAAGCTTTATTCATTCCTCTGGCCACCACAGGAAGTGTTTCTGTACAAGTAGACATCAGCAGACATCTTACTTACTGTGCAGTTTTCCAGGCCACTGAGCACTCAGGGCTCTAGTAAAATATATGGTTTAAATGAAGCCTGGAAGGCCACGGGACGAGTGGAGAGTCTCTGGGACATCAGACCTCTCACTCTGAGACCATGTTTTCTCATCTGCTCTAGTGCTTACTAGTTGATATAGGTTTCTGTGCTGGACATGAGAAAATGCACCCTCCTGTGTTTGCATTTGCTGGATGTGTCTCCTTTGAACTGGTTTATGTCCTGACACATTTTGCACAGAAGGTCCTTGTTCTCATCTCTTGGGTGGTTCAGAGTGACAGAATGCTGCTGCAATTTCATTCACTGCTGTATCTTCCTATTGCCCTGCGTATCAAAAAGTTGTTTATTTGAGTTGTATCTTTGAAAACTGCCTTACTTTGATGTGGAAAATCCTAAGCCTATAAAATCTAGTTCCTTTATGTGACATAGCTTCAGGAGTATAGTCTGACTTTTTTTTTTTTTTTTTTTTTTTTTTTTTTTTTTTTTTTTTTTTTTTTTTTTTCCTTTTTGAAGTGAGCATAATTTTGCCTCAAACCTACTTACAGCATAACTTTGCTGACTTGATGTCCCTTTTTACTGAAGCAATTTGGTCGAATGTGCCAGTGTGACTTTGAGGAAAGGCATCAGACCTCTACTTATGGGAGTGTTCTGTTCTCATGCCCCCTGCATCTCCCGTGACCAGAAGTGAAATTTCTTGCTGGTAAAGTACCTGTATGCTTAGGTTGCCCATATCTGCTTTAGTTTTTCAAGTACACGATTGGGACTTCTACCTCTTTCGGTGGAAGCCAAAAATATCCTTTTATATTGGCCCAGACCCTCTACAGTCTGCTCCTGCATTCTCCTTGGTTGCAAAATACCGGCTTTTTGGGACTTCGGGTTTTGTATGTTCTAGAAGGAATTTTATAGTTTGAGGTTCTTGACCTAGGGTGTATGCCTGGGAAGCTGGCCAGGAAGAAAAAACTGTGGAGCCAATGTGACATATGCCTTGTCTCCCACATGAAGAAGCTTCCCTTTGCAACTTGCTTTTTGTGGGTTCTTTGCCTCATATTTGGGAAGAGTACACTCCATTCTCATTAAAAAGATGGTTTTGCCATACCTAAAGGATGTATGTATTTTTGACTCCCAAACCTTTTGCCATACTGATGGCTTGTATTTACAACTGTGCTTCTCTGAATACTATACTCCAGCTCATCCTGTAAGGCTGAGTTAGCAGATGTGGGGACCAGCAAGTTGGATCTCCCTTGTGCTGGATCTCAGAGGAGGCAGCTGCAGGGCTGCAGTGAGGCAGTAGATGTGAGTATCAGATCAAAGACAAAACGACACCTCTAGCACTGCTCTAGAATTGGAGATGGAGGGGGACAGGATTTTGGCATGAAGCTCTCCACCCAGCTTCATGTCTGGGATAACATGAGGTACCTTGGGGAAAAAAGTAACATGGGTGGGAAAGGTCTGAGTGGCGATATGCTGTGTCTGGCAGTCTGAGCAGGGTCCTTAGACCTTCATGATGAAGCTACCTCTGGCTCTTTGGGGAAAAGAATAAGCACATTTGTGCTTGTGTTGGCTGTTAGGGGATGATTAGAATTAACACACTGGTTTGTTCCTGGGGTTGGTTGCTTTAGTCTTGGGCAAACGTGGATGTAAAGAGTTTAGACACAGAAATTTTTCCTCCCCATAGCAGCCTCCTCAAATCATGCTCAAAATGTCAGGTTTTGCTTCTTTTGCTGCATCCTAAAGTGCTGCCAATATTTCCCTTTGCATCTCCGTGCCATTTCTCCATCTGAATTTACTAGTGCCTAAACCAGCTCAGGCTCAGAAGGAGACTTCCTTTACAAAGATGCCTTTTACAGAACAGGAAGCTGTATGATATAGATGTCTCTTACAGCGCAGGAAACTCAGTTATGATATTAATGTCTGCGTTTGGTGGGGCTGTTTTCCAAGGTTTTGCACTAGTTTGTGTATCAGCAAATCCCAGCGGAGACTTAAGAGAGGCAAAGTATGTGGCCAAGGCGTGAGGAGGGGTGCAGCTGGCTGCAGTCTCTTAGCTGTGGGGCTTTCTCTTGGGAAAGGCAGAAACACTGCAAGATTTTGGATGGGGAGTGGGAGCTGGGACTGGAGGGGAAAGGTTGGGCTGGCGCTACAGCGGGGCAGAATTCACTGCCAACGCGGAGATCAGCCCTTTACTGCTTCTCCTGCCATGCATGAGCCTTTGCTTTCCTCAATGTGACCTTATGTTTCTGAATATAAATTTTCCACATTTTGGGGCAAACATGGCTTTGATTTTTGGTGGCGTATCACTTAACAGCTGACATTGTAACAGTATAAGGGTTTTTGCAGTAGATAGATTTAGAAACAAAGAGAAGCAGTGAGAATAGTGCTCTGATAATGTGTGAAGACCTTTTGTGTCCTTCAGTTGCACTAGGTATCGAGGATGAGGCGTCACATCGTTGTGCTGGTTTGAAAACCCAGAATATGTTTTTTAAAAATACAATTTTGGGTCTGTAAAAGAACCTACTGAAGATGAAGAAACCCTTTCATGAAGCCCTAAAACTGGTCAGAGGGTGGTTAAGAGGCAAGTCTCCAAAGTAAAAACATGAGGCTACAGGCAACACAGTCGGAAGCACAACAAAGGCTTAGCAGAGGCATGCAGGAGATGGGTTGGGTTGGCTTGTCTGCCTGCATGGTGCTGGTGGAAAGGGTGTTGGATCAAGATGAAAACCTTTTTAAGATTTCTGCGCAGTTTGCATAGTTGACTGGCAAGGCAGGGCAGACCCAGGTTGTTGGCTTTTATCTCTTTCCCCAAGTGTTGCCGAGCTGAGGAGGGTGAGAAGGCTGCTGCCCAGCTGTTGGTGTGTGCCCCTCTTGGCAGCTCTCCACAGGAGGGATGGCTATGTTATTTTAAATATCTTCCCATGAATTTCTTGGAGTGACCTTGAACACTTCTTCCTTAATTTAAAACCTCTGGAATATGTGTGAGGAGCTGATTTAATTCTGATCTGTCTCAACACTCTTTGTCAGAGGCAGGTTTGGGAGGGGTTGCACATGTGTCACTTGCAGAAGGCAACTAGAAGAAGAGGGGAGAAAGCCTTGTCTCTGGGGAGACTTTGCCTGGCAACCATTTCATGTCTGTCATGGGATGGGCAGTCAGCAGAAGACCACCAAGGACGCTGTATCCTCCAGAGAGGTTTCACCAGTCACATGGAAAAAGGTCTTCAGCCATGGACTGCAGTGGGATATTTTCATCTTCTGTCCTCCTTTTCTGTTCTTGTTCAGTAGGGCAACTCGCCTTTTGTCACCAGTAAATGGTTCTCAGATGCAATGTCATCTCATTTGGCTTAATTTTGTCCTAGACCATCAGTTTCATAAGAACTCCTTGCAGTTCCCCATAGTGGAACGTGACAATGTGTAACACAACTTAGATAGTAGTATTGCACGTGGGCAATTCTTGCGTCCCTCCAAATAGATCATGAAATGAACAAAGTACAGTAGCTAGTCTGAAGACAGTTTTAGAGTCCTAAATATAATGCAGTTTTTGGCCTGAATGCAGGCTGAATCTTGGGGTGAGCATGACAACCCACCTCACACTCCATATGGCTTCTGCTCTCGAAGAAAAAACAGTTTATTGTCCTGCATACTGGGTTACATGCAAAAATGCTGGCATAGGGTTATGCCAAGACAGTTGTCCTGATTTTTTACTTGAAATTATTTCCTCTTTGTAATAGATGCATTACACAGATGCAAACTCCTAATCCCGTGGTGGTTCTGGTACTTCAGTACTAGAGCACCTTGGCAGCTCTATAAGCATTAAAATGCACATCAATAAAAAGTTGTTTGAGTTTGTGGCTAAAATCTCTTTTCATCAGTGTTTGGAGCAACCTTTAAGCAAAGTCCTCCGAGCTACTCTAGTGTGAGACTTAAGCCATGGTCCTAATCACCTGTTGTCACTAAACATTTCTTAATACTTTTCACAGTAGGAAGTTTATTAACTCTGATTTTTACGTTAAGTTCAGTTTGGATAATTACATGTTGGCTACATAAAGTATTAGACCACAGTATTTTCTGTTGGCATCTCTTCTCCTTTTCATCCTAAATCATGGTGTGATAGTTACAGTTTGTTGTACAGTAGTTAAATATGCTTTATCTGTGTCAGTACAGCTAAGGCCCACAATTAGCCAGGTTGCCTCATCTTGTCAGGCTGGTGCAGCATTGCTGGATAAAGCTGGAGTGTGTGTTGGAGTGGAAATTGTAGAAAGGAATACTGGTGACCTGGCCCCTCAAAAGTCACAGCTGTGTTAATTACCCAAGACAGCCTGGTCCCTGATGAATCACAGCTGTAGCCAATAAAGATAAGTGTGATAAAAGGGAGTGGGGTAGCTGGTGAGGGGAGGGAATCATGAATGAGGAGGAACCTCGAGGGAACCAGAGGATCACGAAGAAGGGTCCTGAGGAGAGAGAAACCTGCTGTGAGGTCAGTGTGGGTCTGCAGTTAGAGCCTGTTGTTGGAACCTGCAGTAACAGTCCAGCTAGGAAAAAGCCTGCAGTCAGAGTCTGCAAACTGATCCCTGCAGTCAGAGTTCAGCAGGAAATACCCAGCAGGTCAGAGGCTGCCAGGGAAACCTGCAGCAGGCGCTGCTGCAGCCGGAGTCAGTGAATGGTTGGAATCAGGATGGCTGAGGTGTAAAGAGGAATAAACAGGACCCTTTTCATGCTGTGATAAAGGAGAAGTCTGTGTCTTGGCTCATTTCTACCCCCTAACAAGAGGGCTGCTGCAGCAGGAAATTTGGCTGTCTGGTGAGAGTGGGCACAGTGGAGTGTATCTTGTGGCTTTTGTTCAGCTGTCATGCTCCTCTTTACCTCTTCTGAAATTAGTCATAATTTGTACCTCTGAGATTCAGTCACGAATCTCTGTGGGTGTGCCTAAGTGGGAGAAGAGTATTCTTTAGTTTTTGCCACTTCCTCATTTCAAGTTTTAGTCTTATGACTTGCCTCAGTGCACGAGGCTGTGCAGTTGACTGATCCACATCCTGCACTCACCAAAACACCTCTAGCCATGGCGAGGCATCTCATTCACAACAGGGACATGTTGTAATTTCTGGAAACTGATGTTGAGCATCTTTGGGTTCGCAAAATCAAAGGTGGACTTCCGCTATGATGTGTGATGACTCAGAGAAGAACTGGGTGGTTTCATAGCGGGAAGCCAGACTACTTCTCTTTCTGAAAGAGCGCTTGCCTCTACTTAATTGCTAAATCCAGAGTAGCTCCAGACTATTGGCAGTCTTGTGAAAGAGAGAAGATTGAGGTGGTGTTAGAAGTGATTAAAACAGAACTGCAACTAACGTAAGCCGCTGTTTATAGCTCTCTTGGCTTACTTTTTTATCTTGAAACAGAATATATTTGTGTATTGCACTCAGGTGCTTCTGTTGGTGGAGAAAAAATGCTTAAATCAAGAGCGTTAACAGGGGGAAGATGAATGTGCGTGTAGATAAGTGTCCGAGCGTCTGGATTCAAGCATGCTACTCCCTGTAAGCTGATGGAAAACAGTATTAGGATCTTGTCCGCGTGCATGAAGATTCTAGATTCTCAGAACTATTTTTCACTGTAAGTCTTTTCAGATGTGGTATTAAACACTAAAAACAGTCCTTGAACATTCCCCAACTCAAGAGACATTGGTTTTTAAACCTGGTTTTGCTGGGTCTGGATTAATTCCACAGTGGCTTCAGGCAGGCACACCCAGTTACAACATCCCCTTTTCTTTCCCCAGCTCAGTGTTTGCATGCAGCCTGCAAATCTGCCCTGACTCAAAGGGAAAAACGGTCAAAACATCTGGTGAAAGGCTGGAAAAGTAAAAGGATAACATGACTTTAAGGCAATGGTAGAAGAAAGATCCATGAAAATATATCTGAGAGTTGCTTGTACAACAGATCTCCTTTAGACTGCGCAATGGCTTTGGCTTTCAGTGGTGTCTGTATGGCCAGAGAAAAAAGAGCAAAAAAACAAAGTCTGTCTTTCCCTGAGAGAGGAGGAACAAAACCCATCTGACAGACTGTTTGGATGGGTAACTGCAGCCAAGGATTAGGAAGAGAAGTGATAAGGAGGGAAGAGGGGATATTATTTTGATAAAATGTGGAAAAAAAGAAAAACCTGGAAGAAGTGCTGATGCACCTGAAGGCAAGGAAAGGGGGTTAGATGCAAGGGTGAAAAACAATTCTGAAAAGACATTGAAGCGCTTGTCATGCAATTAGTGTGCTGTAAAATGCGTGTTATTAACTTCTGCCACCCACTGTATTGCATTTGAAATTCAAATTACAAAGTTGTCTTTCTTTGCTGTTCCCTTGTAATCTCCGTTTAAGGAAAATGTCGTGATGTGAATTGGATAGCGAGGGATTCAGCAGAGTGGGTTACAGACTGTTCCACTTCCAGTGCCCTCTATCAAACCCACTGTATTTGTCACTTCCCAAACGGAAGCTATTAGGATGCAGAAAACACGGTAATATCACAGTCTACCTGTACCCAGCCGGGAAGCTTCTTTATGTGGCACAAATATAGAACTTGCTTCAGATTCTACTCTCTTGATGTACTGCATTTGGGGACCCTCTTTTAAATAGACACCCAGTGCTTCTTACTTAATCCTTTAGTGTCCGACTCCTCCTTTACTTTTCATTTCTTCAGCTGCAAACGAAAGGTATGGTTTTTTGTTCTGTTTTTGGTAATTATTTGGGAGGAGCAGGGGAGCGGGTCGTGCATCCCAGTTTTCACACAACACACTAAATGCACAGGTTTGCACCCCTGACATTTATTTGTCTTGTACAGACACCACTCCAAGTTTTTTTATCAATCAGTTGCTTGGCTTGCAAGCAGTGGTATCTGATTAGGACATAGAATCACAGAAAAAACCACCCAGTTCCCACCGTGGGAAGTGATACCTTTCACTAGACTGGTTTGAAGCCAGAGAAGCAGCTGTATTTTCTAGTGGTTTTAATCATTCTCTCAAAGAAGCTTGTCATCGTGAAAAGCAGTAGAAAAGAGAGAGCATGGCTAGGACAATGTCTATCAGTTGGCTGCCACCTCCAGTGGCACCAGTGTCTCCTGATTGCCACATCCCTGGGCATGGGAAAACTCACAGGAGGGAGCTGGAGGCTTCAAATGAAATGGGGACAGATAGAGACAGCTGGAGTATGCTAAAATCGAGGGGTCGAGTTTCTCATCCCTACAAATACAGAAGTGGGCAGCAGAAGCACGAGCCCTTGTAAATCTACACTGCTCCATCAGGGACAGTTCTGTTCCATGCAATGCTGTGCCTTTCATCCCTCTCCTAACTTGTGCTGTTGTGCTGCTGCTCTCCCTCCTGTTTGTTACTGATCTGTGTAGCCACACTGAGAAGTGACTCTCAGGGTGAAACTCTGAAACCTGGCCCAAGGTCAGCACATCCAGCTGGCAAACCACAAGGGCGACAGGAATTGAAACAAAATGTTGTCGTGTGTGGAAACAACCAGGCTACTAGATGATGCTGATGTGGAACTCACTCCAGCAGTGGCTGGGTTTTCCCTCCTGTGAAGAAGCTGGGAGATCCCTCTCATACTTGTTTTAAGGAGGGGAAAATCCTGTGTGACTTGTGCTTTGTGTCCTGTGACTTCTCAGTAGCTTTCAGGACCTGCTTTATGGGGAAGCTCCAGGGGAAATTTCAGGCTGCTGTGTGGATTTAGGATGATCTGAGCCTGCTGGAAACGGCAAAACATAAGGTTGGCAGAAAAGAGATGCTGGAAGGGAAACAAGCTTTCTGGTTTAATATGTCTATAAAAGCCACCCATATAAACAGGAGGGATTTCCCAGCTCAGGAGTTAGCATGTTTTTCTAACCTACCTCTTTCATTAGTGAAGAAATCTGGATTTTCAGTAGTTTATTTCTGCCTTGGGCTTCAAGGAATGGCAGACTTTTGCTTGGGAGTTGAATGGAGTGCAGGCTGTCCTGGTGAAGTCCTCACCTGGCTTGAACTGCTGCAGCTCCCATGAATTAACGTAATTGCCCTGCTGCATGTTTGTCTCCTGAGATTTATTCCATTGTTCAGCACCCTCCAAAATGTTCATACTTCTGTGACAGGAGGGCACCAGTAATGCAAAAGCCATTCACTGAATAAATTGAAGAAACTGAGATCTAAAATGTTTCAGGAGAAACAGATCCTTCGAATGGGGTGGGTTTTTTTGCAGAACCTAACAGACCTCAGCTTCATGTTTCTCATAAAAATTGGAGGGAATCTGTTCCCCTGTGCTGGAGTTATAGAAATAAATATATAAATATATTTTCAAGTAAGGTGCTTTTAAGAAGTGTTTTTTTTAAATATCTGATCTTAGGGTTATTTCTATTTGTGGTTTTACTCAACCCTGGAGATGTAATACGTAATATTGTCAGAGCAAGAGCTTGGATTCCACATCAAGTCTGAGCCTGCAGTCTGTTTTTCTTTCTTTGTATATTTTCTTTCTTTTTTTTTAAACCCTGTTTGTTTTGCCCTACATAGGTAATTAGTGTGACTCTTAAAAGGGGTGCATGATGACTTCTAGTGTGTAAGATGTGGGTCTGTTTTAAATCCTCAGAGAAACCTGTCATGATATTTAACAGGCTTCACTTATCTGAGCAAAAATTACTCATTTAAACCACTATTAATATGATGATTCAGGCTCTCTTAAAAAGCAGGTCATGATCAGACATATAGATGTACTCAGATTTATTAAGAGATATCTCTTTAGATCTCTGCCATCAGATGTTATAAGGAAGAGTCTAAGAGAGAGTGCCTAGCACAGAGGTATGTAGTCAGCCTTTTACTGCAATGTTCTATTTGACAAAAATGAGAAAAATAAATCTGTTATTAATTTAGATTAGTTAATTTATTAAATTAGACTATGTCTTTGGCATTTGTCTTTGTCTATTAGATTAGACTATTGTCTTTCTCAAATTTGACCACCTGAACCTACAGTTTTGGCAAATAAAGGATCCTTTCCAGTGTAACACTTTGAGCTTAGAAAAGCCTTAATGAAAATGATGAAAAATAATTTTTGCCTTTTTTTTTTTTTTTCCCTACAAGAGATAAGAATAACACAAAAGTGAGACTCTGGTCTTTCCCTCGATATTAGTATTCCAGTCCCTGTGGCAGCACTGTGAACTGGCATGAAAACAGGCAAAGGGCTTCTGCTGCAGCAGAGAAATAAAGCAACCTTCCATCTCTGAAGGTCACGTGGGTGTCTCAGTTTTAAGCTCTCTGGTATAGTCTCCACCAAACCTGTGCTTTCTTAAGAGCTTGTAAATATCTACAGGCTCCTTCAGCCACACTTGGGACTGTCCCAGTCTTTTTAGTGGCAAATTACAAACAGCGTGTCCCCTTCACAGCCCATCCTGCCTCACCTGCAGGAGTTGCAGCAAGGTAGGCTGATGTTCTCCTCCCATCCAGCTCTTACTGTTACGACCTTGTGTGAGCTTTTAGAGTATTTCAGAAGAAACGGAATTTTCACATCTGCCACAACAACAACAACAAACACAGTTGCCTCCTTTGATGGTCCTGCAGAGAGATGCTTCAAAGGAACAAGGCCATAGGAGCCAGAATTCTATTTAATTGACTGTGTGCTTTGAATTTTTCTCTTCAGTAGAAAACAAGGATGCAGCACTTACACCCGCGAGCAGAAATGTTGCTAGGGTTCACTTTTCAGCCACTATTAATGTTTTCCTGAAAAAGTGCAGGCTTCCTGTAGACTTTTGTCAAAAGGCAAAACTCTGCTGGCTCTTAACACCACACTTCAATAGTTTCTATAATGAATAGAGATAGTGCAACACTTCAGATGTGTCTTCTGCATCTTGTGACTTCCAATATTTGTGTTCTGTCTTCTGTTATACGTTCATTTGTGCTGAGTCCATTCCACTATAGGTCCTGCAGAAGCCATTCGGAATATTCAGGGGAAGTCTGCACAGTTTTGCAGATCTCTGCTGCAGAATTGTGCTGCTCCAAGTTTTGTTATCAAGTAGCAGTTATCAGATGCATGCATGGGTGACACATTGACATCAGGCTGCTAATGTTGACCACATATCACCTTGTAGCCGACCGCTGTAGTTCTTGAGGCTGATGCATTCTCTGACAGAAAAAGCAGAGACCTCCTTTCCGTGCTTTGATGGAAAATCATGGAACACTGAAGTGTGTTGTTCAGTACTGGATTAGCAGGAAAGTATCTGTAAGACTATGGAAAAACAGCCCATGTATTTGCTTTTTTCCCTTCTTGTTGTTTTTGCAGCCTAGAATTTTTGCAAAGGATAAATCTCACAGCTCCTTTTCTGTTTCATTTTTTCCTATCAGCGGGAATCCAAACCCTTGCAAAGAGATATTTGCTTTTTTCCTCCTTCTCTCACTATTTTTAGTATAGTAGGTTACTTTTCTATTCTTTGTAACATGCTTGGCATCGAAAATGGCTTTCTAAGAGCTTAGAATTAAAATAATGCCTAGTGCCTCTGGATTTACCTAATATCGCTAGTCCCGTGTCTGTGAAATGAAAATGAAAACCACCAGAAATTAGCGAGAATCGTGACCTTCAGTTAAGGATGAGCGTGAAAAGCGAAGAGAAGTGAACATCTCTGACATCAGTCTTCCCTGTCTGCTCTTTGTTGCTTGGGTGGCTGCAGACCTGCTGTGTTTCTGAGAGCTCCAGGCTCTCTCAGATGGGTTGGCGTTACCCTTGGCACTGGCCTCCCTCTCTCCCCTGCTGTGTACTTCAAAGTGCATGTGGCCCAGTTCATATGGAACACTGTGGTGTGGGGCGAAGTGCGGGTGGTTCCCCCCCCCCAAGTATGAAAGGGAAAAGAGCTGGGCTGGCTCCTGGTGTTTTGTTGTATGACCTTCTCATGTGGTAACCCAGCTTGGGAGCACTCCTCTCGAAAGCTGCTGATTGTCTCTGTCAAAGCCCAAGGCTCTCAGCCTTCCCTGAGATGCCTTCAGCAGTGTTCCCACTTCCTTCTGCTTAACAACTGGGCTCAGCTGTCCTTGCCTGCCTCTATTTCCTCTCCTTTGATGATGAGGCACCTTTGCATTTCTTTCTTTTCTCCAGGTAGGAGGATAATATGCAGTGGGGCTACTTTTAGATGGAGCATCAGTGAGCTTGGAAGTGCCAGGTTTACAGTTGGAGGCAATGTTCTTAAGGATCTTCTCCAACCTGAATGATTCTGTGATTTTTATAGCCAATTTGCTTCAGCATCACCTCATCACACTCATGTCAGCAGAGGAGCTTGTGGGCATCCTCCACTCGCAGCTGCCTGTCAGGCCTGGCCCTTCTGTAACAGTGCAACAATGAGGTCTCAAGCCAACACCCTCCCTGTTTGAGAGCTGAGATGGTGAAGAGGGTTGTTTTCTTGTGAGAAAATGGTGCAGCAGCTCAAATGACCAGAAAGCAGGAACCTGTCCACAGATGACACTGTGCATCATCCATCCGCCGTGTGCCTGATGCCACACGAACGTGGGGCTCCCACTGTGGCAAGGGTCACGAGAACTACTTGTGCTTTTTTTTTTTTTTTTTTTCTGTTCAATGTTTTCAAACTAGATATTTTACCAAGCCACTTTTTGCTAGACTTTCTTGCTAAGGCCTTGCTGTAAAGGAGCCCTGCGGCATGTCTCCCACCTCACCCCCAGGGCAGAAGACCTGGTCAGAGGAGTTTGAAGTCATGACACCGTGAAAGTGTGGGTGCTGTGGGGTTAAACCTGGGGTGCAGCTGGCCTTCAACAAAAAAAGATAGAGCCTACAGCTGATGTTTGGGGCTAGAGAGCTGTCTCCAAACACCCACACCTGGTGTGTCCTCCTCCCTGTGCTGTGGTTCCCTTGGGAATGAAATGCCAGCCAGTGGGTGGGCAAGGAGTCGTGGCACACTGGAATCATACCGAGTGGCTCCGGTTGATCTGATGACAGGCAGGGCAGGACTGCAGAATTCATCCACTGCCCTGTGCAGAGACACAGCTGTGACTGCTGTGGGGTGTTGGTGATTTGCTTCCTGTCAGCTGAGGGCCTGTGGCTTTTAATGAGATGATACAAAAAAAAAAAAGAAAAAAAGGGCAAAAATGTACTTTTCCTGGCTTGATCTGAGATTGTAAGGGTCTGCATATAAATCTCTAGTGATAGAACCTGTGTTGAGTTGACAAAGCTTCACAGACTGAAGATAGAAGTATTAGAAATGGGTGTGTTGTGAACATTTTCAATCATAAGAATGAATAATTTTTAAATATCATCTAATAAAGGGCTGATCTTAGGTGCTTGGTGGGTTTTTCTACATATGCTCATGACATGCATACAGCAATTCTCGTATTTCCAGCTATCAGTAAAATAAAAAAATGGTGCAGATTTTTTTTTTTCTAATGTGCTCTCATTTCATCTTCTTTCACTGCCCGTCTTTCACACAAATATTCCCTGGTTTGTAAAACACATGGAGATATTTTTAGGTCTCTCCCTCCAACAAGAATGTGAGGTCAGCATGGTGTTTATATTGTTCCACCAAGTCAGTGTGATGTTACACACTGAGATCTGGGGTGTTTCCTTTCCCTCTCTGTGATACTGCTTTGCAATCAAACTTCAAAACAATGCCAAATATCCAAAATACCAGGAGAAAATATCTTTGAAAGCTACAGTTGTCTCATCTTGGTAGGATTTTCTCACTGAAATAATTGTCCACTTAAATTTTAGAACAAGCATAAAGGGATAGTAGCTTTTTTTTTTTTTTTTTTTTTTTTTTGTCAGATTCTATTCCATAGCCTCTTATGCAATTTTGCAGATATATAAAATTTTGCTCCAACTTTGCCAGCAATCAAGACTCTAAATTTAAAACCTTGTTTTAAATGCTTAGAACTTGACCAGATTTGTGCTAAATATTTATTTTGGTTTTGCTGTGATTGTCTCAGCTCTGATGAGATCAGAGTTGTGCTTGAAAGCCAGTGTGTAATGCCCAGTTTTGTTATTAAGATTCTCATGGGATTTTATAGCCTGAAAGCTACATTTGCTCAAGGGTAGAAAATGTCATACCCCATTCTCTTATCAGAGCAACTATGGAATTATGAGGGTATTTGGATATCATTTTGGATCTGATATAACTTAGGTTTGCCCACATGTTGAGCTCAAGATGATGAGATTGGCTCTTCCAGGACTCTAGGATTGTTTTTTCATGGTACTGATACAGAAGACAAGTTATGGTACTAGTAAGTAGCTTGATGAGGGCATAAATGTTTTAGCAATAATATTCAGTGTACTGTTTCAGGTGAGACTGGAACTTTCTCTGTGCTCTGTCTCACTTCTTACCCCACAGATAGACTAATCTTACAAGTAGGGACTGAGAATGAAACTTGGGAAAAATTAATTCTTTACTGCCAGCTGGACCATGCTGCATCACTGGACTGTCATCTCTTTTCTTAACTCTCATAGCAGACTACCCAAATAAAATCGCTGCTCTAGGAACACAGAATATATTTCACACAGCTTGCATTTGCGAGACAGGACTGCTGAGGTGATGGTACCCTCATTTTTGCTCATTTATGCATCATTTTATGTTCTGTACAATGAGAACTTCAGCACTACCAGACTGGCAGATAAATATCTAGAAATAGTAGAGAAGTGACAACCTATATGTGTGCGGGAACATGCATGTCCTCCTTACAAAAGGAGACCTTTAAAAAGGCAACACAGAGGCAAAAATCAGGTGATGATGTCTTGAAGGAGCTTTGCCTTTTCCCTGTGTTCCAATTAAAGTCTTGTTCTGACCTTGTGCAAGTTGGGTGAGAATATATTGTACTTTATTTTGAAGGGCAAAGTTGAGGCAATACAGTCACAGCCTTGAGCACCAGTTCTGTGGTTTTGCTCAGATCTGGTTAAATGAGGTGCTCCTAGGGATGCAGAAAAGCTGATGTGGGAGCAACATCTTCTGAGTGGCCCAACTTCTGTTGGAAGAGAAGTGAAGAAAACTTTGAAAAATTATTATTTTTATTATATTCTGTAATTTGCACAAGACTGTAGCAGGTAAGAAGATTAATGAAGTCATTTCAGTCTTATACTTTGATACAATTTCAGCATGAGGTAGGGGGTAGTTGGTTGTTTCCTTTTGTCAAGTTTTACCTCTTTTCTTCCCCCGCCCCCTAGAAATTCCAACAGCAATAATATTGTTGCCCGTTTGTTTTGTGATGGAATAATTGAATGTTCAGTGACTCAGTTATGAGGCTGGAGAAGAAATTGTTCATCACAAGTGAATTGTTCTGCAAAGCACAGGGGCAATGATGTTATCACTTAATTACAAGCTTCCAAGGTAATCTTCTCAGCCTTTCTTGGTTAGCCTTCTGAGGCACAGGGCCAAATGTGACCTTGAGATCCACAGCTTGAGAGTGCCACTGACTCCCACATTGCACTTCCAGCTCTCTGAGCTTTCCAGAAACACAGCTTGTCCAGAGCAAGTAACAGTCACATATTTCCATTTTTTTTTTCCATTGCTGGGAGCATGTAAGAAAGGACTGCATGCTCCCCAAACTATTATTCAACAGCAGAAAAATAAAAGCTGAGGTGGATTTGAATAATCTGTTTGCTTTCAAAGTCCCAAAATGTTTAAGAACTGTTGTAATTGCAGTATTTTGAAGGGGAACAATGTTGGAAACTTGCCTTGCTGGCAATCAGTTAATGATGGAAAAAATAAAAAGTGTTTCTAGGCTATTAGCACTGTGACTTCTTAATGAAGAATTATGAACACAGACACGCACATGTGCACAGACACCTCCACACTGCCCCAGGCAAATGATTACTAAAATTAACAGTTTTAATGGCTGAGGTTGGTGGTACACAGACAATTTTAAGTGTTTCCCCATAAAACTTAGTTACCTTTTACTGGGACTCCCCTCACGCCTGCAAATATTTCCAATTGCTTTTGCCATTTTTGAGAAAATCACTATTTATTAACAGAAGATAATAAACAAACGTCTCTTTCTGGACCAGATGTGATGAAATATTACGCAAAAGTCGTTCTGGGAGGTGTGGGAAGAGACAGGGTAGAATTGAGTTACAGCTGTGGGACGTGCCTGCAGAAGCACGCGGCAACACAAGGAAGCACGTGGCAATGCAAGGAAGCAGATGGCATCACAGAGCAGCTGTGGGGTGGAAATGCCACAAGGCAGAGACCTGCAGAGAGGAGCCTGCCAGAACCTGACAAATGGGTGAACAGCATGTGATCACCCCATGTAAGGGCATCAGGAAAGCGCGTTGCTGATGTGGCGATGTGTGATAGGCTAAGTGAGAACTACCATATAAGGAAATACGGTGTCTTGGAGAGGTGCATAAAACGAGCTCGTTTCTTTGAATAAACAATTGAGATTCCCTGCTGGTGTGAGTCTGTGCCTCAGCCATTACAAATTTACATATTTTTATGTACCCCATAGGCACTGATGCAGTCTTACTGAGCAGTAGAGGGCGGCGAGAGGAAACATTTGCCACCTTGCCACTTCTGCCTCCTGCCAAATTGTTCTTGCTTTCTGGGGTTATGGTTCTCTTTAGTGTGGTGTAATAGCTCAGGGTTCTGCCTGAAATATGCACAAGCAGGTCAGGCAGTTCACGGGGCTGTTATGGCGGCAATGTGGAATCATGAGGAGCTTAGGGAATCATGGTGGTTCACAGTCGTGGGTGTTTTTTAGGAGAAGGAAAGCTGAAGAAGAAGGAACTTGCTATAAATATGTTCTACGGTTCTTGTGCAAGGGTAGATTAACTCTTTTGATGGCAGAAGTCCTTGAAGATTCCTGTTTTGACCTTTTGGTGCATCTTTGGAGCAGCGTGTCTTAAACTTTCCCCCCCCCGCAGAAGATGATATTTAGGTGAAGGATTTAGTAGCTATTGGAATGGTTACTTAAATTATATTTTATACAAATATCATACTACACTAGGAGAAACAGATCAGATTAAATTTGTTCATATAAACCCTAGTTAAATGTTCTTTTGAACAATGTAAGCCTGGGCATAATTTTTTCTGGGTGTTTATTTTGTGTTGGTTTTTCTCTTCTCTTTTTTCCCCCGAGTGTTAACAGATTGTGTGGTTAATAGTACCTGGAACTCTGCCAGCATCATATATAAACCACAGATCCCTTTTAAATAGCAAATTTATAAAGATTTACAAACTCGATAGATGGCAGCTACCAGAATTTTCAACAAATCATTCTGCTTTGAATTCCTTCAGCTACAGAGATTTAATTTGAAAAGAATTCAAAAAGAAATGTTTTCATCTTATTCAATTCCTGGAATGCTTTATCTGGCAATTACTCTCTTCAGTTTATACCCTACTCTATATTCTAATAGGCTATACGGTCTTTCTGTCTTTGAAGAGCAGACTTCGGGGTGGGGAGGTTGCCTAAAGAGGTACAATTGCAGAGATGCTCAAAATTATGAGCTTTCTGGAAGCTTCAATTCTTCTTTATCCTCCTCAAAATAAATGAAAAATAATATAGAATAACCTTAATGGGTTTTTGAAGGAATACCAAATTGAAGGGTATAAGCACTGTGGAAGTTAAAAAATCAAGTATTGATTTAAGTGATCGTTACTCCTATCACAGCTAATATCTTCCATTTTTTCATGCTAAACACCTCCTACCACCAACTAAGTCATAAACCAGTCTGAACAACGACTGAGCACTAAATGAAATATAATGAGAGGTGTTTAGAAGGCCATTAATGACAGTAAATTCCATTAGGGGAAGTTAAAAGGTTAAATGCTCGTGCATGCAGCATCACATAAGATAAGTGGCTTGGGAAGGGCAGAGGTTAGTTTTTTCATATGGGTCCTTTCAGTGCCTTCACTTCTCAGTCCTGCCCTTCCCATCCTGCCACCCCGCCTCTGAAAGTGTTCAGGGTTGAGTTGGGTGGGGTCCTGAGCAACCTGGTGTACTGAAAAGCGTTCCTGTTAAAACTTGGGGTTTTTTAAAAACAAAAGCAAACCTGAGCTCTTTCCTATCTTATAAATCAAGGATTTTTTTTTTCTAAACCAAACTCAAATTCATGTAAAATGGTAAGATCTGGAGCTTTTACTATCGATAGAGAAAGAAAGTGCAGGTTTGTTTTTATTATGACAGGATAAAATTATTATCCATTTTTAGTCTGCCAACTGTCTCTGCAGATTGAGGTTACTAACATGCATGCCAACTCAGTAGTAATTTTTCCAGTTTCTAATGCAAATAATGCAAATTGTTCCTCTGTTATCCAGTCTTAGTATTCCTAAATTCATGTGTTTAAGGTGATATTGACAACTTTTGCACACTGACATCCCTGCTACTGAGCTTGTGCTTGACTGATTCTTCCCCACAAGTCCTACAGGTTCCATCCTAGAAGCCAGCCCAAAGTGATGCAGGAATGTGACTCTCATGCTACCCAAGGCACTGTGTCTCTCAGAACACAGAGGAGAGTGTCCTACCTTTCTCCAAGGAAATTTCCCCTTCTGCACTGGATGTGCTTGGAGACTGGAGTTTGCTAAGTGACCAGCTGTGAAAATTAGCCTGCTGAAAGATCACACAAGAAAGTGTTTGTTGTTGTTCTTGTTAAAACTTTCCCAAGGAATCTTCAGTGCATGACAGTCTTTCTGTTCTATGCTCATTGTGACAATTTTCACATTTCCTGGTTTCTGGAAGCGAGTGTGACTTTTGTTTTGTCATATATATCAAGATGCTAATGTTGACTTACAACAACTTCTATTCTTCTTGTTGCTAATTAGGAAAAACTAATCCAAATTACTTTGGTTTTTAAGTTACGCAGCAATTAAGCAGAAAAATATTTGTTTTTCTAATGTTTGTTCTTAGAAGCTACAGAGCTTCAAAAGCTGAAGATGGCTATTAATCTTTTCTGTTATTTTTGAAAGACATCGCATCTCCCACTTTGATATTTCTCTGTAGAACTAGATGATTTTTCCTTTTTTTTAAGCTGGACTGATGATACTGTTCTTTGAGACTTAGCAAATAGATAAGTTGTGCTGACTAGTATCTCTCTTCAGACCACATCCCTTAATCTCAATAGAAAAATGTGTTTTCCATGAAAAGGTATTTATCTACTTCCAAGGCCTCTGTCTCTTTACTGTACTTGCTACCACTTTGTTGTCAGTGTATGTTTCGGATCCTTGATCAAAAGATTGAAAGGACTAAATCAACACTTGAAAGAAGGTAAAGTGCTGGGTGGATGGTTGGTGGGGCTTTTTGGTGGTTTTTTTTTTGATGGTATTCAAATAGGCAAAGCTTCAGTTCCAGAGCATCTCCTCCTCTGGCATCTAGTTCACAGAAGAATTGTCCATGCATGTGCTGGTTTGACTTAGCTTGTACAAACAAGCTCTCTCAAAGTGAAGCAAAACATTCATGGCAGCCTGCTGAGAGGACAGTTTCAATTCCTCTCGAGATCTTCTGGCACAGCACTACTGGCCCCCGAAATAAAGATTTGCCAGGACATCTCAGTTTATTACTGGGTATTAGTATTCTATCTCTGATGACTTAACATAAATGACAAATGCCCTTGGAAGTCCTATGGCACCTTTTGAGTGGTCGAGCTCAGTTGTGACAAGGCTAGCAGCATGATATGATGGCTGAAGATGCTCTGGTCATCACTGGATTTAGGGAAAATTTCAGGATAGTAATTCACATTGTCTTGAGTTACCCCAGTTAATCCTGTGGTGTGCATACCTGCTCTTGAGGGGGCTGGATAAGGAATAGCAGATGTAATTTCTCTGGAGGGATGGGAGCAAGCAAGAGCGGAAAAGAACACCTTGTCTGACACATCCTCCTGAGAGTTGCTGGGTAACCTTAGTACCAGGCTGTGCCTGTAATAATGGCAGCTGGAGAGCTAATATTTTTCCTTTCCTGATGAACTGCCTTGAGGTTTTGTCCTTGCTCACAGACAACCCTAGGACAGGGTTCTGTAGCATGCACATTTTCCAAAAATGATCATTCACCAAAACAATTCTTCAGAATGAGGTATCTCTCCCATTCCTCCCTTTGGGTGGATTCTGAATCTTTTTTTACGGAGGATGAACCTACCTATTACAAAAACATTGGTATTTATAGAGGGTCTAACATCAGCTCAGGATGATGGTGCTGGCATTTGTTTGTGGTGCCTGCTTTAGCTCTTCATGTCTTTTCAAGTGCGTTGTAAGCAAATTCTGCTTGATTACAGGATCCTTCCTTTGCAGGAAAAATTCTCCAGAGGCAAAAGAATTATTTGTTCTTACTCCTTGGCCAGTACTGTGCACAATACCCCAGCTGCATAAAGAATGCTCAGGTTGTATGGGTTGTTTTGCATGGCTGGTGCCTTTGCCTTCTCACATCTCTACCCTGAACGGAGCGAGTCCAACACGCTGGGCTTGGCAGCTGTTATCGCTCTAAAACTGACTAGCATTTAGGTTTCTTCCTTATGAAAGGCACTAGAAAAGCCAGATTGCTGCTGTTTGTAGCAAATGTGACCTACCTCTGGCACGATGCAGGGATCCCGTTCACTAACCCATGACGTGACACTCGCTTACGTTGTGCTGTTCTTCACGTGGAAGAGTAAAGCGCATGATGCACTTTACATTACATTCCTTAAATACAGGGAGCTTAACTCAAATGAGTTCTATATACGTTAAAATATGCGTTCAAGGTCTATCTATCTATGGATACATAGAAAAAAATAGTGGAAGATATCAGTAATAATAATAATAATAATAATAATAATAATAATAATAATATATATCATGAATTTCTCCCGCTAGTGGGAGATACATATTATGCCCAATCCCTGGAAGTGGTCAAGGCCAGGTTGGATGGGGCTCTGAGCAACCTGAACTAGTGGGTGGCATCCCTGACCATGGAAGGGCAGTTGGAACTAGACGACTTTTAAAGCTGCTTCTGGCCCACGGTTCTCTCTATATATCACTTTTATTTGCTCAACAGAGCCTCTAATAAAGATTAGGAGGGCATTCTTCTGGTTGTTCTAATAACACAATGTGAAATTCCCCTACTCCAAGGGACCTCGATGATCTGATATAAACCCCTGTGTTATGGAATACATACTCCTTTGTAATTTATGGTATACAAGTAATTACTTATAGTGTAAGAATTCTGATTTTTGGATGGACATTTATTTTAATATTTTCCCAATGAAAATGATAAAGAGATCATTTTCATAACAAACACTTAGTAATAGAAATCTTCAGCATTTTACAAGCTGAAAATACTCTTCCTTAGAGAAATATGAATCTGTAGTGTTGTCACATTCCACTGAGGGAAAGTGCAAGGAGTTCTTTTAGAATTAGGTGGTCAGGAACAAAATTAAGCCAAACAAGGCAAACCTTGTCTCTGAGAACCGCTTATTGGTAACAAAAAAGGAAAAAGGAGTTGCCCAAAGGAAAGAGGGCTGGAAAAGACAGAAAAGAAGGAAGGAAAATGGAAAAGGAATGGGGAGGAGGAGAGGGGGAGAGAGAGACAGAGAGAGAGGAGACAGAAGAAGCAGGCGTTACCACCAGCTGATCAGGGAGTGCCATCGAGGTCCATGCAAGAGATGTGTGCTGAACCAACCTTTCACTGCGGTCCATTGGTGGGGATCTTTTGCTATCTGACTGGGGAAGTCTCTCTGAGGAGTACCGTGTCTCCTACTGACAGCCTGTCCCATGTGAAATGTTGTTGAGGTGCTGCATTTTGTGAAAATTAACTGAAGAGTTAATTTTCAGGTGCAAAACCTTGTTTATTAGTGATAATAAGCGTGATAGGAAACTGCACATAGCTAGGGTTACCAGCAGTTTTTGGTTTTTTTCCCCTCTTGTTTCTTTCTGGCAATGCCCTCTTTTTCTGGAGCTCTTCCCCAGCAGGTTCACGGGAGGTTTGGTGCAATTGGTTTCCTGGAAACTGTAATTCTGACCAGCATCCCCAGCCTGTGCCAAGTGCCCTTCCGTGGGCTGGTAAGAGTGGGAAGGGGATGGTGTGAGGTTATCAGTCATGATGGCACGGGGTTACCCCCGGTCACAGATGGTAGTGGGACACCAGGGCACAAAGAGGGGCCAGACTCTTTCCACCAAACTCCTGAAATCCTGCTCTCTATAGAAGGAGAAAAAGTTACAGCAAGAAAGTCATGGATAATGTCTTTAAGTAGAGGAGAGAAGCAGAAGGTGAGGAGTCGCCACTGTGCTCAGAAGAGCAGAAACAGAGGAATCCCAGGGAGAAAGTACAGGAAGGACAGACTTGCCTGGATCCCAGCTGAGGGGATGAATTGTCTTGGTAATCTAAAACTTGTTTGTATTATGTCTAATTATGTATTATGTCTACATCCATGTTTTCAGATACAAGCAAGAGGTCTTTAATCCTACTTGGATTCAGTTGGTTGTAAAGCTGTCTCTTGAACTCTTTTTTTCCCTACTGATATTTTCCATCTTCTCTTTTATGAAGGCCCACCTGAGCTGGCTTGAATTTGTGTGTGCAGCGTCCTCAGCCAAAGCTAGATCCCTGTCAGCCTTCAAATCCCTTATTTCCTGAGCTGCCTCTGGTGAAGTCATTGAAATACTGACAGCTGTAAGCCTGACCTGAAGCCTCTTGCAAATGAGGCAGGTCAATCGGCTTAGGATCAGTATCCTAGAAATATCAGTTCAAAACCTCTTACGTTGGCTTATGTCCTCAATCTAACTCTAAGATTTAAAACAAAGTTGTATGTCTAGGTTTAAGGATTCTAAACAAAAGGCATTATAAATTATATAGATGTGATTTTAAATGATGCAACTTCAGGTATAACTGAAATGAAGTCTGAGGTTAAAACGTACCATAGATGCACGCCCACAACCTTAATTCTGCTCTTGGGTGGCAAATGAAGTAGCCACAATGTGCTTGTCATACAGCAAGTGCTGTGATCATTTAAAGAAATTGCAATCAAAGGAGCACAGTAGAACAATTGCCCAGTAACACCCGTGCCTGGGTCTCTGTGGAAAGGGAAGCCTCTGGATCGGTTCACTCATCCAACAGCATCACCTGACAGCATCCAGGACAATGAGCATGAACTGATCATGTTGAAAAAAACCCCCCTCTGAATAGTAAGGAGTTTTGTATTCCATATTGCCTATGCCCATCCCTTCATCCATCCCTGGAGGTGTTCAAGGCCAGGTTGGATGGGGCTCTGAGTCACATGATCTAGAGGAAGGTGTCCCTGATAATTTTTAAGGTTCTTTCCAAAGGTTCTGTCTCCAGCGTGCATTTAATTTTCTTTTAATCATCATCACAAGATATATTTTGCCAATATATGTTTAGGGAAACATTTCCCCCATTAGAAATTAATCTATTGAATACTCAAAATGTATAGTCAGGTGTCTGAAAAGCAGAGGGATTTTCTCTGAGTTATTTATTAGAGAAATTGATAGAGTGCAAGTGAAGCATTTTAGATTAAGTGGTTTCTTTATCACTGAAATGTGAATGAAGTGCAACTTGTTGCACTCAAATTCCGTATCCAGGTGGCAGCTAGAATTAGAATTAGCTTTTATTGTGCTTTTTGGATATTACTGCAGAGCAGAGGGAGGAGATTTTTTTAAAAATGGTTTTCCTGCAGATATCCACACCAAGCTTCACTACTGCAACGATATTCTCAGACATGGGCATAGTATCTGAAAATTTGCCTTGGTCTAGGGAACAAGTGAAGACAGATCTACAGTTAATTTTTATTCATCATTTTTATTTCTGTAGCATGGCAGTTCTTGCTGGGAGACATATAGAGAAGAATTCTCATGTCAAATGGAAAAAAAAATTATTAATATATGAGTTCTTTGTGCTCTATGAGTTCCACATATTATAAAGCAATTCTGTTTGATGAATTGCTTTGGAAAAAATTTAAATTTATAATATTTTCTCTTGATACTTAGAACTCTTATGTTATGCTTATTAGTTGCTGCTTCATCACCTTCACAGAGTCATGTGTACTTGCCTAACTCTTTATTCTGTTAGCTGTCATTTTAAAGGCACTTAACCACAGAGCTATAATGGGCAAGACAGTATCTAGAAAATTGTCTGTTTTTCTGAGCAACATTTGTGACACTGTTTTCACTCAACACTGTTTTCCCTCATTAGTATTTGGAGAGCAAAGATAATTTCCATTTTTTGCTACTTAGAATTTATAATTGCTTCCTGGCTGCTTTTCTATGCATCCTGCACTCATTTTGGTATTGTAGAGAATTTAAAGTACGAGCAGAAAAATACACCTGTTGAAAGCTCTTTCATCTTTTTTGTGTTCATCAGTAAGTGAGCAGAGAGGCGCTAATAATTTTATGTTGATGATTACTAGAAATAATTTCGGATGGAGCAGAATATCACAGGAAAGGGTTGACCAGAAAGGAAAGGAAGGAAAGAAGCAGTGAGAGTTCAGAAGGGTAAACAATAATCTGAACTGGCTAAAGCAAGGTCAGATGTCTCTGCTTAGCAAAGTCCTAATTAGTAAAGCTACTGATGAACTATGAGAGCAATACTGCCAGACTGATGTTAATCACATGAACCTAACTCACTTAATTGGATTGCATTTTGCCACTTTGCAAGTCCTAATTGTACAAAGAGGTTATTTAGCAGCAAGCATGCTTTAAATCCACAAAGTATTTTTTCCCCTGTCATACTCTTCTTCATTAAAATAACTCTTTCTCAAGAGACCCGTTTCTCCCCAGGTTGGATGGCTTTAATCACCATGGTTATTTTGTTTTGTTCTTTTACTTTTTTTCATCTTAATATTTACAGGTCAAACCTGGTCAATGGAGTGTTTCTAAGGAGGTGAGATGTAAATGAAAGAATGTTGCCACGAAGTAATTTTCCAGCCTGTTCAGAAAAAATAAAGCAAGACATAGTTATTCATTGCAAGGCAAGGAGAGAGGGTAAGATGTTCTTCATTTTCAGCAGTCCAAACAAATAATATAGATTTATCCATTTTGTGATGGTGGTGGTCATGCAGAAGTAATTACAAGGTTAATTACAGGACCTTTGAGTTTTGTATGTTTAGTGGATATGCTTTTAGGTTGCGCTGATTAGAAGTTTCAAGTATTGGCATAAACTGGCTCCCACCAAAACTGGTGATGAATCTTCCATAGTGGCCCTGGTACAAACAGCTAAACTGCCTGGTAAATCATCCCAGTGAAGCTTCTCCTGGAACATTTCTCTAGGAAGTGACTGCCTCCTGCAATGCACCATGTGTGCAGATGCCTGAAGCAGAGCTAATTGGCTCACCCCATCAACACCATTTCACTGTGCTTATATGACTTAAACACACACCTTGAACTTGCCCCAGAAAGCAAAGTTTTATTACTTTAATACCTCTTTGTTTCTGAATGGCAATTTTATTTCCACAAAAGGCAGATGCCTTTTTTTATCTTTTCCAGAAGCAAAAATGAAGATGACAGCTGCCATAGCCAGCACTCTGATAGGTCTCTTCTGTTTTCTGTCGAGTCCAAATGTGCTTTTCATATACAAATCCCAGAATCCCTTTCTTAGATCTACAAAGATATCTTTAATAGTTTATGAATATTTATGAAAAAAACCCAAGAAACTGTCAGCAGGTAGGAAATTGCAAAACAACCTCTGTTTCATTCCTAGCTGGCCAACACACTTTTTTTTTTTTTTTGTCCCCCGAAAGGAAAAAAGAATTCTTTGAGTTCAAAAGGTTTATCTAAAAATACTTTAAAACATCCCTGGTGCACTCTGCAATCCCTTTCCTCATGATGTGCACAGTCAAACAGGCCAGGAGGTGCCACTGCTTATTCCTCATCCAAGTCTCTTGATTTTCTGCCCCTGAAACCTGAACAAAGTGGGGATGTAGGAGAGAAGGAAAGTGGTTTTGGTACAGTAAGTCATGCACATCTCATCCTGTTGGAGGTGTTTGGATGTTGCCTTGCTGTCTACTGCCCCAGTAATAAATGCCCTCAGTCCTCAGGCAGGTACAGGGCACCTGTGTTTAATTTATTTTTTTTTCTTTCTCTTTAGGCATCCACATTTCATCTTTCATCGCCTATTACAAATCTAATCCAGTCCATGATATTTCAAAAAAATTTCTCACTGAAGTATTCAATATACGTTACACAACCTGGAGCGAGGAAGGGCCGTGAGTACTAACAGTATAATGAGGTCAACATCTTTCAATTCCTTTTTATAAAATGCTATATTTTGCTTGTTATGTGGAGTTTGGTCTCTGAGAAGTGTCATAGAGGCCAGTGAGATCTTGGCAGACTGTTCCATAGCTAAGGTTCTGTTCTTACAAATGACAGAACAAACTACCTGTCACCAGATGAAGAACATCTGATCTCCTCCAGCTGATGTGATCCAGAGATCCAGATCTCTGAAGATGTGTGATTGTGTGTCTGGATTGGCTGATTCAAAAACACCAGGGTGACCTCCCCCTCCAAATCCCCTGCTGAGAAAAGGAATTTAAAAAAAGCTTTTAAATTTAAAAATATATAGATTTGTATGTAAGAGTTTTATTGTAATATTGCTTAGAAAGTCTTCTGGCATTTTAAAATTTGGCCAGCGCCAAGGAACTTCAGATCCCCACAGACCAGCCATGAATCCAGTGGTCAGGCCAAGGAGCAGCTGCTACTGCTGACACAATTTCCACCCTGAGGTTCAGTGCTGGACTCACTGCTAGACCCACCGTACTGATCTTTTAGGCTATGCCTTAAACTTTGGAGGTTTAAGGGCAGTGGTGTGCTAAATGTAAATATGATATTGTATGGTCATTAAGGGAGAACACCGACTACTGTGAAGGTATTGGATTTTTTAAAATTAAATCTGTGTTGAAAACTACTGAGATGACATAAACTGTTCCTTCATTAGGTTAACAACACTTCTTTTATAACCCCAAAGCCAGGTGGGTTATCAGGCTCCTGAGAGTGATAAATGACTTTTGGCAGAGAAACTGTAATGATTGGATGCATTTTTGCCTTATTAGTGTAAAAAAGATAACCTATATATAAAAGAATTGGGCACCCATATGAGAGATGTGACCAATACCTTAGGAAGTCATTAAAAAAGACCAAAGCGCAAGAACAGATAGTCCAAAATTGCGGAAAAGAAGTAAATATGACCCTCACAGATGGAAATTATTACAGACTGAGGGGCCACTAAACAAGAGAGATATTTCTAAGGCTTTCCTGACCGACTAAAGGAAGGTGGATGAAGTAAAAGATGAAGTTAGTGCTGTATGAAAGATGAACTGGTGCAGAGAAGCTCAGTCAAATGCTTAGCTTTTTGCTCTTTCTCATTATAAAAGTACAAAGGGATACAGAAATTAAAGGCAACAGATTTAAAACAGATGAACACATTTTTGTGCAACGTTCATTTAATGTAGAAGTTGCCAAGGCAGGACAATGCTGTTGCCAATAGCTTGATATAGGTAATATAACAGATGAGACACGCGTGAAAAGGAGTTGTTACTCAAGCCAGGAAAAAAGTTACATTATGTGAGCAATTAGCAAGGCTTCAAGGGAGAAACAATGATCAACTGCTGGGTGTTGGAGATACCTGAGCCTTGAGTTTTAAAGAGTCTCTTAAACTCAGTAGAATTCGGTCTAAGTAAGGCCTGTATGATTGGCTTCATTGCCCCACCCTCTCCACAGGATGGCATAATTGCAGAAAAAGGTGTATTTAACTGAATGCTGCTTGGTGTGCCTAACCAAACACAGGATTTGGTGCTAACCTGCCTCTTCTGCTTCCTTTACTTAGGAAAATATTCTTGTGAAAAAGCCAGCTAACGTTTGGCTTGACACGCTGGGGTTATCCTGCCCTGTGATGTTAAAGCCAATTTACACTCATAGCTTCAGAACGGTTTTGGGCAAGGATCTGGTTATAAAGTCCAGAGTTGATTCCTGCTACTAGATGAGGCTTCCTGCAGGAATGCAAAGCCACAGGGGTTGTATGGTAGATGGAGACTATTTATTAGCATATTTTTGCTCCTGGGCTGCACAAGCTCTGTCATGTTGATATGATACAAGCATTTTAATTACAAAATTCTGGAGTGGAGACCTTTAGCAATTATATGCTCTGGTATTATCCTTTTATTAATATAGATTAAAAAAATGCATTTACAATTATCTGATGCAAAATGCAGTGAAATTACATTGGATGAATATAGACCTGCCTGCCTGCAATGTGTTATTAATTGCCAGTGTTAAAAATTATTTTGAAAGGAAAGCTGCAATATCCCCATTTCTCCCAACATAACTGGAACAAACCATTAGGTAAAAAAGACTCTCTATTATCTCAGATCTCCTTTATAATATCCTGCCTAATGTTTAAAACATAAATCCTTTGTATGGTAGAGTATTTTTGAAGTTAAGCTTAGATCTTGAAGGTTTTTAAGCATTTTTTCTCATAGAGATCATTCTGGCTGTTTTGTATGCTGTAATGGTCAGTAGCAATTCAGCTTCCTTTAAAAAGACTTTTCAGGACCTCATCTTGCATATACTCATGAAATGAACAGATATAAATGTTGTTTGGATTGCATGTGTGTGAACATACCTCAAAGATAAAATAGTCACCACTGGGTTTTCTGTGTCTGTAAAACAAGAGAGATTTCATATTTGACAGGCTGCTTAACTTGGATTCTTCTCCCAGCTCAGTCATGTCCTGAAGTCTTTATTATCCTGCTGTTGTCTTGCAGGTCAGAGGCTATGGAACAAATTATTGTGATAAATGTCAATAGTTAATTTAACTTCCATTAAAATTTTCTCTGTCATAAGCCTTAAATTAAAGACTAATGGCCTCTCTTTTATTATTTGCCACAGCAGTAAAAACAGGATTACATTTGGCTTTGGCTCAAAGGGAAGGGGTGATGTGACTTGAAAAACTGTTGCAGGAATATAAGGGCAGAGCATGGTGACCGCCTGCTCTTGGGGATTACCTGATGCTCTGCCCAAACTCGAATTCATATTGGAATGACTTAACTCTTAGTGAAATTTTAACTCATTCACTGAGGCTAGAATGGAAGCAATTTTTAAAATGATTATCATCCATTGCCTTTGTTTGGCACAAAGGCAATGGACGATACCTTGTACCTGCCTCTGTTGGGAAGAACAATTTCTTCAAGCTCTTCCCTTCTTCAAAGGAAATGTGCTCTAAAGGGGCAGTCCACAAAAACTGTAGAACATGGACTAGAATGCTTGTGTGGAGGGAAGGAATCCATTAAAAACCCCTCAAAAACCTAAATTAAGGGAGTGTGAGGAGACGGACAAGGAACACGTTTATCCACTGGCACCTCTGATTTTGTGAAACCCCCCTCCCCAGTAACTATAGCAAATTTGGAATTCTAATAGAACGGGGTATGCTTTTCTGAGTTTAATAGGTCATGTACAAAGTATTAATGTTATCTGGTTTTGTTGTTAGCCACCGGGAAAATGTGAGGCCAAGTATGTGAGCCAGTGAAAAAGTGCTCATTTCTCACCAAGAGCTTCCCTCACAGCAGGTTCTGTGGAAGAGTCGTGAGTCCACGATTCAGACTGATCATGAAGTGTGATTACAGGGCACTTCCTTTGATGGGGGAAATGTTATATGCTACTGGGAATGCAGGCATAGAAAGATGGTCTTTCAGGGATCATTGGTCACGCTGGTGGATTAAAGGACAAAGTGGCTGGTGGAAGCGATGCGAGTGTTTCTCTGTCGTTCTTTGATTAGGTCATTAGGTTAAAGATGAAGCATCTTGAAATTATGTGGAAAGTTACATTCACTTACATGAGAATGTTTTTGTTAGGAGTTAGCTGTCATGCAAAAAGACATTTAAAGCGGTATGTTAGAAGTTCTCTGTTTTTCTAACATGAAAGTTACTTTAGGATCCTTTAAATTTGTTATTAAAGGTTTCTGATTGTCTTAAGGTCCTACCAGTTATTTTGTGCTTTATTTTTCTGCCTATCTTGATAAATAGGCATAAATGAATATGCTACGCATAATGCTTTTACATGTTTAATGTCTGACTTCACTAAAAACTCTCCAGGGAGAATTTCATCAGTAGAGTCACTTTAACTTTTGGAAAGTTTATGTTCTGAAGTTTACAATCTGTGTAGCCCCTGTGTCACATAGCTGAACTCATCTCAAACTGGTAACCTGGTCAGCTCTCTGTGGTTCGGATTTCCTTTTCTCTATTGGCATACAGGAAGAATTCTTACAAGGTGGAGAAAATATCAGTGGATTCAATCATATTTTTCATCTTTTTTTTTTAAAAGCAGCATTATGGCAGCATTAAATTTTCAGGATGCTTTGAATGTTTGATCTGAAAATGAGAAAAACTCGTAGGCTTTGGAATGAAAACTGGAAGGGAAAGGAAAAATAAATACTGCAGAAATGTTGTTAAATATTTTAATATTGTGGATGAAATATATATGTGAGTTATAAGTAGGACTAGAGCTACGTTGGGATTTGAGCCTTTCATTTCTAATGTATCAATCCTTTCTTCTTTTGAAATATACAGAGAAAGTGCTAAGGCAGCCACCTCCCTCCACAATCTATTATTTGAAAACAGGTAATTAGGATAGCAAATAGCTTAATATCAGTTGACAGATCATTAGGCTGTAAGACAAAAAGTAAGAAAAGACAGGAGCCTAAGGAAGCAGTAATTATATTTGGAGTTGAGGGGAAAAAAATGGTCTTAATTTGTGAAGCATGGTAATAGCTACAGGTTAGGCACAAGAGAGCAGAAAATTGCTGGTACACAAAGAATTAGGATTTTGCCTCCTTACTGACACTGAGTCAGCTTGAATCCGGACACTAATTGGCACTTGTAGGCTGATCTCTGTACCATTCCTTCGTGACCTGGGCCTGTCTTGGGGGATGGTACGTGCTGAGTACCTGGGTGAATGACAGCTGTGATGGGCAAATTTGGGAGCTCATTTCCCAGAGGGCTGGGTCCCCATTAGGATGTGCTTTGAATGGTGGAAAATAGACTCAAGTCCCAGTAAAGATAAAATAGCTGGACTGTTTCATATGCTAAAATTGGGTTTATGTGTCCTTCCAATTTTGGGAGGGAGGAACTGGGAGGATGTGTTGCAATGAGCAGCTACAGCATGATATTGAAATGGGAGTTTCATGAGACTGAAGCAGTAAACTGGACAGCCCCATGAGCAGGCTTTTAAAATAGGGATTTTCTTTTAAAGAGTGATTTAGGCTGGGTTGTTACTTCATCCCAAACCTGCATTCAAACTTCTTGGCTTTCTACATCACAAAATTTACAATGTGGGGCAAATGTTATTATAGATCTTTCATAATGGAGGAGAGGTATAAGAAACACTTAACCTACATTGAAAACTGCTGTCAGATCTGTGCATGGTGACATAGTCTGTGTGCAAAACATTCCCGTAGGAACAGCGGTACCAGCGATGGGAGATGGATGTCCTAGGACAGGGAAGAACTCCTTAGCAGAAAGAAAGGGGTTGTATATTTTCTTTTCAGGAATTATAATGAGATCACAGCAAAGACTGGTCTGGAACTAACCTTTCACTCTGGGCACATCAGTAAAATGTGCTCTACTGTTATTGAGTAGGCGAGTTAATGGAGGGTATGATAAATCCCCAGATAAACTGGGGGATTTCACTGCCTGAAATGCAGTTCACCAAGTAATACGTTGGGGTTTTGGATGCCTGTTTAATTATAATTAGCTATATTATAATTTTTCCAAGTTTTTTTCCACTTTTTTTTTTTTTTTTTAAGGAAAAACCAAATGACTTTTTAATTAAATTGGAGTAAAAGAAAAGTTTGTTCCTCTCTTTTCAGTGTTCTTTCAGAATGCTTGCCTTTTGTTAAATTTTCTTCTCTCCCAGTACTAAAGGTTGCTTTTAATTAATTTCCATTTCTTCATGGCAAATTATTAGGAAGTAGGATCTGTAATGGAGATTAAAACAAAGTTTTCTGTATTCCCTGAGAAATCCAGGTTCTGAATAGCTTAGAATAACATGCATTTCTTGAATATTATCTAATTATGTGTTGGGAGTTTTTCTTTTTTCCTTTAACAAATTCCTAGGAGAATAAAATCGACGCTCTCTTTCTTTAAAGTCCCCATTCTGCAAAGACATTTGCATAACAGTTTAGTAGCTGCTCAAAATTTATGAACTATATACCCTTCTCAGTTTGAAGTGCATTTTTAGAGAGGCAATTTAAGATATCTTTTAGATTGCCAGTGAGATATCTAGTCATATAAAGCTATTCTATAGGACACAGTTTAGTACAAATCTTCTTAAAAATTATAGCACACATCCTTCATTTAAAAATAAGGGTATGGATAACATGCTTAGATGACTTTGAGCTGAAAAACAGAGGGAAATAATAAACAGAATTATGAAGGAGAGACATCTTTCCTGCAGGAGAACAAGTGAAACAAACTTGATGAAATTTTGGAGGGAGCCTGTCCCTTTAAAATCTGAATATATTGTAAATATAATACAGCACCTGTTTAAAAAAAAAAAAAAAAAAGGTTGACTTTGTAAGTCAAATTGACAGCTGACAACGCTAGGAGCTCTCAGCAACAGTATTCCATCTGGTTATTCTGATTTTTTTTACCCTTTTTTTTATCTTCTGTGTGTATACCTTTATGCTTGCTGGAATCTGTCTGATACAAATATGTGATTCTCCTGATCTGTTTTACAGCCCCTTCAATTCTCTGTTCTGTTTCTATCCATTGATTCTAACTTTAAAGTCCAGGAAGCGTATGGGATACCAGGTATAGGTATATCCATCTTGTCAGAGGAATGATACATTGCTGCATAGTAACTGACGTTTTTAAAGAGTGTTGCCCATGCATATTTCACAAACTGCTTTCTTTCACTAATACAGGAAAGCAGAGTAGAGGAGTGAACTTTATAACACTGGTTTTGGAGAAAATGAGATAATCTAAATACATAGGTAGAGCAAAAGTTTCCCTAAGAATTTAATTTGAAATTGAAGTTTTCAAGCACAACTGCCTTGGCTTATGCTGTTTCTTGATGTAGTGCTGCTTCTGGGCACATGTACAAACACATTAATGCATACAAAAATAGCATAAAAAGTAAAATCCTACAGGTTCAATTTTAATGTGTTTCTGTTGGCCAGATTTTATCCATTATTTTGCTTTTTCTCAGCTACAAAACTGAGAAGTTTTGAGAGAAGTTGTCTCAGTTTTGAGAAGTTCAGAAGTTCTGAGAAGTTCAGAAGTTCAGGGAACTGGGTTGGGATGGCTGAAATTTTCCCGTCCGCGCAGATGAACAGGGCTGCTCTGTACCTTTTAGTTTCAATTAAGGATAATCAAAGCTTCCTTCTCTGTTAATTTGTGAACCATAGAATTACCTTTTTTTTCCTTTTTTAAAGAAAGGGTAAATCACACAACACTGAAGAAATACTGCCCTGAAACTTCCTGAGCTAATCTAAGTGACAAATATTAACCAGTATTTTTGCATTTATACAACCAATATTTCAGGCCATGGAGATTTACTCTCTGTGCAAGCAATGAGCCCAATAGTTCGTGCTTGACTTTAGAGGTTTTGAATGGTACTAAAATTTGTTGTGGCTGGTTCTGACTGGCTCATGCCAAACTCCCTGAAGGATGCAATTCTCTTCAGTTCTTTACATTTTTCTCTGTCGTACAGAATAACCATTTTCTTGTATTTTAAATGCAGATTCGTACAGGAACTTTAAGCAACTATAAGTTAATTAATGCTTAATGTAAATGCCATTCATAATGACATCGTGTGTCAAAAGTAGCTTCCACCACTAGTTTCTCTCCATCACATCAGGGAATTTTATGAGCTGTCAACTAATGCCAAAATTTCATTGAAAACTTTTGCAGTTTTCTGGAGGCCCTGACTTCTGGAAGGGAAGACCCTAATTTTTTATTAGAAAAAGAGAAAAATGTGTTTTAGTTCTCTTGGCTCATCTGTTTTGCATGGAAAAGCCTGGAAATATAAGGTTAATTCCTCCCTGGTGCCTAGAGAATACTATAAAAAAGGGATCTATCAGAAGACAAAAATGATTTTAAAATGCATTTGAGGAAAGGGATTGTTTCAGGAGGGGTAAAGGCTGACTAGTGAATTTATAAGGCCAGGAACTGAACTGTGTTCTGGTACTAAACTTGTGCAACTGGAGGCACAGAAATAACTTCTCCCCTTTATCTTGCCTGTGGCTACTAACAATTTAATCTTCTCTGCTTGCTGTGTAGATCAGATGCTTTTCCTGGTTAGTGGATTACAGGAACAGAAAGCTCCTGTGCTTGCGAGACAATTACTCTGGCTTTCCCACTGTTTGTGTGTTATAAATTGAGATAATCTTTCAGATATTAAATAGATGCGTTTAGATTCTGAATGATTTGGTGCTCAGCAGTGTGCTCTTCTGATCACTGTTATGAGCCTGCCTTACATTTGGAGATTGCCTTAACAAGCAATAATCTGGTGTTCCTCTTTAATCATTCACTTATGCAAAGTTTCTCTCTTTGCTTTTCAAAGAAAATTCAAGATGTGAGGTTGGCAGGAGTCCCAGCTGATTCAGGGTGACTATTGGGTAAAGTAGTCTTGAGCAAAACCTCTTCTTATCTTCTGTGTAAAACTTGGGCACGTATGCATGAGATGGGAAAAATGGACTGGGAAGAGAGATGGGATCTGGATGTTCGAGGCCAGGTTGCTTGGGGCTCTGAGCAACCTGGTCTAGTCGGAGGTGTCCCTGTCCACAGCAGGGGGATTGGAAAGAGATGGCCTTCAAGGTCCTCTTCCAACTTGAACCATTCTAGGATTCTATGGTACGTTTCACCATAGCCCAGGTGTGGATTAATACTCACAGACGTGTGCTGTGGGGGTAGATGAGGCTGTTCTCAGCCTCTGTCTCCTTTGCAGCAAGAGCAGATCTGTATATAACTACCCCTGAAGGAACTACATAGGGAACAAAAGTTACTGACCACTCAAAAGGATGCTCAGTTAACAAAATTGCCTCTTTTTTTTAAGAAATAATTTCTCTGCCTCTCATCTGGTCATTTCTTGCATGACCCCTGTATCCTCCTGGTCATCTCGGTGTGTTTTTCCTACATTACTTGTCCACACACTGCTCTTCTCTTGCATTATTCATGGAAACCTTTCCCCTGTGGGCTATCCTGTTAGCCAGCCACTGTTTTTTACCTCCTGGTCTGGGTTATGCGGGAAGAAAATGTCAGTGGGCAAACTTGTATCCTGTTCGGTGCCCCTTGAAGAATGCTGCTGTTGTTTTGTCATGTGTTTTCTTTTTCTACCTGTGGTAATTTATAGCAGCTGCTGCCCTTGAAAGTGGAGAGCACAAAGGTGAGCACATAATTATGGCTGAAGGCAGATCCCTGAAATGTCGAGCTTTGGCACAGTGCTGTGGTTTGCTTCAGAATTCCAAACAGGGGTAGTCCACGATACAGGAGAAACAAAGCGGGAGCAGGAGCCCGTAACCAATCAACTACCCAGCACAAACCCCTGCTTGATCCAAGAAGGGATTAGAGAAATGTAAATACAAAAGCTTTCTCTGGAGAAGCGTTTGGGGATGACAGCTAGAAAGTTTCTTGTGCCATTGCATCTAAGCATAGCTTACTGAGGTTTGCTTTTTCTCTTCTATAGGAAGCGGATGACTACCTGATTCAACAGTGTTTCTTGAAAGGTAGCTATCAGCCTGCTGGGAATTCCAGATTAGAATAATAATTGCATTATTAATAGGATTATCCTAGTTCTGCTGGATGATGTTCCTTTCCTAATGCTTCCTCTGAGCTTGGCTTGGAGTCTTTAGTGAGTCTTTTTCTTAGAGGGGAAAAAGGGAAAGATTTGCTCTTCTAGCAATCCCTAAATAGGAGGAGGGTTATGAATATTAAGTGTTCTCTTTGGACATATTTTTCACTTATTTACTGTTGCCACTTTTCAGTCAACTCTTCATTTTAATGACTTATTGAAAGCTCTGGCATGTGATCACTAGAAGTGGCAATAAATATTTGGAGCTTAATATTGAGCTGGTCTAAAGGAAGACAGGGTTACTTGACTCTAGTTAAGTGCTTTCAGACTTTTGATGTCTGCTCATCTTTCCAATGAAATCTGATGATCTTGGTGTAACTGAAATGCTGAGAGTGTTTGAAAAGTGAGAATAAAAGGAGGAACCGAGTTATTTGACAGTAGACCAGATAGAGAAGGAAAAGGATAACGTTGTAGGAAAGCAAGAGATATTGTCTTGTACAGAGAACCTAAGATCAATACCACTAAGTTTTTAGGAGGACTTGAGTTGTCCTTTTATTATGTTACAAATAATCTGGTCCTTAGTATTGAGCCCACATATAAACAGAACAGGAGCAGAATTTGAGTTCAGTGTGCGCAGGTTTTTGTTGTGTATCAGTTCCACACATTTCCATATCCTAATGGTGTTCATTTTTTTTTTTCTTTTTTCCCACTAAATCAATTTACCCCCTTTTTTGGGGGGGATGGCTGTCTTTTCTAGGGTTACTTTTTTGGCTGTTGATCAGATAGATATGAGTAAAAAACAGCATCTTGCCTTCAGAATATTGGTTTTATAGCTCAGCAGGGATACAGTGCCTGGGAAAGCTATAAAAATATTTTTACAGTTTGATTCATACTGAGACAGAAGTGGGTCTTGAGTTTTTTTAATAGCCACCAAGACCAGTACTCTTGCCACCTCCTTGGGCCTGGGAGTAGAAATTGTGGGCAAATGGCTCCAGCCCACCCATTTAAAAGCACAGGGAGTTTTCAGGCAGGATGGAAGTGAAGAAGTTTTTATTTGTTCCACATCAACCTGTTTCAGGTGTTGAAATATTTCATGAGGCAATGGTCAGTCTAACCCAGAGTGGTTTCCCAAGAGCTACCAGCATCAAAGGACTGTAGTGGGTTGACTTTGGCTGGACACCAGGTCACCTCCACAACTCGAGAGGGGAGAGAAAATATAACAAAGGATTCATGAGCTGAGATAAGGACAAGCAGGAATCAGTCACTGATTACTGTCACAGGCAACACAGACTTGACTTGGGGAAATTAGTTGCATTTATTACCAATCAAATCCGAGCAGGATAATGAGAAAATCTTAAAAACATCCCCCCACCGCAACCCCCTTTTCTCCCCACGCTCTACCTCCTCCCCTACAAGCCGGGCAGGAGACAAGGAGTGGGGTCTGTTCATCATGCATTCTTCCTGCTGCTGCTCAGGGAGAGGAGCCCTTGCCCTGGGGAAAGTATTCTCCATGAACTTCTCCAAAGTGAGTTCTTCCCAGGGGCTACAGTTCTTCACTAACAGCTCCAGTGTGGGTCACTCTTCCATGGGGTGAAGCCCTTCAGGAACAATCTGCTCAGTGTGGGTTCTCCAAGAGCCACAAGTCCCACCAGGACATCTGCTCTAATGTGGGCTCCTGTCTCCATGGGCCTATAGGTCCCTGCCAGAAACCTCCTCCAACACAGGCTTCCCATGGGGTCACCAGCATCCTTTGGTCATCCACCTGCTTCAGCCTGAGCTCCTCCACAAGCTGCAGGTGGATCTCTGCATCCCTGTGGACCTCCATGGGCTGCAGGGGCACAGCTGCTTCACCACGGCTGCACCACACACAGCGGGGAATCTCAGCTCTGACACCTGGAGAACCTCCTGCCCCTCCTTCTGCACTGACCTTGGGGCCTGCAAAGTTGTTCCTCTCGCATCTTCTTACTCTTCTGTTCTCTGTGCAATAACTTTTTTACCCCTTCTTACGTATGTTATTGCAGAGGCACTACCACCATCTCTGATGGGCTTTGCTTTGTCCGGTGGCGGGTTCATCCTGGACCCAGGTGGCACTGCTTCTCTCAGACATGGGGAAAGCCTCTGCAGCTTCTCTCAGACACGGGGAAAGCCTCTGCAGCTCCTCACAGAAAGCCAGCCCTGTAGCCACCCCTGCTTCCAAAACCTGGCCATGCAAACCCAACACAGGGACTCAGAGAAGAAATAGCAAAACTCACTCTGGAAAACTTTTCCAGAGATGAAGCACAGCTTCTTTAGGTGTTTTCTATACATTACTGTTCATTTGGTATATTTTCACATTGATGTTGGATCTGTTTAGTATTTATACGGGATGCTGTTAGATTCACATCCCCTAACCTTCTATTTTCAGTTTGTCAATTAGATTTAAATATAAAGCACCCTGAGTGCCAGTTTAATTACATTGTATTACTGACTAGTTTTCTGGCAGTATCCTGTCTCTAACTTCTGAAGGGGGCTGCTTATGAAAATATAGTCCCGAGGGCGATGATTAGAAAGGGAAGACTAAAAGAAAGGTCTGTGCTGAAAGAGGAGTTAGTAGTCAATACAGGCAGAGGAAACTTTGCATATTATCATGCAAACTTTTCCCAAGCTCTTGCATGCACAAGGAAGACCTCATGTTCAGACTCAGAAATGCAAATTGAAAAAAAAAACCCACTACTGAAGCAGTTATATAAAATAACCTCATAATAATTTAAATAATCTGTGAATTTGTGGTTGAAATATTATGCAAAAATAACTTATCTGGAAGATGATTACTGGACCTCTAGGTGATGTGTGGATATCAATTAGTAAGCATTGCATTTATTATTTCTGATTAGCCTTAGAAGCACAGCAAAACAGGACACATGTTTAGGGCTGAGTTTGTGCTTAAAGGAAGGACTCATCATCTTTGCGGAGCTTAAATCTCCCTGCGCTTGTGAATTCTCCCCCAAATTGCAGACTTTTTTGAAGCCTGGAAGAAATTCGCAGGTAGATAGAGAGAGCCAAACCGCCTCCATCTGCTGGGGCTTGCTTCCAGGACGAACCACTGCCATCCTGCTCTTTCAGCTGTCAGGTCGGGCTTTGTAAGGAATGCAGAGGTGGATTAGCATCACACCGCTAGAGCTGTTACTGCCTACATCTGCTCCATACCGACTTTGTCAACTAACTTTGATGTCAGGTTACCTTAATATGCTAAAGCGGGAGGAGTTAGGAGTTGATTCGTGAGTGGATCAGACATCCCTGCCTTGGGGGCAGCGACATCTGTTAGGCAGGTGGGGGAGGAAGGCAGGGAGTGGCAGCAGCTTCAGCTGTCCAATTTTCCTCTGCTGCTGCTGCTGCATGCCTGCCGGAGCCCTGTGGTCACAGGTCACCCTCTCATTAAAATGTCCTTCCTGGACTGAGAGCTGCTGCTGGTTGTTCTCAGTGAGACTGAGGTTTACGGGATCAAAGGTTCCAGATTTGCTTGACACGTGGCCTCAGGATATATTTGCTTACTGCAAAATCCAACTCTTCCTACCAGATGAGCCTGAGCCGCGCAATGCTCTCTCCAGCCCTCAGCATATGGAGAGGGAGGGCTGCAGTTTGGAACTCTTCTCCTTCCTGCTTTTTCAGTTTTTCTGAAAAAACATCTTCCCCACCTTACTGGGTTGGCACTGCAGTTTTCTAACGTGTTTCAGGAAGTCTTTTCCCTGTTCATATCTTGAAGACAGTGCTCATTCAGCTGCAGGCACCAGTGAGCCATTCAAATGCTACAAGGTTGGCCTGGTCAACCAGTTTTAGGGTATCCCAGTTGTTCTCACTCTAAGGATCAGCTGTCATGGACAAAAATTTGCAGTCAGTCCTGGGCACTCTACGCAAATTAGTTAACTCGAAAAATGTGGCTGTAAATTGAGTTTATTTGGTGGCTTGCTTTTATCTGTAGGAGTCTATGTTTCTTTTATTAAAAATGATAAATTAATGGTTTCCCGATGTCATGCAGAGTACAGGCTGATCATGTGAAAAGTCATGCCAGTGTCTGAGAAATTTCAGTCACAGCTGAAGTCTTCACTGGTAAAGAAGAAGTTGCTAACATTTGTTAATTATGCTTGTGTTTTTCTTGATCGACTTCTCAAATTCAAGTAAGATGGAAATTGATTGGCCTGATGAAATGTATCAGTTTGCATACTTCAGGATTTTATTTAAGCTACATCTAGACTACATACTGGGTTTAACTATGGTGTATGCAGGTGTTTTATGTATAGAAAAGGGATTTCAGGAGTAAAGGATCACTTGGGATGCAGAAGGCAGAACTGGGAGAAGGGTGTGCTCTCCTGTGAAGCTTGGTAATACAGATGTAGCTCAAACTTCTTCTGTTTCTGCTTATGATGACAAAATATATAGTAAATGGTACTGCCTTTCTTCCTGGTATGAAATCCATTAAAAAGACAGGCACTTGCTTTCTTTTATGTTGAAGAAGCTACTTGTATTGGAAGTGGAGCTGAAAGAATCTAGCTGTAGGCTGTTATGGAAGTACATACTTAGCAACACATGAATAATGAGGAAGAGCATCAGAAAATAGAGGAGATATAGGTAAACGGGACAAGCCATATTGCGAAAGGTTTCATCAGAAATGGAAACTTTTCTTCTTGGTTCTCTTAATATTTTAAAAATTGTTTTCCAGCCATTGACTCTTATTTACGTATGTATTAGTGAGAAACACAGAAGAAATACTGCTGCTGCTCAACCCCTGCCAGAGGGTAAAATCTGGAGAGGATCTCCTCTCAACTCCCAGTCATTCTGAGCACAGTCTGAGCATAAAGATGCAGATGGCCAGAATGTGGAGACAAGAGGGGAGTGTGGGAAATAGCAATAGCCCCAGTGAAGCACGTCTTAATACTCTAAAACTTTATTCTGTCAAAAGCCCCGTGCTTTCCTTACAGCTAATTCATATCCTGATATTTCAAAGTTACAAGATTATTAATTCTTTTAAGGTGCCAAATCAGATACATACCTTAGCAGACGTATACCTGACATATAACTTCACTCATTTTTAGTCTGCTCAGGATGAGACAAGTAGAAGTTCAGGACTAGATTCAGATTAGTTGTACACCAAAGACACTTGCATGATAGGAAAAATCTGTGCTAGTTCTCTGAAATAAATGTTCCACTTCTCATCTCATTTGCTCACTTTCTCTTTCTTTTGCAGAACCCCTAAATTGACTAAGGCATTGTTTGTTCTCAGTTAATTGCAACTATTAATTATACTATTTCTTTATCCCAAATTCATTGAATCACTTGGCTTCTACCATAAGAAAGATTTGATGAGGTTAGGGTAGCACAGGGAAATGTCAGTTTAATGTAGGAGCTGGCATTGGTTTGTGTCATATTTTATATTAATGTTTTGTTTTCTTATTCAGAACAAAAGTTGTGAATAAAGTTCATCAGATATTCAATCTGTTTTTATCTCTCTGAAGTGAGCACTAGACAGCAAATTAGTCAGGTGTGGGGCTGGGTGTGTTCTTACTTCTTCCACAGCCTCCCTTACCCGCATCCTTCCAATTAAATTGTCTCTCTCTTGTTCAGTTTCAGATTATTTGATAAAGATACAAAACACCTGGTGTCTCCTGTGGGCTTGCATGGAGTCTAGGATGGAAAAGTCACACAGCCATGGACAGACCTGGGCTAGATTCCTAGCAGATTGTTACAAGACTCTTCCACACAGCCCCTCTTCCACTGCGTGTCCCAATGTGTCTAATTACACCATACTAAGGGATTAAAATCCACAACAATGACCTACCTTGGAAGGAGAGTAGGGAAAAGGGAAGGCATTGCTATTGCAAAGTCCTGTAGTGCCTGGATATTCTGACCCCTTCTCTCCTAGCCAGTCTTCCCCAGCTTCTGTTTTCATACATTCGGCTTTATAGTTTTTCAGCTTCCTCTGAAAGACCTGTTACTGAGGGGCTGCAAGTGAATTTGTCAACCAAATGCTTTCACTACCACCTTTGAAGCTTTGTTATTTCGTGTGCTCCATCCTTTTTCTGGCTCTGATCTCTTATTCTGAGCGTGCGCCTCCGGGAAGCGTTGCAATAACATTGAATTCTGCAGCTCCTGCCTCTCTTTCTCCAACAAGCACGTACTTGAGTGTGAGACCCAGGCAGTGTGCACGGAGCCATCCAGCTTTGGGCTTCAAACTGAAAGAGCACAGGTTTGGATTAGACATTTGGCAAACACTTTTATGATGAGGGTCATTAAACACTGGCAGGGAAAACAAGTTGCCCAGGGAAGTTGTGGATGCCCTATCCCTGAAAGTCTTCAGGGCCAGGTTGGATGGGGCTTTGAGCAAACTGGTCTAGTGAAAGTGTCCCAGCTTATTGCTGAGAAGTTGGACTAGGTGACCTTTAAAACTTCCTTCTAACCCAAACTATTCCATGATTCCAAGATAATTAAGCAGGAAAAATTTGGATTGTGTTTATCTTCTTCAGGAAAGAAGTTGTGAATGTAGTGCTTTCAAAAATCATGAAGAAACAAGACGATATCCTGTGCAGGCAGAGCAGCAAACCTGTTTAGTCTGTTGTGGTGTCTTGGAAATAAAATGGGTATTTCTGCTAAGCGCTTTGCACCAGTATATATACTATAAGCTCTTGGCATTATTAATTGTCCTCACATTCTTTGAAGCAGGAAAACAGCCAAAGGTGAATAATCTTAATTCCCAGTCCCTTTATCTAATTTAAACAGTATTCGGTGACCTTTAGCCAGAGAATGATTTTTCAAAAGCCTTTTCAAACTCTATTTTAACATGACATCCAGACTTTCAGCTGTGCCTGAGATTTTGCCAAGCTTGGGGGAAGGTCAGGGCATTATATAAAGCATTCCAGCTTCTTCTAGCCATGTTCCAATAAAGAAATAAAATAGATCAATAAAGCACGTTGAAGTCATTATAATATAGATTTTGGAGATTCCTGTTAGAAGAGCACTTGTGGGTATGAACTGAAAATGTGTTTTCTTTAAGGATGAGTGGCTGCAATATCTGCTGTCACTCAGTGACTGGGAGCTTTCTCTGCATGCAGATATCATGCCCAACTCAAAAATGTGTTGGCCAGGTGGCAGGCTTGATATGTGCCTTACTGAGGACACAGTGGTAAAAGGAGAAGCATGTCAAAACTTCAACTAAACTAACCCTGTTCTGGAAGTTTGGAAATTTTTTACTCAGATGTTTGCACCTATGTAGTCCTGATTCGGCAGTGACTTTGTTCCTCTCTATTAAAATAAGATGTTAAATTATTTCAACTCTGTTTGCTTGAAGGTATTGATGGGCAATAAAAGGTACATAAATAATAACAAAATCATCAAATTTTATATTATGCCAGCATGATCCAAATAGCAAAATTAATTGCTCTTCTTAATAAAACCAAAATCCTCTGTGTACTCCAGAGCAAGGGAATTACCTAAAGAAAAAGAAAATCCATAAAGTGCTTAATGCTTGACTTGCTGTGGCATACTTCCTATTATAACTATAAAAAATTTCCAATTGTCACCTGCTGTATTTTCTAGATGCTCATCTTTTATAGATGGGGTAACTTCAGGAAATTAAAGTAGAAGTAACAGAAAGGGATAAATATTTGCTTTCTTTAAAAGTTTTCTTGGGTTTGAATGGATCCTATTATAAAATATGGTCCATAAGTTGCACATATCCAAATACATCCTAGGCTGATCATCCATACTTTGAAGAAATGGAGGAGAGCATAGAAACATGGATAAGAGTAATTGATTTACTTACTTTTAAGAGAAGTATTCTATCACGTATTGATCATGTAAGAAAGAAAATCTCAGGTGTGAAACAGCTGCAATAAAATGAAATTTCTTTGTCTAAAAGAATGTTCAGGTTTTTAATGACCCTAATTTTCCATAGACAATATTCCTTAAATTCTTCCCCCTGTGATGCATGCAGAAGCAAAACAAATGAGTAGTATCTGGTTAATTCTAAAGCAGATGAGATAAAGTTGTTGTAGGACTATGCTTTTATTTGTTTACAATGTTCCTAACCCAGAGTGTTTTGCTGGGCACTGACATGTCGGGTGCCTTGTGTTGTAGGGCGGGCGTTAGTTTGCCATAGCTCTGATAATTATAAGGTCATGAGATCTATGAAGAAGTGAAATTACTGCTCCTGCCAGGTGAGGATCTTTTCCAGAACAAATGTTATACTTAGCTATGGTATTTAATAGCTTAAGGAGTGAAGCTTCCAGAAGGGACCGTGCAAGTCTGTAAGTGTGATCACCCCCAGCTCCTCTGTGAGAGCAGAATGAACTAAGCAAAATGAAGGAGTCAGGGAGCCCCACCTCAGCATGTGGGCTACGGGCAAGAAGTTTAATGCATTTTCCTGTTCTCCAGTTCATCCCATTATTCTCTCCCCCATTTCTCATTACTTCTTGAAACTTAATCCTTACACATAGGAGTAGTCAATGCTAGTGGACCTCTGAAGGACCAGACATTATCTGATGTGTGATGTCAGGCCTTGATGAGGACGACTGCGTCCTTCCTCAGGATACAACAAGCATCGTTGTAGTAGTTCTTTAGTGGACCCAGACGACTGCTGATGGCAAAAGGAAAGAGCCAAAAATCCAGCGTTCAGACGAATCTTTCCTTTCTTTCCCAGTCACTCCTTTTGCCTGAGACTGACCTTTTTGGTGCAAAAAGAGCTTCCAGTCTCGGTTCCCAGGGTCAGCTTTCCATGAACATGTGGTCACCTTCTCTGGGAGCAGCCTGCCGGTTGTGAGGCTTCTTTGCAGCACTCCAATGGGTTTTTTAAGTCCAAAGGAAAAAGCTACAACCCTGGCCTGCGGAATCCTGTGTTTCGGAGACTCCACAGCGAACGCCAAGCCTGACGGGTCTGTGTCTCTGTGTGGGTGGGCTACGTTTTGTGACTCACATACCTGCGTGAGATTCCTCGGCCACGTGCTCCCCGAGTGGTTCTTCCAGCTTTCTGGGAGCCCCTTCTGGCTTCAAGCCCCATATTGGACACCAGTTGTAGTAGTTCTTTAGCGAGACCCAGACGACCGCCGATGGCAAAAGGAAAGAGCCTGCTCTTTGTCCGGGGGACGGAAATTATAGCTGTATTTGGTCCAGAGCTATTTTAGCTCCTTTCCCATCCTCTCCAGTGCCAGAGAGAGCGAGGCCCAGCCTGTCCCAGGGCTTTTTCCCCCGGGGGGAAGGGCCTAGAGGCAGGGACAAGCCACTACTCAATCAGGGACAAAGTGGGAGTGGAACAGAGTTGGGTTACATTCCGGTGTGGGGGATGGGCGCAGCCGAGAAGGGACAAACCACGTGATGCAGTTTCCAAGGGGAACAGGGGAAAACATTACAAACCAAATGAAACACAATATTAGCCAAATTAATGCGCTACAACAAAGCATGTTCAGTCCTTGTCTCTTTAGTGGTGTTCTGGAAACAAAATACATGACCTGTGTGTTTGAGTTCTGACGCCCAAGGAAAAATTTACAGGACTGACAGTTGCTATAGATGTAGCGCTGTTTGCATAGTGATCAAGACTTGCTTTGGAAACTACTGACATGAAGTTAATTTTCAGAGGAAAAGTCTCAACATAACTGCAAAACCCATGAAATTCCAAGGGGGTTTTAACTTCCAATGAATTTATTACAGTTTGGAGACGCCCCCAAAGTACATGCAGTCTGATTTCACATGAAGTCACATCCAAAATATATTCCTGGAGAATGGATAAACTCTTAAGTGGGAGAAACAAATGCACAGAACTGCTTTTTGCTCACGAGTTATTACATTTGAATCTCAAATGTCAGGTACTTCTTAAAAAAAAAAAAAAAAAAAACAAACCAAAAACCCCCCTTCAATAACGATCCTCAAGTAAGTCTTTCTTACTAACTATTGTTCCTACACACATTAGTTCCTAAAGGAGATAGAAAATGAATCATGTCAGAGAACATCAGCAAAACATTTTCTCTAGAAGTCACAAATTGCAATACGTTTTCCTTTGAAATCATAACCAAACATAACAGCAGTTCCTTTCTCAAATGGTTGAGTAACCTTTTCTCATTTGAAAGATTTTAGTTATATACTGTTAGAGGGTGATTTGTTACTTTTCAATATTTGTTTATAGCAGGACCTTTATAGCAGGAAAGTTTGGAGTTCTACTTTTTTTGGTAGTTTTTTGGTTTTTTTTTTTTATTCTTTATGGAACCCTTTAAATGTGAGGTCTTGTAAGCTAACCTGTGTTTTCATAAGGTGATATGTTGGATTGCAGACCTCTATTTTAGAAATGAAGTACAATGATCTATAGCTGTGAAGTTAACAAGCTGTCAAGATTCTTAAAAAAATGAAAAAAACCCATCTACCCTTAGCTACCCAGGGATACTGAAACACAAAGTTTGTACGAAGTTTTTTAAAATCTAATTCTGCATTTCAATGAATTTATCTGCTTTTTATTGTTGAATATCTTTTTAGCATTGTGAATAATAAACTTTTTTTCCTAGACACGTAAAATATAATTGAAACTCGACGACATGCCTGAATGCATTCTGGCAGCAATTGTATAAATAGTGTATTAGTGGGCCTCGCTTGAAGCTAAGTGGCATTGGATTGTTTACAATCAACAAATGGGAATAAGGTGCCATTTTTTTTCATCTGGAGGAGCATTCCTTGTGAAGGTGGCTTCAGCAGAGCTGTCTGGAAAACAGAATTTCCTGTCCTGAGTGCAGCACTCTGCCATTCCTGGGTCCCAGACTAATTTTGCTCTATGGCTCTCTGTACAGCTTGGTCACTGCCAGCTCAGAGACCTTCACCTAGCCCTCCATGGAGCAGAGGAAGTTTGCCACCTTGGCTGGGGCTCATTTGCTCAAATGTAGACCCTCTGTTGTGTGTCTCCATGTGAATAAATGGCTAGACCCCATTTGCAAGCAGTGAAAAAAAAAAAAAAAAAGGATGAATGTCAGGTGTACAACTGATTTCGTTTTACAGGTAGATATGTGGAAAACGTCAAATGGCCAGGGAGCCCAAAATGCCCTTTTCTCTGCTGTTCAGCAGAGCCTATGACACAATATATAATGAATATAATGAACATAATGAATATAATGAGTTCTGCCTTATGTGACGTGCTGAAGTTTAGTCATCTAAACTTACATGTCGAGAGATAATTATATGTTTTTGGGAAATTCAGAATGGTCATAAAACCAGAAGTAGTAGCCTGAGGAGCTGAAAGCTGTGACTACAAACATTCAGGGGTTCAACATTCAAGGCTTGCTTGAAAATGTTGGCCTTTCTTTGTCTGCCATCTTGTAAAGTATAATGCTGCTTTTTAACTCCAAGCAATTTTGTGCTCTCCATAAGACAAACCAGGCCTACAAACACAGTCATATAAGAGACTGACCATGAAGTTATGGCATTAAAAATATCTTGATACAAACCCTGACTACTCACCCTGATTTTCGCCCTATTGGTGAAATTTGGCCACCACCATTTTAAGGGAAGAATACCACACGATAAGTGAATATTAATTACTACAATAGCTATTTCTGAATAGCTTTATTCAACCTTATTCTGTAAACAGAATATTTGGTCTATCTTTACCTTCACTCTCTTTGAAAGTGTGTGTGTGTATTGGTCATAAATAGTTCCACCTAAAGAAAAATGTTGTGGGAAAATCTTTCAGGATGCCGTTGTGGAATAAGATTTGCATCTGTGTCTTATTTGTGTTATAATGCAGCTCCACTGTACTGACCTTTGGCTCTCAGTAATGTAAAAGATGTCGAAGAGGCCAAGATAAAAGAGGTGTAAAAATGTCTAAGAGGTGGAATTGCCTCTTAGGTGAAAAACAGTAGCAGGGTCTCAAGCTGAAAACACATCACTAATAAACGACCAACAGTTCTCTGTTAATAGAAGCAGTGTGAAGACCGTCATCCAACTGATACTTTTAACAGAAATTCTCGGTTTGGAGTCTATTGGAATCTAGATCATGCAGGACAAAGACACGTTAAAAATGGAGAACTAATATATCTGCCTGGTACAGCGAGAAGGAAAAAAATAATAAGAGAGTATGGGATCAAGGTTGGCTAGCGGTGCTTGAAAATTAGAAGTGTCGAGCATTGTGTGATTTCTTTGGTATAGATGGAATGAAAGCAATTTTGGAAGCTTAACAATTCTATTTCACTGATGGTTTTTGTAATTCAAAGCAATTGTCTTTGCTGGTAATTTCTGCCAGAGCCTCCTGAAACTCCAATAATTAGAGAAAATAATTCTGTTTTCTAAATTCTAATCTTTCTTTCTTCTTATTTCTTCTGAACACAGGAGTCAGTGTTAATTTTGGGCAGGAAATTAACTTTGAATGTTATAAGCAGCGGCATGTAGGTAACTTGCAGAGGAACTCTCCAGCGTGCCTTGGAGTAATGGATCCCCTTTCCAGATGCCTGGGGGAACATGCCACAGCTGCTGTCTAGTCCAGGGGCCAGGATTCTCTTTCAATGGGGTTGGGATACATTTGGACCATGGCCATGGATGTTGCAGTCCGATTCTTTAAATCACACCTTGCTCTGAAGCACTTTGCAATGAGATCTGTCCCAGTCTTGTCTGTTAGATACATAAATTTGAGAAACAAATACACTCAACCTAAGGGGCAGTCTCACCTCTGTTATGGATGGCTTATATGATGGTTGACAATCGCAATTAAGGGATGAGTATTATGTGTACATTAAAGAAGCTTTACTGATGTATAGATATGTCATTGCGATTTGTTGTTTAGATGTACTCTGTTCTCACCACAGTCCCCTTTTCCCCCAAATGGTTGCCAAGGACAGCCTTGGTAGTTGGGACACACGGAGGGAGGACTGTACCTGCGCTCCTTCCATGGGGCGGTCCTGAGGAGGGAAGGCTTGTTACTAGGAGGCGTGGCATGGCAACACCTGCCCTCCAATCAAGTCACAAGAAAGCAGTCTCCACCAATGGGCAGCAAAGAATAGTTGATTGACAGACTTTGGGTGGGGCCAGGGTTGCCTGCTGCAACCCCAGGGTTATAAAAGGTGGAGCAGCCATTTTGTGGGTGTGCACATGGTGGTTTAGTTCCCTGCTCCCAGCACTGCTCTTTTTCTTTATTCATTCCTTTGTTGTATTTTGTTAAGGTTTTTAATAAACCTTTGCCATTTTTAAAAGCAAGCGTTGTTTCTCACAGCAGTAACGATCTGTCCCTGTCTTCCATTTCTCTCTCTGTCTTTCTTTTTTCCTCTTGGCTCTCTTTTCTATCCCCCTTCAGCAAGGAACACTTGCCCTTCTTTATCAATAAACAGTTCTCTGATAAAATATTGCCACGTTCGCGCTTTAGTTTCATCCAAGAAATCTATCCAAAAGAATCCTCCCCAGCTCCCCCTTTTACAGTGGGATGGGACAGCCAGCATAAAAAACCTTTGTATGGTTGGCAGATGTGATACAGAAACTCTGTGATGCAGGAACTCTGGGATAACCCTGCTGGAACATCCAGCAGAGGCAGGAAGATACACAAAAACATCGCAAATAGATGAGACATCAGCGTCAAGGCACATGAATTTCTTTTAAAGCCAGTGAGAATTTAACTCTGACTTCTTGGCCTCTCTGCTTTACTAGGATCTTTAGTACAACAGGTTCTGATCCCTTACTGCCAGAATAGTGTTACATCTACTAACGCTTTTTAATAAGTTTTAAAACAACAGCAAGGCCAAACTTGGGGACGACAATTTGGCCACCACCATTTTAAGGGAAGACTACCTCAGCTGACGCTTTTTAACTCTAGCCCACTTCAAAATCTGAACTCATAATTTCTTTAATAAATAGGAGATATTCATGTATTGGTTTACAATTCATAGAGGGACTGTATGCTCTTTAAATTGTTCTGTGGCTTTTCTTAGGATAAGTGTAAGTGAACAAGTACAAAAGCATTGCAGCAATGTTTTGAGAAGTTGTTTATATGGGTTCCTCTTTGGTTCCATGTTGTATCAAATCTGTCTTAAAAAATGACAGCTGCTACAGCTGATAAAAATGCAAAAGCTATGGTACAGAAAAAAGGTAACTTAAAGGTATAAGTTATCTTACACCTATAAAGTAGTGGCCAAGAACAACTGTCTGCCACTGAGGGGTTTAAGTGCATGGCCAACATGAACATTTGTGCCTTTGTGTAGTCAAAGCAATTTCATTTAATTTTCAGAGAAATAATGCATAACCTTATGGTTTTCAAATTAGTTGTATCATAGTTGAATAAAACCTGCAAATCTATTGCTTCCCTGGTTACAGCATAATTTCCTGTCTTTGCACATAAGCATTTAGTCTTGTAGTGCTCTGTAAACTGGCTGAAATTTTTCAGTGAAAATGGGGGAAAGAGGGGAGTCTGTGGCATAAATAATTTCTGGTTTTAGACAAATTTGTAATCTGAGGATTGCTGTTGGGCACATTGTGACCTAAAGTTATTACACAAGAAATTTAGATATGCAAGTGCCTTATGAAAATACAATTAGAAACTCTCTTCCAGACTAAGTAAGGAAAGGCAGAACTACTGGGGTGAGAGAATCCTCTTTGGCATAATACCTCAATAACTCGGCTTGCTGATGAAAATTGTATTTAATGCTGATTATTGTTGTTGTGCTGCTTCCACCCCTCCCAACCCTCCCATCCTGAACCTTCTTTGTACTCCCAATTTTTCTTTTGAAGTAGTTCTCTTCTTTGGTCCTAACATGTAGAAGAATTAAACAAGGCTCTCCAGGCTGCTAAAAAGATCACAATCTGTAAAATGAACCGGAGGATGGAAACAAAACTCAGTTTGAACAATAAACAAAGAAAATTATGAAGGTCATAAGAAGAAGAATCCTCAATTACCACAGCAGCCTGGCCATGAAACTATAATAAGGGGAAAAGAAAATCCACCCTAGCATATCTCATTTTAATTAAACTTTATTATTTTTAAGTGCTGCCATAAATTTTGCCACCAGATTTATAATTCCTGACTTCTTGCCTAAGTCTGATTGCATATCGGGAGGTGCTATGTCCACACAGATTTCTATGGATTTAATCAGAATAAATTTGAAGTATGAAAGGACTTCTGTTTCTTCTATAGACCAAAACAGATATAATACAAAGAAACCAGCAGTAAAAGAAAGCAGCTGAAGAACAAGGGTATCAGTAGGTCTGGATTTTGTGTGCTACAGTTAAACTTTTTCACTTTAGTGTGTCTTTCTTTAACATGCCTGTGGTGATGTTTAGCTGGTCCAGAGGAGGAGGTGTGTAGCTATGAATAATTTGGGAAGCCCACTGGATCTGGGATGTGTTAGGCAAGCTCTCCTGAAGCCCAAGAAAGGCTATTTGTAGTGTAAGTCAGGCAATAGCAGGCAACAGTAAGAAAATGACACAGTAAAAATTGATAGAAGTTATCTTATTGGGGATTTTGCTTCTTATATTGAAAACTTTGAGTGTAGAAAGAGAACAGCTGTCCACAGGACAGTCTGAAGATAAAGTCATTCCTTCAGGTGTTTATGGTGCCTTCTGAAAGAAACATTGGTGTCCTTTTTGTAACTTACTGAGTCTCCACAGCACATGGAAAAACTGAGCTTGTAGGAAGCCAACTTTGGCCACTCCTGAAATGCAACAGTCTCTTAAGAGTGTGTGACGGCCTTGACAAGTTTCACAGAGGAAATGGAGACAGGAGGGGGGAACGGAGGGAAGGATGGAGGCAGGGAGGTAGGGGAGCAGGGGACCTGCAGGAGCTGCTGATCATTATCTGAGTAGAAATTTAATTGTGGCACTGTTAATTTTATAAAGTTGCTACCTGATCTTTTTGATCCCAACTGGACTCTGAATTTATTGTTTCTTTGGAAGAATCCTAGAATCATTTAGGTTGGAAAGAACTTTAGGATCATGGAGTTCCACCATTAATCTAACACTTCACTATAAAACCACACAGTTTTACCAGCAAGCTTATTAACCCACCCTGAGATCTTCTTTCATGATGGCAGGAGACAAACAGTCAAGGAGACTTCTGGAGGGCATCAGGAATAACTTCTTGCTCTAAGCACTGGAACAAGCAGCTAGGGTGATGCAGAGATTGATCGGCTCATTGCTAACCTGGAAGACATGGCTTTGGGATGTGGTAAGCAATCAGGTTTGGATTCAATGGGATCCTTAAGATCACATTGTTCTAATACCCCTACCATGGGCAGGGATACTTTCCACTAGACCAGGTTGCTCAAAACCCCATACAACCTGATCTTGAACACTTCCAGCGATGAGGCATTCACAGTTTCTCTGGACAATGGCTGTGGGGACCACAAAGCAGTGGGTTTTAATATCCTGAAAAGAAGGGGGAAGGAGAGCAGTAGAGAACAGATCCTGGACTCCATACTAACTTACTCATCAATGACTTGGATGAAGGGGCAGATGCCTCCTCAGTAAGCTGATGGCACAGATCTGTGAGGAGTGACCAATACTCAAGAGGGCTGTTAGCCCTTCAGAAGGACCTTGATAGACTGGAGAGATGGACAGAGAGGAACCATCTGAAATTCAACAAAGACAAGTGCAGGTTCCTGCACATGGGGAGGAATATCCCCCCGCATCAGCACAGGCTGGGAGTGACCTGCTGGAAAGCAGCTCTGCAGAGAAGAACCTGAGGGACCTGGTGCACAACAAGTTGTCCATGAGCCAGCAGTGTGTTCTTGTGGCCCAGGAGGTCAAGGGTGTCCTGGGGGGCATTAGAATGAGCGTTGCCAGCAGGGGATCCTGCCCCTCTGCTCAGCCCCGGTGAGGCACATCTGGAGTGCTGTGTCCAGTTCTGCGATCCTCCAGTACAAGAGGGACATGGAGCTCGTGGAGCATGTCCAGCAGAAGGCTATGAAGGTGATGAAGGGACTGGAGCACCCAGTGAGGAAAGGTTTAGAGCTGGTCCTGTTCAGCCTCAAGCAGGGCCGTCATCAGTGTCTGTCGGTGTCTGCAGGGAGATGCCAGAGGATGGACCAGGCTCTGCTCTGTGGTACTGAGCAACAGGACAAGAGGCGATGGGCAGAAACTGATGTGCAGGAAGTTCCACCTCAGCATGAGAGAGAACTTTGCTATGCAGTGACCGAGCACTGTTACATATTGTTCAGAGAGGGTGTGGAATCTCCCTCACTGGAGATATTTAAGAACTGTCTGTACACAATCTTGTGCCATGTGCTCTGGGGCGACCCTGTTTGAGCAGGGAAGTGGGACCAGATGACCCACTGTGGTCCCTTCCTGACCCATTCTGTGATTCTGTGGCTTCAGGAGAGCTTCTCCAGCAAAATGACAGCTGGGATGACATGGGAAGTAGCTAGAGGGGAAAGCAGGAAGAGAAGCAAACTTATGAGATGTCTGTGTGTGGAGGGATGCAACCCACCACTACTTCTTTTACTTTTTTGTTTATGGAGACAGAGCAAACAAAGCGGGATATCTAGTCTGTTCCTCTGAAGATTGGAAAAGGGCAAGACGTCCCAGTGGCTATTCAAGGACTGGAATTTAGATGTCTCCACAGCAGACAGGGTTGTGCATATCTCTTCCAAAGAAGTGTCTTCCTGGGTGAGGGAGGTAGAACAGCGGACAGGTTGAGGGCCGGCAGATGTTGCCAGAGCCCTCAACCCAAGAGTATGCTCAGATCTGGGCATCTGGTGAGTCACGTCTTCCCAAAGCAGGTAGCTGTACAGGCTGGAACTTTTCCACCTTTCTCTCTTGGGTTTGAAAAGTCTTTTCCTTGAATCAGTGATGAAAAAATTAGTTATAACTGAGGTGTAGCTGCAGGCTTGAGTAATGACTTTATATCCACCCTCACATCCTGGTGTATTACCAGAAGAATAATGTAAATGAACTGGAACGTAATTTTGGAAACCCCCCTTATCAGTGGGGATCAAGGGAGACCAAACCTATTTTGCCTAGTGTGTGACTTCCAGAGAAACTCCACACATTGCAGAAGATTATAAGCAGGTTATAGCAGCTATGAAATGTGTTTTGAAGGAAAGCTAACTGTATAATTATTTGGCTTTGATAAAACTGCTGCTGGTGTCAACTGCCTAGCGCTAATCTTAACACTGCATTGAAGCAGAATGTAGATGGCTTTACAGTTTTCTCTTTTTCTGCAGCTTGAAATAGTGGTGCCAGTATTGCCTGATACTACTCTTAGCACAAAAAATTACTGCCTGACATAACAAAAATAAATAATTGAAAAAGGGAAAAAGGCCTAGTGTCTTAGAGACTTCACTAACAAAAGCTATCCACAGGACACAAAATTACAAGTCCTTATTGCCATGGCCACATTGCAATGGTTGTGCTTTAATGCTTTTTTGTTCCAAAAAAACCTGGCTCTGGAATCCCCTGCCAGAGCAGCAAAGTTACTGCCCAGCTTAGCCTTTGGCTCTAGTCATTCACATGGGGCTAAAAATTCCCTTGTACGATAGATTTTTCTGTACCTTTTCTTACTGTAATTATTACACTTCTGGAAGCTGCTGAATGTTTTGAGCTCAGTTGCAGCCTAAGTTGATCCTCTTTCTTTACATTTTATTCTGGTAATATTTACTCTTCTTTTGGTATAATACTGGGTTTGGGGAGAGAATTTTAAATACCAAAAGATCAAGAAATGGGAATGTGACGGTGCTTTAGATTTTTTTTTCAGCCATTCTTTAAACTAACAAAGAGATTTATGTGAAAATGAAAACACTAATCTTTAGATGATGTGGAAGTGAAAAAACAACAAAAAAATGCATGTACAATATTATTTAGTTATCCATAAATATGATGAGTAATCACGTAGCACCTTAATTTTGATTTTAAGTATGTTTAAATGTGTGATGGACAAAGAACTTCTAACAGCAAATCTGGAAGAGGTAGAAATGCTTCCTCTTGAGCTGACATGCAGTGATAGGCAATTTCCAGAAAAAGGACCCAAGTCCTTTGTCATTTGTCATGCGAAAGTGAGGGATGTATCATTCTATCAATCTTTTAAAATGTCCATCTCCCATGCTTACTAATAGAGGGAGTTTTCAGCAGAGGAGCAGCACAGAAGGTACGCACTGGACAGCAGAGTTCCTCCGCTGGCCTGTTTTATATGTGGGTTTTAAAGCAGACCTTCAACATAGGACAAACCAAGCCTTAAGAAGAAGATCTGTTCTGAAAAGTAATTTGGTAAAAACCTGAGGAGTAAGGTACAAAGTTGTCTCGGCTTCTGTTAGTGAGTGATTGCCTCATATTTTAGTATGACTTTGACTTCAGAATTTTTCTTATAATTTGCACTACTTCTGTTCAATTTCCTGTTTTGTACCACTTCTCACATAACCACAAATTGTTCAGAAATTTCTAGTGAGATTTATTATGTAGAAATTTTCATGCTGTCTGCAGGTTGTCATCCTACTAATCTTAAGTAGTGTGGAGTTGTGTTTATATATATACTTACATATCCTACATAAAATACCAGAGATTAGATAGAATTTTGTGGACATATTTGGTTCTTACTCTAAGACAAAAACAGAGGGGATTCATGGCAACAAATTTATCCCTAAGTGAAAACCCTGCAGTTTTCTGATACATTACAGTGTTTTTCACTGCCACCTCTCATTTTTCTGAATGCATCTCTATGACTGTTTTTCAAAGCTGCTCCCTTGGCTGGGGCAAAGGCATGCAGCAATCAGTTGTTTGTTCTGTGATTCCTTTTATGTTCCCATGGTCCACTAGTACCAAGTATGAGAAAATTAGGCCTTGCCAAGCTTTTATGGGTAATTTTGTTTTGGGTTTTCCTTCGCCACCAAGGGTAGCTTCTTGCATTTTTTTTTTTTCCTTAAGAAAGTCTTTCTGCCAATGTTTGTCCATCACTTTGTCATAATACATAGTGATACTTTTGTGTGGCTAGAGAAAAGCTTGGCACAGATTTGATCTAGCTTAACAACGTCTTGACATACCCTAGAGTACACACAATTACTTCCTCTGATAGTTAGCAACCATGGGCAAAGCTTTTCCTAGAGAGATGGAGCTTAAAGATAGCCAGTGACTTCTGACTCTGGTTTAAAGCTGGGCTGTGTAATGCTAGATAAGCATTAGGAACTACATCACCTTTTGTTGTGAGAGCCTTTTATGGTCCAGAAGGATTATATGGATATGCCTTAAAACCTGAGGAGCTAAGGGACAGGTCAGGAAAGACAAGTAAAGGAAAGGAAAATGATGACATGTTTTCAAGGTGCTCTTTTTCCTGAATTATTCATGCCCTCCAAAAGTCTCCACTTTCCCCTGTGTTTGCTTCTTTGGTCATTAATGTTTTCTCTGCCTAAAGATATGCCTATGCCAGTCTATTTGTCAAACTACTGGATTCAGTTGAAGGCTAGGAGTTCTTATATTTGTTGATGGTTCTTTTTCTTGTGTTCCTTGTGCCACTGTTATCTGATGCTGAAGCTTTGTAGTGAATACACTCTGTTTTTACCCTTTTTGAAGCTTCAAGGGGTAACTCATCTGGCAAGCACCTCATTCTTCTGCCTCTTCTCCTGTAGCTTGCAACTTATCCCCCTCATTGATGCACTTACACATGCATCTTAAATGGGTTATTAGCTAATCGTTATCTTGAATTGGCAGATGGTAATTGCTGTATTAAAATTCTACGTAACTTATTTGCCACGTAGGACTCAGCAGAATGATGTGTGCCTCATATGCTATGTGCTGGTGAGTTGACTAGAGATGCCTTAGGCATAATCTTTTCCAAGTTTTAAAAAATTACTCACTCACAGTTTTCATATTAACTCAGAAAAGGGCAAAGGTTGAAAACAAGACAGTTCCTGGAGCACTCTACATTTTCTGTGTCCTTTTATGAGCCCAGTCTAACCTCTGTCTGCCTCCAGTGACCCGTACTTGAAAGAATAAAAGGAGGAATATGATAATGAATCCACTTTCTTCAGGTAGGGTTTCTACTTGTAAAAAAAAAGATGCAAATGAGAAATAAAAAGCCAGAGTTGCTGAGCTGCTGATGTTGCCAACACTGGAATGGCTAAGGTACCATTGGTTGGCATATGTCATGATGTTAACATGATGGAGGTGGAGATGTTGTCTAGCAGAGGTGCAGAGTATTTCCATAGTGCAGAAAATGACAAATGACATACCCTAAGCCTGCAAAAGTACTCGGCTGTTTCCGCACTGGGCATTTTGCTATCCATACTTGGGCCGATTTGTTCTCCTCTCCACTGCCAGTTGAAAACTTGGTTGTGTGGACAGAGTTCTCTCAAGAGAACAGTAATTCCTCTCAAAAGTACAGGAATTAAAGCAGCCTAAAGAGCCCCTTTTGCAAAATATTTGAGGGAATAGACAGAAGGTGGAGCAGGCTTTTAGTGGTCACCACTCTTTACGTAGCAGATTGCACCAATTCTGGTGAAGAAGTGGTGATCTTGCTCAGCTCCCCATGTTGTGAGGAAGTCTTTGGTTGGGGTCCATCAATAGAGCTGGACAAGAAACTTTGTGGCTCTGTTTTCCATTGCCTCAGGTCCAGCTGTGTTTTGAGAACCGACCAAGTCTTGTTGGTGTGTTTATATGATAGTTGGGAAAGATGTCTGCCAAATCGGTGAACAGCTGGGATGGACACTTGCACTGGAGCAGCCACAGGAACCCGTATGACAGGATGAGAAGATGCCCATGTGTGTCTGAGAAATTTCTGTTGTGTTGATTGGTTTGTATTTGTCAATTAAAGACCCAAGCCCTGCTTTAGAGGCTTTGCAACCTCAAATTCAGTGTTCAGTTTTGGGCCCTTTGCCTCAAGAAAGACTTTGAGGCGCTGGAGCATGCCCAGGGAAGGGCAGTGGAGCTGGGGAAGGGTCTGGAGCACATGATGGATGAAGAGTAGTTGAGGGAGGTGGGGGTGTTCAGTCTGGAGAAAAGAAGGCTTGGGGGACAAGAATTGAAAGTTGTAGCCAGGTGGAAGTTAGCCTTTTTTCCTGGGCAACAAGTGATAGGACAAGAAATGGTCTCAAATTGCACCAGGGAGGTTTAGATTGGATATTAAGAGAAATTTCTTCACAGGAATTATTGTCAAGAATTAGAACAGGCTGCCCAGGGAAATGGTGAAATTACCCTCCCTGAAAGTGTTCAGAAAACATGTATGTGTGGCACTTAGTTACACGGTTTAAAGATGAAGGTGGCAGTGCTGGATTGTTGGACTGGTGACCTGTGGGAGAAGGAATACAGGTGACCTTGCCCCTGAGAAGTAACAGCTGTGTTAATTACCCAATACAGCCTCACCACTGATGAATCACAGCTGCGTCGAATAAAGATAAGTGTGATAAAAGGGAGTTGGTTAGCTGGTGAGCTGGAATCATGAAGGAATCTTGAAGAAGAGGGAATGAGAGGATCATGAAGTAGAAGGATCCTGGGGAGAGAGAATCACTGCTGTGAGGTCAGTCTGGGTCTGCAGTCAGAGCCTGTTGTTGGAACCTGCAGTCACAGTCTGGCTGGGTGAAAGCCTGCAGTCAGAGTTTAGCAGGAAATACCCAGCAGTCAGAGGCTGCAAGGGAAACCTGCAGTAGGAGCTGCTGCAGCCAGAGTCAGTGAATGGTTGGAGTCAGGATGGCTGAGGTGTAAAGAGGAATAAACAGGACCCTTTTCATGCTGTGATAAAGGAGAAGTCTGAGCCTTGGCTCATTTCTACTCCCTAACAAGAGCGCTGCTGCAGCAGGAAATTTGGCTGTCTGGTGAGAGTGGGCACAGTGGAGTGTATCTTGTGGCTTTCGTTCAGCTGTCACGCTCCTCTTTACCTCTTCTGAAATTAGTAATAATTTGTACCTCTGAGATTCAGTCACGAATCTCTGTGGGTGTGCCTAAGTGGAAGAAGAGTATTTTTCAGTTTTTGCCACTTTGCCGTTTCAAGTTTTAGTCTTATGACTTGCCTCAGTGCACGAGGCTGTGCAGTTGACTGATCCACATCCTGCGTTCACCAAAACACCTCTAGGCATGTAAACATAGTGATTGCTTCCATTTCCTTCCATGCAGCTCGTGAGGTATGACAAATAAATTTATGGTGTTCCTGGTTACTGCAGCCAGCTGGTAGAGTCTCTTTTGCAGAAGAGGTGGTTTATATTGCCAGGTTCAGCGTTTCCTTGATGGTTCGTGACAGAGATTGTCATGTAGTCAGTGCACATTCCCATGAACAACTGGATGAGAGAGACTCCTTATGGACCTTCATCCCTGCCTCCTTCCAAGAGAACATAAAGTTGAATTTTTCTTACCCACATACTAGGAGTAATAGTAGATTTAGCTATTTAAATGTGCAAACATCATTAGCTTCAAAATGAGGAACTGCTAAATTTACTTTCATCTGAAAAATCTGTCTGAATTTTTGTTGTTGTTTAATTTGCTATTGGTTATATATATTTAAAGAAGCTCACGGCTGATAATCTGATGAAATTGTACTTCTTGTGTGTAGAGAACTCTACCTGAATAAGGAGCTGAAGATGTCTGTGAGAACTGAGTTCAAGCTTTAAGCACACCCAACAAGTATCTCTTGAAGGTTATTGTGTGCTCATCTAGGTCCGAATAGATAGATTCCCTGGTGTAAGGAATTGCATGAAGAATATCTTAATTATAAGAAGTAAAACAACTGCAGTAGAGAAAAGTACTGTTTATTTTATTATGACATCCAGATTTTTGGAGCCTGATCTGAGGACAGAGTTGTTGTAGTTCACTTGCAGAGAGAAGGATGAGAGAGGAATGTATTACGCTAAAACATTAATCTGTTGACTTACAACTACAGTGAGATCAATCTGTCACTGTACTAATACACCGCTTCTTCTACAGCTCAGATTGGCTCACCCAGACTTTGAATTTTGAGAGACTTTTACTAAACAAAGTGAAATGTTACTTGTTTGAGGTTTTTCTGGAGGAATTAGTTTGAAATATTTAAGTTTCTGACCTAAATGAACAGTGTAAGAGACTCAGAAGTCTCCTTTAATTTTGGCCTTTTTTTTTTTTAAATCGCCTGGAGAAAACTTAATGTAATAGTGAAATGTGTTATAATCTGTCTCTCAGAGGTCCCATTCAGAAATTTATCTTCCTTTTCTTTAGCATTTAAGCCTGACCATTGCTTCCTGAGGAATTTAAAAAGGAGTGTTGAAATGTTCATAGTTTAAGTGCATACAGATGTCAAATGGCTTTTTGAATGATATTCAAGAGGGTTAATGAGGGGAAAAGGTCCTATGATAGATATTGGTGAAGATAAAGATTTGGGGGTTTTTTTACTCTTAATTCTTTCAGATAATTCCTGAAAGTGGTTGAAAAATACTTCTAAGAAAACTTCCCTCTAAACTGAAAGGAAACAAATTAAGGAGTAGTAAAGTGTGGAGTTTTAATATGAGTAGATGGTCTAAAATAAACTATATTTTAAAGAGAAATATGGAAAATATTTTTTGTTTTGTTTTCTCCAGAGTATGTCTCAAAAGGACTTGTGCAAATTCACGGTGGAGTAGAGTTCTGGCAATTAAAATAGGGGTAATTCAGATGCAATTTTTATGTCAAGAGCACTTGGGACTGCAGCTGGAGTCAAGCCTGTATCCTATAGGTGGGTGGTGTTTGTTGTGGAATCCAATTTGCCAAGCTTTGAAGAACTGCTTTGGTGGCATTAAGCTGGTGTACAGCAGTTAATGGGGGAACAAGAAATGACTTCTTTGTTATGAAAAGAGGTGATCCTAGAAGAGAAAGGTGAACAATACCAGCTCAGTACTAACCTCCTGTCTCACTTTTCTCCATCAAAAAATAAAGCTTGGTATTTTTTCTTCCTTTTAGCTTTTAGTTGAGAGTGCATCAAGGGAGCATCAGGTTACCAGGGAAAGGCTTCAACATGCATAAGTATTACACTATTGATTAAACTACTCAGATCTGAAAAAATGGTGACATCTGCTAGTTACAATGTTTATTTCCCTGATTTTCTTGCTGTACTCAGCCAGCCTACTGTGTGTGAGCAACAGTTGTAGAGCTGAGCCAAACATTGATGCCTTTAGTGTTTTGGAGATGTAGATGAAAGCCGGCCAGCTGATGGGATGAGGCTGCACAAGGGTGCTGCGTTCTGCCTTGATGGAGGTGTCACTTCGAAAGGCTGCCTTTTAGTGTGATTCATCCAAAGCATTTCTATTTCACTTCTGTCTGCAGAGACTTTGGATGCTAAGCCAAAGGTGTTTTTAAGGCTGAATAGGTTTTGTTGATGTACGGAGTGGGGAGAGTAGGGAATGGAGAGATAAGCATGCCACAGCTGAGATGTGGAAATGAGCAGTTGAGATCCTGAACTGTTTCACTGGTTATGTGATTTAATACTCTCTGCTTTGGGTGAGATTCACTTTGCACTCAGTCTGTTGCACAGAGGTTTGTTGAGCTAGATGCATCTACTAAATGACTTGCAGTTTCCTTATGTGCTATGCCAAAAGGGGGGATATATATAGAATAGAAGGTAAAAAAAAAAACTTAAAAAACCCCAGTTTTATTACAGGATAGAAAAGAAAGGAGGATTTAACAAATGGGAAGGAAAAAACCTGGCATTTGTTAGCTGGCTGTTCATGTTAATCCTCTTTAAGGCACATGTGACCTCGGCTGGAAAACCTCTCACATTTTTCAATCTGTTGTGAAGCAGCGAGCTTAGTGACAGTCATAAGAGCCTTTAAAAATCTCTGAGCAGTTTGTAGCCCCTCTCAGTGTCACTCTCTAGGCTGGCATACCAGCACTGCTCAGTGACTTGGACCAAATGATATCTGCTAAGCCCGCTTCTATATATATCCATTAGTCTGTTCCAGGACTACTGGTTCAAAATGACGTGTCAGAAATTGATGTGTGGATTTTTATGCCATTTTTGAAAAGAGACTTGGGCAGAGTTTTTATTTTCAAAGTGGAATTTAATAATTTGTGGTGTGTGCCAACAAAAAACCCCCATGCCCTGCATTTCAGCTGTTAAGGAAGTTCAGAGGAGCTACTATAAGTCCTGAAAGGACAAAGCAGAACATAATGCTGGAAGTTTTCTCTCTTGAATGACTGTAGAGGTAACAAATGAAAAAAAAAAAACAAAAAACCCCAAAGGTGTAATGTAATAGATCATATTGTCTCTTATGTTGTCAAAGTTAGAATAGGCTCATACATTGTTATTTTCAATACTTATCCAGATTAATTTTGGTTGTCTAGAGGAGCTCGATTTTACTACTATGTACTCCCAGAGCTTCAGACACGGGGTTATTTCAATTTTTCTTTACTGCGTGGGATCTTAAATACATTACCAGGAAATGTGGGCTGAGAACACTAATAATATGGCTCATATAGTCTAACTGTATGGATTAACTGTATGACAGTGGTTTTAGACCTTAAAATGAAGCTTTACCTTTCATGATTCAGAGGAAAGAGAAACCTAGAAAAGAAAGAGAATGGTCAGGTTTGGGAGTTTGTATTTCACCATTAATTTTTCTGCATTATTTACGCATAAGAACTGAAGAGAACAGCCGTCTGCTTGAAATGGTATTTTCTGCTGAGTTTGGGTGAAGTTTGTTTTTATCCCTTTTTGTGCTGTCTTTATTTTGCCCCTTTTTGTGCTATCATACTGTCTTTATTTTGCAAAAAATTTTAACACAGTTATACTGATGAAATTTGATGTTGTATGATTCCTTTCATATTGTGAGAAATTAAATGCTTAGCTGTGTGGAAACACCAAACAAACAACTTATCTTTTCTCAGATCTCATCAATTATGAGAGCTTGGGGTTTTTCTGTGTAGATCGGTCAGATCGGTTGCCAGTAGACTTGGTACGCCTAAAGAAACTGAATGAATGGTAAAACATGGAAAAAATATATGAAAAGATCTATTTAATCTGATGGTTGTGAGATGATATGTCAGGAATTAAGGATGGGGTTGTATTTTGTCATACCAAGATATCACTCTTAAATGAAACCTTTTAGTTCGTGCTGACAGACTCTTTCTTCTTCCTAATTGATTTCCAGGTCCTAACTAGTATTAATGAATTCAGTGACAATTTTGAGATTGTGTTTTTTAAATGTAAGTGCGTCATCTCTGTTTTCATGTACTGCTTCTCTATCAACTGAAAATGTCATCTCTAAAATTCACACGTGCATGTAGATTTAAAAGGAATTTAGTTTTTCCTTGTAAAATGCTCCACCGAGGGCGATTAAAAGCCATCCTGGAAAGTGAGTCATCATAAACAGAGGAAAAGCATTTTGGAAATATGACCTTGAGAAGTCTGGGGACCTGTTCCACAAATCCTACTGCCACTAAATTTTTGATGGCAGGTCGTACAAATCAGTGCAAAGGTTGAATTGTATCTGAAATTGTATTTTAAAATGAACAGTAAAGCACTGTCTGACTGCACTTAGATAAACCTTAAAGCAGGTGATAAATGAAAGATAAAACTTGAAAAGGGACAATATATGAATGGAAGCAGCCAGGCAGCCTGGGGGCGTGGCCATCAATTTATGCACACAACTGCATTTTCAACATAATTAGCTGTCTAATTGAGCATTATAGCTTAACTGACACATTTAAACATGTAATTTATTTGAATGCACACGGCTTGTAATTTATTTCCAATGTTTGCTCTTCAGGATGGCATCAGACTCTAGAAGAGGAAATTACCCTCCTGATGAACAGAAAAAAGAACCAGGAGTATTTTGAGAAGCCCTGAATGCAAATAATTTTCTGAAATCTGAGATCAGAAGGGAGCATGGAAGCAGGAAAACCATGCAGAGGAAGTTAAGTACTGAGCATGACTGTAAAGACACAATTTAATTTCAAATACCAGAGGTGTTACCAGGCTACTGTGCAAATCTGACTGGTTCAGCTGGCACCTAGGTAAGAAGGATATTGTAGGAACTGAGAGGTGTAAACTGCACATCTATCTTGTCCTGAGGAGAAAGCCATCCTTTTCTCAATGTGATGGGTATTGCCATATAGCTATAGCTGGCTTTTTTTCCATTCCTGAACAGGGACAAGGGCACACCATCCATTCTCTGTTAAAATATACAGAGTAGTCAGCAAGTTGCAGAGGAAGGAACAAGAAGTTACTTCATTCACGGTTGCACGCTCCCTGGTGTGCCAAAATTTCATTCTCTGGGTGATAGTTGAGCACCTGGACATTTATCTTTGGGGAAGAAACAAACCAATGCATGTTTGGTTTTGTTCCCAGATTATTTATTTATTAATTTATTTTCCTTTCAGGGCTTATTTTCTGAACAAAATAGTGGCAGATTTCCTTTTAACCCAGTAAACTTTAGTAGTTACAGCTCATTATGTATTTTGTGGTGCTGAGCTATGAATCTGCTGCTTCAATTACAGAAACTGCCAACAGACATATGAAAATCCAGAACACAGAGGCTAAACCATTCCTGCTTTTTATCTTTGGAATTACTTTTGCACACTCTGACAATTTCCTCTTATAAACAAAATGTAGTAACAGCTACAGTTAAGGAATGCAAAACAACTAATGTGAAATTTTGCTGCCAAAATAGAGAAGAAAACTACTTTTTCAGACCTGAGGTTGGCACAATTCCTCGCTTTTTCCCTCACCTTTCCCTCTGCTCTCCACACTCCCAAGTAATTAATTATCAGAAGGGAAGAAGAGGAATTAAATGCGTGATCATGCAAGTAGAAATAAAAATGTATGGGCCTTTTACCCCCAAATGAATTCACTTATTAGGCGATCCTGAAATTTATAGCAGTGGATTTTGCATATCTGGATAGGTAAGGTAGAATAAGCTCAGAAGATAAAAATAAAACAGTGTATGTAAAAGGATCTCTGAAACTTGCATAAGTTCCCAAATACATGGCTGCCATGCAGAAGCCAAGAGGAAAGGGAATGTACTTACAGAAAAACTGGTCTTTGTACCCTTCATGGGGAGATGAAGGGAGAGGTAGGAAGAGGGACTGTGGCTCAGAGCATCATTTCTCATTTCCAGTTTTTGGACAGAACAATTTGTCAGGAGGTAGAATTTCTTTGTTTCCCAGTCTGTTCAGAAGAAGCAGTATTGGAAATACAACGAGAAATACATTACAGAAAATAAAATTTTTGCTGATTTGGTCTTTCAGTCCTTTACACCGTGGTTCATGGTGATATCCTCCATTTTGTGAAGAACAGCAAGGCTTGTCCATACAAAGAGGAGAGCCCTTCAAAAAGCTCCCTACTCTGGTTATGGGATTTGTCAGAACTTCTAGATTAGCCCCTCTTCTATTCTCCCTTCATGATAAAGAAGCAATTAATAGCAAGATATCCCTTATGCAGCAGATTCATTGCTGTCACGTCTGAGGAGAGGCCTTTAAATGTGTGTTGTTTTCAGAGAGCTCAGTTGGGCGACTTTCCTTAGCTTCTCTGAAGGGTTTTATAAATTGAAGATAATTATTAACAGAAGGTGTACTCAGATGATTCATGTAATCTCTCTGCTTAACCTATACTCCTGTACAAGTCAACATTTATTTCTTGTTTGAATTAAGAATAAATAAGAGACTACTTTGTGTAACCTGAAGAGAAACTGATAGAGGAGAAGCTCAAGTTTTCCCCAGCCTAAATTTCTGTAGTATTTTGGCCTATTCTGCAGTAAGTGTTCATGAGATTATCAGTGCAGCATCTTTCTGTATTCCCTCTCTGCAACCCTTCTGTCTAGCACAGAATATCTTTTACAGGGGGGTGTTGTGCCACTCAAAAATGACAACAGTTGGTGTGCTGTTTTAAAAACTCAAGTACAATTTGTATTTTGATTCAGCAGATGGGTACTCAGTAAAGGAGATACATATATATTCAGGGTTGGATACTTGAGGGCCACTTGAGTGTGGCAAGGATTTGCTTTAGCTATAGAGACGGGTGACTAGATGTGTTTTCCACTCTGTAAATTAGTTCCACATTTCAGCTGTGTGTGTTAAAGAGGAGTGAGAGTCTTTTATCGTCTTGAATCCCTCTCTGCAGCCATCCCCTGTGAGGGGACTGCTAGGGCCCTGAGGCCCCTAGAAAAGTGTGAACAATACCGATTATATTAATTTGTTTTAAGGCAAGAGTCCTCAAATTGTGGTTTCTTAAAGAGTCCTCTCAACTCTAGTCTTTGAAGTGTGAGCAAGGTGTTAACAAAGAAGAATAAAACTCTGAGGTTAGTGTCCATTTTTTTGTAGAAGAACCTGTGATAAGAGTAGAAACATTTGATAGGAAAGACATCTCTCTTAATTTTTGTACTGGATTAAAAGTGGACGGGATGGAAAAATGCCAGAAGTGGTGCATTATACACAGAGAAGGTTGAGCTGTTGGCTATTTCTGAGTTTGTATGTGAAACATGAGTTTAAAATGTGCTTATTAATCCATGTCAGTATTTTTGTTGTCCTGGAGACTGAACTTCTCAGGATCTGGGTAAACTTGTACCTCCTCACAGATGTGGGGAGGGGGAAGAGAGCATATTTCTGGCTTGGTAGCCGTTTTACGCAAAATTTTAAAGTCTAGGAGAGGCAAGTCAAAAATACCCTCATCAAGCCCAGACACTGTGTCCATCTGCCACACATTGGCTCCTTAATCTTCTTACTAAATGTCACAATACGCGGTGAAATTACTATGCTTGAACCGACAGTGTCTCTGAAAGAATGGATTGTGAGCGTGGAGAATAGGAACTTTGTTTTCGAAGTGAAAACAGAGGCTGACCTCAGCACTGAAATGCTCCTCTCTCTTGGAGCGTGGCAATAATATATGGAGCTGCACTAGTTCAAACTGCTGAAGCACCCTGGCGCTGCTCCAAGCAGGCGCTTTTTTTCTGATGGGTGTTTCTAATACTTCAAGAAGACAAAGTATGTGTATCTAGATGCCAATAAAACGATCCTCTGTAGGATCCACGGGCTGCATTTCAACCCTAACCTGCGATGCCTGTGTGAATGATTGACTGCCGGTCACCGCTGAAACATTTCTGGCCCTGTGTGCTTTTGCTTATCTGCAGGTTAAATCCCTTCTTGTGGCATGCTCTGTCACTGCTTCACACCTTAACTGAGATGCTTCTGTCCATCTCTGTTGATGGAGATGTGCCACTGCTGCTAAAGAAGCCCTGACCACCGCTGAGCTCACTGACTGAAGCCTGACCTTGCTGCATTCATGATGTGCACAGTGCCCCAACCAAGGTTTGTTTGGTCTCCAGGAAAAAAAACCAAAACACACACACACACAAAAACAAACAAAAAAACCAAATAAAAAACCCCCAACCCCCCCTACATTAAATGGACCAAAAGGGAAAAAGTGTGAGTATTGCTGCATATATGGCGTTTGAGACAGGAATGAGAACAAAATGGGACCTACAATTCCCACTACAGTTATTCTTGGGTAAGAGTGTAGTTTTTCTGCTTAAGAAAAATCAAATAACTTTGTATGTGTTCTCTATCTAGTCTAAATTGTACGCAGCAGAAGAGGAATTAGCTTGCTTAATCTGGTGGGATAGAAAGGTGACCTGTTAAGGGTGGAAGTAAGGAACTGGACTCCAGATTATGACAAGGGATCTGAAAGATTTCCCCACTTAGTGGTCAGTAAATTAAAACTTTGCTCAAGTTCTTGAATTCTCCTCTCTAAGCTTTTGCATAGATTCTTTTCATAACAAAATTCAGCAGCTGAATCTACCTGTCACACCCTGTGAACTGGGATGAGTACCATTACCCTTTAAAAAAAAAAGAAAGACATGTTTTATATTGGAAAATGATGATTCATAGAAAGTCCAGCACCTGATCAAATAGAGTAATGCAAATGGGAAATGATATTGTATGAAAAATACAATAAAAGTGAAAATGGAGTTGCTAAAGAGCCAAGGTTAAATTTGACAATCTATGTGGTTGTTGTGTTTTCTTCCCATTACAAACTTTTACCTACTGTGAAGAATTCTCACACAAAAAATGGATAAATGGGTTAGAAAACATTCTCAATGCTAATTCTGTCTCTGAGTTTTTCAAAAAGCTTTTTTTTTTCCTGAAGTGCCAATTAATTCTCTTCTCTTCACATGCCCAGCCTAGCCTGAGTCATCTGAAAGTAAAATCCTGACTCCCTGAAGCTGCCAGCAATCTTTCCATCATGCCAGGTATCTGGCTCGTGCAGTTTCAATGGAAATTTACCCTCAGGTCTTGATTTCTCGAGTGTCATGGGGTACCTCAGTGTTTCATCCAAAAGCTGAGGAAAAATAACATGGGGACTCTGAAAACTGTTGTCTCATTCTGCTAATGAGAAATGCAAACATAGAAAACTCAAGAATAATATTTATGTACAGCATTGCCTAGGTTATGATCACATATATCCCGAATATGAGAAATGAGACAAAAACACTCATATTTTCACATCCACAGGGCTTCAGTTGGAATTGGCTTTCTCTCATGTGGAGCTTTCATGCTTGATACCAAGTGCTAATGATTCCTGTCTGCTTAAAAAAAGACCCATTAAACTGTCAAACCATCCAGCCGAATTCATCAGGTCTTTTTGAAACAGAGCTTTAACAGGGAGAAAAACAGGAGGGATTTCTAAAACCCCTTTTTCTTTCCTTCTTTTCCAGCTGAAAATTGACTGGCAGCTATCAGCAAATTGAAGACATGGAAACTTTCAGAAGCATTTGCCTTCTAAACTGCTGCTGCCTGCAGTCGTCTTTATATCAGATTTTTATTTGCTTCCTGCATTTTGTTGGAAGCTTTTGACTGAGAATACAGGAAAAAATATTTGAATTGCTTTTGGATTTCTTATAGAGGCTTTATCTTATTTTTGAAATCTGTGAGCTGGAGGTGTATTTCATTCCTTCTCGTTTTTCCTTTTGCTGCTAAATATGTTTGTACCCTGCACAAAGTGGAATGCAAAATAACTGAGTAGTTTGTGAGACTCCGACTACAAAATAACACACTCCCCCCCAACATTCTCAGTAGCTCCATTTTTAACTAAAGATTTGACCTGTAGTGAAGTTAACAAAGTATTTTGATATTCTCCCAGTTCTATGCTTGCATTAAAATTTTAAAAATCTGCCCCAATCTGCTGAGATTTTTTGTTAATTCATGATGATTTGTTTCAATGACATCTTAATTTTTAAATGCTTGTAGATTTTTTTTCCCCCCCAATACTAGTTCTTAACACTACATTAGGAGCTAAAATCCCAAGTCAAAACTTCTCAATGCTAGATTATCTACATGAAACAAATACTTTTATGTATTTTGCCATCCTTTGACATTTGAAACCAGACTACTGCCTTCCTACAAGGGCTGCTTTCTGGAGCTCACAAACAGCTTGGCATTATACACAGAAGACTCAGATCAGTTTTCTAAACAACATTTTTCGTGCCATGCCACCCACGTTATAAGAGTTTGGGGCTTTCCTCGCCTCTTCAGTCTTGCTGTACTTCCTCTTTTATTCCTCTGTCTCCAGTCAGCATGGCAATGTGCGGCTGGAGGCTTGACTTGTGACTCTGGATTGTTTTTTATTTTTTTATTTTTAATGCAATAAGCTGATAGACAAATGCCTGGAAACATTGTCAAGGTATGCTCTCTACATCTAGAAATTAATAGAGCTTTTGTGGGCTTGAGAACTGGGAGCTCAAGTTAAGGGCTGAATTCTAGGTCCTTCACTCTGCTGCGTTTGGTGAATGCATTTGTGTGTGCTTTGCTGCATTCTCCAGGGGAAATACCAAAATTGTAGCTGCTTTGGAAAGATACAGCTGTGTCCAGGTGTTGGCAGAAACTCTATTAATGTGATAAACGGGGGTAACACCATCTCAGGCGTGTTCAGCCCGAGGTATTGTTATTCCCTGTGAAGCTCAAGCCCTGAGAAGAGTGGTGCAGCTGGCAGGAAGGTTATTTACACCATGAGAGGCCACTGATGGCATTCGTGCACCCAGTCTGGGCTGATGCTTTAGCTCTTTGCAGGGTGTGGGACTTGTAGGATTTCTGGTAAGGGTTTTTGTTTGGAGCAGACAGTGCATAGATCGATCAGGGCAGGTGCTGTGATTCAAAAGGAAGCTGTTTCACAGTGATGATCTCACTTATGCTCTAAAATGTTTTTTTTCAGAAGAAAATGTCTATGAATTGGAAAAAAAAATAAAAACAGAGAGGAAAAAATAAAAAGGCTATGAACAATGCCAGATGCCATTAGAGGCTGAGGGTTTATTCTCAGAACATATTTTTAGAAACACTGCTTCAAATAATTTCATCGGTCTAAAGAAAATTGCACCTCATACCCTTTTGTTCTGCTTTTAGAGTAATTTTTTTTTTTTTTTTTTTTTTTTTTTTTGAATGGAAGAATGGGGCTGTTCTGAGTGTTGGACAGGTTGTGCCCTGTGCTTTCAGAAAAGCTCTTTGAAAAGACACTGAGCATTGTTTGTTGTGTTTACATAGTAGGCCTTGGTCTGTGATGAATAATTGAAGTAAAAGTGGCAGGTGAGGTACAAATAATCAGAGGAGATTTTGTGAGTATACTGTAAGTGGGGTCAGCAGACAGTTTTGGCCTTCTTCCATCTTCGTGACCTCCTCAGGACTGGGCTCAGCTGATGGATAATTCTCATGAAATTCCCAGAATCCAACAAATAATCCCCCAACACCAAATAAGTGTTCGTTACCCTGAGTGGAACTAATGATTGGAAGTAAGGCTGGAACTCCAAGGAGAAAAGCTCCCATTTTTCTTATTTTTAGTGGATAGCATTGAGAAGCAGTGTACACAAACATACTCCCTGGGAAGGCCACAACTAATGAGATCGCTAGCAAGCTGCCAGGAGTTAGGAAAAGGAGTTTTCTGCATCCAGCCTTCCTCTGGGTCCTGCCTTATAAATTTCCCTGGGAATTTCACGAGGTCCTAAGCATTGCAATTCGTGTTTCCCCATACCACTGAAGGAGAAAGCACCCTTTTTTTCCCCTCCCCGCCCCGTGTGGGAGAGTGTTAATTGCTATGCCCAGAGGCGAAACATGTATTCTTCTCGCTAGTAATCAAATGATATTTGAAAGCCATTAGACTGCCCAGCATTTGTTACCGGATGGTTCTTGCAGACAACTGGCTTGCCGGGAGCTGCCTGGGGGCCGTCTGGTTATTGAGCTTTTTGGTTTGATCTCGGGAACAACTTCCTGAGCAAATGAAGGGCAAGCGTTAGTTAAGAATGTCTGCCTCAAAGTGTCAGGTAGTTGAAGATGTCGTGTGTTCCTTCATTAAAAAAAGCCTTTGAAAACTGAAGGAGAGGTCACCAGCCCAACTCAGTCTGGTTAATGCTTTTATTTATTTTATATCTATCTATCTATCTATATATATATTTGTTGGCTGGTTTGATTTGATCCAATAATAATCTTATTGGGGGGCAGCCTGTGGAGCGTGCACCAGGAGAAAACGACCTGGCACGACGTGCCACCTCGTCCCGGCTTTACTGGTGGCTAGTGCCGTGGAAACCGGCTTGGTCTGGGCTGTGGGGTGACAGGGAAGGTCCTGCCTCCTGCGCTCAGCCCGGGCTGCTCCACAGGGAAGTGAGGGATCAGCTGCTGAGCACATCCGCAGGTGGAGGCAGAAGCAGGATGCGTTCGGGAAACCGGGCTGCTCTGCAGTCAATAGCTGCAGTCGCTTTGCCTTTTACCTGCGCGCTTTTAAACCAGATAAGCTCTTTTTTTTAATGCCTTCTTTTATCTCAGTGCCAACTATTTCAGGTGAGTTATAGCTGAAAATAGGAGGCTTTAAAAACACTGAAGTTTTACAGCTCTGCGGCATGCTGGTAGTCCGAGGTTTCTTCTTTCTCACGTAACTTCGGAGGCGCAGTTCTGCTCGGAGCTCAGCGCGTGCTTTTTGAAAGATAAAATGCTTGAACTGATTTTATTTTTACTCCCAGACCTAGGTACTAATTAAGCAATACCTGTAAGAGCGGTAACTGTGGCAATAACGTCTCACTTCGCTGATCTAATCTGAAGCTATTAGCAGCTGCAGTAGTTACACCACGAAGAATTTCTCCCCTTTGGCGTGTATTATAAAGGCTGTCCCTCGATTAGGTCAAAAGTGCTTGAAGGCTATTGATTTTTGATCTGTTTTAGGAGAACGCGCCTCTTTTTAACACTTTAACTGCTCAGGCGAAGCAAATGCATTTATGCATCTGATTACCTGTTTATCCGGTCAGGGGAGCTCTGCGAGAACACAAAAATCCCGTTTCTGATCCCGGAGCCGCTGGAGAACCCTGCGCTCGGGGGTGCTGCCCGGCCACACACGCAGGCGGCTGTAAACCTGCGCGGTGGCGTTTGAACAAAGTGGGGTCGCCGCGCTGTTTTCCTGACATCCCGGCGACCAGCTGCACCGACGGGAACGCCTGCTCCCTGGGAATTACTCCTGCCTGCTCCTTGGGCTGGTTGCTAAGTAACCCCGGGTAACCCCGGGGCTGTATGGATCCCTTACGGTGGGTCCCGTACCCTGCAGAGATTTCCAAATTAGCAACGCGGACGTGGGACGGGCTGATGGACTGCGACGCCGCAAGTTCAGCCCCCGCAAACTCAACTTTTTTGTTGAGAGTTTTTCGAGAATGAAATTGGATTAGACCCAGGAATGACGTGTGCTGTTTGATTTCTTTTCCCCCTTGTGCTCTGAGGAGCTTTGTGTTTAGGCAGGCTTTTGTTTCTGGCTCTGAGCTGCTCTTAAAAAAATAAAATAAAAAATTGGGGAGCGTGTCTCGGGGTGTCGAGGGTGATATGCTTGCATTGATTGGCGAGGGTTAGCTGGAGCTGCTTGCGAGTGCTTTGTTCTTCTCACCACCCCCAGGTCAGTTGCACAACATGCCCCTACTGTTCAAAAAGGAAAAAAAAAAAAAAAAAAAAAGGGAAGAAGTAAAGAGAGAGCGAGGGAAAAAAAAAAAAAGAAATGCTGACTAATGCCAGCGGTTTTTCAAATGGCTGATGCAAACCTGGAGAATTTGCATCATCATTCAGCCTAGAGTAACTTGGTATGACAAGAGCTTTAAATACAAGTCCATGCGGAAGCTGAGCTGGTTTCCAATGATAGGGCGGCAGCACGGTGTGAAAACGCAGGTGTTCCCGAGCTGCTGGGCTTGGAGCACGGGAAGGGCTCGCACACTCTTGGAGAGCTTGGTACCTGCGTGTAGGAGCAGTTGCGAAGATAAGGGAAGACGGAGGAAGTGACAAAAGTAGTTGGCTACACAGAGAGGGGGTGAAAAAAAAAAAAAAATACAACTTCAGTTTCTGCTGAAAACTTTTCTGCCTGTGCTTGCCAGCAGTGTGCTGGTGGCACCGTAGCATGTTTAGGAAAGCTGCCGTGCCCACGGTCTCTAATGGAAGCTACTTGCAGGGACGAGCTAATGGCAAGCTGTCCTCTGTGGACAGCGGACAGCCAGCCCGGCGGGGAAAAGTTGTGCTGAAGAAGAAAGTGACGCTTTTGAGGGGGATATCCATCATAATTGGCACTATCATTGGAGCTGGCATCTTCATCTCTCCCAAAGGCATCCTGAAGAACACAGGCAGCGTGGGCATGTCCTTGACTGTCTGGACAGTGTGTGGTATCCTCTCGCTTTTTGGTAAGTCCCTGAAAAGTTTCTAATTGGTCTAGAGGGGCAGCCGGTGAATTATTGTGATTATTTCTCTGATTTTGCTATTGGATAGCAAGTCAGAGTGCGGAGCTTGAGCGCCAATGGGACTGCAGAAGGTCCGCGCCGCACGATGGGTTTGTGGAGTGCGAGGATTTGCAATCCGTGTCCCTCCACTCCCGGCACCAGCCGGTGAAAGCTGGAAGCGTACTTTTTTTTTTTTTTTTTTTTTTTTTTTTTTTTTTTTTTTTAATGGGTCCCTAAAGGAACAGGAAAACCAAATGCGCTTCCCCCCGCCCCCCCGAATGTGTTGTCTGTATATTTTTCTCCTGTCTGTGAAGCGTATTTATGGCTTGCTTGTAAAGCCCCCGGCAGCTGGATGAGCACGCTGCTTGAACACCTCTGAAATGTTTAGACAGCTCAACCTAGTTCCCTAGAGGCTAGAGCAAGGTCTGAGAGGACTAATTCCCACTGTATGTGAGCTGCCTCGGCATGAGGGGCAGCAAAACAGTGCTAATTACTAAAATAATACTAAAATAATACTAGTAACCCCTCTTCCCAGCTTTTTTCTTCCTTCCTCACTCATGATGCTGCTTGGAAAGACTGGGCTACAAAAAAAAAAAAAAAAAAACTGTGATGGAAAAACGTTTGCTCTGAGAGTTTTACCGCTGGCCGGTTTATTGTGGGAGTTTTTGCTAATTCTTTGTATTCTTGAAGAGTGTTGAATTCTGAAGAAGTCCAGTTAAGTACACAAAACCCTCATTCAGAGTGGAAAACCTCACCCTGGCCTCCGCGGGACGGAGGGTTCATTGACCTATTTAATGAGTTAATCTCAAGGAAACTGGAGAACTAACATGAATATTGGCTTTATTTAAAAGGAAAACTACTAGTTTACTGGCAGGAGGTGAAGAGGACAAAGAGGTACTAAGTGTCTACTTAATAGGCGGAACATGCTAATGCCATCTTGTAAATTGTCTCTGAGCTTCAAAGAAATACTCTTTACAGTCTAAACCCACCCAGAACAAACAAGCAGTCCGAGTAAATTAGGAGCCAGTTGGGTCTAATGGTAGATACATGGGTACGACGTGCGGCATAATTTCTTGTACAAATGTGGAAGTTCTGCCTGCAGCAAATTCCCCTATCAAGAAAAACCTCAGATGCTATTTGTAACCCTGTCAAAAGATCTTGGTCATTTGATTTACTTAACCTAGAATTTGCTTAAGCACTGCATGTAGGGCTGTATCTTTAGTAGTAGTAATCTTCTGACTGTGATATAGTCTGTACAAAAAAAAAAACAAAACGAAAAAAGCCCCACAAAACCCCCCAAACAAACAAACAAAAAACACCAACACCCCCCCCCCCCCCTTTCTCTCTTTTATCAGACAGATTTTTTAGGTCATTTTCCAGACCTCTAGTTATGAAAAACTGTGTAATTTGGCGCAGCAAATGGTAGTATCTTGTTCTCAGAATGGATCTGTTGCAGTTTGTTTATTTTTTGATTGTTCTTGTTTTTTTTTTCTTAATAAATTATTTTTGTTCCCATCATGACTCAGTTATAGCTAAATCACATATAGAGGTCACATAAGGGCTTGCTGAGGCTGTCTTCATAACTAATATTAAAACACAATTTCATTTCATCCTGAGCCTCAACAGAACAGGCTGGCAAAAGAAAAATACAGAAACAACTTTTTTTAATGTGGCTGTGAGGATTCTTTCAAACACATCTTCAGGTAAGCTAAAGAGTAGCGGATGAAAGTTGCCACATTTTTTCAAAGCCCCAAACAAAACCAAATGGACAATGCTGGGGAATTTACCATCGCGTGGTGCAGCTTTAATGGGCTTGTACACGTGGTTTTGACAACTGTGGTTCTTATCTAAAAGTGTTGTGATGTAAAGGCAGGCAAAAAAAGAGAGCTGAAATGACTCAAGGTATGTTGCTGATCTTAACTCTGTGTGATGCAGTGCTAACAAACTTTATTACAGTTTATTGCTGGCTTCTCAGCGTCTTCCAGGAGGGCTGCCTCTGTTTCTTGGTTGTAGAACACTGTTGATGTGCTCCACCTGCGGAGCTGTGAATCCCCGGCTTTGTGGCTGGCTGACGGTTCCTGACCTTCCACTGCATTTGTAGCGCACAAAAACGCTCCACCAGAGTTGAGAAGCTGTGACCAAGCCTCCCTCCCCATGAGTTTTGTATGTAAGATGTTAGGAGTACTGCTGAGGAAAATTCTTATTCTTGCAGATCCTGCTTCCAAATTTTGGCCGTTTGGTTGCTTTTGTGAGCGGCTGAGGAGAGGTAAAATAGAGTTTTCAGACCTTCAGAGTTTAAGCCAGGCATCTCAAAGGCTGGAAGGAGAAGATCAGCCTTTGATAACAAGCAAGTGTGTCGGGAATCTTTCATTTAGTGGTGCAGTCTGGCCGCCTGGGAAGTTGGGCAGCTGGTGTGACATCCAATTTTGTGGTCCCTCTTCACAAGATGCAGAGTAGAAAAAACACTTCCTGCAGATAGCTTGTCCAGTGGCTTTAAGTGTAACTGGATAAATGGTTTGGTTTACTGCTTGTCTAGCTGAATGAATTAAAGCTTACAAAATTCATTGGAAAAAAACTAAAATATATAAAAAGTAGTTGTGATGCCATGGCAGCTCTGTTGTTCAGGCTATAAATGTTTTGGTAGGTATTTCTGGATATCTCTCATGTTGGCACTGTTGAATTCTCCCAGGTGCCCTCTGCTATGCTGAACTAGGAACGTGCATTAAAAAATCTGGTGGTCACTACACCTATATCCTGGAGGCCTTTGGCCCGTTACCTGCATTTGTGAGGGTCTGGGTTGAACTACTCATCATTCGGTAAGTGTATCATGATTCTGTTTCTTTTCTGATGGCTATGCACCTGTCAGTCATTAAGGAAAAAAAATCTCTGCTATATGTTGGGGGGAAAAAAAAACCCCCACATATTTTGGTTAATTAACTGTGTTCTTTTACTATGATTGCTTCAGAGGGTTTAAAAACACTGTTCTGCTCATCAGCTTTGAGGTGTTCAAGGAGACACGTGTGCATATGTGGGGGAAATATGAAAGCTTCCTGCCCCAAAAATTCAATTACTTGCCTTGATTTTGCTGAGGTTACTGTCTCCATTGATGTCACTAATAATGTTAACCGTACCTAGATTTAGCACAGCGAAAGAGGGAAGTCACCTTTACCTTTTCTCAGTCTCGGCACTACCTTCTGCAGCAATTGCTGTTGTCTGTGGGTACAGGAATAACTCCTGGTGAAACTGTTGTCCAGTAATTTCCAGAGTTAGGGGCACCACATATGCTTTACATGTCAGATTTGGCCCTGAATTTTTGCTTTTCTGGAGTGTTGGAGAAGTTGACTCTTCCTTGGAAAAACATTAATTGACCAAATAAAGAAACACTGTCTTCATTTACTTAAGATACCCGATATATTGCCTCGGTGTCTAAGCCCGTGACTCGTGCAGCCTTTGACACTGTGCAGAAGAATTACAATATGAAGATGTTGAATCACGTGAGATAAACTTTCACAATGTAAACGGATCAACATATCAAACTCATGTGTAGCCTCTCTTTTTATTTTTACAGTTTTGCTGAGTTTGGTGATCTTGGTAGGTGTAGAGCAGGGCAGCTCACTTGTACAAAATGACTTTGGGCACGCTCTATCCCTGCCCCAGGCTGGCTAGCACTTCTTTCCCCTCTCTTCCGCAATCGGCGGATTAGTCACAAAGGAGGCACAAGCCTCATTTCCAATCACAACTATGTTTACATAACACCGACAAGTTCTAGCGTCGACTGTTGAGTTTAAAAGTGCTGACGGTGCTGAGTCATTATGAATCTATAAATCCTTGTGTTGTTTCCAGAGGAAATAACTTTGTACGTCAGATGGTCCAACACAACCTCCCCACCGACACATGACCTTTGAATTAACTGCATAATTTCCATCAAATGTGGTGAAAGGGCGGATGTCTCGACTGTATGAACCTTTTGCCAAAAAAGGAAAATCAGGCAGTGGAGTGAGACCTAGGTTTTCGCAGTGCTGTGAACAGCTATATCATTTCACATCAGCGAATCAACAAAAGGGAGCAGCATTAGAAATCCCCCTCTTAATCTGCGCCTTGTTTCCACAGAGGCAACTTATTAACCTAGGCACAAACACCCACAAGAAACCAGGCGTCGTAAATTCCTTTCCTCACGAAACAACTATTTTCTTACGTACGACAGTGTCCCAGGAGTCTTGTGAAAATGCTTCTAGTCATCATGATCTGCCCCACACCCAGAAAATAATCATGTTGCATGGGAGAGAACATCAGTGGATTCTTTAATCACCCAATCTGAGAGGCAGCGAGGAAGGCGTACGTGTTGTAACCTGCAGAGTTACAGAGATCAGAGCAGCGCTGCTGAAACTCTGTGTGGAGTTCTGTATCTGACTCCTGCATCAGGAAACTAATTGACTGCTACTATCAAAGAACTTGAGACCTCGTATACGTTCATTTTTTGTTTTCAGCAGATGAAGTTGCACACAGACAGCTCAGCTAGGCTGGTTGTTCTTCTGAAAAATCACAGGATTATCGCACTCATAGGCTGGTGGAGGAGTCACAACCACAATAGACATTTCTTGCTCTCATATATCTCTGTAAAGCCACTACTTGACAGTGGAGGACACACTTATTGACTCTGCCCACACACCTGATTAGTTCTGCCTTACACTGCACTGCTTCTCACCCAGTGGACCCGCGAACCTTTTTCTCTCCCAATGCCAGGTTGTGTGGATTTTATATATATTTATATACCCTTGAAAAACCCCCAACAACGACTTTTCGAACAAGTGAAGGCGGCAGGGTGAATGCGTTGTCTGTAGAGCTTCCCTGTGCTGGTTGCTAAACAAAGGCTGGATGAGAGGGTGCTGCCAGGTGCCTGACTCACCTGTGGTATGTGCTGGGCCCTGCCCTGGTCCTCATCTGGTGTCTTCCCGTATCCTTGCCCTTCAGGGAAAGCTGATCTTTCTTCCTGCTCCTGAGCACGCTGCTGTTGAGGCCGGCCAGCCTGCCTGTAGTACTGTCGTCTAAAGGAAAAAGCAGAGAATCAGTAAGGTTGGAAAAGACCTCCAAGATCATTGAGTCCAACCCTTAACTCAGCCCTGCTGAGTCTGCCACTAAGCCGTGTCCCTAAACACCCCATCTGTGTGATTTTTAACACTGCTCCATTATTTTGACTTTTGTCTCCCACTGTTTCACCGTGCTGCCAGCAACATCCCCCCCCCAGACATGGGAATGTCAGAGGCAGAGCTGTTTATTAGAGGTGTAATTTAGGAGCTATGTTTTTGGAAACGTAGTGGTGTGGCTAGCAGTGACTCCTGCTTTAAAAAGGCAAAATGTGAGTTCTGGGGAAAGGAGCTAAGATTGAGGAAAAAAGTCTGGGACAACTCCAAAGATCTGATCTTTCATCTGATCTAGGGCACTCCAAAACTACTTCTGGCAGGCTGCATGCAGTATTTGAAAACTGGAAACCTGGTGATCTTTTGATATGAATTAGAAATACTGCACTGAGGTAAAGGCAGTAAATGAATGTCTGTGAAAATCCAGACAAAATTTGCCGAGCCATTTGCTGGCCAGTGAGAGGAACATTCCCATGCATGGGAAATGTGTGTGCAGCAGCCCTTGCTCATCCATGCAGAGACTTGCTGGGGAGGATTGTTCTGTTCTCTGCTGCTCTGCAGCTTGGTCCAGCACAGTGTGTGACTTCTGGGCCGAGTCATAGCATAAGGAAAGTGGGTTTTGTTTCCAAGGTGCAACTCCCTTGTGGAAAATTCTTTCATTGTTTGATGGAGAAGGACAATGTCTCTGCAGAATTTTTACTCTGTTCCGTAGAATTTTTATGAAAATACTGTGAAGTGAGGTGTTGCGGATTTTTTCACGAGAAATTTGCACGGACCCTTGCTCAACTCAGAAATCCTTTGAGAATCGTGTGCCCTTCTGTCCTACAGGGTGTATGTGGTAAACCACAGATGCCATCAGCTGTCCTAAAAAGGGTGCAAATGTCCTCCCAGATGGAACATGAGCAGTAACGTGCAGGCACAGGCTAATTTGCTGCTATAATGTGTGTCAGTGCCAGGGCTTCTGTCAAACAATTAGCTTCTCTCAAAGAGAAAGGCTGCATGAATATTACGATCATTTCAAATTTGGAAATGCAACAACTTTGTGGGGTGTTGGAGAGCTTATCTCTCACTGTGAAAAGCTCTAACTGACCAGAGAAAGAAGCATTGTGTCTTTCTTCATATTCCTTTGTTTTATGGTATTCTGTGGGATACTGCAGGGATTTTTGCTTTCACTTGCAGTGATAGGAAGTTGTTAGTCAATAAAAGGAACAAATTCTGTTTGTATTTTAGAAAATCCCATTTGGACTGTCTCAGAATTTAATGAAAGACCTGGCTAGATTTTGGATACTTATTTTAGTAAAACAGAATTCTCAGCCTGACTGAAATCCATTTGCTTGTGTCTCTGAGGGGTGAGATATATCTGACCACTAAAATTAGCTGGTTTTTGTGCAGCGTGTTGCCCATGTAATCTGATTCTGGATATGTTCTCTTCAAGTGAGCGAATGAAGATTTCTGTTGATAACTTTTCCTTTTTGATTATGACTGCTTTGCAACGTGGAAGTTGTAAGTGCCACCCTGGTAAGAAGTGTTGCTGTCAAGATCAGAAGCACTGAGGAGTGCTACGTTCAGAAACTTCGGTACATGTCAGCAAAGCTGCAAGAAAGCACCAAAATTGAGGCTCACAGTTCTCTGATAGTGAAGTTACAGCACGATCCAGTAAGAACAATAACTGTGTACTATTGCAGATTAGTTTTGTGACTTTGTTTTTGGTTTTTTTTTTTTCACTGTAGCCCTGCTGCCACCGCAGTGATATCATTGGCATTTGGACGCTACATCTTGGAACCTTTCTTTATGCAGTGTGAAATCCCAGAACTTGCGATTAAACTTATTACAGCTGTCGGCATCAGTAAGTATCCCGCTGTAGGTTTCAGGGAAGGGTAGAGATGATATGAATTGAAAAACAAACAAACAAACAAAAAATAGCACACTCAGCAGGTCGTTGTTTAATGTAAATCATGAATTACTGCCAGGGGCACCTGTGGGACATTTTGCCTGGGTGTGTGTGTTTGTGAGCAAACGCGGGAGCAAAAAGAGCAGCAGACTTTATCAATGGCAGGGAAAGTCTGTTGGAATTGATGGCCAAATTTTCATTATTTTTGTAGAAGCAATTTTAGTCCCTTAGAGATGGCGAGGCAGTGCCAGAGGTATGGAAGAATGGTTACCTGCTCTAAGTGCTTTGCTCTACCTTGGTTTTAGGAGGCAGCGGAATGCCAAGTATGTTGTGGTGAAGAAACGTTGTTCTCTTGAGTTGCAGACAGGCAACGTGAGGTCATCTCCCCCAGTCCCACTCTTTCCATCCTGGCAATAATCCTCGTTGAGGCGCTTGTGGTTCAGAAAGCAGGAACCTGATTTTGGGAGCAGAACAAGCAGCCTGGGGCACGGTTGTTGCTGGCTTGTTGTCCTGCACTTGCTAACTCTCTGGTTAGTGCAAAAAGGATAATTTAGGGTTGCAGAAGGCCAATATTTGCAATGGAAAGAGGGACACCACCCTGAGAGCAGAGGCTTTGCAGTGTTCCTGGGCTGGTGTGGAGGATGTATGAAATTGGAAGGCACAAAAGGTGATGGGAATGGGGCTCTGGAGCTTTTAGCATTAGAGGCTTGTTTCCAGGTCTGTCTGGTCACGGGTGAGGATGTTCCTTGCGGGCACACGTTGGAATTCAGCTGTGCTGGGAGGGAGTGCAGAGTAGACCTCAGTAATTAGTAACAGATTGTTCCTTTCAATTTGCTCAGTGCACATATCAGAAACAAAAAGACTGGAAAAAGGAATTAAGACATGCAAAATGATCAAAGGCCTACAGAGAGCCCTTCAGTTTTGCACAATAATAGGTTCAGATGACTTTTTCTTTCTTTGGGGCAAGGAGTTCAATTGACATTGAAATTTCCAGTCTCCAGGTTACTGTGGTTTTTTGTGGGAGCTCTCTCGATAAGATTTCCTTTCTGCTGGGAGTGTTAAAAAATCAGTATGTGACTGCACTCCTTTCTAACTTAATTATGCACAAACTATAGGTTTCATAGGAGTAATTGAATTAGGGCTTTGAATTTTGAGGTCAATGACTTTTTACAGCTACATCTGTCTAAAACATTTCAGTGCAAGATAAGAGCGAAACAGATGTTCAGTAAGTTAAGGTCACTGAGACAGAAGGAATGTTAAGTGAGGACTCCACCAAAGCGTTTCGTTAATTGCATGTGATTCAAGCACAATAGGTGAACAATCTGAAATATGTTTTTATTACTTTTAATTTGAGCGAAAATCTGTGTGATAAGCCACTGGCAAAATAATAGAACAAATAAGTAGCGTTGCAGGGGAGGTGGGGTTGGGCTGAAATAATCACAGCCTGAAGGGAGAGGGGAGGTCACAGCAGATGCTCCTGTACAGAGTGGGTCTGTACAGCACAGGTAGGATGAACTGGCATTTCACTGGAAGAAGGGAATCTTGTAGGAAACTTGTAGAGGTGAATGGGACGGAGCTGAGAAAAATGGTGATGTGTCAGACTGAGGCTTTATTCTTTGCAGTTTGCTCCACAGTGGAGTTTCCTTTGTAGTAGTTCTTAGAGCTTCTGCTGCACTTAAGCTCAGTGATCCCAGAGTGTCTGACTGTTCTCCTTGTATGGTAAGAGTCAGCTGCTGGGTTGGTAATTGTTATGAATGTTTGGTATTGGTCTTGTAGGCAGAGTGATAGATAAGATTAAGTTAGTGAGCTGAACAGACGCTTTGGAGCCCTGAAGATCTTATAATCCAATATAATGGTGCAAAAAGTAGTATTTGTTTCCCCTTCAAATTTTAAATTAATCAGAAAGGGAAATGACACGCCTTCTTTCTTACCCATGGCTGGTCCCTTTTCCTTCCTTGCCTGATGAGAGAGCACTTGTTGTGTACATGTCTTTATTGCACAGGGAAAAGGCAGTGGGATGCACCACTGAACTCTGTCCTTGGCTGAGACTTTGTTCCATTGTTTTACCTTGTCACTTCTCATTGTACTTGAAAGGAGAGGGAGAAATTTTGAAAAATCTTCAGGAGATCCCCTGATCCCAAACACAACCAGTCTTATCTGAACAGTTTGTCACAGGTGTTTTTCTAAACTAGTCTTAAAATCTGCAGCATGAGTTTCTCAAACCCTCCCTAGTATTGCAGCCCAGTTTTTTCTATCCTTGTCACAATACAGATTTCCCCCTTTTTTTTTTTTTTTTTTCCCCTCTGCCTGAATCTCTATTGATGCATCTTAAGCCTGTTGTTAAGAGGTTGACTGTGATGGATGCAACTAGGATTATTTTGGGGAGTGGCAAAAACTATCGCTTCTCTACCAGCCACCAAAAAGTATTTCTTGTAGAGGCGCTACAGACATTCTGTTCCTGACTATTTCCCCTCTGTGCCTCTTCAGTGAAAAAAGAATGATGGTGCAGAGGAGATAGAGATCAGATGAGTGTTAAAATGCAACTACTGGATATGGTGACATTTTAAAAAATCCCTTTTTATTGCTTAATTATTTATAGAAAAAAGACACATGCTGGGCACAAAGTTCCCCTCAAAATCAGCTGTTCAGGGCAATCCTGAACAATCTGCAAAAACAAATTTTCTGTTCTACAATATGCTGCTTTCATTTATGGTTGCTTTTATTATGAGTTTTCTCCTTTTAACATGACCAACCAACCAAAATGTCCAAACATTTCAATGTCTCAGTAGAGACAAGGATGCTTGTGTGGAGTCTCTTTTCAGATGCCACAGCTTTCTGAACCTCTGAAGCAAAACCTTCCTGTTCTTTTCAAACTTAGAAATCACTTGCGTTCGCTTGGTGTTTCTTAGGCAAATCTTCACGAGGAGAAAAACCTAGATCAAATAAATACTGGATATGCAGAACTCAGTTTGTCAGTCTGCCATAAACTTTTTCTCAACTCAGTTAATTTAACTGTATGTGAAAGAAGAGCAGATATCTCAAGGATTTTTATTGCACTATACATTTCACCGACTCCTAGAATGGTTTAGGTTGGAAAGGATGTTAAAGATCGCCCTGTCATGGGCAGGGACATTTTCCACTAGATCAGGTTGCTCAAAGCCCTGTCCAACCTGGCCTTGAACATTTCCAGAGACAGGATATCCAATTATTTCAAGAAAATAAATGGCCAGGTAGAGGAGAGAGAAGCACAGGGATGGACAGCTGGAGGAAATGCCAGCAGGGGACGAGCCCTTCTAACTCCCCACTTTGTTCCAGCATAGCTCCAGGACACAAAGCAAAGGGATGTTGCCCACCTTTGTTCTGATGCTGAAGGTAGTCTTAGGAGAAAGGGTTGAAAACTCATTCTTCTCTTGAAGTGAAAGTTGATCGACTCCCCCATATTTAATTGTTTCTTGACATGAAGAAACATCGTTTATTTGTATCTACCCTTTTCCTAATGGTAAACTTAAATGTATAGGTAACAGGAAGGGATAAATTGCACTGTGAGAGGTATCAAACTCTTCTATCAGTACGTAGCCTGAGTAGGAACTGAGCCTGCTCCAAACTTTTCACGCAGCCTCCGTATCAGAAAGAAGATAAACAGGTTTCAGTCGTTAAAAACTGTGAGACTGAAAATCACTTATTGACTCGAGTTTTTGCACTAATTCATATATGTATTTTGGGCGTTTTACACTGCAATAATATACAATTCCCCACCCCACCCTACCCTTTTTTTTTTTTTTTTTTTAATTTTAATTTTATTTTATTTTATTTTTTTTTTGGGAAGCCTGCTAAAAACCTCAAATACCCCAAACTTTGGCTATTAGAGGTAAAGTTATGCTTGAAAACCGAGCTTAGCTGTACAGGTCTAGCAGTGCTTGCTGGCAAATGCTCCAGCCCCAAGTTTTACTGGTGTCTATGTGAGTCTATAATTATGTACCTTTTCTTCCCCTCACCGTGGCAGATGTTGCAGATGCCACTCTCTACTGCTGACAGTCTTCAGACAAGCAGTTTACATGAAAATATCTCTTGGATTGCAGGGATATGCTCTGATATGCTCTTGCAGATATGCTCTGATAGGTGCTTTTGTGCTTCCTGTGACTTTTAATTGGCTCATTAGGGTCTTCAAATTGAGGGTATTTTTTGGCGTATTTTTTAAATTCCCTCACCCTAAAAGTCTGACAAGTTATGGGAGAGCAGTTTTCTAGGTCTCCTGCTGAGGCAATGAAACAAATACTCTGAAAAGTAGGCCAGGATGTAATGCTCGCTGCGGCTTCTCCTGTTAGGTTTTGTTATCCATCTGTAGCTGTGTCTGTGGGAGGAGATTGTGAAAAACATGCTTGGTGTTTCCATTGTGTTTGATTGTTCACGAGCCCCATTTTGTTCTCCCTCCACACTCCTCCTGGTTAGAATTCATCTTGTTTTTACCAATGTATTTAGTTCAGGTAGTCTGTGCTCCCCGTATAGTCAGTGGAGAAAGAGGAGCTTCTGAGGGTGAGTTATCTCATCTGGGATAGGCATGTCACAGAGGTATTGTCGTTCATCCTCTGGAGCTAGCTGCCTTCACTGAGGATGCAGCCACATTTAATGCCTGACTTTTAGTTAGAAGAGTTAGACCTGAGCCCTCCTTTCACTACCCATTTTCTGAGAAACTGCCGCTCCTTCTGATGTTTTCCATCCCTTGTCAAAGTGTCTGCAATCACTTTCTCTAAGCATCTCCAACAGGCCCTGTTCTGAAGACTAATGGCCATAGTCCCAGAATGCAATGTCCTTGCTGAACCCTGGCACAGCTGTCATCATCTTTCCTTGCTTTTCAGCAGCTTTCTCCACGACTCCACTTCCCCACTGCCTTTCACTACCCTGTTGCTAACACAACCAGTACTATGGTGCTGGTACTCGTGTAAGCCCCACGTTTCTAGACGAGTGCCATGCACATAGAGCCATCAAGACTAAGTATCTTATTATAAAATACTACTGCTATTATCAATAGTATATAATAAGCAATAATGTATTTGTATTATGTAATATTATACTATGTTATAAAGAAGGCTGTAAACTCTTATAGCCTAATAAGTAAAATAAAATATAAAAAATATAAAACTGGTCTCAAATTTTCTAAGCACTTGGAAACACTTTAATCTCAGCCCTGCAACCTGAATTACCGCTAGTGCAGTCCTCCAACTCTGTACTTACTCTAATGAAGGACCATCAAGGGACATTTGTATCAAGGGCCTTTTTACAAGGGCAAGCAGTGGTAGGTGTCCTGGTTTCAGCAAGGCTAGAGTTAGTTTCCTCTCAGTAGCCTTTACAGAGCTGTGTTTTGCATTTGGAATGAGGATGGTGTGGATGACACCTCGATGTTTTGGTTTCTTGCTAAGTCCAGTTTTTCCTTGCCTCCATGCTCCGCCAGTGAGGAGGCTCACAAAAGAGACTGGGGTGGGGCATAGCCAGGACAGGTGACCTGGACTGACCACAGGGGTATTCCACACCACAGATCATCATACCTGGTACATAAACTGTGAGGATTTAAATGGAGAGGCATCTGGTCTGGGTTTGGGAATGGGGGTCTGGCTCTATTCATTGGGTGGTGAGCAGTTGTATTGTGCAGCATTTGCCTTTTTTTTTTTTTTTTTTCCCCCTTTTTTTTATTATTTACCATTATTACTGTATTTTACTTTGTTTTCAGTTATTAAACTGTTACAAGTTTTACTCTGATTCTCCTCCTCGTTCCAGTGGTGGGTAGGGGGTGAAAGGGAGGAGTTGAGCAAGCAGCTGCCAGGTTTAATTTCCATTTGGGCTGAAACCTTGACAAGAGGATGAGGGGCAATGGCTTCATACTGGAAAAGGGCTGGTTTAGATTGGAAGAAGTTTTTTCTGGTGTGGGTGGTGAGACACTGGCACAGGTTGTCCCGAGGAGTTGTGGCTGACCCATTCCTGAAGCGTTTGAGGCCATACCCTCCAGTAACATTCTCATACGTGCGTCAGGAAGGTGAGACCAATGCATTAGAAAACCTGGAGGAGCTCTCTCCACTCGTGTTACCTACTCTGACCTGTGTAAGGTGACAGATTGATTGCTGCAGTCAGCTTGAACTCTGGGTAAGCTGGATATCAAATTGCAGATCCTCTTACACAAACAAGCTCCTCCTTGACGTTTTCTTGTGCTCTGGTCCATGCCTGGGCTTCACTTTCTACAGAAGGAAAGTATGATATCCCGAGTTTTCTTGGAAAATTAAAATAAGCTAGTGCTTGACTATGACACTAGATTTTTTTTTTTAATTAATTTAAACACTTCTGGTCAAACAAATATTTTAAATATATTTTGCTTAAATGACAGTTGTTGGTCTTGCTGGTAATCAAGCCCCAGGAAAAGAAGGGGAGACTTAGACGTCATTAATATCCATCAGCTACCTAAAGGGCTCTTTCAAAATTTAAATGAGTCAAGATATGTCAGTGTAATATTGGAACAATAGAGTAATGAATCAGGGCCCTGGAGTTTCTGTTGCCTGCCAAATATAGGTATACAAGGAAGTAGAAAGGCAAAAAGAAGAAGGTATTTGGGTTTCAAGTGAAACTTTGCAGAAGTCTAAGTGATTTCTTTGTTACTTCAGAACACTTCAGCTCTGAAATATGGTGAGATGCAGAACCGAGTAAAGATTTTGATCTTCGAGATCCTTTTCTGGTGAAAAAATTGTGTTAGGTGATATTGTGAGTATACATTGACTTGTAGATTGCCCATTTGAGAGTGGGACTGTCTCTCTCCCAAATAAAAACTCTAGAAAAATACTTCCTTTTTTTTCCCCCTGGAATTTTTGTTTTAAAAAATAAAATATAGGAAAAACCGTAAAAATATATAGAAATATATTTATATAAAATAGATAAACATATATTAAAAATACAGTGGGAATTTTCTCCCTTTTCCATTGAACTCAAACTACTTTCAGTTGAAATGAGAAGATTTAAAAATATTTTTTAACCTTGCTGGTGAAGAGAAACTGTATAAACAACTGGAGATAAATCATCAGGGGTTTTTTTTCCCAGAAAGCCTGTGCCATGCCAGATTTACAGTGCTAGCTCCTACAAACTAGCAAATTGTGCTTCTGTGTGTCCCAAGATGTGCGATGCCGCTGATGATTGCACAAACGGATGCTCTTGAGAGAGCTTGAATTACAGGAGGATTGAGATGAGGAGCTACTTCATTAGCTCCATATGATGGCAAGGAGGAGAAGAACATGCTTGACCACGTTTCCCTGAAGCAGCTGGGGAAAGAGATTTTTTCTATCTAGTAAAATGGCTCCCATTTTCCATTCTTTGGGGAAATTTTAATTTTTTTTTAACGTCTACTCCTTCTGTTTAAGTTAACTAGAATAAGTGGCACTAAAATGATGAAACCCGCCCCCCTCCTGTCAGTCAGTGCTGTAGGAAGTGCTAGAAGATGCTGTGCCTGACCCAGAAGGAGATGTGAGTGGGCCAGGCAGGATGTAAAAACCCTTCTCACTGATCTCTCCACATGCTGATGAGCTGCAGACCTGGACTTTGTTTTCAGGAAGTAAAAGGTCTCAGTTTCTTCACTGGTTCCTAGCAAGGGTGGGAATTGCACTCTGGCCCTCCTGCATCTCAGGTGGTACAGCAGAAAAATGGGCAAGAATGTGGAAAAGAGGACCAGAGGTACAAATTTCTGCATGGCCTAAACGAGGGTGAGAAAGTTTAATATGGGTTATTATTAATTGTTATTGTTTTATGAAAAATAAAAATCTCTACTCAAAGCAGCACAAAGAAATCTGGAGTGACAAGAGTTGGGCAGTAAATTTCTTTCATCCGAAGCTGGGTCCTGCCAGCCAGGTGCCCACCAGCAGCCGACAGTTCTGGGTCAATGAAGCTGTAATTTGGTGTGAGGGGTGTCGGGCAGAGAAGGGACAGATGGATGGCCAGAGCAGTGGGTGAGGCACAGGGGCTCAGCTCAAGCCTTTGGTGTGGTAAAGGGGGATGGGAGAAGTGGGAGGACAAGAGCTGGAGAAGGTTATTGGGGTGTATTTCCTTTAATGCATCAGGATCTGCTCTTTGTGTGACCTCTCTGCTGGCAAAGAATTTTTGTGACAATTATTTCTTTCTGACTTTTCTTTTTCCCCTCGCAGCGCTGGTGATGGTCCTGAACAGCACAAGTGTCAGCTGGAGTGCCCGCATTCAGATGTTCCTTACCTTTTGTAAGCTTGTAGCAATTCTGATAATTATAGTCCCTGGAGTGATCCAGCTAATTAAAGGTATGAAATGAAAAGTAAATGCTTTTAAAGAGCTTTTGTCGTCACCCTCCGCAGTCTTTCCCCACTTGCCTCTACCACATAATGCTTATAGCAGCAAAATCTCTTAATTAGTCTCTGCTTGCTTAACTGAGACTCTGTTCTGTCACGTCATTGATTAGGAGTGGAACTACCCTGGGATGAACTGGTATTTCCTTCAGCATGCCAATGAGACTGTTCCAATGAGACTTGCTTTTCGAAGGAGCAGATGGACTGCTCTTCTCTGTAACCTGCCTTGAGCCTGAACTTTGTGAAAGGGGCAGGGTGGGATCTAAAGGGAGTTGTTCATGCACCTCCCCAGAGCACGTGCCTCATCCAGGCGGGATGTCTGCTCTAGTCGTGGTGCACCTGTGTGGTGGTAGAGGGGGCTCACAATTCACACAAAATGGTTTGGCTTGGAAGGGACCTTAAAGATCTCCTGGTTCAAACCCTCTGCCATGGGCAGAGATACCTTCCACCAGGCCCTGTTTCTCAAAGGCCCATCCAAAGCCCTGAATGAGCATCCACAGCTCCTGTGGACAACCTGTTCCAGTGCCTCATCACTGTCACAGGGAAGAGTTTTTCCTAGCATGTCATCTGAACAATGCCCTCTGTCAGTTTATAGCCATTTCCCCTTGTCCTGTCTCTACATGCCCTCTTTCCACTGGCAGATGCTCAGCTACTTGTAGAGATGTTTTCATTCCAGCCCTCGGAGCAGCAGGTGTGAGATGGAGACAAGCCCCAGGTTCACCCTCCCAACAACAACTGCACAGAGCACAAGCAGCCATTCAGCAGAGGGGCAGAGTAGGGAGCACTCTTGAGTGTGTTGGTGGCAGATTTTATCTCACAAAAACTGTCACAGTTTTTGGCTGTGTCCCACGGGATGCTCTTTTCTGATGCTCACAAACCCTCCTGCCCAAGTGACGAGTGTTAGTCCGTGCAGTGAGCGCAGTTTCTCAGGCACAGGTGGCTCTCTGTGGTTAATACAGACTCTGAAATAGTAGTTTTCCTGTGTAGCACTCTGCTGATTCACTGTTTTTGTTTTCTTGTTTTTCACTTTCTTCCTGGCACTTGCAATGCCGTTTCCCGTTCCACACAACACATGGAATGTGCAAAATTTCTCTCGCTTCCCACCCTCCCCACTTTTCCTAGACCTCTGGAGCAGGTCAAATTCAGGTTTGGTTGGGGGTTGTTGCCCTGAAGTAGCTCAGTTAGTGTCCCTGACTGTCCACTGGGACCTTCCTCTGGCCACAGTTTCTCCCTTAAAAAAAAAAGGTCTCTGCTTCAATGGGAATTTTGACTGAGGGCTCAGTAAAAACAGAGTAAAGGGTAGAGGATTTGACTCATTGCTGATTTAACTCTGAATTAATTAAGTTTCTTCCTTCTCCATATCATTGGAGGATTAATGCTTCTCAGTAAATTTGGGATATGGTGGGGACATCTACAAGCCATAAAGCACTTTGTAAGTGAATAAGAGCATAACAAAAGTCTTGCAAATTTGCATTTATATATAGGTAGATAATTCTTACTTGATATAATATTAATGCGGGACTGATTATCATGGTAGGGAGTTACTGAACTCAATTTTATATGGTAGAAATGCTTAAGATTTTGGGTTTATTTATCTTCTAAATGCTGTTTCTGAATGAAATGCCAGCAAAGTTCGTTCTGATTAAAATGTTGAACAAGTGAAATTTTTCCACATCAGAAGGTACTGAGCTTATTCTGCTCTTTCATGTTGATGTAAGTCACTGCTGGAAATGACAGAGCAGTGCGTTTCATCAAGCTCAGAATGCTTTGAAACAAACTAATAGGTCAAATTCTCCTGTTGCATGAATACAGACGCCACAGAGCTTTTTACAATTGCTGGCAGATTATAGCTGCAAGGGTTGGGTCAGAATTTAAGGTCAAGGGCAGGACTCGATGTCAGTGAACTGTTGGGTGATAAAATGTTCCATGATGTGTTATATTTATTTTTTTAAAAGTAGTTATGACCAAAGAGCTTATTTTTCAGCTTTTTTTTTTTTTTTTTTTTTTTTTTTTTTTTCTGTTGATTTTGCAGGAGAAACACAGCACTTTAAAAATGCCTTTGCAGGGAATGATGCCAGTATTATGGGATTACCACTTGCTTTCTATTCAGGAATGTATGCCTATTCAGGCTGGTAAGTGGATAAAACTTACACGTATTTGTCCTGAAAGCAAACACTAACACGGTCTATCAAAGACAACTATTTCTATGAAGCCATGAGTAGCATGTTCTACATCTTTTGCCAGGCTACATCATACAGCTAGGGTGGTTCCCACCACTGTTCCACCTGCTCAGTGGTCATTGTGCCAGCAGCTGTGCAAAGGATTTTTCTTTTTCAGTGTACAATATATAAACATCCACTGACCACCAAAATAATCACACCACAAGAAAGGAATATTTTTCATTTTTCATTAAATGTTTTAACAAAGGGACTAATGAAGCTTTAATTTTTTTTGAAGAAGTCACTAATTATTATAAAAAACAAGTCTCTGATTCCGTTACAAAGTTGTGTGGCCCTTAGCCTTGCTTTGTAAAGGCAGTATTTGGCAAGTAAGAATCAATGAGATCGGTATGAACCACGAAACAGAATAAAAATCTCTAGATTTTTACACTTCTTGCTCTGAGAGATTTGGACCGCACTTACAAGAAGTGCAGCTGGCTTCCACTAAAAGTCAAGCGTGATTGACTGTGAGCAAAGGTATGAGAATCTACCTTCAGGTATTCTGCTCAGGACCTTCAGGTTCTTTCTCTCCTTCGCCTCCAAAGCGCACAGCAGCTGGTTTGAAAGGCGCTGCCTCTTCTCGAATCTGCCTTTACAATTTATTCATGCTCGCGAGGGCTCCACATTGTGCGGTGCCAAAGGGCTTTTGCAGCAGCAGCAGCAGCGTGGGGGGAAGAAAGCAGACTACGGTGCACAGAGTGGGCTTATTTTGAGATAGCTTTGTCTGCAGGTCTTCCCTTTGCTTTCCACAGCCTCGCAGGCAGCCGAGTTCTTTACCTCGCACAAAAGGCGAGGGCTGCGAGATAAGGGGGTTATTTATTTAATTCTGAGGGACAATGGGCCCAGCACTGGAGTTCTCTGCCCATCTGTAACTCCCCGGCTTCAGGAGCATTGTAAATCTGCGCACTGAAGTGTGAGCAGAACTTTATGTATTAAACGGCAGCGGGGGAAGAAACCCAAGAGAGCCCAAAGCCTTTATCTGCGATAGATATGTAAGAAAAGAGCCTGGCATTTTGAAGCCTCAAAGAAATGGAATTGATTATGTGGACAATCTCTACTTTCTTCCCCCTCCCTCTTATAACTGCCTCTGTCTCTCGTATCCATACACGTGATGGTTACTCACTTTTTAAAATTAACCTAAGTTTTTGTACGAAAGCAATTTTAAAAGCCCTTTAATATTATTCAGAATTTCTTTCCTGCAAAATGCCTCATCAAAGATACTGTTATTCTGTTGCTTCTTTCCCATTTTTCACATAATGGTTCCAAGCTTTACAATAAAAATTATCTTTTTTTCCCTACACACCTTCTGATTTTTATTTCAGGGTCTCTATTTGCCACGTATAGAAGAAATGAGCAGGAAAAAAAAAGACCTAATTTGGCTAGTGGTTCTTCCGAGCTGTCTATTTTATTTTGTCATCAGCTAAAATTCATCACCTCAGAGCACGGAGGAGCAGAGCATTAAATGGAGTGGCAATATCCTTGCACTGTCAGTTTCATGGGGCTAAATCAATACGATTAGGTGAATATGAAGGGGTGTTGCAAGTGTCGCTGATGTGTCCTGGGATGCAGGCAGAATTTTATGCATAGCTCACAAGACTGTTAACTTTTAATGATAGGGCTTCGAAGAAGAAAAGAAAAGCTGTATCTCTGCTGTGGAGTGGGTTCATCCTGCCCAGAGCAAGCGTAGACTATTTGGTATGTAAGATGCTGGCTGAAAAAGGACAAGTGGAGAAAAGAATGCGAGGAAGCGTGTCTTTGCATCAACAAAAGGACTGATGCTGGGCTATCTTAGGATGGTTTGTGTTGAAAGGGACCTTAAAGATCATTTTGTTCCAACCCTCCAGCCAAGGGCAGGGATACTTCCCACCAGACCAGGTTGCTAAAAGCCCCATGCAACCTGGCCTTGAACGCTTCCAGGGATGGGACATCCGCAGCTTCCTTGGGCATCCAGCTCCAGTGCTCCACCACCCTCACCGTGGGGTGACTTTACTCCATATATCTAACCTAAATCTTCTTCTGTGCTCTATGCACTAGAAAGTTTAAAACCAAGCACCGATGTTTTTGCATAAGGTGACAAAGAATTTCAGGCTCAGTCACAGAACCCCTGTTTTTAAAGGGCTGCGAGCCAACGTTAACTTGTTCTGCTGACCCAGTTCTGCTCTGCTCCAAGACTTCTGTGATGGGGCAAAGCCCCAGAATTTCTGCTAGATCAGCTTCCAGTAGCTTATTCGCTGCAGCACTGCTGGCTCAGGTGCTGTTTGTCTTTCTGCACAAGAGCAGAAGACCAGCACAGGCACGGGATTGACTGCCCTGTTTAATTAGACAAGATCTGACTTTGGGCCTGTCTCCAAGCCAGGCACAACTGTGGTCCAGTCAGGCACAGACCTAGTGCTAATAAATGTGGAACAGAGGCTTCAGTGGCCTTTGAGGCTTATGGTTGCTTTATATGCTGGGCTGTGCCTGGTGAGCAGCTCCTATCAATTCCCATACAGAGCTCTCTCTTGAACGCTGCTGGAATAAGATCCGGGTGCAGCTTGTACTGGAGGTCGTGCAGGAGCATGCAGGGCTAGCAGCCTGTGTTTGAGATTCTGTACAACAAACTAGTGTGAAAGTTCTTGGTTTTGGCGGGGTTTTCCCAAGGCTTCAGTCATTTGTGTTGTTAAGAAGCCATCGCTGAGTACTCTGATGGGACTTTTTGCCAATATAACCTGACGCTGTGAAAGGCAACGAGCACAAATGGAATATAAAGCTTGAAGGGTGCAGGTGTGTGTGTATGTATGGAATTAGGGTGAACCATTTCATCCGTAGTATGTCGAGGGGAAAAAAAAATTACGTAATTACGCATTGACTTTACATAGTTTTTGTCTCTTTCTTTTCCTGCTTTGCTGTCTTTTCTGAGAATTCCCTTCCTGGATGTGGGGATAAGGGAAGGCTAAATATCACTGTCTCCTTGATCCAAACATGGGCCTTCAAAGCCTAGTGCTTAACTAAAAAGCATCTTATTGATTCTTAGTGAAAGAAATAGAGAATAAAAAGATAAGAATACAAAAATAAATCTTATAATAAATCTTATAACTGTTTTCTAGGTTTTACCTCAATTTTGTTACGGAAGAAGTGGAAAACCCTGAAAAGTATGTACTTAATGTTTTGCTTGACTTTTGAAAAATGGTTGTGAAATTTAAAATGTTATAAAAGTAGTGATCTTCAGAAGTTCTGTATGCTGGTCAAGCTGCTTGCCTTGCAGCAGATCTGGTATCTATTTGAATTTCAACTGCTTGAAGATTTGCTATTTTTGGCCTGTTGTGACCTTATTATGTATTCTGCTTTTATGTGCACAGAAAGCAGAACACTAAGTAGATCTCTAGGGCTCCAGCTCTCCCCCTCAGGATACGAGTAACTATCAGTGGCTCCTTTCAGTGGAAGTTACTGATATCCTGTCAGGGAAACCTTGCCCAAGAAACTTATCTGCTGCTGCGATATTTGTCAGTTTTGCTGTGTTTAAATATTAATCAAATACTTAGTTCTACTTGTTTTAGATGTCTCAGAAATGCAGGATCTTGAATAGACATCGTGATCTAATTAAACTGAGCAGAGGATGTGGGTTGGAGCCTGTTGCCAACCAGAGATGAATACTCTCGCATCGCCTGTCTGTAAAACATGGAAAGAAAAGTTATCCTGTTAGGGAGAGTTTGATTTGTCTCATCTATTTTGGTAGATATGTTTTGATACATGGGGCTAGTAATAAAAAAGCTGCTAAAGTTTTCTAAAAGTTAGAGAAAATATGCCTTTTCAGATCAGTTTGTTTTCTTTGAGGAGAAGAAACTGTTTACTTGATAAAAAAATTAATGGCTAAATACAATTTTCTTAGGTTTTTAAAATAAGGTAGCTGGCTGGGTGCCACATTACTTATTGTTTTTAAAGGACCCCCAGCACTGTACGCTCAGATAACACAAATCTGAGACATATGGGGAAAGAAAACCCCAAGCCATTGATTGGAGCGTGCAGAAGGTTTTTGCTGGTTTCTTCAAAGTCTGAACCAAACCTGGTGCCGCTTCTGAGGCCTGAAAATCATTGTAAGGAAATGGATAATAAAACACGAGGCTGGTGGAAAGACCGGCAGATTTCCATTGTTTCAGTGACTTTCAGTGAGATGTGCTGTGTGTCAGCAGGCTCTTTGATGTGATCGGGATATGCAGAGCGAGAATTGTGAGACTGGAACCCGAGACCAGACAAATGCGGGTAGAAAACACTGCGCTAATATTTGCGAGTAATCATTATGACAGATACCTGTGTACAAATGGGTTTTTTCACTGGTAATCTTCAGTTCTGGTAAAACGCCATTTTAGGAGTTGTGGTTTAGTAAAACATGACCCTGGATGTATTTAAAATGTGTAGATGTGGCACTTGGGGACATGGTTTAGTGGTGGACACGGCAGTGCTGGTTTGATGGTTGGACTCAGTGGTCTTAGAGGGCTTTCCAAACCTGAAGTCTTCCATGCTTCGAAGTCATTTGTGTCAGTGGAGAGCAGCCGGCTAAGGATTCCCAGGCCTGGGACACACATGAACCCAAGCTGGATGATCTAGGGTTTAACCACCCAGGATCTGTGCTCTTTATGAAATAATGAGAGACAGACATTAGAACCAAAAGGCAACCTACATTTTTTATTTTTTTTTATTTTTTTTTTAACTTTTGGAGAATTGTTGTATGACAGACTGATTTAAAATGTGAAACTAAGTGTAGGAGTGAAGGGATTCTGGTCCAGGACATCTGCTTCAGGAAGTTCTGGGGAGATAGATTAGGAGCCAGAGCCTTGGTGGTGTGATCAAATTCAGCTAGAAGCAATATAATTTGTAAATTATCATGTGGTTACCATCAATGTGATCTTTTTTAAATGTGCAGATGTCTACACCCTTTGGGAATTTTCATACACTTCTGTGTCTCCGCAGTTCTTTTAACTGGAATTCTTGGTAATTTTCATTACAGCTATTTTGGTATATGCCGAGTCTTTTTGTGAATTGAGTCAGAGGAGGGCCTATTTTTGAACATTTTGCTCTCTGCTGCATAGGACAGGAAAGCATAGCTCCTCTCTTTTTATAAAGCTAAGCATCCCTTGAAGCATGATGTATCTCAGCTAAGAGAGGTGGTGCTGGTTCAATTCTGATTTTTTTTTTTTTTTTTTTTAATTGTAGCTAGGATGTGAGGGAAGAACTGTCTTTTCCCATCTAGGAAGAGCTTCTCTGTTCTCCAGATTATCCTTGGCTAACTGCTGAAGTTATTTGTGCTGCTAGTAAGGATGTAGTACTGGAGAGCAAACCACATAACCTGTCTAGTTAAGTGTATTCTGGGATGGCACTGGAAAAAAAAAACCAACCCCAAACAGCTCAATATTACATGTGCAATGTTATCACAAGGCTCTTGAAGATTCCCTTAATCACTTTTCCTTTTGAGACTGCACTTTGAGAGGATGAGTAGATGCCCAGTTTTTGTAATCTCCTTGGAAAGGTATAATACAGAATAGAAGAAAGTGCGATTTTAAAAATTGCTAAATAAGTGACAGGTGATAGTGGGGCAAATGGATTATTACTGTCTGTGCTGACAGAGACCTTTGCACCACCTGTAACTGGGGATCCTGGACTCCCTTGAGCTGAAATAAGCAATTCAATGAAACATTTGGAACATATTTTTTATCTGGTTGCCACCTGTGAATGGCTCTGTTGCAAAGATGTCCTGAACCAAGGCCTGCTCCACCACTGTTCCCAGAGCTACTGGGCGAGGGAATAATGTGGATTAACTTCAGTGGCAGCTGTCTCAGCTCCCACTGAATCCAGTGCAAATGCTAGATGAGCCGCTAATTGTCCTCCTCTTGTAAGCATTTATTAAGAATTAACCGTGGTGGTTTTTGGTGTCCTTTTTTTTCTTTTTTTTTTTTTAAATTTTTTTAAATTTTTTAAACTTAAAATGCTTTCATTCTTGCTGTGAGCCTTATGTTAAAGGTTGCACTGAGCAACCTGGCCTAGTGGAAGGGGGCTTGGAGCTACGACTTTAATGTCCCTCCCAAACCATTCTGTGGTTCTGCTGTAATGCACTTCTATGTAGGTATGACACAGCTAATTTTAAAAAGGAAGAGCTTGTAACAGCCCCAGGTGTGCGATTTGTAATGTTTGTCAATGGTTAGGATGGATGCAAATTACCACAGTGATGTCTTCCGCCCCGCACCTGCCAAAGTAAATATTTGCCTGAGAATCAGTCACAGTTGTGCATTTCCAGGTGTGCAACAGCTTTGGGAGTGACTGAGGTGGATGGTCAGCTCCATCCCCATGTGAGCCAGCCGGCTGCAGACCCTCAGTGAATGTACCAAAGGGATGTGCCAGGTTTACAGCAGAGGGATGGCAGAGATGCTCCCACAGAGAGTGGGGGTGCGGCTTTGAGCAGCCTGGGCTAGTGGAAGGTGTCCCTGCCTGTGGCAACAAGATCACCTTTATGGTCCCTTCCAGCCCAAAACATTCTGGAATATATCCCTGCGATGTGTCGTTGGGAAGGCAGAAGCATCTGCTATTAGACATTAAGTTTCCCAGATAGGGATTGCACTTCTTCCTGTGGTTTATGGCCCCAGGAAAACCTTTTGGAATATGGCATGTGTCACTGGAGAGAGAGTCACGGGCAGGAGAGAGGCAGGGAAAGCAGGATGCTCGTGCCCTTTCCCAGTCCCTGTTGTGCTCCTAGCAGCTGTTTGGACAGGCAGGGAGGGGTTGGGAGGCTGTGGGAACCTGTGGAGGTGCAGCTGCCTGCCCAAGTGCAATAAATCCCACACTTAGGTCTAGAAGTAGGATAAATACTCTGGGTCTTAGGCACTGGGGTGCCAAGGCAATATGAAACCCTAGAGGGGGAGAGCTGAGACAGAGGGAATGAGCAAAGCAGGAAGCAAGCACCCCTTACATTATGGAAGGGAGAACAGCAAGATTTAAAAAAAACCTAAAAACAAAGATCTCAAAGTGAACGAATGGAGTTTTAAAAGTAGTGTTGAGTTCTCACTTTGGAAATGCCACTGTTCCTTCTTTTGTGTTAAGGACATTGTTATAACCCCAATTATCATAAGATGTAAAAGTAGCTGTTTCTGTCTCTTGCTAAACCCCCTTTTGATGTCTCATTTTTAAGCCTCAACTCCTTTCTTTATTCCTCTTTGTTCAGGTGCTTCTCTCATGCAGCTATTAGTAGAACCTGAAGAAACACGAAGTTAATGTTTATTTTAGAAGGAGCTGTGATTGTAGCGTTAATGTGCAATTTTAAAAAATAGCCTGAAATAATTTTTTAGCAAGAATATGTGGAACAACATTAAAGTGCGACAACACATTTCTTTTCCTTTTTTTGAAAATTATGCCTTGCATGTACAGGCTGGGTCAACAGCAATTCTTGTTTCAAATAAAATGCCTGAATAATCCTTGAAACAGAACTTCACCCAAACAAACTTTTGCAACTTTGATTTTTTTGATTTTCTTACACTGATAAGGATCAGTCTCAAACTGAGGTCTTATTGTACTGCATTGTTAAATAATAGGTGAATGAAAGAACAGTCAGGTGTCTTAGAGAGTTTGTCACCTGAAAGTTGACAGGAGACATGTTGTCTGGAGCAGGAAATTCAGAGGACTAGAAATCATGCATGTTGAACTTTCAGACTGATTTCTTGTACACAGTCTTTGATTTCATCTGTGCTCTTGAGCACCCACTATGTACTCTCAAGAAAGAGTCTGAGTTTTTTCAGTCAAGACCCTAAAAGCAGCTCCTGCCTGAAGGGCACTTCCCTTTTCCCTTCCCAGGCTGAGCAGAGTCTGGGATCAGTGCTGTAGTTCACCAAGAATTTTGGCAACCTCCAGATGAGAAGATAACACCAGGAGTGTTTCCACCTCACAGCAACATCTTCAGAGCCTTGTCAAAGTCAGAGCCAGGTTGTGTCAGATGCTGGCCGAAGAGAAACCCACTTTAACAAAATTGTGCTCCATCCTCGCTCTGAGTAGATGATTGGCCTGATTGCTTCAAGTTGTGAAGATTAGGCTTGAGTTGGAAGAGAGAGAAAATACTATTTCGCTTTAAGGGGAGGGCAGCTTGGACTCAGATTCCTTAATAACTTCAAGACAGTCTGTCATCAAGTGGGCAGCTTGTGAGAGATGTTAATTTTTAGCCCTGGTTTTACTAAATAATTATGTATCTTCGGCAGTGTAGGTTTTTGTGGGCGTTGTTGGACTTAGGAAGTATTTTTTATTTAGTGGATAAAAATGATAGAGCTTCAAAGGGTATGGATTCTGAAAGCATTTTACAGCATAGATTACTTTGCAGTTGCAGTTAAGTACAGCTGCTATTTGGCATAATCCTTTCTTATTTTCACTCTTTATTTCTTTTTTTTCTTTTCTTTTACCCATTTCTTCCCCCCTCCCTTATTGAAATACTTTATTTGCAAATATTTCATTTCTGTTTGTAAAATAACTTTGGTGCAGCCCAAGCAATCTATCATTGTTTAAAAAGTTACACAGTGCGAAGAACATATTATTGAGATGTATAGTGTTTATAAGTGTGGTCTCAGATTGATAAATCATGTCTTATGCTGTTGAAAAACCAAGAAATGAATTGCTTTGCTATGACCTTGGGGTCTGAGATTAGAGAGTTTGTCTATTAGATTTTTCCAGTGTTTTTCTCACTTCATTTGTTCCTTCTTTTCCAAAGCACCAAGAAACAGTAGCTGTATAGCAGTTCACCAGAGCTTGATGTCATCAGGCATTTTGTAAACCCAGGATATCAAAATGTTTGATGCAATCTATTTGTATACTGTTTGTAAATAATGTGAATGTCACGTCTAGCTGACATGTGCCACCCATTCATTCTAATGATAGAGTCAACTTTGCACCTATGAGGACTGAGTGAGAGAAATAAAGTATCAGGGGTGTTTTCTTCACTCTATTTGAGCATTATAGAGATGCAGATGGATGGGAGGGGAATGGTGGCTGAGATGCCACAACTCCTCCAGCTCCCTTGCTGTTTGTAGCCCTCTGATTTTTGGTGTTTCATGTTAAAATGCAGCCCCCTACCAAAGTCACTCAGGAACTTGAATTGCACTGTTGCTCATGGTCAATCTAGCCACTGATTAGGGATCAGATTCCCAGTAGTCAAAAGAATGAAAAATATTTTCATTGTTAATTGAGAGGACGCAAGCCTTTGATATTTCTGCCTCTCTGCTTCTCACTTTTTTGTTGTTGTTATTTTATAAATTGATGACATGATTTACTCTGAAGAGGAATATTAATATTAGTACAACTAGAAAGGTTTATCTGCCTGGAGTTTGAAATCTTTCTTGTGTCATTATATTCTAATTATTCCTAAAAGGTACATTTGACTCCAATTCATTTTCTTCACGTCAGGCTACAGCGCCAAATATTCAGTGCAGAAGTTGTAGGTTTACATTGTGATATTTTACCTGAAGATAATCAGAAGAGACAAATGCTAATCTTTCCAGTATTTTGTAAAGCCCATCTGTTCATGTGAATTCATCAGATTACCTTAAAGGGAAAACCAGGTCAGTTAAGTGGGTATTTGCATTTTTCCTCTCTATATTATTTTTGTCTTGGTATTTTATTGCTCTTGAATATACTTACCCTTCATCATAGAGTGAGGGTGTTCTAATTAGCCTCCCCACAGCTGTTTTTATGCCTCTTTGATGGAAGTTTTATACTTTCTAAATTTGACTATATCTAACAGCATTAGTCTGCTTAAATTCTTTCAGTTATCTGGGAGGCATCTCAGATGAGGTATCCAAACCTGGTGAATTCAACAACAATTTCTGCAGTTCATTTGTGCCCTCTGTAAGTGATAAAATTGTGTTTTCAGATCTATAAAATCATTTAATGGGAATCTGCCAAAAAAAGAAAACACATTAATTTACTATGTACCTTCATGAAACCAAGCATGTGTTTTGGTATTTATAAAATGTATGAAAAACATTAAATTAAGAATGTAATTCAGTAGTATTTGTGTGTGATTGAGAGGGACAAACAGACAATTACTAGCTCTCAGGGGAGTTGACTCACCAGCATGAGATTGTTCTTAATAAAATGCTCTTTCCTTTACTTTTGCTTTCTCACTAACCTTATTAGCTCCTTACTATTTGCATTACTCATATCTTCAGCTCATTAATTATTGTTTCTTTTAGAAATTACTAGTAATTCATTTTTAAAACTAAGTTTTTCAGTCTTGGATGCATGTTTTTAATGGATTCAGATTTGTGAAATCTCAGTATGGGAACTAATTTTTTTCCCTTCTGGTTGAAGGATGCCACTCTTGCTGGAAGTTGGAAATTCTCTTATGAATAGGACCCGAATATTCTGAGTTGCTTTGCCTTTATTTATATTCTTTTTTCACTCCTAGTTTGGGAGATTTTAGACCAGGCTTCTCAGGGCCCTATCCAAGCTGACCTTGAGCATTCCTGAGTTCTGGCTCCAGCCTCTCCTCTCTTCACTCTTGTACTTGTTTGAAAGCAAATAAGTGAGAGACTCCATGTCAGGACTATAATTTAATAGGAAAATGAAAATAAATTCAAAAAACCACTGACTCAAACTGACAGAGTCAGGATATAACCCGGTCAGGGTGGTGGTAGCAGTCTGATTAAATGGTGGCTGCAGTCCTCTTGGAGTGAGAGATGTGGTTCTGTTGAAGCTGTGATCCTGTAGAAGTGCCTGGTCTTCCTCTGAAGGTCCTGTGGTGGTTATGTAGCTCTCATCCTCTGGGAATTCAGCGGATAGAGCTGACTGTGGTGTTCCAAACCTCAGACTGTATCCAGGTAGGAACACTTGGTTCCTCCCCCTGGGCAGAGCATCTCACAGTGGGATGGTGCAATTTTATCAGTCATGCAGTCAGACTTTGATGGCCAGTTAACAGAAGATATCCCTCTGGAGGGAGGGTGTTTCATGGAAGAGAAAAAGAACACCGCCCCACCTGGTCTTACCAGATGGTGATAGAATTCATACTTTTGGTTACATCTTACACTGTAACCTAAGACAGCTCTCCATCCCACTCCACAGGAGATGTGCCATAAATGCCTGACCTCGACAATCTGCTGGTTCTGCTAAAACCCCATGTGATTGAGTCACATGTGATAGATACATGCAAATGAATCAAGGGTTGCAACTTGCTTATGAGCCCTAACTGGAGTCTGTCTGTGATAGGATTTGTTGGGGGTCACTGAATCCACAAAATATTTCCAACCAGAGGAAGAAGTGAAACTGTGGTTTTAACTGTCTTAGCAGCTTGAGTTAAAATGGGGAAAAGATCAGAATGGAATTGGAAATGATAACCCAAACTAATATCCAAATAATTGGTTTCTTTTTTTTCCCCATTAACTTCCATTACATTGAAGTGGATTTTTGGATTTGATAATGTGGATTACCCTATAGTCTTGTAGTGAAGATATTTCTTTGGCCTTGTAATTTTTGAGAGTTTTAAGCATAGAGGCTACCATATATGATACAATTAACTGAGGATGCAGATTCCCTCCTGCTGTTCTTATTTTCTTTATTCTTGGCCGTGGAACACAGATTCCTCCCGCCACACCCGAGTGTCCTCTGGCCCCGCAGGTGCACTGGGTCCTACTTAACAGCAGTGCTGTGTCGCAAGGGAGAGGGAATAGAGAGCACAGCTGGAAAGCACAGTGTGCTGTGCAGCCTGAGTCTGGAGGGATCCAGATGCATGGAGAAAACCACTGCAAATCCCCTGCCTTGTCTCTGACAGATGCACTTTGTGCCTGAGCGGGGCTCTGAATTCACCCGGGCAATAGATGCAGGCAGCAGAGGGTCTGGGAAGATGGATCACTGCATGAATTCACCTGTCATCTGGGTGATCACAGGGAGCAAAGGCTTCAGCAGCAGGGATGACAAAGGAGCTGCAGATTTCATTGGGCACCGTTCCTCTTCCTTTCCTCTGACACGGGCAGAGGCAGCCGCTGTGTGTGTGCCTGCTGCTTTCCAGAGGCTGCATGTTTGCCTTATGCATTCATTTAGCTAGGGACTGACCTAATGGATGCTGTTACAGTCTGTGGTGTTCAGGGATGTGTACATGACACGCATTCAACACATTTTGTCAGATATTTTTATTTATTTTGCCTTTCCCCGTGTGCAGTTGCCAATTGCTAGCTTTCTTTTTTTTTTTTCCTTTTTTTTTTTTTCTTTTTTTTTTTTTTTTTTCCCTTTTTTTTGTGCTTGTATCACTGCTGACTCCTGTTGTGAAATTCTACACCGTGTGAGAGATGACCCTCGGGTGCTGTATCTTTGTCTTCGGCAGCTGCTCTCTAACCCCCATCTTAGCATTTGAATTGGTTCAGCTGTCTTCAGATCTTTCTGTCTCCTACTTCCACTTCATTATCTTTCTATTTCATGTTTAAAAAAAAAAAAAAAAAAAAAAGGTGATGTTCTGTTTAGAAATTGACTGCAGTGAAGAGTGGCAGGGTTTAAACTGATATGCCAGTCAATATGTGTAAATTAGAAAAGAGACTGATGTAATCTGTAGTGTCGTAAAGATTTCAAAGATGTACCTTGATCGTTAATTAAGACAATAAGGATGTCTTATAAAACTGCAGTTGAGAAGACTAATAATTCACTATCGAATGAGGCAAGGCAAGGTCACTTGTATAATTGCCTGTTCTAACGTTTATATTCTCTGTATAAAACACTCCTACTCACATGAAAGTCGAGCTGAAGGCCATGGAAATATCCAGGACTAGGCAGTGCTGTTTTCATACCTCAACTTTTGAGGGCACACTAAAGAAACACAGTAGTTATCTTTTTCTGTGTATTTGTTTGATTTTTTTTTAATAGTCAGAATTATTTTTTCATACAGGGTTAATTTATAGCACAGACCTGGCATGGGTGCTGGAGAAGAGTGAGTGAGAGAATGGCAGAATAGAAATGAATGCTGTACATGCACAGTTAGGTACAGTGTTGCTGTGCTGGGTTATATCTGTGGGTATGTGTGCTGAAACTAATGGTGCTACCTCTGCTCTTCTCCCCCTAATTGTCTGATACAGAATCTGATTCTGACTCCTTTTATGTCTCAAAGATGTAGTAAAGACAGCAGTCAGAAATCAGGAAGGTAGTCAGCTACCCGAAAAATCAAATCTGTTCGGCAAACGTAGGCGGGGGGTGGAAGGAAAGAGATAAATTGCAAGGGCAGAGGGTGTAACACCACAGTGCCATGTACCAGGACACGGGGGTGGTTAGTGGTGATTCTGTTCTGTGTGTGTGCTGCCGGGAGGGAGGATGGTAAAGCAGGGTGGGAGAGCGTGCTGCCTGCAGGATTGTCCCCTCTCAGGCAGCACCCACATTAAAGAAATACTTCAGAAGCCATTGCTTTGATATGTTTGTGTCTGTTTATGTAGGCTCTGTGGCTTTAGATTAAAGAGCCAACTTGAAATGAAATTGACTTGGTGAATTCCTTCACAATTCTGGAGACAACTGAAACTTTTTGAAGATTATTTGTTAGAACTGTTTGGTAGTTATAAAAATGCATCATTGGGGCCAGGATCCTATTGCAAGAGAGATGGGTGGGAGAGGTTCCTGCAAACTCATGGGATGAGTGGACATGCAGATGCCTCGGCTGCTGTGATGAATGTCCTTATTTCACATTTTATCCAGGGCCAGTGGAGGAAGGGGGTCTGGATTAATCTCTGAGGGGATTGAGCAACCTGGTCAAGGGGAACGTGTCCCTGTTCATGGCAGAGGGTTGGACCTAAGTGGTCTTTAAGGTCCCTTCCAAGCAAAACTATTGTATGATTTCCATCTTTTGATTTTTACAAGTGACTGCTTTCATTAATTTACGGAAGCTGACGTGGTCAGGCAGGGGTGAGGTTTTTCTCGCAGTCTACACGGAAAGGGCAAACATCTGCGTGGAAGTGGACACTCAGGATACAAAGCCCTCAAACAGGTTTTCTTCTGCCAAGCCTGTGGCACCTCTTTTGAGGAAGCAAAGTCCAGGGAGCTCTGCTGGAGCTTCCTGCCCTCCCTCCCGCTCCGGAGTGCGGAAGGTGTGTCCCAGGTGCCGAGGCTGTGGCTGGCTGCTGCAGAGCATCCTGCAGCCCCCCTGTCACGGAGCTTTGGTGTCTCCAAGGTGTGAGGACGTGCCAAGCCCACGTGCTGGCCCTGTCTGTCCCCGCAGTGGCTCTTCAGTGTGTGGTGCATGGCGCTGTGCCACTGCACAGCAGACTGCTCCTTCCTGGCCCTCGTGGCTCATTTTGTTTGCCAGTGTGATAACCTGCTGAATGTAAGGTTTGTTTTCTTTCCTGTTGCTGGTTTTACTTTTTTGTTTTTTAAATAATTTCTGTTTGTTTATGTGAATCATGGTTACTGTGAATCAGCTCTCCTAAGGAAGTAAAACAAATGTTTATCCGCAGTCTCTCTGGGTAGCTGGAAAAATTGTAATCTTTATTGTAATTTACCAACAGGGTAATGTAACATAACACAAAGCTTCAAGGTTTCCATTGCCCTGGATTTTCCTTCATTTTCACCTGCTGAAACGCATGCAAAACTGTTCTAATATCTATTTCTGTGTCACTGAGGGACATAGCAGTACCTGTGCAGAAGGGTGACAGTATCCTCTTTATGGGGAGCCTGAGCTGCTCAGCAAAGTATTCATGGAGGGAATAAAAATCCCTTGCAAGACTGATGTTCTGTTGAAGGTCCAGAGCTGCAGAACAGGGTGTATTTTACTGGAGAGATGGGGCTGAGCAGCTCTTCTCTTGGCCACAGTGTAGGTTCCATTAGACATTTTCATTCTCTTTTGGTGGTTCATGAGCAGAAGGCCTGACTGAAATTACTGGAAAACGGATGGGCCACAGTGTATCGGGGTAGATAGGAAAATGAATAAATTCATGAGGGTGACAAGTCCAACTGAGGTGGTTCAGACCAGTCACTGCACCTCACATCTCTTGTCTTGGGTCCTAGGGGTGTTTGTGAAAGCAGGCATTTGTGAAAGTGAGCGTGTTTTATAGAGCTTGTAGTGTGGGTGCTGCTCTGCATTGTAGGAAAACCTCCCCCAGGTTTTCTTCTTCCCGCTTTAAAACTGGAACCTGGTTTTGTCTGATGTTTGAGCTCTCATTTCTGTATTTACCAATGGCATTAGCTGACTAATGGTGACTGGGAGGAAAGGAGGTGACTCAGAGCACTCGCCCTAATGTTTTGGTTTTGGAGATTTAAATCTGTGTTTCAAACAGCACTGAAATCTCGCTGTAAACCCCAGTCAAAGCCATGACATTCCTCATGAGACTGTAGATGAGCCTTTTCTCATGGGTACTGTCAGTCTTGGTTTAAACCCTGGGTATAGAAAAAGAAAAGAACCCAGCCCTTTATCCTGGTATTTGCGAAAGCAAGCCACCCCCACTACCTATGGTAAGTTATGTAATTATATAGTTACTTTACTGCTGTAATTCATTGTGCACTGTTGTGATCTCTATGTGGTGCATCCTCTCCTGGAGCCAGAAGGGGATTACCGTCTTCTGCCACTTTTTATTTCTTTTTCTCTTTAACACTGAGCCTCAAAAATGAGGAAGAGCAGAGTGCTAAGGCAGTGTTAGGTATGCAGGGAGTTACACCAGTGCATAGCAGCTTCTTGCCTGCCATTAACAGCAAATCTTTTATTGGGGCACTGTTGGGCTGATGCTGGCTGGCACCATCTGGCAGAGGTGGTGAGATGACTGTCACAGAAAGCAAGACAGCATTTTTTTACTGGGATGAGGTACAAAATGGGAGAATAAAATAGAAACAAAGCAATGGGCAACAAAAATTGCAAGGGTCGCCCGTGCCCTTTGTTGCAGCCATGCACACCAGATTGGAGTTTTATAGTGCACAGAGAGTCATTAACACGTGCCCTGCCACCACGAGTAGTCAAAATTCCAGCAGCAATGGCATTGCTGCGCACAAGAAAAGGAATTTGTTCCACTTGGTTCAGCCAGCACAATAACTTCCTCTGACGCAGTCTTTTTGTATGAGACATTAAATGGGGTTCTCTTATCTGATCGTTCATCTTTAATGGGTGGTGAGAGTGCTGGCTCGCATTTAAGGTATGGAATAGTCATATAAAAACGAGACAATTTGGCTTTGCACACCTTTCTGTAGAGGAGTACATCCTTTCTTGTGTTTTAACAGCAGAATTTCCATCAGAGGAGCAGTGATCTTATCTGGTGAATGCTAAGACCCTTATTCCCTTGCACACCCCTTCACTGCATGGTGGCTGTTTTATGGGAGTGCTCAGCTTTTGGGTGTGCAGATGTTCTGGGAGCAGGTTCTGGTCACTTGCAGTGTAGCTTGCATGTTGATATTTAGCTGCGAATATCTTGGAATTTTAAACACACAGCAAAAGTGATACTTTTTTATGAAATGACTGTTGTTAACTAAGTGACCATTAGGGGTTTTAGTAATTTAAGTTACAGTACAGCCTATATCCATGAAACATAAACTAAGAGGATTTATATAAAATTATTCACTTCACAGCACCCCTGGATTTATGATCTGCATTTCACCAGTTGTGGTGGTGCTGTGGTTTATGATGTCAATCCTCATTCACTTGGAGCACTTGCTGTTGAACAAGCGCTGTTATTTGCATCTTCGCCTTGTCATTATATTTTGTTTATTGTGACTATATAATAACAGTATTTAGTTTTTTTGAAGTATGATGGAATGGATGATCCTTTACAAGAATAGTTTGGATATCGTCATTTGAAAAGATCTAACAGCAATTTAGAGACCTCCTGCATAGAGAATGGATAATGAATAGGAGCACTCTGCTATGACAAGAGGTTTAACTTCTATGTGAAGATACTTTAAAGGAAAGAAAATTTAAATTAATCCAACACTGTAAAGGAATGACAGGCACTTCTAGTTTATCATATCTGTTTATTACAGGAAAAAACAGTTGCTGAGCAAAACCAGATATAAGTAAAGATTTATCCACAAGGAGCATAGAAGACCGTGAAATTCCTTTTCCTAGGGCAAAACTCCTATTAGAGAATAAGCTACTTTTGAGTCTGAGGAAAAAATATTTCAATGGATGTGAAAATAAGGAGAAATGCTTTAGGATTCTTGCTTGGTGATTGTGAAAGCCATGAAGAGAGGCTTTTTCTTAGTTGCAGGCTGTCCCAGACATGAATAAATCCAAGCTGTAGGCCACCTCAGCTCGGTGTTAAGTGTTGACAGAGTCACGACACTGTACTAGAATGACCCTGGAGCGAAGTGGATTGCATATTTTCTCTGCTTTTAAGAGCATAATTGTGCCCACAGAGGCCCAAATCCTGCCATTTGTTTTGTGCTTATTTTGGTTACTGAAAGAATGTCTTGGAAGCACTGTTGGTAAACTAACACATAAATTTATCCTGTTCCCCAGAGCTGGTGTTTTTAAATGGGGGCCTGCAAGAAAAATGAAGATGGAATTTTTAGCAGGATCTGTTGCAATCTATAGGAAAAGGGGTGTAATGATTTTAAACCGAAGGAGAACAGGTTTAGATTAGATACACGGAGGAAGGGGTTTACAATGAGGATTGTAAAGCAGTGGAGAATGCAGTGGTAGAAGTCCCATCCCTGGAAACATTCAAGGCCAGGTTGGGTGGGGTTCTGAGCAATCTGATCTAGTGGAAGGTGTCCCTGCTTTTCCCAGGGAAGTAGGACTAGATGTCATTTAATGGTCCCTTTCAACGCAAACCTTTCTAAGATTCTGTGGTTATCTAGGTTTACTTTCAAGTGCAGATGTCAGGGAGGCTGGTGCTGGACAGGGTGCCGTGGAGTGCCAGGACATAGGGCTTTTTGATGGCACCAGTACATAGTCCTTTTAAGTTGATGGGTCAGGATAAGAGATGGTGTGGTAAATTTTGTATAAACCCTTATCACCAGTTTCATTTTAAGATTTTAGCATGGAAGAGTAGGGCATTTTTGACAGAGGGTAGGCTGAACAGTGTGCAATTGCAAAGATGAGTCAGCCTTAAAATCCTGAGTCTCATTGATTGTACTGACAAGATAATTGAAATAGGCTAATAAGTCTGGCTATTTCATGTCACTCCCAACTGCAGGGAACTTGATTTTGCAGCAGAGTTTCAGGATTACTCTAAGGTTATGTTTAAGGTTTCTCAGTTTGAACACAGGAAAAGGAAACCTCAGCCTTACTGGTAATTTTGAAAACTGTGCATACTTTGTTTCATGATATCACTTCATCAGAAAAGAGAAGGATAAGCTTTTGTCCTATGCCTGTGATTGTAGTTTCAGCATTATGAAGGCTTAGTGAGAGAGGATTTCAGCCATTTCCTTACTCAAAGCACAGAAGGTAATAAAATAGAAAAGGTTGATATTCCCATTTGAACTCCATTCAAGTGCTGCCAGTTACTGTGTGCTGCAAAAGCATATTTAAACTCACATTTGGAGTTTTCCGGATATCTATTCTATGTCAGAACTCCTGCAGAGTTATTTCTCTTAATTTTTGTTTTATTAGTTTTTATTAATACAGTTTGCTATATGGGCTGCCCTGCATCTGTAGGCAGTCTGCGGGGCCGCCCTTAGCAAGATCATAATTTCCCTGCTTTCTGCAGAGAAAACAATTTATCTGCCAGACAGCCGCCTTCATGGCAGTGCAGCATTGTTAAAGACATCTCCTTTTGAATTCATTTACACCTTTTTGTGTCTTTAAAAATGCTAATGCTTTAAGGCACCTGCAGTTACCATTTTTCTCGTTTTGAATTCCTTCAGAAGAAGAGCCTGTCTCGGTAAGTGATATTTCAGTTTCCATGGTGCTCCTTATTACAAATAGCTGCTCTTTTCATCACCAAACGATGCAATTTTCATTCATGCTGAAATATCAATGGTAACATACAGCAGCAAATTGCTCCTTTATGATCCTTGGCATTGTGGAAACTCTCCTGCTCAAAATTAAATGTCAAGGAATTTAGCAAGTATGAAAAATCTGGCTCCTTTTGTGCACATATACACAGAGATATATGCCCTTCCCTCCGTGCTCTGTGCGCCTAAGCATTTACCTTCCTTTATTATTTACTGCAAGGAGTCATTAATACGCTGCCAGTGATGCTTCCCAAAAAGTTCAGCTTCTGAAGGGGTCGAGGGGGTAGCATTCCTTCCTGTACCTTCCACTGGAACTGAGCGAGGGGTTTTGTATTCAGGCTACTTGTTGCCAGGCTGTGAGCAGCTCATTTTGGGAATGACAGCAGCCTTGCCAGCCAGCTCCCTTGCGTTACTCCAAGTGTTGCTCTGCCATTTGCCCTGGCCCAAATGAGAAGCTTATATGGTCGGTGTGGGCAAGAGAAATACGCACAGATCAAGGCAAGACTCTGCTTCCACCCCAGCCCCGCTCCCGGTGAGCGCTTGCAGGAGTGTGGGGAGGGTGCTGTGACAGGCAGCGTGTTTTTTAGTGGGGTTCCTTTCACAAACACCGTGCTCTCTTTCCCTGGCTGTTATATTGTTCTGCAGTAAGATGATGGCTTAGGTTTCTCAGCTACGTGGCCTGATGGGCACATTTCCCAGATCAGGTTCCCTTGTTTATAATTCCAAATGTCCCTCACTCCCCCACTGCCACTACTGCCAGTGGCCCATCTATCCCAAGAAAAGTGATCCTGTCTGGAGAAAGTAGATGCTGTTCATAAATCGGGTGCTCGGGGAATTAATAATTTCAAACTCCCGGGAGAGCCGGCTGTAATAAATTAAACTACTTTTAGTGCGCAATTGCTTCACTTCCTCCCTTTTACATCTGTATCAGTCAGCAACCTCTGGCAATGAGCCATGTGTTTGTATGGAGCAGTTGAGAGGAAGGTAGACCTACTGTCATGTGCTAAATAAAGCAGCTTGGAGGAAGTGCTTTGGATTGTGCCTCAGCCCCTTTCCCCTTCATTTCCATACAGGAGCTGGGTGCAGGCTGATGTTTTGTTTTTCGGTCGGGTTTCTTGTTGTGGCTTCCTTGCCTCCAAGAAAGCACTTTTGATGTGCTTTACTGGTGCCTCTCACAGTAATCTACACTACTGGCAGCACTGTGAGCACTTCCAGCAAACAGACCCCAGAAGAAAATAAAATGCTGGAGGTTTTTGAGAGAGGCAGAGGTGCTCCTTTCAACTCCTGGCTGGGAGAGAGCTGGACAATAAAGGTAAAACCTGAGCTTTTGCCTCTCTGGTGGAAAAGGTGACAAACTTCCTTGAGGAAGATTTCCCACAAATGAAATAAAAGGAGGGTGGTGTTAAAAGCTGATTTAAGATAGGAACAGAGATATCATTCATCAAACTCAGGAGCGACGATATATTTGTATTTGAATCCTCTGGATTTAGACTATGCTGCTTTTTACAAAGGCAAGCTCTTGTGAGAGTGGCAGACAACCTTTTAATTTCAGGTGAAACCTAAACCTCCCTTTGGTTGCAGTACACTAGATAAATAACCATTTTCTTCTGGGCATCTTCACTACTGTTTCAGGTTCTGAAGTGCAAAATGCAGATCCTTTGCTAGAGATCCTGCATCTCCCTGGTACTTGGCTGTTCTCTGGTCAAGCCTCCCAGACTCTTAACAAAAAGCACACTTGTGTTCCTGGGGTATACCTAGTTCCCTGCAGGTGTGACTACAGCAATAGGAAGGAAATGAAAGCTCTTTGGGACTTTCAGGTTCTCAGGAGAGATGTAATTTGGGGTCATGTTACGGTGCAAAATAAAAGTCGCATTTGGTTATTCACATGCCTTTTGGATACAGTTGTAAACTTTGTACAATAGGTTTGCAGCTGAGGTAACATGAAGGTGTTGAACGCTGGTACTTGATGTACTTATGGAAATGGAGTTGACTGAGAAATCGCAGGGGGTGATCAATATTTTAAGTTTCAAGTTCGTGTTCCATTTCTTCTTTTAAAGAGATTTAAAAAACTAGCCCCCGTAGCAGCTCTGTGTGCTACCTCTTGTGCTCAATTTCTGGCTCCTAACTGTGCTCACGTGCCTACTATACAAAAAGTGGCTAAGCAGAGACAGAGAGACTAATATTTAGTGCTGTTATCTCAAAAGTCCTTTGTGTATTTAGCGATCATCTTTGATAGCTGCTGTGTTGGCACAGTTTTCTTTGGGAATGCTGGTAGTGCTGTCCACTCCATCGAAAATGATTCAGGATCCTGCTTGACCATGAGGAGTGTCTCTGGCTGGTAGTCCAAGTTTCAGATCAATTCATTCTGCTCTTCCAAGAAAGATGTTTCATAAAAGGTATTGACTTGACAGGGTGAGGCTTGGGCCATGACGTAAATGAGAACTCTGGTCAGATCTGGCTTGGCAACCTGAATTTGTACACAAAGACATCAGAGCCAGCTTTAAATCTCCATTAAAATAAAGCAAATCCCCTTGTCAGCATAACAACTATTCTCAGTTTCTCAAGGGCTGTGGACAGATTTGCTTCCTGAGACTTGAGCTGGGAAGGTTTGCCTGAAAGGAGATGTTTTATGGAAAAGGGCAATTGATACCTAAGCCTTAAGGCAAGGCAGCATTTATGCTCATTGGGCTTTGAGGAAAACCTGTTGCAAAAAGTGCTGAAAACATCTGAGAAGTTAAGGAAGTTTCCTGCCTTTTGCAGTACACCGGTAACACAGTGTGACCCTTTAAGGTCAGTCAGTCAGGGAAGACCCTACTTACGAACTGTAAGCAATTATAATCTGAACCAGTGAAGTCAAACAATGAGAAGTAAATAAGTAATTAGCACAGCAGAGGCTCTTTCCTTCTCTTGCTAGGTGGTAGAAGGCAAGAAGGCTTTTAAATGCAGACTGTAGCCTGATTCTTCACTCTTTGTTCCCAGTGTCATGTTGCTGTGTTTTTGAAGTAAGAGATGTGGAACCAAAGCATGGAAATGAAGAAGGGGAGCCCTTTAAAACTCACTTCAGCAGTAGCATCCATGGAGCATGTGGTGGTGTAAATGAGAGTGCAGCTTAATGACTGGGCTTTTCTTTCGTTCATTCCTCCTTTCAAAATCAAAAAAAAAGATCACAGGATGATGAAGGGTGGTTATGTAATTGAATATTGTCTAAGCTGCAAGCCCACAGACTGCAAGTTCCTCTGATCTGGAACCTAAGGATGGAACATATTGGGAGGCAGTGAAGGGAAGAGATGATTTGCTGATGGGAATCTTCACTTCAATAAACAAAATAATAATAGCTTGTCACTGAAGCCAGCAGTTGCTGAGACACTGGTTAGTGTGTAGAAATATGTGGATTTGAGGGGTGCTGTGACGATTCCCATTGCTTTTGTCTCTCTATTCCTGGCTTTGATTCAGTCCTGGGAGGTGACCTCCTTTGAAGTTTTACGTGTGCCTTTTCTCCTAGCAGATGGATGAGGCTGTAGTTTTTTCACCTGTTGACACGATGAGGACTATTTGATCCCTTCATTGTAATGTGTTGTCTTAGAGGCTGCTTCTTACATGAAAAACATAAAAAAACCCATAAACGAAAAACTCAGGGATAAGTGAGTTTACTTCAAAATGTACTGCTTGCTGTGCAGGATTTGGGATTTGGGATTGCCGCAGCTCACTGCCCAGGAATGACTGCCTGGGAATGGTGCGAGATGTAGTTTGGGCTCTGGGACACAGCCCTTACTAAGGCAAGCCTCTATGCCTTCTGGTCTTGCGCTGAAGTCCTGGGAATATTAAATTTCTCTTGCCACTTTCTGAATTTGGTTGCTTTTTTTTTTTTTTCAGTGTCAGGTTATTTGGATAAATTTGCTCTTGTGATAAATTTGCTCTTTTTCTGCCAAGCTTTGGTGCTACGGGCGGTGCAGTGGATGATTAGATTTTTCTTAAGAGTTCCAAAATCTGGGGAGAGTTCATTTGGAAAATTGCTTAGCAGATTGCAAATAGTGAATAAATTATTGTACAAGGGAACTTTTGAAACTCCTCTGGTGGTAAATTTTCAACTAAGGAGATATAGAATATTCAGCATCATGCTCATGAAAACGAAGCAAATACTTGCCGGTAGATTATGTGAGGGAATTAGGGTTTCTCTCCTTCTTTACTATTTTCATTCTGAATTTACAGGTAAAATTATCTTCCACAATTTTCTTACTACAGTAAAGATGTAATTTCATGTAACTTTATCAGTAATTAAAGATATGTTTTGACCTTTTTTTATTTATGTTTCCTGGCTGGGTCCTGCCAGTACAGCTTTGTCCGGGGCAGTTGACCTATGATGAGCATTTGTAAATCTTGGCTTTGACATGGATGCGAGGAGAAGGTTTTGGTATGACCTCTAAGTGACAGAAGGTGACACCAAGGTGCTTCACTGTTGTGCACTCAGCTGGCTTGGAGGGGCATCTTTGACTGTGAGGTTTTCATTTCGTAGAAAGAACAGCCCCCGGTGGACACATCTCTTAGTGCTCACTGTTTGCTGTTGCAAAAGTTGCAATTAAGCTGGGATATGTGCTGTACATTTCTAGGAATGTTCCTCAGCTGATTTATTGGCATGGTTTTCCTCATCCTTGGGTTCTTTCTCAGGCTCGCTTTCTCTTTTTCCTTTTATCTTTTTTTTTTTCCTTTTCCCCCTTCTCTCGCTTGCTCTGCTTTCAGCTTTTTCTTGCCAAAACATTTGTAGGAGTGGAGATGTGCTAGAGCTAATTGTCAGAAGATCTACGATTCCGCAAGACTGAAGGTTAAATGCAAAATCCAGTGGATATCCTGATCGACTCAACCATATGCCCTAGCTCCGGTGCCTTTTACAGGCTCTACTCTAGAGGAAAGAGATGTGCTTCCAAGCAATATACAGCATTGCTTGGCAACCCTTTCAGCCCTGTATAGCACAGGATGGGCTGGCTGTATTCCCAGCACTGAACTTCTCTGTGATGGTAGGCTCCTTGGTGACTCTTTTCCTGGGAATCACAAGGTAAATGCGCTCTTTGTTCAAGTGTGATTCTTCATTACAGTTGCTCTGTGTATAGGGCAGAAGGGGAAGATTTAGCTTTGAATAGCAGCTAGGGATGGGGAAGCCTTAAAAGGTATGGAGCTTCAATTCAATTTTAGTCAACATTCAGCTACATAGAAGCTGTCCTAATTGTCTCTCACCCAATTTTTAAAAGGCTTTTTAATTATAGGGTCAATATTTTCCTGATTCAGATGCCCTCAGATTCCTTTTGATACTGATTTTCTTCAAAGTTTTGGGAGAAGACATGAGTATTGCAAAAAGATTTTCCTGGCAGCAGCTCCCCCTTCTAACCAGGGAGCAGCCGGCTTGAATATCATCTTGACACTAACACTCAAGACATTCCCAAATAATTGTATAAGTTTGGAGCTAATAATCAAGGCTAGGTTGGATGGGGCCCTGAGCAACGTGGTTTAATGAAATGTGTCCTTGCCCACAGCAGGGGGACCGTAATTAAGGTGATCTTTAAGATCTGTTACGTCCCAAACCATCCTGTGATTCTGTGATCAGCACCTCGAGGTCCACTCAGGCTTGAAAAGAGTTGTTCTTCCTTTTGAAATCTTCTGAAATCTCACTCTGAAATGAAGTGCAAAAATAAGAGCACTGCCCTATAGTAACCAATAGCCACTTCAGTGCAAGTTGAAGTCTTGGGCTTGCTTTAAGTAAATGAGATATTGCAGTCCTCCTGTATCTGAGCACTCACAGTGGTTTTTAAGCCATTGACTGTTCTGAGGTCTTTATCAGTAGGATGAGATTTGTATTTTGCTTCTAAGATTTTTTTTTTTTCCCAAAGAAATCTCCTACTGATCTGGTCAGGTTTCCCATCAGAAGTTTTAGCTTTGATGAATCAAAATCTTCAAAAAAAGCATAGAAGTGGAAAATACGTTTTCTTGAATTTTGTCTCTCTAGTCCAAAAGTCTCAGCTAGCTGTGAGGCAGCTGTGAATTTGTTTTACATCAGAAACATGGCTTACCAGTATTGTGGACACTCTGTGTGTGATGCTTAGAATGCAGAAGTGAAAAGATGGAAACTGCATCATTAGAGGCAGTTTAATGGAGAATAGGACCTAGGTACGATTTTTCTTATTTAGAGACAAGATTTGGAAGTCTGGAGAATATCTAAAATATTCCAAGAAAATTGGTACAGTGATCCTCTAGGGAAAGGGGGAAGTCTTTATTGCTAATGGCATTACAGCTTTTATTCCAGCATGGAGGCTGTAGTTCACAGCAGAGAGTCTGATAATGGGATCCTCTTGCAAATTGGGAACTGTCTCTTAAATTGAATGGATAGAAAAGACACAATTAAAGCTCTCCCTCAGTGGTTTTGCATGTGGTTCCTACCTGTCTGCCCGTGTTTTCAGGTGATTTGAGGACCAAGTGCAAATCTGAGCGGGGGGGTCAGCGAGAAACGAACCAGGCTGCGTTGCTTATCCCTGAAATCTTGAAGCTGGCCTTTTATTTCTGTCTAAATCTGTCACTGGAAGCCGTGGGTAATAAGCAGCACTTGGAAGGGTTGTGCGGGCACACAACAGCCCTCGGGAAGCTCACTCCTGCCAGGAGACAAAAGGCGCTGCAGCCTGAGCTCTCTTGTTTCCTTCAAGAACAGGGACTTGGGAGCTTAGAAGTCACAGCATCCCTTGTGCTGCTCCAGGCGCTGAGTTATGATTTCCAGGCTTTTTAATGAATAGTGCTTCCTGACTAGTTCTGGCTTGTTTAGGGGTTTTATTCTTCTGAGCGTGTTTTTTGTCGGTGTTACTATCCCAGGGCGTCAGCGCTCTTCACCATAACAAAGCAGGACTTGCAGCGCTCAGATAATGGTCACCTTTGGAAGCACGATTCTTCACCCTCCAACCCTCCCCGCCCCAGTTTCGAATTGCCATTTTGTTTTATCAGAAATTAAAACTGGGATTTAAATTAGATGTGAATGTAAGGTGTTTAGTAAGACAATCTGTAAAGTTTAGCGATATGCTTTCAGTCCTTTAAATGGTATTGGTGGAAAAAGCCCAAATTTGCTATATTTGGCTGAAACCCCTCTTTTTAAGGTTGGAGCCAGGGCTGATTTTTCCAAGAGCTTGGTGGTTGAAGCATTCATCTGCAATGCAGGGAATATAGGTAAAATACCTGCTCTGGGAGGCTTTAAATCCATGTATCTCTACTTTGAATCAGATGCTAAGAGGATTGAATTCAGTTTACACCCAGGTCAGGTAAGAAGCTTAACCCAGCTGATTGCAATGTATCTGGCAACTGACCTACAAACCCCATTTTGGCATACATCATCAACACACAGGGCTGCAGTATTTCTTGTATCTATAACTATGGGTTTTCCAGCAGTACAGCACCTGTATTCTGGGCTCTTTGCTTTACTCCTTGCCGTCATCTTCTCTGTCAAGAAACACATCCTACAAGTTGACTGGCTTCCCTTTTTCCATTTTCTTCACCTGAGATGTGTGCATGGTGTAGCCATGGCTACTTAATACAGTATCATGATGCCTGCCCAGATTTGGTGTTACATTGCTGGCCTGATCCTCTTACCCACCTGTGTGTCTGGGTTAATGGGCGCATTTGACACCGTGGTTTCTGAGGTGGGCAAGATGTGCAACAATGATACTGTCCTGCTTTACTTATTTATAAATACATTTATTTATTCAGTCTCAGGTTAGAGCTTGTTTTCAGCTGCATACAGCCATACTGATGTGAAGGATCTATTTGAGAAATAGGGACTGGTAGTGAAGAAGATCCTTAAATTCTGACCTGGCTGTGTTTCTTTGAGAAAAAGATCAGAAAAATAATGGATCTTTCTGCTGGTTTCCAAAATGCCTTTTCCCTTGAGGTGATTACAATAGCCCTTTAGAAATGTGCTTGTGATCTCTTCTGGAATACCAGAATTCCTAGTCCTGTCTTTCCTTTCTTCCATCTGCTGGGGTGACTTTCTTTAAATATGTCAACCTCTCCATCCCTCCAAAAGCAGCCTTAATATAATAGACAGCTGCAGGGAACCAGCTGTGAAAGAGGAGCGCTCAGGTGTCCTCAGAGGGCGTGTACATACAGCCACTCTCAGGCTTGTAAGTAAAGGATTAGTTTCAGATCCAAGTTTTTTTCTTGGTGTGATGTAGATATCAATAATATAAGGTGGAAAGAGACTAGAGTAGCACTTGAGGCATCTGGGTTTTTCTCCTGACTCAAACATTTTCTTGCAGTGTGGCTTTGGACAAATACACTGTGCCTCTGTTCCTCCTTTTAGAAACAAAAATCTGTTTTTCTGACTAGAAGGAAATGCTATATAAAAGTTTGGCATTATTGTGTATTTGTTTGTTGTTGTTCTGTCTTTTAGCAAGGATGGCCGGGGGATTGTGCTTTTCAACACCCTTTGTGCTGTGCTAAATTTACAAATTTGTGCCATTTCCATTTCTGTGTCATATTTTGCTCTCACGTTCCCCTGAATAGTGGGAGAGGTCACTGGGATGTGATAAGGTGTGTAAAGGAAGAAGGATACCCAGGAGGAAAGGGTGGAATTTTGCATGCTGGATATTTTGGTATCCAGGGGAAGATGTCAAACACCTCTGGGTGTTTGGGTTCAGCTTGCAAGTCAGTCTGAGCAGGCAACTTAAACGTGAAGTGGGGCACCAGTGGGAAGCATGGGGGCCACAAGCCCCTTGGCATCCCCAAAGGACTCCTCCCTCAAATGGTTTCTCACCTCTTCATTATAAACCTATTTCCTTTGTCCAGAGGGTTTTGTTTATTCCTTTTTCAACTGGTAGTTTCTAATGATGATATTTTGGGATCACCAAATGTGCATTCGCCATCATTAGTGGCTTCTTCTCATGTTATTTGTTTCATGTTCAGGGGTTAGCAAGCAGATTGCAAAATAATGAGCTACCTTGTGTATTTCAGAAACATACCCCTCGCAATATGCATTTCAATGATTATCGTCACAGTTGGCTATGTGTTAACAAACGTGGCTTATTTCACTACAATCAGTGCTGGGGAATTGCTGCTTTCAAAAGCTGTAGCAGTGGTAAGTTACAGAAGAAAAATACAAAGATGTATTCCTGCTGCAGTTATGTTTGTTGGTATTATTCTTATTTATAGGGGTGGAAAAGATTGGGTGGCCACATCCAGTCAGGCTTTAGTATTGGCAGCACTTGTTAGCATCACGGTGAAATTTGATTTTTGACTGATGAGTGTGATTGCGCCTCAGGCCATCAGTAGCATTTATAATGTAACATTGGTCTGTGTTTACTTATCTCTTATAACAAAGTCAATAGGACTTAAATTTCATAGCCGAGTACACGTTTGAAAAATTCGGTGCTAAATTGTAAGCTCAGCTCCTGGGAAGCAGGATATTTATGGAAGAGAGGGCTCTGAACTATCTTGTGTAGCAGAACACAGTAACTTTTTCTCTGCACAATGTGTGTCCTGAGTACTTGGGGAGGGGGTTGCTGTGAATACTGGAGCTCATTTGGGAAGGAGCTGCAAGGCAGCCTGGCTAGGAAATACTGCTTTGATTGTTCTCGCTGAATTGTGGTGATGACACTGATTTTTATATTTATGGTATCTGAGTCACAATGAGGAAATGAATAATTCCATTTCATTTCCAGTGGTGATAGCCTGTGGCTATTCCGATTGGTGTGAGCTTAGAAAAATGACCAAATTCTGTAGCTAATGGGAGGTCTAGAAAGAAAACACTTTATAAACATGACAAAAACTATGCATGTTGCCTGTGGTGCCCCAAAATCCAGTTAAGGCTCTTCTGCTAAATGCTAAAGCGTGAATGGATGGACTATACCACTGGGTAATACCAGCTGAGTGCAGTGAAGGCTGCAGAAAAAAGATATTAGGTGTGCAGATCAGACCTTGATCAGACTTGGGCTTCTTCTTTGGAGCCATAATGGTCTAAATTGACGTGAGTCCTGCTTCCACCTCCTCATCGTTGCTCCAGCTTGGCATCCTCCACATGTCCTCAGGGGTAAGGGTGGGGCAGCTCAGCTGTAGTAGCTGTGCTCTCGCAAAAGAGGCAACAAATGCATGGTGCAGTTTTCAGTGAGGGATGCAGAGAAGGGGTGTAACTCACACCGTGATGATTTGTCAGTAGAGGACAATTATCTTCCCATTTTATGAAAAAGTCATTGTGTGTTTCTCTCTCTTTTCTAACAGACCTTTGCCGAACGACTAATGGGAAACTTTTCTTTAGCCGTACCAGTGTTTGTTGCTCTCTCCTGCTTTGGATCCATGAACGGCGGCGTTTTTGCGGTCTCCAGGTGAGCACTGCTGATATTCCTGGGGGTGAGGGCTTGGGAGGCATACTGAAAGTATGGAAGCAAAGGGAAGGGAGAGAAGGGTCCATTCCTTTAGGAGGATATGATAAATGACTACACTGTTTACCAGGTGTAGGGCTTTTTCTCACTTTGTTTAGGGTTCTTTTTTTAAAATCCTTTGAATGGTTTGGAAATGAATCTCTTTGAGGCTAGCCCTTAATCAATGGCTGCCTTTTTTTTTTTTTTTTTTTTTTTTCACGTAAAGGAGGAAAATTGGAGGGAAAATATTTACTCTTTTCAAACACCAATCAAGGGACACCTTCAGAGACGGTTTTGATTCCTGCATGTGGGTTTCTCCTGCCAGTGCTTTCATTTAGAATACCTCAAACAAGACTAAGAAGTGCTGCTCTGCTCTGTGACTTTCATGAGCCACTTTGCGTACTCACAGTAATGAGCACATTTAAAGTCTGTCCACATTTATTTCCCACCAGGATGTTCTTCGTTGCATCCCGTGAGGGTCACCTTCCAGAAATTCTCTCCATGATTCATGTCCGCAAGCACACTCCTCTGCCAGCTGTCATTGTTTTGGTAAATCATACAAACAAATGTTCCTGAACTAGAATTCACATTACAGGCTTGCTCTGGAGGATTCCAGCAGAATTTGGGCACCGTTTGAGGCTCATTTATTAACATGAACATGGGCTTTGGACAGGGTGGAGGACAGGAGAAAGAGGGATGACATTTGGGAGTTGCTCTTATTCTATCATTTCCTCCTTGCTTTCTTGCCTGTCTCTGCAATCTAATTCAAATCTTACTGCTCTGAGTTTCTAAGGACCTGCTAGTGATGAGCAAGTTCCCTTTCAGAGAAACAAATTCCAGTTAAACAAACAGGAAAGGGATTAAGTTAACTGAAAGTTGAACTAAACACCAGCATTTGGGAGTACCCTGAAGGCTCATTATACTACCTGATCGTGACAAATGCAAAGTTTTGCACTAAGATAATGGAGGGGGAACCCTCAGCTGTCAAGCATAGTGGTGATTAAAAAATGAGAGAACATGTGCCTGGGAAATAGTCTGTGCATTTTCTAAGGAAAAGCACTGGTTTTCCTATTCTAAATCCTATTACTGACTTCTAAAATAAGCAGCAAAGGTAAATGTTGGCCATGTGTTAGCTTTGCGGACTAATTTGTATAGCAAAATGTTAGGACGAAATGTCAAAATACCAACTTCAAAGTTCAGCTTTCATAGTGCCAGGAAGATTTTCACTTAACTTGCAGTCTTCATAATCATGGGAGTTCAGCTCCTCTTTTGGGAACAATGGCTGCAGTGTATCTGGAGAGGCCTCTGCCATATTTAGGGACTTACAGCCAAAAAAGGGGGATGCATCTAGGAGTCCACGCTAGTAAGAGCACATGCTTGTGGAATTTGAATTGTTTTTTGCTATTGATGCCTAGAGGCTCACTCCTGAATTTTTGAATTTTATATGTGCACATATAACCATAGGCTTTGAAATTTTGAAAATTAGGCAGTGTGGTTACGGTGAAAAGTTTTAATGAAATCAACTTTCCATAAACATGTAGTTTGCATTTTATTTCTTTGGGTGTAGTCATCCCTTGTGGGTAAATTGCATCGACTATTTTTTGTGGAATGAAATGCACAAAATGTGTTAACTTATTATTTTTTTTTCCCCCGGCAGACATTTTCTGCTATTGCATATGGTCCTGTTACACCAGTGCATTGATTTCCTTTGAAAAAGTCAGATTCTCGTATGAAGATGGCTTTCCTTCAAAGACTGCAATTTTTTAGCTCACCTTATTGCACATAGAGCAGTGGCAGGATATATTCTACATCAATGTAATTTTAGCATTTCCCTATTTTATTTCTCCTTCCAAGCTGTGCACACTGTAAGAAAGGAAAGAGCTCTTGAGGATAAACTGAGAAAACGAGCGTGTATCTGAGGCTTGTTAAATTAAAAAAACAACCCAAACCAACACCTTTTTTTTGAAATTAAGAAATCTACACAGAGTTCAGGCTGCATCTCAATCTGCATCTCAATTTGCAAGTTGAGCTACCTGGACTGGAGGTATTCCTCACCAATGTGAGGAAATTTGATAGATGTGTGTAGTGACTCATAGAAATCATGCAATCTGATTGTAATCCTGCTTTCTTGTATTTTTCCTTAATAGCTCTCCTTCACTTGCATCCTTGTAGATAGCTTGCATTATAGTTATAACTGAGGTTTTAACCTTTTAGAGGCTGAGCCTGCAGAGAAGAAATCTTGCCCAATATAATCCAGTGGTATGATTTCCCTTGACATTTACATTGGTGTTTGCTTAATATATCCATATGTAAGGAACCAAGTACTTTATAAGTCGTTGGAGGTTGGAGGCCAGAGACCCACATTTGAGATATTGATCCTTCTTACTCAGTTCCATGTTATCTGCACTGCTTTGAAAAAGGAGAGAGAGGCTGTAACTCTAGGTAAATGATACAAGTTAGTTTTGTCTGTTTAAAGATTTAGCCCTGTGTTTTTCTGCATCTGCAGACGATTTCACCTATTGCCTTGTTGTAAACCTAAAGACTCTCGCTTCTGGGATCTTCCCCCTTTCTGAAGAATGAGGCATAGGGTGAATTTGACTTACTCCTTCATGCCCAAATGCAAAGACATTTTTTGTCCAGATAGTACTTTGAAATAAATCCATGTAGCCTTCACTAACCATCTAACTCTCTATTTTATGCATAAACACTCTATTTTATCCATAACCTTCTGCCTGCCTACAGAAGCCTTGTCTCTCAGACTAGCTTTTTTTAGCAGGAACTGTATTTATTCTGGTGTCCCCTCTCCTTCTTTCTCTTCAGTAGCTGCCTGAGTGACAGCTAAATTCTTCCTTCTGCTTATAAATATTCACATTTACAATGTGCAGTAGGTCTACCCGCTGCAAGTCTGAAAGGCAAACCCTAGCTGGTGGCAACCCAGTGTGCCCAGCTGGCATCTCACGGTGTGGAACTGCCCCTTGCCATGTCCTCTTTGCTTGAAACCTGGGGGAATAAGACTTATTTCTTTCCACGAAACACCAAGAAACCTCTGCTTTCTTATGATCAGATGTGACCAAAATTTAACTGTTCTTATCATTTGCATCAGCAGTGAGCAGGTAAACCTGCCGTGGGCTCATATCCCATGAGAATGCTGCCCAGGATGCTCCAGCACTTTGGTGGTGCCGTGTGCCTATGTGTTTTTGTCTGGGTCACAGGGGACAGATTTGTATTGGCTATGTGTGGCCACCCAGGACAGATATTTATTGATCCAGAGTGGTCTCAGGGGACAGCTAGACATTGATCACGCACCTGATTGCATGACAAAGGCGAGCCTGAAGCCTGTGGCGCTCAGGTGCGTGCATGAGGCTGTGCTGCTTGTCCCTGTGGAAAAATTTGACATCACTGCTGTAAAGTAATAGAGATCGATCTACTAAACCCCTCTTATGCTGTGAATTTCTTTTGCAGCATCCTCTCACAATGATAATGTTATTCAACGGGGATCTCTACAGCCTCTTGAATTTCCTCAGCTTTGCCAGGTGGCTTTTTATTGGACTAGTAGTTGCTGGGTTGATTTATCTCAGATATAAACGTCCTGATATGCCTCGTCCTTTCAAGGTAACATCTGCTCTCTACTCTTTTACATGAGTCCTCCCTCCTCTCTGTCCCGCAGTCAGTCAGACAGCAAGGGAGCATTTTCTGGTGTTACAAGCTAACCTCTTTTTCAGGAAAAGCAGAGTTAAGAGAAAGCTGTGTTTTGCAGTGAAGACTGAGAGTTTTCCTGCAAGGTCCCCAGTGCTACCCCGCCCGTGTTCCATTCTGCGAAAAAGAATTTTTGCTTCTTCCCTCTGCTTGGGGGGCAGAGACTGGAAGCTGCTGTGCTGAGATGAAGGCCTTTGCCAGCCTGTTGTGTTCAGGCTGTGTGATGTGAGCTGTGTGAAAATAACCTCGAGCCCTTCGCAGTCGCAGAGGGTTCAGACTGCAAATATTGGGGCTACATGTGCCAACCTCATTTTCAGCCAGTCCTCTGTTTAATGTCTCCTTTGCTAAAGGCCTGGATAGTTTCACCACCAAAAAGTCCTGTCAAGCATAAGAATTTATGAGAGAGAGCGTTTACGTCATTGCATATCCAATATCAAATACGCCAGTTTTCTGTGCAAATAAGTGGTTAGTGTGATTATTGTAATATTTGGCATTTGCAGTGGGTTTGCAGACAGAGTTATTATGAACCCAGAGAGAAAATGCTCCAGAATCCGGCCTCTTGAATAGCAGCTGTTTTGGCCTTGGTTCTGCTATTTTTCTTGCTTGTTTTAAGTAACATCATGCTAAGTAAGTTGTCCCATTGTGTATCCAGAAAGATAATACCCATCATCAAAAAAATTGAGAAATACGTCCCTATTCAGATGCTGCCAAGAAGACTATTTTGCGAAGAACTAAGAATCTGTATTGTGGCATTTTTGTAGGATATTAGTAAATAAGGAGGTGAACAGGACAACATATTTTGCTTTGATTAAAAAAAAAAAAAAGGGCTTTGACAGTGCACAAAAGAGGAACAGAGATGCTTTGAGGCGTGAAAGGAAGAGAAAAATCTCCAAGGAATTCTCAATTCCTCAATTCTCCATTACACTTAATGTCTCATAAGCCATGTCTGCAGGCATTTCCTTCAGAGAGTTGCTAAGAGAGTGATTGTATTGGTGTTTTTGAAAATTGAGCAAATAAATTTGGAATGGTTACTTTGTGTGCTTTCAACAGTGACACTGGCAGTGCTATCAGTCATACAGTCAGAAAGTGCTTTTTCAATGGCTATCAGGTGCATAACGCTACCAAATATCTTTATCACTAGTCAAATTACTGTTTAATTTGCTCTCTTCCTGCTGGATTTTGATTTTCACCTTAGGAAGAAAATCGATGTGTTCCTAATAGTTTTAAAAGGTGACTTGAGCTCCTGGTTGTGTTTTAAAATGTTTTCTAATGGGTAATTATCAGAACGGAAATCTTTACTGTGGTTAGAGCTGCTTGCTTATTTGCTGGGGGACTTGAGGAAGGGCTTTTACAATTTAACTTATTTACAATCCTTACATTTTAAAGGATGTAAAACGCTGGAGTGTTTTAGGGCGTAGTTAAGAGGCTTCTGTGGTACTCACTGCATAGCCGTCGGCAGGGCCTGGCTTCTGCAGTCTCTGACATTTTGTGTGCCTGTTCTAGATACCCCGATTTCTCCAGAGCTCTCCTGTCCTGCTGGGTCTTGTCCAATTTACATTTCATGGCAAGTTAAATGCCTTGGTCCTTACTTTACGTTGACCTCATTATTTAATGTTTCCTCGTGTGGTTATTTTTCAGGTTCCTCTATTTATCCCAGCGTTGTTTTCCTTCACTTGCCTCTTCATGGTTGCGCTGTCACTTTACTCTGACCCAGTGAACACAGGGATTGGATTTGCAATCACCCTGACTGGCATTCCTGCCTACTACCTCTTCATTGTGTGGGACAATAAGCCCAAGTGGTTCAGAAAGCTTCTAGGTAAGTCCTGGTGTGGGACTCCTCTCCTTCATGCCGACTCCAGGAGTTTCTCAGAGCTCTCCCCGTGTTGTCAAATCCTTCAGATCGATGCTCTCAGCTGCTCTGAGCTGGGGGTGACAGCACAAGTGGCTTTTGGGCACGTGCTCCAGCCTTGCCCTGCCGGTGGCAATCGATGTCCCCTAACTAATGAGGTACATTCACAGCAAGGCTGTTCTTCAGCCACTTTAGGTGACTGATGCTTCTTCCCCTCCCTCCCCTACAAACATCTAATTCCTTTTAAATCACCGTCATCTGCTCCTGACCCGGTCTCTGTGCTAATAAAGACAGTACTGCACTCCCTGGAGAATCTGTTTGGAATCTTGAGCAAAACAGCTGTGGTGACAGGATGAGCTTGGTGTGCCCCCACTGAGCCCAGGTGTCTGTGGATCACTGAGGGGTGTTTGGAATGGGACTGGAAGTGTCTGGAAGGTTCAGGCAGGCTAAGCATAATGTCCTTAGCAGTGGCTGCTGACAAGGTGATAGCAACATATACCATGGCTGGTGTGCCTCTGTGGAAATTATTTGTGTGCTTCATGAAGAATGACTTCTGTGTGACTTGGCTAGTAGTATTTCATGCCTGAAATACACTGAGAATCCTCTCTGTACAATTTCTGAAAGGTTTTGAAAGGATTTGTGGAAAGTTCTGATGTGTCAGAGAAGGATTATTTGGAACATTTCAATTAGAAGTCAGTATCATTTATTACAGCTCTTCTTTCTCTCTCTTTTTTTTTTTTTTTTTTTTTGTTACTCAGGATGACAGGCTTCCAGAATAAAGGGAGTTTTCAAAATATGAAATAAAACTATTGACAAAATATTTCAGGAATGATGGCTAATTTATTAAATAAAACAAAAAAGAAAATTTCTTATGCTGCAAAACTAAAACTGAGCCTGTGAGACCTTTAACTAAAAATAGTCTATTTCTATAGAAGGTGAATCAAAAGTGCATATTCTGTGCTTCAGTCTTAATTGATGATTTTAAATGAGCTCCTCATGAGAAAAGAATAGTGCTTTTATATGTAATTATGATATAAACAGTTGTATGTGTTTTCTCACTATAAATATGTTGTGGAGTTATATAACCTATCTTCTGTAGAATTTCCCTCTCGATACATGCTGGGAAGTTCATAGGCAGAAAGTATTTACAAAAAAAGATGTTAGTTTAGGCTAGCAAAATCTTAATTTTACAGCCCAAAAGTTAGAAATTACTTGTAGTGCCGTAGGAATGGGGAGAAGTCTTTAGTACAAATTAAAGCAGTTGTATGCAGAAGGAAATTCGATTAAGTAGCTGAGGTTTAGTCTGTTTATAACTTTTCAGTCTTGACATTTAGGGTCTAGGAATTCTTCCCTTATCAAATCCAGGAGCTTTTTGGCATTTCCTGTCATGTCTCAGAGGTTTTGGAGCACAGCTACTTGCATCTTTGGCCACGGGATGCCAGTGTTGAACTACATTACTTGGGCAAGAGAAGGAATATTCTCTTTAAGGTAGACTGGATAGATGTGAAGATTTTACTGCCAGCTGTGACAATGAAGGTGAATAATTTCCAGCTTTTGAGATAACAAAAAATCCTCCTCCTAGGAAGAAGCCGTCGTGCCTGTGCCATATCTATATGGATGGGCATGGTGTACTGGCTCAGAGGGGAAGGCAGCAGAAACCAGTCAGTGAGGGAGACAGCTTGCTTGCTTTGCAATTGTTATCCCCAAAATAGCAACGGTAATGACAGAAAACTGATGCTGACAGTTTTGAGGTGGAGCAGAGTGGAGATTTACTTGTGAAATAAACAGATTTTTTCTTTTCCCTAAGAAGAAGCAATAAACCTTCTGGGTGGAGTCATTAAGCTGGCATTATTTTGGGAGACCCATTGTGTAGCCTGAGAACACTCACAAAAGGTATCGAATGAGGGTAAATTAACTTAAAGTACCTCTGTGAGATATAGAAAAGAAATTGGGCAGCTGCAAGCTTTATATTCCAACCTTGAAACAATATGTCTTACGTAGGCATGAAAGTGTAATTCCAGACACGAGGTAAAGGACAGTATTAAAAAAATGGGATTGTCATTTAAGAGGTAGATTTTTGCCTGAGTAACTGGGCAACTTGCTATGAGAAGGTAAATGACTTTTTGGTTTTTTTTTTACAAAGGAGAATGTGATGAATTCGATCTACTTAGGCTTAGCCAAAGCATCTCGTGTGGTACCGGAGGGGGAGCAGGAGCCTGCTGGTCTGAACACGCTGCTGTGCTGCCAACACTGCTCCCAAGCTGCTTCACGTGCCCAGATCAGCTGGTGGGGGGCTTCAAAAAGTCACCTTCTTGAAGGCATTGACTGGTTCAGCTGCCCAGGTGTTGCTCACAGAACGCATAAGGTGCAAATACCCGTGGGTGCAGACCAGCCCCACATAAGGTCAGGGGGAATATCCTGAACAGGCTTTGTAAGGATCAGAGGAAAGGGATATTGAGCAGACAGAAGGGATGAAAGAGCCAGCCTGAAGACACATATCTTTCTGAAAGGAGTTTCAGGCTGATTGCACTAGCAGAGCCCTCGAATGGATTACCCAAGGAGTCCTCTCCCAAGGCTGGAATTCTTTGTTCTGTACTTACGGCATTTACATTGCCTGTTCCCCTTACAAACCTTGTGTGTTGAACAAAAGGTAACTTTACAGCTTGCAGGATTTGTGGATTCTGGGATGGTATTTTGCAGTGAGAAGAATGTTTTGTTCTCTCCTCTTCCAAAGGAATTCTGCCATAGCACTAGATGCGCTGGGACAAATGATTTCCAGCTAGTACAGGCTTCATTTGACCTCTGCATTCTTGCTTTTTGTGAAACTAGTGTGAAAATGAAAAAAGTTGAGCCTAGCAAATCCTAAGCAGCAGATCAGTGTGTAAAAGGATGCATCACCAGCATGAGAAAGTTTCTATCTGGACTTCCTCAGCTGAAACCCCAATCTTATACTTGCATTTAAAACATCTTTATTTCTTTACAGTGGATTGAGTTGCGAGGGGGGAAAAAGTTGAATCCTACTTTTTTTCATAGCTGAGCCCTTGCTAATAATGAGATCTCTTTATATAACAAATTATCCCTGCCAGCGTTATTTAGCGACACCAGAGGATGACACTTGCTCACTTAGGACGAAGTGTTATATGCTCAGTTTGCTTCTCTTTGTCAAGTTTGTGGTGGGATCCACGGGAGATTGTCTCAGCATTTTCCTATTACAGATTTCATGTCCAGTCATATATATGCGATAAAATACCTGCTTTCTTTCCTCACCTAAAGTTCATGTGGTGCTTGTGTGAATAGGAGGTCTGGGGTTTTTTTATAAAGGTTATCCCCTGGGACCCATTTGCAGTGAGTTCTCCTCTCAAAAAGGGAAAATTAGGATTTAAAGGAGGCTGGGGAAGTTACCTGCACTGTCCTGGGATGTTGTCTTGTGACAAATGTGACACTGGTCCTGTAACTCTAGGTGCTGCTCCAAGCAGACAACGTAGAGGTACTGACTGGAAACAGATTGGAACGTTTTTATAGGGGGAAATACTCCTTACACTGATTTATTCTGAGTACATTGAAACCAAGAAATGCAAAGAATGCCAGCTTCCCCCAGCTCGTCTGCTCTGCTGTGGCTTCAACCCCGGAGAGAGAAAAACTGCTGCATGGAGATGGAGGGCTGGGCAAGGTTGGGGTCTGCTGGTGTGTCCATCCACGTAGGTGAACGAAAGCACATCCAGCTCCAGAAATGCCCAGGATTTCCTCTGCTTCTTTCCCAAGAGCTGTCATGCCACTGCTCACCTTCACAAAATTCTTCTTCCCTTTGCTTGTCCTCAAAGCTGGGAGGGCTGGGGTGGCAGGGGAGAAGCACTGCTGCTCTCCTGCTGCCATCTTTCCTCCTGTCCTTTGTCCCTGCTATGCTCAGCCCAGCTCTGATGTCCCCACTATGGGTGGGGGAGGCAGATGGGAGGAAAATGCAGTGCCTGGAGGCTCTCAGCCTCTCTGCCCCTATCAGTTTATAGTCTTAGGGCAACCTGGCTTTGCACTGAGCTGGTGACATCCAGAGAAAAGAGGAAAGGATGGTGGAATCTGCCTTAGACAGGAGGTCAGGGAAGTGGTTTCAGTTCATATCTTCTGTGAGTTGCACTGTTCTACCCTCCTGGCTTTGTACTGTGCCAATGTCAGTGTTCATGCCAGACATTCGAGAAAAATGAGAACTTTCTTTTACAACAATTTCTGCTCATTTGAAATAGGATACTAAAAAAGAGTGACAAATAAGAAGAGTTGTAAGAAAATGGTCTTTTATTATTCTGTATGTGCTATATGTGAATTAACTGTGCCATTTACGCATAAGTGCCCTAAAAAGAAAACCACCAAAAGCACCAGAAGGAAATAAATTTTCAGAGTGAAAAAAAAGAAAACATGAATTTTTTTGCTTAGGCAGGTCTTGGCACAGGTAAATTAATTTATATGAATTCTTCCAGACTTTTATTTCAGCATAACATCTTGATTAAAGCTGAACAGCTATGCAGAGTCATAATTTTATAAGACAGCCTTTAAAAGCGTGCAGGCTTTTATTGAATAAGATTATACACCCATTCCCTTCCATTATTATTGTATACGCATAGCCATGGATCAGAGGCACAGAAAACCATTAAAAAGAAGAAAAATTAGAGTTTAAATCATATATGCATATGTGACATACATGACCTTTGTGAAGTCTTTGTGCAAGAAGCCTGTGTAAAAGCTAAGAAAATTTTGCTGACTGCTTCTCCTTCTTCATCTCTCCTGCAAAAAGTTACCATGTGTTTTTATCTGTGCAGGCAGAATAACCACAACATTGCAAATCCTCTTGGAAGTCATCCCAGCAGAGGAAGACCAGAAATCGTGATCATCATCAGCTTTTGGCTTGGTGTTTCATTTCTACCTGAAAGAAAAGGAGTAGGGAGGCTTTTCCCCCTTCCTAACATGCTGCAAACTGGAGGAGCAAGTCACGGTCGTGATGGAAACCGAACAAGTCACTTACCAGAATTGTCTTTTATGATGCTGTTGCGAAATTATTATATATTTTTTTTTTTAACGTGGTTGTTCTATATGTAGAAAGCAAGCACTTGTGCTACGAGAAAGAAACTTTACTGTTTCTTTTGGCGCAGTGCCTTATTTTGACAAACTGTAAGTTCATCAAGCAGCGATTTTGTTTGCCTTGACACTGAAGATAGGTTTGAGTGATGTGTAATGGCTGGGTGTACTGTGAAGAATGTATCTTGCTTTCTGTCCCTGGAGATCTCAACTCTCACCAGAGCAAGGGTGAGATAAAGCTGCTGAGTTTCACATAGTACATTCATCCCATCACTCTGTTTGGCAGCCTGATTTGACTTCTTTTGACTCTCTGGAAGCCCCGGCACGCTGGTGCGGAAGCACCACTCCCCAGACCTTTGTGATGGCAAACTCAAGGTTTTTTCATTCCAGAGTTCTTATACCATAGCCAACAGAAGCATATTTTGAGACTTAATATTTCTTCTGCCAGTGGGGCAGAAAGATCTTAGCACGGGAATTTTAGCAGTAATTTTATGCATGTTATATTTTTTACCGGGCTGGAATTGATCACTGGTTTTACCAGTGTTCGTGCACCTATGCACGCAAAATCCAGCAAGCTGAGCAGTGACCTTCAAATGAGTCAAAATATTTGAATGTCACCTCCACTGCTATATGAATATTTCCTATCTGGAAGCATATGGTCCTGCAGTTATCAGTCAGGCAAGCCTGGTTTTAAATTTTTATATCAGTGTTGGTGGGCAGAAATAGATGTCAGTTGGTGGGAACATGGTAAAGACGTGATAATAAATGCAATATTTTTTAATGAATGAGGTATAAGGCAGGCTACAGCAGATTTGCTGTTTTGAGTAGGATGTGTGCCTGGCTTTTCACTCGAGCACACTCCAATTAACAGGGCTTTGGAACACTAAGGAACATGTGCTTTTCCTGTCTTCTCATGGGTTTTATCTCGGCAGAAACAGAGAAAGGCCTTCAAAACTGATAAAATAAAATGAAATTGATCTATTTTTGAGCTGAGCTCTGGCTCAAATATGAGCTGAAATTTTGCTGTTTTTTAAAAGATAATTGTATAACTAAAGAAGTTTTTTAAAACTTAGAAATTGAGTTTTATATTCTTAATGACTACCCAATCTTAAGATTAAGGTTTATTATCACTCTGTTAGGAATATAACACCTAACTATTGAATGCACTACTATTTGAGCTGTCTGCTTTCAGCGAGTCATGTTTCATGAAAATTCTTGTGGAACTAAGCAACGTTTAACTTCCTAAATTGGGAGAAAAGCACAACTAGTAGCCAGACCACTACAGTAAAGGGAGACTGTGTATTGTATATGTGTTGTATATATCCAGAATATTTACTGCTTTAAAGGTTTTAAAGGTACAGTAATGTGCCTTAAATATATACCTTTTTTTTTTTTTTTTTTAAATTTCCTATCTCTGTGGTGGAATTTCACAAAAGTAGAGAAATGCAAGTAACTGCTTATGGAGAAGAGCAGTAAATTAAGGCACAGAAAGCATTTTGCAAACAGTGTTTTTCTTTAAATGTTTTCTGTTTACTGTAATTTAGTGTTTGCATTTTTTTCTTTTTTTAGGCAAACATTTTGAGAGAGGGTTTTTTTTTGTTTTTTTTTTTTTTTTTTTTTGTTGACAATGGATGTGTTTATTTAGTACTTACATTTGGGTCACAATTCTGCCTTTGAGGCTATCCCCGGCCATCCCCGATCATCGGGGTTTGGCCTCTGTCGTCATGGAGCATCTTCAAAGCACACAAACTCTGCTTCTCTCTGACAGAAATAAACTGACTGGCACCCTGCAGGAGTGCACCCAACCCGTTCCTCCCCTAATGAACGCAAACTGCATGGGATCCAGAGCAAAACCACCTCCAGAGCGACAGCGGATGCGACTTTTTCACTCTGACTCTTCCCTTGCCATGTATTCACTCCTGTTGTGCCATGTTACTTGAAAGTTCAATTGTAGGCAGTGTTAACTTGTAGAAATAAATGGGCTCCGTAAATAAAACCGAGTGCTGCTTTATTTTCTCATCGTGGTCCTTAAGGTTTAGAAATGCTTCTGAAACCTGATTCGGTGAACGTGTTCTTGCTAGGTGTAGTTCATGTAAAGGGTTAATTTATCCCAAGGGAGCTCCTAGGAATTGTTGATTGTGAGGTTGTACATTTTAGGAAGGAAAAAAGTTACATGCAGAATAAAAATTTGGAGTTTTTTTAAGGTGCACAGGGATTTTAATTTCAGGTTCAGTTTCTTTAGCACGTGCAAGTACATTACAAAATAATGTAATTGGGTTTTCACTGTATTATGAAAGTCAGTATTAAGGATTTTTATTACATTTGAAAATGAGGCATATTTTCAGAAACTGAGGAAAGCCATTTTCTCTTAAAGCATCAAGTTCTCTCATAAGATTGTTAAGTATTTCTTTTCAGAGTCAGGAAATTCTTCTAGAATAAAGGATAGACTTTATTTTTTCTTATTAGGGCTTGAGGTGGTCAGGCCAATGAGACTAATTCTGTGGAGATTTTTCAGTGGTTCTTCTTTTTGCCTTTTGTGCTTTTTGGTGCTTTTATATTTACCGGATGTGCCAAAAGATATCTTTCTTTTTGTTCAGGTGGTTGTTGCTGTTTATTTTCTTCTTTGAATTTGTTGCTTTTCCGGGGTATAGGTAAAAGTGTCACTGAAGGCAGGAGAAATTAACATCTTGTGTGAGTAGCAAATATTGCTCTGGTTTAGTATAACATAGAGAAACTTTTCAGCACCTGAAGGGGCTGATGTGTCTTTGCATCTCCTGATCTGGAGCACCACAATTTCCCCATAAGAATTATTTATTTCCAATTCAGATTGCAATAGAGGCTTCTTTTGACCACACTGTACCTTCCATATTTTTCAATCTGAATGAAAAATGAACCAAACAACTTTGCTCACCAAAGGTTCGTGTGCCTTTTACTATATGTATGTAGATAATAACTCTTTGTCTGAATATGTATGCTCCTGATTTTTTGATTTTTTTTCACAGGAAAATCCAGGTTTCAATTTAAGATTAGTTTTCAAATTTTTCTACAGAAGAAAGTAGTGGTCACTTATATCCACACGGTACATAATTATGTTGATGCAACATGATAAAGAGGATTTCCCATTATGCTCAGTGCCTCCAGAATTTCTGACTTAAGAATTAGCCATATATCAGGATCCAAACAGATTTTAATTAACATAAGTCTTTGAGAAATGGAGATTTATTTTTTTTTCCTTCACCATACTTATCAAATATTGTGTTTAATGCCCATCAGACCACAGATAGCTTGGACAGGGAAGTTATGAACGTACTGAAATCCAACAGAAAAATTGTATTTATGTCTGCAAAGGATGCACAGTACAAAGTCTGACATTTGAACCAAGGCAGGAGTGGCCAGGGGGAACTGCAGGACAATGTGTGATGACCCCTGTTTGGTGATAGGGCAGCTGCCTAAGGCTGGAGACTCTTCTGCAGAAGACATCACCTGTGGTTTTTCTTTTGCCTCTTGAACATCCCCCTGCATCCTTGGAACCATTCCGTAACTTAGGAAAGCCTCTGTCCCTTAAACACCTCTGGGGGTTTGTTGAGACTTGGCCAGCTGATGGAGATTTTTGGTTGCTTTCAGAAGCCTGTAGATTTTTCTTGCTTGTTGCTATTGTTTTTTTGCCAAGGAGCTCTTGGGGAACACGTCAACAATTGGCACCATTTCTGTTTACATCCGCTTTCGTGTTTCTTTTAGATTCAAAGAAACTTTTGAAATAATTTTTCCTTGAAGTGCAAAGATCCAAATGGACGAAACACCTGTTCCAACAAAGGATTAACTTTTTCAGGAGAGAGCTTGGGTCCTCTTCATATTCCCTGTAACAGGAATGTCTACAGTGTTGTGATGTGTATCAAAGCTTTGACATTTTCTAAATATGATACTGGTGATGATCCAACGCGGTTATAAAAATGCTGTGGCTTAAGTCAGTTTTATGCTCCTGTAGCTCATTCTTTGCTCCTGACTCAGGCTAGAAAATGTTCCCACTGCTAAGCTTTTCTACCGGCCTTTTTCAGATCCAGGAATTCACCTACATCTCCTTTCAAAGGGAAGTGCCATCCCTTCCTTTGTGGTGCACCTCAGCCCCTACAGCTGGATGTTAGCAGGTGACCTTAGCTCTAGACCGGCTCTTTGCTGAGCTCAGAGCTTGCTCTGTTCAAGGGAAGTTGGAACCCCGGGTTTTAAAAAGTAGCTGGCTTTTGCAATCACCTCTCTCATTTCCACTTAAAATGTTTTGCAAAACTGTCAGATAGGAAGTCTGGTGCTGTATTTTTTTTTAGTGTGGTTTTGTGTGTGTGTGTGATTTTTATTTTTTCGGCCGCCCTGTTAGTTTTGAGAAGTTAAACGTTATGGGATCTTCTAATTTTACCCTGTGCCTTTGGCCCTGCCTGAAGAAAGCCACTTGATGCGGTTTCAGCTGCCAATATCTCTTTGCCACTCGGTCATTACAGTGTAATTGGGTCTAAAGGACGTGTATGATTTGCTGCTAGCAAGGCTGGCTTGCCTTAATTGTGACTTGCAGCTGATTCCTAACGATACTCATCAATGAGTGTGCACAGCACAGCAGTCAGACTGGTGCAGATGAATGGCTCTTCTTGAGAACCTGAGCTTTCATGCTATGTATCAAGCTGTTTAAATGCATCGAGGCAGGACCTCTGGCTTAAACTGGATGGAGGCTTTCAGAAGGACTTGTGACACAGCCCAGGACACAAGGAGTGCAAAGCCTGAGATGTTTTAGGCTCTCTATATGTATGAATTCTTCCACATTTGGCAAAACTTCTGGGAGAAAATGAGGAAAATCTGAGAGGTATAAAAGTGACCTCCTAGGCAGATGATTTCCCCATTGCGTTCACCCTGACTGAAGGCTACAAATACATTTTCACTGAGAGCATTTCTATTCAGTGTCTCTTCTCCAAGCCAGTTCTTTGAAACATCTGTATTTTGTTTTCAGTTGGGTGCTGTTCTTGCCCATCTGCTTGTCATTTGTTTAAACCTCCTACTTTTCCTCACCTGAAAACTGTCATGTCATAGAAAACTGGTTTTCTAGGCTGTAACAGTACTTTTAAAAAGTAACACAGTCGTAAATTAGGGTTACATAAAGCTCTAGAGCGGTTCCAAGCAGCTCCCTCCTCGCAGCCTCATGTAGTTTTGTTTTTTGATCTTAAAGTTTATCACAGGAAATACTCAGCTTCTCTCAGGTACCAAGGATGTGGTGTTTTAATAGAATCCTTGCACTCCAGCACCTGATTAGGGGTCCTGACTTGGCCAACTTGGCGTTGGAAAGTTTGGGCACGTGGTAAACCCCACTCAAGTTATGAAAACTCCATGGGGATAGTGAGAGATTTGGACAAGCTGAAAGACTGCATGCACAGCAGTGAATTTTATGATTAGCCATGTATGTATACTTAATTACTTGCATATTTTCAATTACCAATATCTTCATTTAAAAAAAATCTGTTGTACTGTTCTAGAGGGACATTTCTGCAGGTGTCCTGCATTTTTCTTATTTTGCTCTTTGTTGTTGTTCTTTTTTGTTCTTTTTCATTTTTCTTTCCTTTGTTTTTGAGCATTATATTCAGGACAGCTCCCTCAGGTGTTCTGCTTGAAAGCTGGGGCAGACAAAGAAGCTTTTAAGGGAATTCTCACTGTATTTTCTCTACATTTACTGCACAGTGCAATTCAGTATTCATAAATTCGTTTTGGCTGCTGTTAGTATTTCCCATCTCTCTTTGCTAATTCATGTACCAGATATATTTAAAATGAATCATTAAACATCAGGGGATTTGATGCTTGTCCCACGTGCAACAGCTCACTATTGAACAAAACTCCAGTGCTTTGTACTAGTGCTAAGCCCTACCTTTGATTTTGTAATAAATATAGGAGTCAGAAGCAGAATAAATCAGATCCTGCACTGTCAGGTTGGTAGAGGTGATTGATCATACCTTTCTGACAGCATTGCATTTGACTGCAAGTCTCATGCAGCCCTGCTTTAGATCATACAGAGGCATCTGGATGATGAAAAGCAGGCTGGCTTAGAAGACAGCATAGAGTGCTGCACCGCTGTCATATTTATTTAGTGGCATGTGTCTGCTAAAATGCTTCAGGTTGTAGCTCATGGTAATAATTTTCTCTCGTGTTGAATCCATCTTGGCCCATTTTTATTCCTTTACCCTTATTTTAAACAAATACTGTTTTCAAAAACCTTTCCAAAATGGAAACATAAAGCCTTTATCTGAAGCAGACACATGTGGGTAATAAAATAGCTCATCTCTGCACTCAGTAAGAGTGCTGTTTTTAGAAATGAAATCATTACATGTTAGTCAAAAGGTTAGGTGGTCACCCAAACACTCACATTCTTCCTGCTTTAGAAAAAACTGTTTGCTCAAGTATGAGAAACTCTTTAGTCCTGCAAATTTGAGTTTGGTTGCTCTTTGGCTCTTGGTGAGGGATGTCTGCACCAAAGCTCCGGTCTTGAATATTGAATTTGGATCTGAAACCAAGGAACTTCTCTGGGCAGAGGGAGCAAGGACCAGCAGCCTGAGACTACCTCCCTGTCCTGCCTTGTTGGTGAGGGGTTTGTGTATCTGTTGTAAGAAGAGAACTCCCCTGGAGGCTGCTCTCGTGAAGAAATTGTAGTTTATTCTTGTTATATGTGCCTGCACACAAGCTACAGGCTGGTGCAGCACATTGTGTTGGGTTTTCTCACAAATTTTCAAGATGTTATTTGTGATGCATTTATGTTCGGCTTGTATGACTTTAATTTGGCCTTCTCTTTTATAATACAAACGATCTTCTGTATATACAGGTGCATGCATGTATGTGTTCTCCAGGGCTAGTGATGCAGAGCTGCGCTCCTGCGTTGCAAGTTTAAGACAATCAATGAAGTATTATTTAATGCATGCCAGCTTCTTTTTTAATACTATTTCGAAAGTGAATTGCAGCAAGCTCACAGCTACCCACCGTGGAGTAATAAATAGATATAGAATGTGTGGGGAAAAGGCAATAAGCCAGGATCATTAAAAATCTCAGTGCACCACTCCAGCAGCATGAGGCAGTTGTAAAGCTGAGGCTGGAATTGCACACGTGGTGTAGGCCAGTAAATCTGGCCCTGGTAATTTTATTGCAAATGACATACAAGGCAGAAAAACATTTAGATAATTGAAATTAACACTTTTAACAATGACCTATAAAGCAGTGAATGATAATCGAGAGGTTCTTCGAAGCTCTTTGTTGCAAACCTATAGTACTTCACACTCTGTTTTTCTCCAATATAAAAGAGACAAAAGAACACGGATCCTCTTTTCCTTAAGAATGGAACATCTTTTTGGTAAGGTATCATACCTGCTCCCTAGTTTGCCAAACACTACAACTGTGCATGGAATTAAAGCTTGTTCTTTTGGTCTTGGAACAAAGTTAGATAATAAAAGGGAAAAGAAAATAAAAAGGAGCTGTTGGAAAAACATTAAACAGGTTTTTTTTTTTTTGGTTTTTTTTTTTTTTGATTGATGCAAATCTGCACCTGTGTTTATTCATACCAAAGTGACTGTGCATATCAGATCATGTGAACGTAGCCCTTGGGTAGGTAGAAAAGCGGCTGGAAACTTTGAAGTCCTTTGGAGGGTGTAACCACCACTTGAAGACTTTGGACATCCTTCACTTCCAAAATTAAACAGCAACAACAACAAAATTGTATTTCATCGATTCCCTATTTTTCAACATTGCTCTTAAAATACAACCATTTTCTTTCTTTCTAACTAAGCTGATGAAAGAGAAGATTCAATCTCTCGGGCAATAGATAAATCAGCTTTTTAATGTTGGATCAGCTATTTAAATGACTGTTTGACCATGTTATTGGCCTCTGTCTCTCATTAAGCTGCCTCCCAAAGCCACCAGGTAGGGAACCTGCTATCTTACAGCACCCCATCCAGACAACAAGCCTTTAAAATAAACCTGGGAAGAAGTGGGAACACCGCCTTGCATCATGTTGTGCACGGGCGTGAAATGTTTCCCTGTGGATTAGAACTAAAATCCCACCAGAACCCTTTTTAAAACAGAGAGTTTTGCTTACCTGAGTTCTGTGCAGAAATCTGGCCATCTTCTTCTCATCTGTCAACCTGAGCTCTTTCATGAATACCAAATTAGTTTTAAAAAAAACATCAGTCAGTAAAACAATTTCTGTAGAGGAAGCAGCAGCATTGGAAAAGCGATGGAATTATGGGTTTGCATTAAATTCCCCTTTTTTGCCAGATGATAGGGATGCTTCAGAAGTATTACTGCAAATATTTGAAAAAAACCCCAACAATTTCTCCAGACTTATATAAAACATTTTGTTCTCAAATAAAAGCAGACAAATATGTGTGCGTGAGAGAAGAAATAAAGCATTGCAGGTGGGAGAACACGTAAGAGCAGTGTTCTGTGTACTAATCCTGAAACTCTGGGGAAGCGGTGAGTGCTTCAGGAGGGGAGTTGTGCTGCCAAAATTTTGGGACTCGTGTTCCTGTCTCTTCCCCAAGCACCTCCAGCATCAGTCTTTCAGGTGCTGCCACTGTGTAGAAATTTGGCTGGAGTGGTTTTCCCTCTCTGGGGGGTGGAAAAGGTGCAGTGTACCTGGGAAAGTCATCAGCCCCCACGGAGAGGCGGGCCCATACCCAGTGGGACTGTGGGATACAGTGAGAACAAAGTCTGGGAAGAAATGGGTGGCTTTTGAGAACCCACCCAGAAGCCCGTGTTTGTGACAAATGTAATTTACTGGAAGCTCTAAAACTGTGAAGTCTTTTTTACCGAGCTCCAATAGACTGTATAAAAGAAATGGAGCTCCAAAGTGAACATAGAGGTGCTGTCAGTGTTGTATTTCTGTGCTCCTGTCTCCGTGGGGGATAATTAATTCAGCTCCCTGGAGAGGTAAACACATCTCAGGGAAAAAAGAAATAAAAAAGGCTCAGTTCATGAGGGCATTTGTGAAAGCTGGGTTATTTTAGGAGGCTGGAGAAAAGGAGAAAGATAACAGTAGGGAGACAGGAATTGAGAGGATCAGGACAGTCTGCCAACAGAGACTGTAGAAAAGAATGGAAAGAATGAGCAGGGTTTTCTCCCTGTGAACTTCAAGTCCTGGTGTCTTGGAGAGGAAACTACAGGGTTAAAGTCCCCTTAAAGAGGGATGCCAGAGATACAGACCTGTCTCTTCTTCCAGAGAAAACCGGTGGCTGCTGTATGAAACCTGAGGGCAGGTAAGAACTGGTATAATGACCAGGACTGAGCTGAAAAGAGTTCCAAGCTGTTGCAGCAGTTGTTTGTATGAACAGAGAATGAATGTTCATATCAACCTTTAAAAATATCTGATTTGCCTTCCATGTTTTTCCCCATATTTACATTCCGGGAACGAATGCATTTGAGTGTGGGCGACATTGTACCGATTAACAAAGTTTTGCTTCTTGACGGTTGTCTCCTCTTCAACAATATTTGAGGAATATTTTTTTGAAACCTTTAGTCTAAAATTGAGGAATTATATCCATAAAGAAATTGTTATTGGTTAATTGAGACAGGCACATAGCATTGTTTCTGTTTTGCTAAGGCACCTATTGATGTAGCGGATGTCCCATTCCTGGACACGTTCAAGGTCAGGTTCAGCCTGATCGAATGAAAGGTGACCCTGCTCATGGAAAAGGGGGTCGGAAGAAGGTGGTCCTTAAGGTCTTTGCCGACCCAAACTATTTTGTGATTCTCTTCCAAACATTTATGTCCAAAGGATATCAGGAAGAGCATGCACAAAGAGCTTCAGTCACAGTAACACATTTGAAATACTAAAATAATGAATTAAAAGCCAGCAGTAGATTTTGGATTTCTTTTGGAACACCTGATTGGAGGTATTTTAAACTGAGTAACTGAGTATTCAAATTTAAGAGGAACTTACAGAGCCATAATTTAGAAGTTGTAGACTCTTTCTGGAATGGTAATGTTTTTTTCTTTCCTCTTAACTGTGTTTGTACTGCTCATGGGATTCCAAAAGTACTTTGAAATTTTTGCTTCAAATCCATTCCTAAAAGATTTTGTTAATTGAAAAAAGAAAAAGAAAAAAAGAAAAAAAAAAGTTCTTTGCTTTTATTTTCTACACAGCTCATATTCTTGCATCCTTGGCCATGCTAGGAGCAGGCCAGGAGCTATCATTCCAGAAGCAGCTATCTGAAATCTAAGCAGACTTAGGGATTTTACATTAACAGTCTATTTTGCAGAAATCTTTTACTCTTCATTAACAAAATACAGGTTTGATGAGCATCATGACACTGCAGCTTTTTGATTTATGTTTATGTTATTACAAAAATTGATTGTGACTCCACTTCAGTTGGTTTTCCTATCTGTTATAATATGCCATATTCAATATGCTTTTTTTCTAAGACAACAATTTATGTTTAGAAGTTCTAGTCCCTTCTTATCTTTCATAATTTCTTTCTGGTTTTCAGTTAGTTTATTTCTAATAATTGGTAATGTTCAGAGTCCTGCATTTCAGTCTGCATTTTTTTTTGTCTTCCTGCCGAAACCTTCAGCATCATTCTGCTATCCTTGGTACTCAGTGTTTGTTCTTGTAGACAGCTACAGGATTTTCTTACAAAGAGATTATTGATAGGACAAGGGGGAATGACTTCCAGCTGAAAGAGGGTGGGTTTAGAACATATATTTGTTAGAAATTCTTCCCTGGGAGGGTGGTGAAGGCCTGGCACAGGTTTCCCAGAGAAGCTGGATGCCCCATTGTGAATGGACCCACACCAGCAAGGAATCTGAATCCTTTATGCAAAGAAATAAGCTGGTTTTATACACTCTTTCAAGGCACAGTATTTCCTCACATGGTAATTCTCACTGTGTGACCCTATCCCATGTTGCCACGTCAGCAACACAATTTCTAAATGTCCTTCTATGGGGTGATCACGTGTAGAAGGGAATTGCCCTCGCCCCTGATTAGTAACAGCTGTGTTAATTAACAATCCAGCCTTGCCCCGATGAGTCACAGCTGCAGCCAACAAATATAAGTGTGATAAAAGGGAGTGGGTTAGGTGGTGAAGGGAATTATCCTTGAGGATCATGAAGACCTTGAAGAAGAAGGGTCCTGGGGAGAGAGAATCACTGCTGTGAGGTCAGTGTGGGTGGGCAGTCAGAGCCTGTTGTTGGAACCTGCAGTCACAATCTAGCTGGGTGAAAGCCTGCAGTCAGAGTTTAGCAGGAAATACCCAGCAGTCAGAGGCTGCCAGGGAAACCTGCAGCAGCAGCTGCTGCAGCCACTGTCAGTGGATGGTTGGAGTCAGGATGGCTGAGGTGTAAAGAGGAACAAACCAGGACCCTTTTCACGCTGTGATAAACAAGGAGTCTGTGTCTGGGCTCATTTCTACTCTCTAACAAGAGGACTGCTGCAGCAGTTTAGGTTTTATTTTCCACCTCCTTTGAATGTTCACCCATCTGTCAGCTTCTGGCAGGCTCCTCTCCCATAGGGGCCAGCTGTGTGGCACCTCCTCCCCCCAAGGTCAGGCAGAGACAGACTTCCTTGTGCTGCCATGTGCTTCTGCAGGCAGGTCCCACAGCCTGCAGCTCAACTCCATCCCATCTCTTCCCACACCCCATGCCTGGAAGTGTTTGAGGCCTTTCTCCAATGTATCTGCCAGTGGTCTTTGGCCTGCCTTCCACCAGTGAAAACAGAAATAGCTCTTGGAGGTGTGGAATAGAGACAGGATCTCATCCCACATGGGGGTTTACATCTTCCTCTCATATGAGGCAAATACTCCCCATTTCCCATTGGCTGTGCATGGATCGCAGGAAGACTGTGCCTCCTGTGGCTGCTGGTACTGAGAGAAAAAAAAATTGTACAGGCAAGACACTACACTAACAGTGAATTTGAAACAACTTTTTTTTAGTATTGACGTGGAAAGCAGGCATTGCTGCACTTCTCTGAAGCGCATGAAGTCATTGCACAACCACAAAAAGAAGAGGGAGTAAGGCCACAAGAAGTACTTCTGCTGTGGTGTTTTTCCTCTGTAAAGATGTCATAGGCTAGTTCCTTTAATTTATTTATTCCTTTATAGTACGATATACTGAACTCAATTTTTAGAAGGTGTTTTGCTATAAGCCTCTTCTCTGTCTTTACCATTGTAATTTGCACTCCATAGTCAGATGAAGTTATTAACAGGAGGCCTATAAATTCAAGTCATTAAACAGAATATCTGTCCTTCAGCTGAAAATAATTCAGAATAATAAATTGAAAACATTAAAATCCCTTCCAAACTGAGAGATAGGCCTCTTGTCCAGAGATCCTAAGACTCTGAGTCACCTTGTAAAGGCAACTGGTCCCCTCAATTCACTGTTCCACTATTAATTAAAAACTGATCAGATTTGTCGTGGTTTCCACTGCAGCAAAAGAAGACTGGTGGAAATGGAATACCTGACCTAACATGCAGAACCTCAAAAGTTTCTTAGTGACTCAGGAGCTGACTCCCTATGGTGAATATCAGCATTTCTGTGGGAAGAGATACAATAGAATTGAGTTACAGGCTGTGGGAGACCCCCATTTTCAGGGGAGCCTGGCACAGATGCTAAATTCTTTGGAAGTTATTTATTTGCCATGATAACTGTCGATGGATGAGAAGTCTAAAGTAGAGTGTAAAATATCTTGCTTTTCCAGTACTTTAATTCCACTTGGAAAGGCTCCTAGCGGCAGACTGAGCATGTTCTGCTCAGTACTGCTGCAAGGAGTGCTCATGGATTCGACAGGGAACAGGAGACCTCCTGGCATAGCATCTAGCAGTGCCGCCTTCGCACACGGCAAATTTGTGCTTGCGTGAGCCTGAAGAGTTTAGATTTCCTGATGTTCAGAGCTCTGTAAAACATGCATTAAGCCCGCCTTCCTTCTTGAAATATTACCTTATATATATTAAAATATAATGCAAACTTTTGTGAAACACTTAATCTCAGAAGAAAAAAAAAAAAACCCTTTAAAATCAAAACACTGGGATACATTATTACTACTTACTCATAATTTCCATTGATGAAAATAATAATAGCAATTATCGTCACCCTGCTGTATCTTTCCTTCCTGGTGCTGTGTCAATTTCTGCACCACATGTGAGCTATACAGACAGTTCTTCTTAAAATACTTACTCAGGTTTACTGATAAATGTGCAATTTGCAAATGCAGTCCCAGGCGGAGTATTGCATTCCTAGTTAGCAAACTGCTATAAATAGGTATGTGCTTAAGTGCTTTTTTTCAGGTGGGACTTAGACACATAATATTGGACAGAACAAAGGGTCTAGCGGAAGGCAAAATTTTTAAAATGCTGTACAGAGCCACAATTTATTTCCTGCATGCAGCCTCTGTTCTGAGGGCCGGGTTTTTGTTTAGCATAAGGGACAAACCAGGCTAAGCAGAAGAACGTTTCTGTTGTGCACGGTTGTTACAGTTAAACTTTGCAAAACTGGCATTTTAGTTATTTAAAAAAAAAAAAAAAAGATCTGGAAAGAGGAGAGGGAAGAAAGAAATGTTGTAAAACTCTGCAAAGATAAGTTATGTGGCTGCTACGAAAGAAGAATTCCCTTGCTGAAATGTCAATAAATAAGACTCGAAAAAAATAGAGAAAATCAATTGAATAAATTCTAGAAGCCACCTGGTCTTTATATAGGAGGAATTAGCGCATAAATGCAACTAACTCCCTCAGCCTTTCATTTCCAGGGAAGGCGAAATTTTAAGCCACGATATCCTCCATTACTCATCTCATTGGTCAACTTGCAATTGTAATTGGTATTGCTAGGCTAGATGCCTGCATTCCAGTTTTTCTTCTACCCCTGCTTGTGACCGGGATACGCAAAGCAATCACATGGAAACGAGAGATTTTGCAGGACAGAGAGTTCCTCCGAGAGAGCTCAAGGCTGAGCCAAGGCCGAGAGCCCCTCTGCCTGTTTATTTCTTACTTTTTATACATTTGTGGGTCTGGCTGAGGATTGGCTTTTAGAGTTTTCACCTCTCAAGCCAACTGGCCAGACCTGCCGTCAGTTACAATTGTTTTCAGGTTAGAAATATGCAAACAAAGGACAGAGAATGAAAAACAAAGGATTTGTTTATGTTACATGTGTGAGAAAAAGTGAAAACTGCTCCTAATGTTGTACAGTAGCTAAGAAGTCTGACTCCATCTTATGAACAATCAAAAGGCTTTAAAAAACTTAGAAAAACCAGGGTGACGCCCACTGAACAGGGAGAGCACTTAATCAGCTCTTCCAGTGCTGGCTGTCCCTCTGTGAAATGTCATCAAATATCTGAGGAGAGGGAGAACGTCCTTCTGGAACGGTTCTTTCAATGTTAGTGCATTTTATAAATGGACCTTAGGAACTGGACATTTTCCTAGTGATGTTTGCGAAGTACTAAACCGTCTCGAATGGCAAACCAATTAATCTCAGCATTAAAACCGCCCTGGTTTCTTCCCTTTCTTTATACCTCTACCTGTTGTTTCGTATGTTGCTTCGCTTCTTTGTAGGACTTTAATATTTGCATCCATGAATCACGTGAGAAAAAACTGGGTTGGAATTGACCTCAATGGATCATTTGGTCCATCCTGGAGTCTGGTTAACAGGCTGATTCCAAGTGTGTGAGCAGGACAGAGGGAACTGGGGATGTTGGACATCATTACCACTGAAGGTCTGCGAACCTTCAGGCAGCGTTTGTGGTTTCTCAAAGAGGAAGCAAACCTCTCTCACAGCGCGGCGTGACAGCACATAAAAGCATTAAAATGGCAGAAAGAGCCACCAAAGCTCCTATTAGACTGAGGATAATCGTAAAGTAAAATTTTACTTTTAGAATTTGACGTGTGTAAGTGGCCTTCTCCCAAGTAACAACAGAAGAGGACAAGATGGAATGTCTTCAAGTTGCACCAGGGCAGGTTTAGATTGGATATTAGGAAAGAATTCTTCATGGAAAGGGTTGCCAAGCATCGGAATAGGCTGCCCAGGAAAGTGGTTAAGCCACCATCCCTAGAGATATTTAAAAGATGCGTAGATGTGGCACTCAAGGACAAGGTTTTGCAAAGGCAGTACTAGGTTAGCCGTTGGACTCAGAGTTTTAGAGGTCTTTTTCAACTAAAGTGATTCTGTGATTGTATTAAACAGGTGCTGCTGCTGAGGGAATAGTTAAGGCAAGCCTGGACTTTAAAACATAAAGAGATCATAGTTTTCTTTGTAAATAGGCCTGTCAGTACAGCCCACTCACCCCAACTCAAGGCAGATTTTCACATCTCTTGAATTTTTGGCTTGTCTAAAACTTTTTGAATACTTTTTTTTTTTTTTTTTTTTTTTAAACACAGGCACATGTAAATTTATTTATATAAAAAGTGAATTATTTTTCTGAAAAAGTTTTGTTCAGGAACAATTATTTACTTTTACCTCCAGGAATCACTGTAACACCAAACGCAGCTCCAGGTTTAGAGAAATGTAAAACTTTAACTTCTAGCACTCCTCAGCAAGAGCAAGTATGTATTTTATCACCAGCTGATGAAATTTATGGCATTGAAATCAAGAGCCAGCTAAAAAAGCCGACTCAGCAGATTGTGCTTGTGACATGGGCAGAAGAACGCCTAAGTTATGTTTGCGGGGCAGAGTATGTCATCTAAATTAATACAGAGGAATTGCCTCATAAGTAATCTCTGCAGTTGCTCTGCACTGCACTATTTGAGGACCAGAATTCAACACTACACTAATTTTGCAGATGTAGCACTGATTCATCTGGTTTGGATCTTCGTATCTTTTCACACAGAGCGAGTTTTGATGACACTCAGATTATTCAGAGAACCACACTAGCTTAGACCATTAAACCCCAAAATTAAACCCAAACCAACTCTCCAAGGAGCCTAATTCATTTAATATGAGGTGGTGACCCCAATGAAATATTTAAAATATAGTGTATTCCACCAAAAGAGAAACAAATGTGAGAAATGCATAAGAGCAGGCAACATTGCTCAGTTACTGCTGGGGTTTTCTTCTGCTTGTAGGGACACCAGAAAAATTTCATTTTAAAGCACATGGTCACCCTGGGTGTTGCATTGTGTGGGACCTGCATTTCATGCTTACTGTGAGCTCTGTGGAGAAGTTAATATTGGAGAGCGGAGTGAGTGGAAAGCAGAGATTTCTTTTCGCAGTCTTGAGGAATTCGGAAGCCCTGGGGCTTTGGAGATTTTTTTTTTTAAAATTATTTTTTTAATTTATTTTGGGGGGTGGGGGAAGAATGCGTGTTAAACCTGTGACAAAAATAACCTAGGGAAAACTATGAGGAAAAAAAACTTTTTGAGAAATTTGTGTAGCTTCTTACATATGGCAGCCAGCAAGTGGGATCTTCTCCTGGGCTGTGAATCACAGAATAATTGCAGGGCTTTCAATAGCAATGACACTTTCAGGACAGACCCTAGGTGTCTTGCTTTATCTGGCTAGAATCCAATCATACTTCTCCAGGCCCTTCTCACCAAAATCATCATTTTTTTTTTTTAAAAAATAATTAATTAAAACCAATATTTGATGTTTGGAATAGCCCATACGTTTCAATGAAAATGTATTTTTTTCTGGAATTTTCCTGGCTTGCTTTGTTCGGGGTATTCTCTCAGAAAAGTGTTGGCATTTATTAAGACACTTCTCTGGTCTGGCTTTGCTCCAGCAAAGCGTGGCCTCATTCCAGCCTGCTGTTAATGACAATACTGGAGTGACACACACCAGCCTATTCATGGTTGTGCAGAGGGAAGAAACTGCACAAATTGGTCTATTTAACAACAGAAAAAATAGGTAAACTTGACAGGCTTTGGAAGCAGACTAACTATAGTTAGGCACTGGCAAGTGTAAGAAGCATGATGTAATCACATGCTCATGCTTTTATTGAACACAAAATTCATTTGAGAAAGAAAAGTGGAGGATTCTTCCCTCCTAAGTGGTACCTCTTGTAAGGAAATAGCTGATTTCTCCAGAGGGTTGTTTGAGGAGGAATTTGTACTTTGTTGATATTTTGGTCCCTCAGGTTTGTTTTTTTGTTTTGTTTTGGTTTTTTGCTTGTTTTAGAAACTCTTGGTGTTGTTAATTACAACATTTCTATCCTAAGCAGATGTTCCATTGTTTCTGGTAGGTGTTCAAGGCTTGAGCATTTTGACAATGCTTCAAAAACTAAGAATATCCTCCGTAGCTCCCAGCATTTCTGTTTTGAAATTCAGTGCCTGCACTGTTGGTATGCTGAGTGCAACGCCACCAGAACAGAGCTGATACGCTGTTGACACACTTGAGCAAAAGGAACTCATGTGACCCAGGATGCTCAGTAAGGCCCTGAAAGCAACTGAAATGCACCAGAGAAAGCAACAAGCTGCAGCTCTTTTAGGAATGGCTTGTTTTTGAGCCTCCTTTTCTCGAAGGACTGAGCTGCCAGAAGACCATGAAAGACATTGTTACGGGTCAAAGAAAAGTCGCCTCTACAGCATCTCCAAAAACTGGTCTAATTCCTGTGCGCTGTTTTGTGGGCTAGTCTGATAACAATAGTTTGAAGATGGTATTTTAAATGCTTTAGGAAGTGCAAAGAAGGGCAAGAAGTGAGTGTACTGCAGGGAATTAAATGAATGAGTTATGTATGAGGTGATGTTTGGATAGTACATTATCTCCAGGCCTAGAAGGAAGGTGACAGAAGGGACTCTAATTGCATGATGTAGTCCCTAAGGATGCTCATACAATAATGGATGACAGAATGTGTTCACACTTGAAGGGAACGGATAAATAATCCACAGACCTTGTTTGAAAGGAAGAAATGAAAAGTTCAGAATACATGTAAAGTAGATGGCTTTTGGCACAAAAACAGGCTAAAAACATAACTAATTTTACCGGGTTATATACGTGGACGTGCATGTAGGTGTATTTCAAGGCAGGATGTATTCGATGACCAGAGACAAAAAACATTTGTTAACCTATTGTAAATAATGCACAAGCATTATTTACAGTAGGTATTCCTGCCTAGTTTTTACCAACTTTTTTTTTTTTTTTTTTTTTTTTTTACTTTTGTGCACTTCTTTTTCCTTGTTTCCATTTGTCAACTTTCTTATGCAAGGGAAAGGGCAGAGGAGGTTGCCCTTTCCACATGACGCAAAGTTTCACGACCTGATGCTACCAGATCCCTTTTTCTGTCCTCGTGGCTTGGAAATGCTGCAGGACTGGTAGAGAGAAGTGTCCCTTTCTGCCTCCAGGGAGAGGAGCACAGTCTCCAGAGGAGGCTACCCATTTCCTGGAGCAGGAAAGGTTTTGTTGTGCATTCTTTTGTCTATTCTGCCCAAGAGGAAGAAAAAAACCCAAACCTGTGGCAAGCATGCGGTGTGGAGGAGAACGCATGGAGAATGGAGCCAAGGCGCTCTGTGACACTGAGGTCACGCTGTTGCAAACTGCACATTTTTTTCCAAAGTGTAGACAAATTGCCATGTAATTATGTTAAGCTGCGACAATGACAGATGTACTTGCAGTTTTCAGTGTCTCAGGCTCTGCAGTGAGAAGGTGCACAAGAATCTGGGAGGGAGCATGGCTGGGACAGCTGAATTGAACTGGCTGAAGGGATACTCCATGTCTTGGAATGTCATGGTCAGTATAAACTGGGGAGGGTTACCCAAAAAGAGAGCAATCACTGTTTGGGTATGAGCTGCGTGTCGATCAGTGGCTGGTGAGAAATTTTATTTTGTGAAACTTGTCTGTTGTGGATTTTATTTCTTTCTCTTCACCCCCCTGACCCCCATTAGTATAATTGTTTTTGTTATTTCATATATTTATTTAATTTACTTTCCATTATTAAACTCTTCTTAGCCGAGTCCAGGAGGTTTTTTCTTTTTTTGATTCCCCTTCCCATCCCACACTGGGGAAGTGGGAGTGAGTGAGCATCTGTGTGGTACTCAGTTGCTGGATGGAGTTAACTCATGACAGTAAAATTTAACTCACCAGCCTTCTCTGAAGGCTCCTTGGTATGGGAAAGACAGAATAATGATACAATCAGGGAGCACTGATGTTCTTCTCTGAAGTGTTTTCCTAGGATATTTTAGGATGATGTCAGTGGCACAGTGGCTCAGCCTCCAGCCTCCCAAAGCAGTAAGAATTCACGAGTCAACAGACCTCCTCAGATTTTGCTCCTGTTGTAGATTGTTGTTAACAATAGGGCGATATGTGGGAAAGAAGAACAGCAAAAGTTTTCCGTTCTAGTTTTTGGGTATCTCATATGGAGGGTGCACACCCATAAGGCTACATTATAGGCACGTTGAGCAAAATGACACTGGTTGTGCAGAGATGTTTGTGTTAGCAAATTTGTCCCAAAGTTACAAGGTTATTTACTCCGAACTGTGCAGGTGCTTTGAACCTAGAGCTGAATTTTCTGTGCTTAGCAGGCTATTTTTTCTCCTTAAGAGGTTTAATTTGTTCAAGCAGTAGAAGTGACCTTGCCAGAACAATGACTTGTTTTCAGATATCGTGAGAAGCACACAGAAGATGCTGTTAGCTGTTTCAATTCATTATATAGTGCATCTGAATCCTGAAAGCTCACAACTCATTGACTGTGAATTGTAGAGGACGGCTCTTCCTGTGCTTCCAGCTCGTAGGATACCAGCATGCAGAAATTTTAATCATTATCAGAAAATTAACTTTCCTCCAAAAAGCTTTAAATGTTGCTTTGAGGTGTATACCAAGAGAAACTGCATGTTGCCTGTCACCGATGTCCCTTTACGCTGAGTATTTCTGTTCCTCAGAGAGGTCACTGCCAAGTGTTCCCCTGCTGAATGGAGAGGACTCCAGTGCTGGCCAGGGCACGGAGGGTGACACAGGTAACATTATCAGATGAGCTGCTGCCAGGTTATGTGTCTGGCAAAACTGGAAATCTTCCAGGGTGGCTTTTACAACTTTTGGGATTAAATCTGAGCCGATGCACCGATGGATGGGGGTTGGCAGTATGGTGCCTGCTCTGAGTGACTGAAAGGAAGGAGCCACTTGCACCCTGGAAACACAATTCACCCATACAAAACCTGTGCTCTATCCCCTACGGCCTGTTCCTGGAGGTGAAAACCATCCCTGTCAAGATGCTGGAGGTGTGTTGTGGCTTGTGAGTCAGTACCTTAGAGGAGCTTGTGGCTTGTGAGTTTGAAAACTTACTTAAGTGTGATGTACAAGAAAACGGAAGAGCTCCTGACACGTGTCTGGTGTCTTTGTTCAGCCTGGTGAAAAGTTATAACAAACATCATGTCTCCTACCTGTGGGTTGTGACTCCCTCCTGTGTTACAGGATGCCTGTCTTCTGTACTGAGAAGTCCTTGGGATCTGTGATGGCGATAAAAATGAGCAGAGAGAGCCCCGAAAGGCGTCTATCAGAGCCTCTGCCCTACAGACAGCTTCATTGTCTGTCTGCCCCTCTGCCCCCCTCCCCCCCTTGGGTCCCTGAGCCAGAATGCACTAACCCCCTCACAGACATTTCTATGATGACACAGCTGAAAAACAGACTAGAGCGTATGTTTGAAATCCAGAAAGCAGGAAGGCAGATTGTGCTGGGAGAAAGTCCAATACAATTAAGAGAGAGTCGTGCTGCTGTAAGGTTCCATCACTCCAAGTTAAGTGATACAAAAAAAAAAAGTAAAGCACAGAGTACTTAGTTTTAATTTAGTAGAAGTAATTTTGATTTGAGCCAGGCTGCATGCTGTCTACTGAAAAAAAAAAAAAAAAAAAATTATAGACTTTAATTGTAAAAGAGTGAAGCCTTTTGCTTCAAAGAGCCCATCAGCAATCTGTCTTTCCTGTTTTATCAGTAAGCGAAGCTGAGAGCAAATAACAGATGGGTATGTCCCTTAATGCCAGCAGTGAACGTTCATGAAATACAGCACAATCTACCTCCCATGTGTTATGTTTTTTAGCAGTAGTAGTAGGTGTGGGGCAAGATGAATAATTAGCTCAGATCAAAGATCCCTTTTTTCCTGCTGAGAAGATGGCAGCGGCTGGCACTTGGGAAATGACCATATTATTTTGGTGTGATGGTTGAAGCAGAGACAAACAGCTTCAGAGGACGCGTAGAATGAGTTTTAGGGGGCGAGAGGAGCACGAGAAAGATTTTTGCATGTCTGGACTCAGATCCCCCACCTCAAAAAAAAAAAAAAAAAAAAAAAATTCCAGTTAACTGATCGCCTCATCAGGAGGCAAATAAACCTCTTCTGGCCACAGAAAAAACCTAAGATTAGATTTTTAGTGCAGGGAGGCGGTGCAGAGGGAGAGCCAGTTCGCATTGCATTGATGGCTGGGTAGAGCCCTGGATGGAGCGTGGCTGTGTTGGATCAACAGCCTCCCTGGATACACAGAGCCCAGCCCAGTTATCCATGACTCTGTGCTAACACAGCACAGCCCTTCTGGTACCTGTGTTGCCTTGAACAGCACCACCCGGATTTGGAAATGTCTCTTAAAGGGCCAAGACTGGGGCTTGTGAAAACCAGCATGTTGAGTAGAAAGCTGTTTAGCCTGCCCAGGAGAAAGCAAGAGAAATGTTTAGATGCCTTACTCAGAAATGAGAGGGAAAGGTCTCTGTGTGTTCAGGATGCACAGCTGTGAAAGCTGGCCAACTCCTCCCTGCTCTGAAAAAACAAACAAGCAGAAAAATCCTACGAATTGAAGCATCACAGAATGGCAGGGATAGCTTTCAACAGATTGGGTTGTTCAGAGCTCCGTCCAACCTAGCCTTGAACACTTTTGGGGATGGGGCATCCACAACTTCTGTGGGCAAACTGTTAGTGCCTAATCATCCTTGCTGTAGAGAATTCTTACAACTTGCCCTTGTAAAATATCCCTCTCCAGACCTTTTGTAGGTCACTTTAGGTACTGGAAGGTAATTTAAGATCTCCCTGGTGTGCTTTCTTCTCTTGGGAGAACACCCCCAGCTCTCCCTGCCTCTCTTCACAGGGGAGATATTCCAGGTCTATGATCACAGCGTGGGGCCTCCTCTGGACTCACTTGGAGAGGTCACCAGTGTCATGCCAAGCTTTCTGAGGGCTTGAGGGGATTTTGGTTTCTACCACTACTGAGAAAGAGAGAGAGAGATGTTATCTCCCTGATAACATCAGGGGTTCCCATTGATTTAATACTGAATCTATTTTTTCAAGCAGAGCCACTTCAGCAGAAGAAATTCAGCATATCCCTGGGTCAGGAGGGAAACACTTTCTGCTGTCCCTCCATGGGATTTGTCATGGCATGAGTGCTGGGGAGGTCTGTGTATATCCAGCCTGAAACAGTTCTCTGTGTCAAGGCGAGTTTATAGTGCAGTATTTTCAGCACTTAAATTTCAGATGCATGCACCTTCGTACAAGATGAAGAACTTAAATCTTATCTGAAAGATCTATTTCCTCCTTTCCCAGTTACAAAATGGACAACTGTTTTACGTATGTCCGCTATCTGTTAGTTTATGCTTAGCTACTTAGTTTATGCTGTTACTCTAGCTCTATTTGATAGAGAATGCCGGAGGGCCGGACTGTTAAACAGTGTAGATTAACCAAATCCACTGCCATCAGCTGATTCTCATGAGCAGGAATTCGGGGTCCTCCTGGGCGGGTTTAACAGAGAAGCAATGTGATCTGTTTGCAGACAAATGGAAACGTGTAAATTGAAGTGATGCTTCAGCTGTGGTGGTTCAGTCTTCCGGAATGTGAAACGTTCCAGAGCCTTGGGACTTATTTTTGCGTGGTATTCAAGTTACCTTGAAGCTTAATTAGGTATAAGTGCTTGTTCCACCATTCTGAGCTTCCCAAACATTTCAGGTGACTGCACTGATGGCAGGTTGAATGTGAGTTGAATTTCGCCTGGTTTAAAATTCTATGTCTGGAAAAGTAAAAAAGTCTGAATGGACGTGATGTGAATTCAGAGTAAACTCAAGTTCAGTTGAGTTTCCCTAGGGTCAGACCATTTATGTGCTTGTGAACAGTAAAATTCCAAGATATCACATTCAGGTTAGGCTCAGAGGAATCTTTTACTCTGAGAAAGCAAGCCAAAACTCCATGAAACCAAAAGCACAGGTTTTTTAATTCTCCTGGAATGGAAGGTGAACAATATTGCATCATGGACAGATATAATTGCAAATGAGATGATATATGTGTAACAGTGAGATTCTGGCATGTTTTGAAGTATAATGCTGTAAAGAAGCCATTGAAGAAGTAAGAAGATAAAGCTCCCAAAACCAAAGCATGAATCACTATCAGAAGACCTAAATATCTGTTGCATATATTACTCCAGACTGAAAATATATTCTGGAGAACAAACAGGGGATGTTTTAGTGGCAGAAGCCAAATACTGAAACAACAAGAAAATAATAATCAGAAAAAGAGGACAACAGCATAAAACAGGCAAAAGTATTTGCAGGTGTGATAAGCAGCTATATACAAAGTTTCTTTGGCCTTCACTTTTGCAGTGGTTTTTACACTTACATTGTTGAACGGCTGTAAAATTCCTGTACTTATGTGGAACTGGGTTTTTTGGAATATTCATCATCCTGTCAGAGGGAAATCATTCCAAATTTGTTTTAGTAGCTATTTGGTTTACTTTATTAATTTTTTGTTTGTCTGTTTGTTGAAAGGAATATTAACTGCTCATTAATGTTTGCCAAAGAGTAACAAGGATTAAAAAACACCATTTTCCCTGAAAAAGAAATAAAATGGGACTTTCTTGGTTGCTTGTGCTACATAACTGAATATTACAGCAGTAGCCGTGAGAGGTTTTTTTTATCCATTACATATAAAAAGCCAACCGAGGAAAAACTGATGATAAGCCACTATGTAGGCATTATGAGGTTCTGGTGGTAAAAAGAGGAAAGCATGAGTAGTTTATGATGCCTTCAGACTCCGAGGACACTTATATACCTGTATCCTGTTTTTCTAGTTTCAACACTTTCATTATCCTCTACCACTATGAGGAGCAACATAATTTTCCTGCATTTATGGCTTGTAGTGGCCACATAATACACAGGCTTCTGAGGAAGAAGGTCCCCATCAGTGTAGTATTTTTTGTGTTTTGTCTATAAAAATGTCTTCTCCTTGGGTACTAAATCCTGGTATTGGGAGGGACCAGGGGGAGCCTGAAGATATTTCTTCTAGAACAGCAATCCTCCTGAAGTTTAACAGAACTTCAGGAAAAAGGAAAAAAAAAAAAAAAAAAAAAAGAAAGAAATGCTGGTTTTATTTATTTATATTAAAAAACCCAGCTAGAAAAAAAAAACCCAAAAACCCAAAACCCACTGCAACAAACAAGCAACCCCCCCCCCCCCCCCCCCCCCCCCCCCCCCAAATTCCTGGAAGACAAACAAACAAACAAACCCGAAACCCAGGAGAAAAAGGGGAAAAAAACCAAAACCAATTAAAAACATCCATAAAGTGATTTTCTGCTGTTTCCACTTGCAGTTCTAGTGACAATATTTCAGTGGGAGACTTAATAATAAGAAATGCTAAGTTTTGTTTCCAGATATGGTGCTGCTTCTCATAGCCCAGAAACAGTGCATGGATCATCTTTTGCGCCGCGTGGATGACAGTCTCCTGACTGCTTTTAAAGAGGCCTGACCTTTGTTTTTCATTTGTTTGGTTTGTTTGTTTGTTTTTGGTTTTTTTTCCTCCTCAAATGAAATATTTTCCAGCAAGTTCTTCCTGCTTAGTTGGGGACCTCCCTGAAAAGCAGCAGGCATCGTGAGACTGCTAATTTGTAACCTACTTTTTTTTTTTTTTTTTTTTTTAATACCCTTTTCAGTGTGGTTCCGGTCGAATCGCAGGCGCCTCGGGGAGTTGGGAAGATGCTGGATTCGCCTTCGCCTCGGCCGTTTTTTCCTGCCTCCGTGCTTTCGTTGTCCCGGCGATCCCCACTAGATGGGAGTATCAGCCCAGCTCCCGATCCCAGCTCCTCCGGCCATCCCCCGGCGCGCCTGCGAAATACCGCTGTGATGGGGATTTGCCTTTTTTTATTTTGATTTTTTTTTTATTTTTATTTTTTTTCCCCCGTTCGTTTTGCGGAAGGAATCGGTGTTCTTTGCTGTTCTCAGGCGCTCCGCGCTGCTTCTGGGGCGGTGTCTCAGCGCGAAAGGGGGTGCCGGTGTTTAATGAGTGGGGTCGGGGCAGATCCTGGGGTCAATCCAGGCTGGGGATGAGCAGATGGGGAGCAGCTCTGCCCAGAAGGACTTGGGGGTGCTGGGGGTGAGAGGCTGGACGTGACCCAGCAATGTGCCCTCATCCCAGAGAGCCAAACGTGTCCTGGGCTCATCCAGAGCTCCGTGAGCAGCAGGGGAAGGAGGGAGAGGATTCTGCCCCTCTGCTCTGCTGAGAGCCCAGCTGCAGTGCTGCATCAGCTCTGGGTCCCAGCACAGGAGGGACATGGAGCTGTCTTGCTGAATCCAGAGGAGGGACACCAAGGTGACCGGAGGGAAGGAGCCCCTCTCCTTTGAGGAAAGGCTGAGAAGGATTTGCTCAGCCAGAGAAGACTCTTGTGACACCCTTTTGATACTGAAAGGGGGCTTTTATAATAAGGGTGCAGACAGACTTCTCACCATTGTGACAGAACAAGGGAAAATGGTTTTTAACTAAAAGAGGTTCGATTTAGGTTAGGTATGGACAAGAGGTTTTACTAGGAGGGTAGTGGATCACAGGAACAGGCTGCCCAGAGAGGTGGTGGATGTCCCATCCCTGGAAACATTCAAGGTCAGGTTGGAGAGATCAATTAGATCAACCTGACCTAATTGAAGGTGTCCCTGCTCATGGCATGGGGGTTGGACTAGGTGACCTTTAAAGGTCCATTGTAACCCAAACCATTCTATGGTTCTCTGCTTGGGACTGGGGGTGCACTCATGGCAGCTTCATGCAGATCAGGCTGAAGACTCTTGGGAGAAGTAAAAGAAATAAGGACCATCTCTCTAACAGTTTTGGTTTTTTTTACCCTTGGATTTATTACCTTATATCTTTGCATACTCTAATTTTTCATCGCAGTATTTAACATAGATAGCAGCTAAGAGGAGGGCCATTAATAATGTCTCAGAACGAGCTATATTTTAGCAGCTGTATTTTGCAACACATAGTCCTTAAAGGTGTTTAAATTTAATCTTTTGTTCAGATGAATCATTTGGGTCAGAAATCCCGGCCCTTGTTCTGCATGTGTTTTATACTTTTATCACCATAACTATTCAAAATCAGTGTTCTTTCAGAAAGCACAGTGTTAAAATGAAGCCAGGGGTGCCAGCTCCCGCTTTTCCTCTTGGGATTCAGAGAATATCTAGAAGGATAGAGAAGTGGACTTCAGCTTCCCAAGCCAAATGTTACCTGTTTTGCTTTAAAAGACATTTATCTTTAAGTTCTCCTTTCCATTTTCACTGTCCTCCTGACCTTCTTAGGTCCTTTGGAGTGGCAGGTATAGCCAAGTATTTTGATGCTAAGGGTTTTGAAAATGTTTGGTAAGTTGAGCAGAAACTTTTAAAGGAGAAGACAGTTGTGGTTTTTTTTTTTTTAATTTTGTTTTTTGTTGTTTTTTTTTGTTTTTTTTTTTTTTGTTTTGTTTTTTGTTTTTGGTTTGGTTTGGTTTTTTTTTTTTTTTTTTTTTTTGGTGCATGATTAAATGAGTAAAGCCAAAAATTTACTGAAGATTAGCGAGGAATAAAGAAGGATTCTTGTGCGTGCAGTCTGTCTGTATATTGCACAGGGCATAGTGAATGAGACAGAGATCAATATGCATTTTTCCAGTCATGTCTTCCTAATGTGTTTTAAATTATGGGATCCTTTTGTTTTCAGTCATACTCTTTTAAGATAGAAAATTACATAAAGGCTAACAGTGAGAGTATGTTAAAACCCCAGATATTTTGCTCATAAGGCAGGTAGTGACTAAATTAAAGCTTTATCTCAGCTATACTAATGAGATGCAATTGCATTGCAGTCTTTAATTACATGATTGCTTGGACCAGACCCGCAATGCATACAAATGACTGCGGCTCCCTCAGAGTCAATGCCAGTGTACACTAACAGAGAATGCAATTCCTTTTCTTGAACAGAGTAATTTTCCAGAGAAGAACATTCATTTACGTGAATTAAAGGAATTTCTAAGTAAAAAAATGTTTTAATCTGCTCTACTTACCCACAGGTGTAGCGGGCTGCATAAGCTTATCAAGGGCCATATACCAGGAAATGTGTTGTTATTATATTACATCATTAAAGACTGATCATATACTTAAAAACCTGTATCATCATCCATATGGACAAGGGGCAGAGCCCTGGAACCCATTTTTTGGCTGGCAGCTGCCTAAATGTGCAGATTCCCCATTCCATTAATGTGTAATTTTACAGGGCTGCTCTAGAGCCCTCTTTGAGTATTATTGCAGCATTTCTTTCATGTACCTCTCTCATGCCAGGATACAAAGATATTGCTCCTAACGCTTCAACCTATTTTTGTTTTGCATCAGCAGTCAAGGTAAAAAGGCTAAATCTAATATTTCCATCCCTCCCCATACAATTTCCTTGATTATAAATACATAATGGCTTTGGACTCCCTGAGGTAAACTGCTCAGGTTCCCTGTGAGCATTGGAGGTGGCTGTTGAATGCTGGCCAGTTTTAAATGCCCCAGCAGGCATTAAAAGCCTGCCATGAAGGTAGTGGCTTGGCCACATCTCTCTGACAGTGGGGCTGCAGTGATGGGTTTGAGCAGCAGACCCTACAGAGAGGACCCAGGCACACCCCGCGCATGCTGCCATGTGCAGGCTCCTCTTGCCTCGATTTTTCATGAAAACTGTTGTGTTTTTAAACTTCCTGGAGCTTAATTAATAAACACGACAAGGAAGTGAGACTTGGCACGAAGCCCTTTCCCATCCAGCACATGGGCATTGCAGGGTAATTGCAGTTATTTACATTTGGCATCCAGCTGACTGAACTAACAGCACAGTATCTTTTTTTATTTTTGCCCCTTTTTTTTTTTTTTTTCTGTTTTTTTTTTTTTTTTTTTTTTTTTTTTTCCTCTTGGAGTAGAGAGGCTATTAAATTAAACAGGTTAATGTAGCCGCAGCATTTCACCCCCTGCTATCCCTGCAGCCACAGTAAATCTGCCACCTGTTTATTTCCATAAAAATTCAATTACAGCACCACCAGTTTATTCTTCTTATGTGTGTTGTTAACTTCAGGCGGTTTCAGACTCAAAGTGCGTGGCCTGTTCCTTTCCAAAGCTGTTTTTCTGACGCTTCTCCTTAGCTGGTAGCTTTTCATTTTGTTAAGTGTCCCAGCCTCACACGCCTTGAAAATGAGAGAACAGATTTCTGCTGTGGTTCTTTGCCTTGGTGGTGCGAAAGGCAGAGGCAACGTGTGCAGATACGCACGTACACGCAAATATACACGTGCACACACCTCATCCCACTGTGGGGCACGAGCAGAGAACTGGCTGTAGGCTCCCAGCAGCACCAGATAAAAGAGGTTAGCAACACTGTCTAATGACTGACAGCGAACCAGACACCTTTTAAAATCAAGCATAAATTCTCTGCCTTTCTTCCTCTTCACTGAGACAGACATGTCTCTGTAGCAAGGAGGTTCTGGATGAGGTGCCCCTTCATATTTGGGTTGCATTAGGGAAAGCACAATCCTCACAAGATCATCCTGGAGACCCTTGTCATTGAATCAGAAGCAGCAAGTGGCCTTTCTCTGCTGTCTCTGCTGGCTGCAGGCACTCATTTGGGTGCAACGAGAACTGGACGTGAGTGTCAGAGCGAGGAGAGGGAGGGAAAGGCATGAGGGTGAGTCACCTGGCAGACTTGTTCCATGCTTCACCCCCTCAGGATCCCAAAGGGGATGGTGACATTTTGTTCACTCCCTTATTTTTGATGGGACAAATAAGTCGGAAATGTTATTCTTCAGATTGTCTAATTTCTGGTCAGATGCTTGACTTTTTCCATTTCATCACGGTTCCCTCCTCTTCCTCCACCTTCGCCTGATTTTGTGGTTAAGAGCTTTTGCTTCTGCCAAAATCAACATTTTTAATGGGGAGCCTGAAGGTGAGAATTCAGAGAAAGAAAGAGTGTTTGACTCAGAAACGCGTATGCTGTCATCCTCGGTTCTGGTATGGCTGCTAGCACAGGCATCATGGGAATGAAAGGACCCTTTTCCATGTGCTGTTACTGGGAGAGCATTTAAGTGATTAAGGAGAACAGGAGCAGGGTGCTCTTACTTCAGAGAAGGGAAAAACTCTTTTTTTTTTTTTTTTTTTTTTTTTTTTTTTTTTTTTGTTTTGTTTTGTTTTTTTTTTTTTTTTTCCTTTCTTCAGGGGATGGGCTAGTTTCATTTAAAAATTGCAGGAAAGAAAAATGCCTCTTTCAGGACTTATGCAGGGACACAGGGGCTGATTTCCTCCTGCTTCATATCTATGCCCTGGGACACTGTAAGTGGCCACCAAGGTGTGATTTCCCTAGGACATCCCTTGTGGCAGCATTTGGCAGAGGTACAGACTACACTGAGCAGAATAGTCCACTGGGATTGTGGGAGACTACATTTATTAGCCCTTCTTCTGTGGCAAACAGGCAGGTGTTTTCCTCAAAAACGAAAAATACCACACTACCCAAAGAACACTGGCTTATAAAATATTGACTGCCATTCTTGCCTGTTGCAGTATTGGCTTTGATTTTTACGAATAGAGACCCACTCTGAACACATTTTGTGATTGGCTTCTTCCTCCTGAAGCCAGACGAGAGGACTTGCTCCAGAGGCCCCTTCTCCTCCTGCAGGGGTTTGAAGGCTGCTGGGGTGGGGGAACCTCTCATTGCACCTCTCTCAAAGGGAGGATGCACTTTCCACTCATCCAACTTCCCATGAAAATACTAGTTATAAATCAACTGCATTGTGTCTGTAAGAGAAAACTGTGCCACAAGGAAATCCTGCTACTACCGAATTATATGGGTAACCTTTGACACAAAAACCACGTCTACTTTCGTGTACTTTTTCTGAATTTTGCATAATTATTTATTAGGTATGACCACTGAGTTGCTCAGGTTGGATTACACTAACAGCCTTTGGAAATTTCCCTCATTTTTTATTTTACTGTTTGCCTCTCCAGAGTTGTATAGCCATAGGAGAGGAATGGCTCCAGAATTTTTTGAAGCGATTTAAGTTTGGAACGACAAAATTTTCAAAGGACCATTAAGAGAGGGTAAGTGAGGTTTCTATCTGTGTTGTGGTATTTTGGCAGAACCAGGTGTGAGTGAATTTTCTTTGGATACCAAATTACTCATCTTCAACACAATTAAACAGCAGTATCTGGATGATTAGAGCATTTCAAGTAATATTCTAATTCATTTCTGTCTTGACTATCGTATTAAGCGAAACTCAACAAGGAATTTAGGCCTCTGCTTACATTTCAGGATGCAATTGACTTTTGGTTTCTTTACTTGCCAGAGTTCAAGTTTGCCTCCTGATTCAAGGATTTGCATAACCATGTTGAAGTCAGAGTAAATGTTTGTGCAGGAAGGAGTTCTTGGGAGCAGCCAGAGCATCAGAATCTAGTCTTTCTGCAAAATACAGGATAGCAAAAGGCTGCTGGTTTTGTTGTTAAGTAGTAAGGGCTTATTTTAAAGGAAGAAAACAGTGATGATGTGTTTGCTCTTGCTGCAGGTGGTCTCATGTGGTTGTTATCAAACTCTTGGAGTCATAAGGCCATTTTATTTGTATTAATTGACCACAAGAAAGATTGTTGAGGAAATTATTAAAGGAACCCAAAGAACACTGGACAGGTTTCCAAATCTTTCTCATCTGGGGGTTTTAGGGTTTAACTGGCAGATTTAACAGCACCCCTCCATAAGAATGAACAGGTAATTTGTTATTTTATCATTATAGAGAAATTGTCATTGTGGTGGAGAACTTTTCCACATGACCTGTGACGAAAAAAACCCCCAAAAAACAAAAGATATCTTTATCTATATTCCTTGTATCTTTTGTAAGGAGCAATTGACCAAGTAGCCCTGTGAAGCTTTAAAAGCAGCCCACAAGTGCTGTTCACCCCTATTGAAATGTGGCCTTTTGCAGGGTAAAATGCCAACAACTCTTTGATACAAAGGTAAATATCCGTGTAGTAAAGGTAGATTCTGTGGGCTGTAGTAGGGCAGTTACCCCAACTAATATGTGGTCAAAGAAGTCAGAGTCCCATTTTGTTCTAGAGAGATCCTTTTTCATTATGAAGAATATGTTGGTTTTGTTTTTCTTTCTTTCTTTTTGTTTGTTTTTTGTTTGTGTTTTATTTTTTTTTATTATATTGTAAAAATTGAGTTTTGGGTAGGACGAGTCCTTTTTATCATAGTATTGTCATTTAAAACTATTTTTATATCCTTTTATATAGGTTAAATTTCTCAGCCATTATCTTTTATGTGACATAATCACCTACAGAAAGTTTTAATGCATTTAACAAAAGACTTAGGCATGTTTTTTACCTTAATTCAAAAAGGTTTCCTGTCCTGAATCCAGGACAATGGATTCAGATGACTAGATTTTACCAATCCCTTTCAGAATTTTCTAGAAAGGAGGAATGTTAATTTATTGTGCTCAGCTTCCTGGAGGAGTATTAATAAATGTTACAGAAAAGAAATGTGTTACTATTTATGGACTCTATCATTCCTCAAGTTGCACATAGGAAACCTTCCCTCCTGTTATCTTCCATGTTTATTTATTTTAGTCTAGCAGAAGCATTTGTTATTTGCTGTCTACGTCTTCTTCATCAGAAAAAGATCACTTCATCATTTATCAGGACACCCTTGCTATTAACTAAGGCACACGGAGTACTCTTGGTCACCGTACAGTTTGGATTTATTTATATATAATTTATTCTCCTACTTTTAGGGATGGATTAAGTTCAGTGCCAGCTGGACCTTGAGTGATGTTCTGGTGAATAGGTGGATTCCATCCAGAATGGAACAAATAGGGCATTTGGAAGAATAAACTTTATAACATCCTCAGCAGATTTTCCATGGGGAGAAAAAATATTTAGAGACTGCCTCTTGCTGTTACAAAAATTATTTGGAAAAGGGAAAGGTCTTCTTTCTCTTTACCGTACCTACAAAATGACGATGGATTTTCCCAGATTACGTAGAAGAGAGTGCAGTCAATGGTTTATCAATGGTTTACCAAAAGTAAAAGAAGTCTTGAAATTGCTTCCTTCACCAGACAAGAGGAAGACACTGATGATATCTAACTATCCTTATTTATGCAACCCAAAATATAACTATATAAGAAATCGACATTAGTGGAAAAGCCTGATTTTGAAGACCGTTGTACAAATATTTTGAAACCGCTAAATATATACATAGAAAGGGAGGGAGCTCTACTTCCCCCCCTCCCCCTTTCTTATCCTTTTTTTCCCAATTTTAGTTACTTTTGGTGACACAGTTTACAAGAACTGGTAGAATATATTGGGAACGTGGGAATAGAACAGTGGGAATATGTTTCCTAGCTTGACTCCCTGTGTAATTGCAAAAATCAATGAAAGCTAAAACTGAGTAAGAAAGAACACAGAAAAGGCAAAATTTCCAAACTGTAGTTGTGCACACAATTTTAAGAGTTTTTCTTGCTCCTGCTAAGGTTAAATTCTCATGTAAAACTTTGTGTTAGCAATTGGCCAGGAAAGAATTGCTGAGGGTTGACAGCATGGCTCAGTCTGCCCTTTCTTTGTGTGGGGAACACGTCACCTTTCTTCTTAGGGAATAACTGTGCATATACCAGTGAGAAATTACTTAGAGGAGCATCCAAATGGAGTATCCCATTCAAAGAACTGCAGGAAGAGTGACAGCTTTAAAAAAACCACTGACAGCCAGAACCTGGGGTGTTTGTGGGCAACGTAAAGTGTCAACAGCCTGACAGAGCTTGTCTGTCACTCTAGAAGGAGATGGTACATTTGGAAGCTTGGGAGTTTTTAGGGGTAAATGACTATAAAGGCAGTCTGGGAGATCAGTTTCTCTGCATGTCCCTTCCAAGGATAAGCTGGAGGCTAAACACCGGTTTCCTGTAAGTTTTTGATCAGAACTTCTTGGAGGTGGGAATGAACAACAATGTAGTGATTTTGTGTTTTTCAAAATTCAACCGCTCTGGTTGAATTTTACTATTTGGAAAACAGGAACACTGCTCACTTCAGACGTTCAGAGACCATATGAAATGCTCTCTTTTTTTTCCCTCTCCCGCTTCAGTTTCATTAAACCTTTTCCACCAGTGGTAAGATTCATAGTGCAGTTAAACGGAATGAGTAATTCCTGTGTGCTCTCCTGAAGCAGTGATTTCAGGATTCTTAGATTATATTACATGTGAAAAATCAAGGGAAACAGCCCCCCCCCCAGTATTTTTCCTTCAGCATGGTTGCATTTGCTGTGTCAGAAGCATTCCTTTAAGCTCTTTGGAACACAATGACTTGATCTTTTTCCTCCTAATATTTCAGCAGGATAGCCAGGTGACTGTATAATAATTTGTTGTTCGTTTGAGGGATTCTTTTTTTTTTTTAACAATAATCAAATGAAGAACATAGAATATATTTTTAAAAGTGATTTTTGATCAGAAATTTTCGTTTCTTGTCTTGGGTGTGATTGGGCCACGACAGGGCGCAGAACGCAAGTGCACTGTTGTATAAAAATGGGTTTAAAGAAATCAGGTTAGTCTAGAGAAAGTTATGTTAGTTCATCCCACTGAGATTTATATCTGTGTGTCTTCTCCTTAAATGTTTGTGTGCAAATTACTTGACGGTTGCTAACAGAAGATTGTTTTGTAGATATGTAGAACTTTTTTTATTTTTAAGAACGTGAGCCGCAGGAAAGCCTTGAAAAGTCCTATTATAGGAGTGTTTGAAGACTTAATAATTTCACGTGGGCTGTACCTGGTACTTGAAAGACAGTGTGACAAGGTGTAGTCTATTTTTAATTGATAAAATCAGATAAGCTGTGTTTTCAGTGTTCCTAATCTTCGCTGATACTCTGAGAATATCAGTCACAGTTTACCTGTTGAAGTCTTGACCCTGGGCACCAGATTAAGGTCCCTGATTTGTTGCATGAATTAGTTTTACTGATTATTATTGCTATTAATAAAAAAGACCTAAACAGAGTGCTGTACACTGTATTGCCAGAGTTAGTTGCCCTTTGTGAAGCAGCATCATCGGTTGTAATCATCTGTCTCCTGCTACATTTTATGGACTACGTAAGTGAAGAAACAGCAGTAGTGTGTGTGTGTGTGTGGGGGGGGGGGCGGCGGTGAGAAAGCTCATTACTTTTAAAAGTGTTCTGCAATTCTTTTATTGATGTAATTAAGCCAGGAGGAGAAGCTGTGGAAAGGCTGTTCCAGATAAAGGCTGCAGAAGCCCATGAATACAGATGTTCAGCAACAGGTAGGGATGGGTAGGCAAGGGATCAAGTACAAAAGCAGACATCCTTGCAAAACAAACCTATTGGGTGTTTGCAACCTGCTAGCAAACTCACCTTGACAAATGGGGGGCAGTGGAGCTGTGTGAGAGAGATGTACTCCTTTAAGTCCCTGTGCTCCTGAGGCCTGAGCAGCTCCCTGGAACAGGAAAAAGACAGGGGAGGGCATTAGACCGCTCTGGGAAAGAGAAAATTAAAGCACCACGTGAAGTCTTCTGCAGAAACAAAGTAATAGCAGAAGACTTGGGGAGTGCTCAAAGTCTCTAAATGAAAATAGAGTCCTTTCATTTTAGGCAGAGCAGATGTTTTACTACTTATCTCAGGGTGAGAATAAAGTCCAGCACTGTGTATTGACTTCTGCTGTTCTGTAAGCTGCAGGAGTAAGATGCCAACGAGCAATCTCTTTCCTGATGTGGTCACTGGAAATTTTAGATACAAAATACTTTTTAGCTGATGATAGATGTTTGTTACTCTCTGTAAGATATTACTGATATCATCCTTGTTCCATAGCAAGCTATATCTAAAAAGGAAGTTTAATATTCTAAAATATCTTCTGTTTTTGAAATCCGAATAACTTTCTAAATTTGAAAAAGGTTGCGGTGCTTTTACAGATAAAGAACAAAAAATGCTGGAAACATATTTTTGATCAAAATTATCACTTTATACAAGTTTTCTACTTTCTCTCCTTTATCCCATTACATTTTTTGTAATCAAAGTGTGTACAATCCATCTCTGTGTGTACATTATCCTATCATCCATTAATCCTTTCAATTTGTTTCGACAGGATCAGGGAAGAAATGTGAAAGTGCCAAGAAGAGAAACAATTACAACAGAAAGGAATGGGCTTGTTACAAGCCTACAGGCAGTTAAAATGCTATTTGTTCTACTGTGAAGCAATTAACAGCTAAGACTGTAGGAAATTTTTAATTGAGTATTGATTTGAAACAAAAGCAGTGATCACTTAAGTAGTTGTGTTCTGTTTAACAGCCCTCATCTTGGCTTAATGCAGACTTTCAGACAGCTGTGTTAACTAATCTATATAGGGCATTTGCATTTTTAAAAAACTTTTTGGAGGATCAGGATTGGGATCTTTTGGGTGATTAAAAATGCCAGTGTTTGGAAGAGGCTACTGTAAGCTTATAGGTGACAGCTATGAGAATTCTGTTCAATTATTTAACAACGTTGAAGTTTCATCTTCAAAGGATAAAGCTGACATCTGTATTACCGCCAACTTCAGTTGAAGGTCCTTTGTGGTGTTTAAGTTTTAAATTATAAGTGTGGATGTTCTTGAACTTGTACTCAGGAAAAGGGAACCTGAAACAGGAGTCCCAGTGGAGAAGTTTTGTTGAAAAAGTTTCTCATGTCTTAGAGAAGCGTCTTTTTGAGACTGAAGGACTTTCACTCCCTTCTTAGCCACAAAAGCTAGTTCCCTGACAACCCCTCCTTGTTTGATTTTGGTGTGAGATGTTTGTCTCCTTTACTCTGTTTCTTGTGTAATAATTCTCTTTCCCACACCCTTATCTAGTACAGCTCAGCTTCTACTTTCAGCTGAGAAATCAAGTGTCTAGTTTTAGTCACAAATCTTAAAATATTGATGACAAACACTAATTGATGTTGATTATAGTATGCACATCTGAATCTGAAGTAAAATATCTTTGGAAAAGTACTAACTGGTGTCATTTACAAATGTCAGAGAGGTTGATAGGCTTTCTGTCTGTCTCTCTTCTCAATGTGCACATGGACTTCAATAAACTCACCGTATTTTTCCTTTTGCTTCTATTTCTCTGCATTTCCGCCCCATTGAGAATAGTGTCAGCACAGATGAAAATGTTAACTGTGCTCCTATGGAGCCCTTTCCAAAATTCTAGCTTCTTGCATGGTAGGCTGGCCCAGAAGACCTTGCCTATCCTAAACTGCAGACAGTTAGATTAGCAATTTTATTGCTAAAAAATGTATGAATTGCAATATTATATTATTGCCTACATAGAAATTCACTTTTTGTGAGCACAACTGGTTGCTGCTCTAAATCAAAAGTCTAATAATATTGAATGGCATTTACTGTGGTTACCATTTGGTAGATGTGAGACTAAAGCAGAGTGGCCCACAGTTATGCAGAATTATCTGAGCTTAGTATTGCATCCTCTTCCCTGAACAGTTTTAAAAAAAGAATCTGGGGAAAATTGACTCATGTGAGTTTCTGTAATGAGCTGTCACAGGACTGAGGGTGGAACAGTGAAATTCTGGTCCTCAGACCTCTGCTGTAACCGTTTTAATTTTTCTTGTTAACAGCAAGATGAATAATACACTGACTCTTCTTGTTACTTTTAATTCAACAGACACCTCAGTAGGATGAGTGTTGCTAATTATGATGAATTTATATTAGGCTAATTGTGTCTAAACTGGCAAGTGAGAAGATTGAAAAAGTACAAACTATCTTTCAGACAGAGGAAAAAGCATTTAGCAAAAGGTAAAAATCCCAGACTTTTTCTCATGTTCCATTCAATTTCTCATGTACATTTATTAAGTTCTATTGCCACCAACATCTCCAGAAAACCAAGTCTGACCTGAGTGAATTCACTAACAAAACTGAATATATGTTTCTGTCTCTAAGAGCCAGATATATTCCTGCTTGAACACCTGTCAAACTTGTCATGCCTAAATTGAGAGTGAATAATAACTTAATTCAATGAAGAGCAATAATAAAATTATTTTGTGACCCTGAACATTCTGTAATTCCCTAAGCTTTTTCCATACACAGCTTCAGAGTAGAAAGTTTTGGGTTTTTTTTTTTTTTTTTTTTTTTTTTTTTTTTTTTTTTTTTGGTTTTTTTTTTTTTTTTTAATAGTTTGTAGCTGAAATTTCATGGAAAAGGGATAATGTCCATACTTATTCATGTATTTTCATTTTGAGCCCTTTGATTTTAGGTGCCCACTCTGTTTCTGTTACAAAAACAAGAAATTCAACATAAATTATACCTGTCCAGGAATATTCTGACCACACATCCCTGTGTCCCTTCAGCATAATTTTGAAAGCAACTGTCCTGTCACATACTGAGTGGGCTTTGGAGGAAAGCATGTCTGGTGTCTTCATGTCATCTGGGACCATCTTGGAAGTTAATGTAGGAGCACGTAAGGACAGTGACCTGATGCTTCAGAAACGGCAGTTCATAATTTATCCTGGAAAATACGTGAATGACAACAAGCTCCGATAATCCAAATATCACTTTTCTTTAAATGGTCGGCTATGATAGCCTGGTGAATGGTCTGTCACATGGATAAGAAGGTGGTTGGACAGTCATATCCAGAGGGTGGTGGTCAGTGGTTCAGAGTCCCAGGGGACATTGGTAACAAGCGATGTCCCTCGGGTCTGTACAGGACCAGGGTTATTTAACACCTTCTTTACAGGCAGAGGGATCGAGTGCACCCTCAGCACACTTGCAGATGACACCAGGCTGGGTGGTGCTGCTGACACACCTGAAGGATTGGATGTCATGCTGTGAGACCTGGACAACCTCAGGAGCTGGGCCCATGGGAATATCATGGGGTTTAACAAGACCAAGTGCTGGTGCTGCACCTGGGTCCAAGCAACCTCCAGTGTCAATCCAGGCTGGGGATGAGCAGATGGAGAGCAGCCCTGCCCAGAAGGACTTGGGGGTGCTGGGGGTGAGATGCTGGACATGACCCAGCAATGTGCCCTCATCCCAGAGAGCCAAACGTGTCCTGGGCTCATCCAGAGCTCCGTGGGCAGCAGGGGAGGGAGGGAGGGAGGGAGGGGATTCTGCCCCTCTGCTCTGCTCTGCTGAGAGCCCAGCTGCAGTGCTGCATCAGCTCTGGGTCCCAGCACAGGAGGGACATGGAGCTGCTGGAGAGAGTCCAGAGGAGGGACACCAAGGTGACCGGAGGGAAGGAGCGCCTCTCCTTTGAGGAAAGGCTGAGTAAATTGGTTTGTTCAGACTGGAAAAGAGAAGGCTTCAAGGTGACCTAATTGTGGCCTTCCAGTACCTGAAGGGAGACTACAAGAAAGATGGAGAAGGGCTTTTTATAGAGGCATGCAGTGACAGGGCATGGGGGAATGTCTTCAAACTGAAAAGCTAGGTTTAGATGAAATATTAAGAAAAAATTCTTCACTGAGAGGGTGGTGAGGTTGCTCGGAGAAGTTGCGGATGCTCCATCTCTAGGACAGCTCAAGGCCAGGGTGGATGGAGCTCTGAGCAAGCTGATGTAGCAAAAAATGTTTCTGTCTCTGTCTATTATTCATCCATTATTTCTGTTTCTGTCTATTATTGATCTCGCTGTTAACAGAAGGGGACTGGAACTAGGTGGTCTTGAGGGTCCATTCTATGATCTAGTCCATGTTTTTTCTCCAACCACCCACCTGACATGTGACAAATACATGTCCTCCAGAAGGCTGAACAGATTTTTGATTGCTTATTTATGAGACAAAAGTAGTCTCTACCGCTGGTACCAGTGGCCCTTTATGGAAGATAGAGCCAGCAATGTTTAGTGATAATATCTGAGCACAAAGTGATGTCAATGGGCACCTCAGTGCTGCCCATGGGGAAGTGAAAATCCCAGGCACAGATTGCCTTGGTGTTGTATGCACTGAGAAGGGATTTCCCGTAAGAATTATTGATTGTGGCAAGTCTTGGGGTCTTTTCCCTTTGGACAAGTAGATTCTGCTTTAAAAGAGAATAAAGTACTTTAGGCAAAGTTCTGATCTGAAGGCAGAAATGTCACGGGGCCATTCAGAAATCCATTTTTGGTGCACAGGTCAATGAAAGAAGATGAGCAAAACTCATTCTTCTGTCTGTGCCAATTTTCTACCATTGAACATATTGGAATTCTAAGTAATTTTATATGGTATACGTATAAGAAGCCTTTGCTGAAGTATTCATGAAAGGCAGTGAAGGAAAACTGTGTATAAATGCACAAACGATATTGTTACGCATCTCACGTGTAATAAAAATATTCAAATCATGTTATCTTGGTTCCAAAGCAGTTGTGCTATGACCTTATAGGTGCAAATTGGCTGGAAAGGAGTTGTGGTAGGAATAGATTTTTAAATGCCTTTAAAAAATATTTCTTATTTTTTAACAAGCTGCTTTGTGTACAACTTCCTTAATCTGCTGAGAAAGAAGTGTAAATTGGTGTTTGTCTACATAATTTCACTGTATTTTGGTATAGTGACTCAGCGGAGAGGTGAGGAAACATTACATCTTTGTCTTCACCTGATGCTTCAGTTCTTTGGCTGGTGTGTGAGCACAGCTAGTTTTTGCTACAAACATGTAAGTGAAACTGGATTTACTTGTGGGGTGGTTCTTTTTTGATCAAATTTGCATTCTCTATTAGACCTATCCAAATGTCAGAAGATACAGAGCCATACTCCTCATGTGGGTTCTCTTTGTCTTTTCAGGATTTCTTGGGACCCCCAGAACTGTCCTTTAATGCCCTCGGATTTTCATGTCAGGAAAATCTGCAGCCTTCCTTCCTGCCTCGTTCTGTGATCTGACAAGCTACTGTAATCATGGCTTTCCCAGGTCTGTGCCTGCATGGGGGACTTCATTCTCAAGGTAGGGGAGAGCAGAACAAATGTTGCTGATGGTTTGGAAGTCCTGATTCACAATCCTGAACAAGTCTTCAGCCATAGGCAACTTTATTTTTTTTTTCTCTGAGAAATATGCTATTTCAGTCAAAAGGAAGAATAGATGTTATTTGTTGAAGCTGTTACTGACCATCTTCAGCTTTAGAGGCTTATGTACCTTTAGGCACTGAAGACTGCACTGCTTATATTTGGGAAAAGATAGTCTGCAACCAAACTTCTCCTCTTGATTTTGTATTGCTGTGGTGGGAAAACCTCCCTATGTTCATAAAGAAACATATGCTAAACAACTTTCCAAGTACTTTGGGATAGCAGATGCTATTAGAAGTGCAGTTTTTCAAAATTTTAGAGTGATTTCTTTCCCTGCTGCTATAGGAAGTGAAATAGATTAAGAAAATACCTTCAATCTCATCAAGTTTTCACATTTACTTTGTTGCGTAGTTTAGTAATTAGTACCTCTTTTTTTTTTTTTGGATAAAGTCTTAAAGTTATGCGCATAGCTGAAAATTCCCTCTCACTCCTGATTGGTCCAGTTCACCAGAGCTGGGTCTCCTGCCTCACAGTCTTCATTAGGATTTATGTGTTAGATACCCTTGTGCTTCACTTACAGCAGCTGACTGAGCTAACTCTGGTAGCTATGAAGGCTCCACGATGTCCCACTCCTGATGGGGCTCTTAAGTCTGCATTTCATTTCATTCAAAGTGAGTGAAAGGTCAAAGGAAAATGAAAATGAAGTAGAAAAATCAGAGTGGCTTGGTGAAAAGGATGGACATCTATCCCCAAATTACTCAGGAGTGTCAGAATTAGGCGAGGGACTATCATTATTACACCTTTTCCAGTTTTTCATTCTTTTAGATGTTTTGTACCATGGCTTGTTATCTTGTGTCAACATCACTTTCTGTCATTTTGAGGAGTAGTCAGGGTGGAACCAACAATTACACTGAAAGCTGTCCTAAGATTAAAAAACCTGTGAAGTTTCCTGCAGCTGGTGATGGCAGTGAACGCAAAGGTGCTCTTACTTTTATCCTTTTTATCTCCTCTTTTCGAACAGTTGTTGCTCTGAAAATTTAGATGAAAGTGTGTGGGTTTTTTTTTTTTTTTTTTTTTTTTGTAACAAAGGAACTACAATAATGTGGGAAAAAAGTCTAAAAGGAATTTTCTCACATCATTCTAACAAGATACTGCACACCATTTGAAACTTCAGGAAAATTGCACCGTGTAACTTCACAGCAAATTCTTAAAATGCAGGTGACAAACAAACATTTATGTTATTTTTCTCCTCTAACCTCCAACACACTAGAAGGAAAAGAAATCTTGGAAAATAGTGTTCACTTGTGTTCTACAATGCTCAGAACTGCATTATGCATGTGGTGTCTATATGCTCATATCACACTGTCTTCTCCAATCTAGTTATATTTCGGTGCCATGGGACACATTTATTTCATTGACAGGATGGTTTTGGTATGAGATTCTAACCATAACCAGGGATGATAAGCTTAGACACACAGCGATAAACTTAACCATTAAAGTGCTTACTTAGGTCTTGTGATATCTTGAATGAATAAAACAGTCAGACAGTCACTCAATCCTCATATTTCTGCTTTTTTCCTTTTCAGCAGAATATATGCTATAATTCAGAAATTATTTCAAGAAAAGAGGTACATCCACTAGGTATGCACCCTGGGCATATTTTTGGGGAAAAACTAGTCCTCAGTCTTGTACATGCTTCACTAGATTCTTGAAGTTCACAGGACAAAGAGCAATGTTTTGAAAGAGGTTTTCAATATGTATGAATCAGAACCAGAATAAGGGTAGTTTCATGTTATGCTTTAAGGACCATGTAAATGTTTGCTTATTAGGCTGCAATATAGACTGATCTATGATTCAAAAAAACGTGAGGGGTGAGGTATGGCTTCTCTGGTTCATAATCTGTGCCAAATTTTGCACCACCTAAACAAAGTCTCCAAAGTGGTTTGCATTTAATTCTGGAGTGTCTGGAGCTTACCTTGTGAGCACAGTAAAACCTTCTGGATATAGTCCAAGGAAGTGGTGGGTGGGCTCTGTGCAAAGGCTGTCTTGGTTTGGGGTAGGGGGCTTGGGATTGTAGGCTTTTGGGTTACTTTATTTAATGGTCTTGTTCTGCAACCTGATGCCAGCATGCTTAGCAGGAGGAGAGAGTTATGTTCTCTCCTTCCAGAGCTTTCCTTCTGTAAGCGTTTTGTTTGTTTGGTTTGGAAACAGTAGACTTCACACCAGGTGAGTGGAAAAGGAGCTGGGGCTTCCAAGTGCGTTATGTTATGTTATGTTATGTTATGTTATGTTATGTTATGTTATGTTTGTTATGTTATGTTATGTTATGTGTGTTATAAAGGAGAGAGCACAGCTGTAGGAGCAAGTGGAGGTAGATCCTGAGAGAGGATGTGAGAAACCTGTAACGTGCCTGTGGTCTTCCTGGTTGAGGAATTGCACACACCGTATCAGCCAGTCTTCTGTACATGTGCTGGAGTTTCTTTTTATCAAAATTGACTCTTTCATTTTCTTTTTGTAGGTCCCTGGCATCATGAAGTATGATTTAAACTTTTTTTTCTGTGTGCTCTGCAATATCTGGAAGCAAGGTCATATATAGCCAGCCTAGTCATTGCCTTTTTACTGAGATTGGTATGAAGATATATACACACACACTTCAGTCTCTCTGAAAAGAAATATTTCAATTCCATAGGTGTTACTGGGGTCAAACCCAGTAACACATAAATTCCTCTGCTCTCCAAACAGCCCTGAGGAATTCCACTGTGTAAGTAAATCTCATCAGCAACAGTTCAATGTCTGCACCGAAACAAAATCACCTAACAGGCAAGTTTACAAAAATCACAGGGGTGTTAAGTCCAGGAATAAGTGTCTCCCTTCCCAGAGCTTTTGTTGTCATGAGTCTGGGTCCTGAGCATTGGGAAAACAGGCCTGTGGACTGTATGGCAGGATTGGAAGCTACCTCTTGAAACTGTGCTATGGTAGTTGCTGAAAAAACCTAGAGCTTCCCTCAGTGTAACTTCTCTGAGCGTCCCTTCCATTCCATCACAGAGACTCCTTTAGCTCAGAGAGCTTGGTGACATTTTAGGGAAAGTTTGCAATATTTATTGCTTTACTTGCTGCCTTCAGCAAGGGCAGGTTAAATCCTCTTCTCGAATTCAGATCCACAAAATATTGAAGTGACCAAATCCAAGGGAGAGAAACCGTGTTAGGTGCTTGCCTACGCTTGGCAGACTGTCAGCTGTGAGGCATCAGTTCCCAGTATTGCAAGATGAGATCTGAATCTCAGCCAGTGTTAAGTTTCTAGGGCCTCTAAATATAAACCTCTTGCCTCTAAAAGAAAAAAGTAATGGCTATAAATCAACTGTTTCTGAAGAGAAGTTTATGCAATGCTCTTCCAGTAATTTTTTATCCACGTATATCTCAGTCACATGGACTAGGGATGGATATAAGGTAAACTTGACAGGGCATGCCCCTTGGAATATGCCAAAGGCTTTGGCTTGTTCAAGTTTGATTCTGTTCCTGTGGCTTATTAGTAGGGAAATCTTTAACGTTTTAAGGCTTAAAAATCGTGGATTGAACTCTTGTTGGTAAAGCAAGAGAGATTGAATTTCAAGTGCCTCATGATGGAGTTTTCAGCTCTTAATACTTAGTGAGGCATTGATGATGAGGCATTTCTCTGTTCCAAATGGACAAATTATATTGGCAGATGTAACTGCAGGAAGATAAGTGAAGTGTCTTACGTTTGAAGTGAAAGTTGTGCAAGTAACGAAGGGCAAATTGTCGGTAGCTCTCTCTCAAGCATCCTCTGTAGCTTGAACAGACATTAACTACTCTTCAAAAACTACCTGTGGGTGTTTTAAAATATTTATTATTTCTCCCTCTTTAAAGTTAAAGCCTGCATCTGCCCACCACCAAACAAATCCTTTAAGAATAGACGTGGTTTGCTGCTTCTCTGCGCTTGGTACTTAGCGGTGAAGAGAGAAACTTGTGTCTGTAATTAGAAAGTAAATTCCTCATCTCCTCCTACTGTGTGGGAAGTCCTCTTTCCTTCATTCTTGCCCCCTTGCTTCAAGGCTGAGGCATCTGGCTATCCTGAAAAAGCCTGGGACTCCTAAGACAGACATTTCAACATTAATTGTAATAATTAAAAATGGTATTCAGCTTGCATTTTTAAGCACTGAATAATCCTTGTCAAGTAGCTAAGAACTGAAGATGAGTACTTGTTATAATCACCACTTTTTGGGGAAGTACAAATGGACAGTTAACTGCTGAGTAGTACCAAGACTTCTTGGGAGGAGCATATATAATGACTCCCTTTTTGGTATCTGTGGATGTAGAACTCTAATTATCGTGTACTTTAGCACAGCAGTTATATAAGCAGACAGATTCACTTTTGACCTGTTGTTTTCAGTAGACCCAGTTAAATCCTCCTGATTTATTCTGGTAGGTGGCACCTAACTTCAAATTTAGATAAAATAACAGCACTTCCATTATGGATAGTAATTTTTTTTTTTTTCCCAAAGTTGTCTCCAAGTTGGAAGGGAGGTGAATAACTAAGCTGAATTATTGAATTCTGAGTGTTTGCACTCAGATAAAATACAGGGTTTTTTTGGTCGCAAACTAATCACTGCTACTTAACATATGTCCCTATTGCTGTCTCATATTCTGCATAATTTAAGAATAAGGCTTAAAACCCCAGTGGCACAAGCTCTACAGAGATCAGAAAACAGCTGTTTCTTGGCCATTAGCCCCAGAACCACGAGCAGCATCAGTGACAACATGTTTTGCACCATTTGCAGCACGAGAGAGGAGTTGCTCTGCTCTTTGTTCACCCGGAATAGACTGGGCTGCCTGAGGCACAGATACTCCTTTCTGCTCGGCCACAGATCACAAGTGTGCTCAGACCCTGAATTCAGTACAAAAACTTGCCTGTAGCCACAGAGTAAATTTGGGAGATTTAGTCAGCCTCTCTTTTGCACAGCTTTGTCTTTGGAAGATTAACAACTTCATCCCTTTTCCTGTCCACAGGGAAAGCAAAACAGTTTTACAACACTTGTTGTCCTAGACATTTAGCGTGTAGGGGGTTTGTCCCCTGCATGTGATGCCATTTTTTCTAGTCGCACTTGCTGGTAGGGCTGTAACTCTTGGCCCAGGCTGCTGCTTCTCTGCTTGGCTGACAGAGCACTGAGCACTCTCTCTGTCCTGGTCTCCTGGGTCAGGGTGCAGTGATTAGAGGTCTGGGAAAGGTCCAGTTGAGGACACAGAGCTCAAGTGTCAGAGCAGGTGTGTGGAACAACCAGGCAGAGCTTGTGGGAGGGTGTCCCCCACGTTTGGCAGAGATGGTGGGTGCTCCTCAGTCCCTGGTCAGCAGAACACTGGGACTGGGACTTCCAGTTATCATCCTCTCTCAGACTGGGATCTGCACCAGAGCTACTGCCCTGAGCAGTTCCATGTGGGAACACTTTGCCGTGTTGTCTAAATTTGACTGTATGGTTAGAATGCCTTGTGCTGACTTCTGTGTTCTCCAAATCAAATCCAGTGAAAAAGCAATTTTGAACTAGTAATTGTTTCATTTTACTATTGACTTATTTCTACTGTAGTAGATGATTAAAAACACTTTGGAGAAAATCATTGAGAAAATTGTTCTGGGAATGTCAATAAGAATTTTATGACATTACTATAACGCTACTGCTTTTTTCTTCTTGTTTCTCCCCCGTAAAACTTGGTATGGATCCACTGATTTAGTTTTACAGGACATTGTAAGGTTGTAATTGTTTTTTCTTCTACCAGCTTTCCATAATATATCTGTGTTGCTTTTCTCTGTGCATCAATATCCGAAAAGAATATCTGTCATATTTATTTTGTGTATTTCCACACAAATAAAAAGATTTTATTAAAACCATGTCTAAATTTACCCTTCATAGAACATCTAGATATTTTTCTGCTGAAAGTCAACATGCTTGTTGACTAGCAGATTCACTCACCAAAGTTTGGATAACATCTCCCTGAGCATGATCTGCAGAGTCGATGTGGTGTCCCATTAAGAGCTGTGGCAGTGAGGATGCAGATTTCTCCATGCTGATCTACAAATGCGTAAACTCTGATGTCACAGCTGAGGGCTCATTTTCCTTTTCTGTATGGGCTTGTCTTCTCTGACTAGCACAGTGTGTGATAACGTTCAGCTTGGCTGAAATGTGGTGGTTTTGTTTCGTGCAGAGGCTTTTGCAGTCATTCAGGGCACCTTCTCTGCCAGGTTTGCCTTGCCTAGGAACAACAGGCTCCATGGTACCTGCAACAAGGTGGGCATCATGACCAGCTCAACCTTTGAGTGTCCAGTCAAAATTTCTTGCGCACTGAATAGCTATCAAGCGACTTTATGCTATTAACTGAAAAGTAAAAATAACACCATGGCTGTGCCTGAGAACTCTGGCATGACATTTTTTAAGTTCACACTCGTGTCAGTGTTAAATTAACTATGTGAATTCTGACAACCCAAATCATATTGCCATTCCTCCAAGCCCCTCCATGTACAGAAGGATCATTGCAGTTCACAAAGGTCTCAGTCATGGATCTGGGCTGAGCATTATTCTTGTCTGTTTGAAAAATGTAGGCAATAGTGAAGCTTGTGTTGTTGACTTAAAATTGTTTCTCAGGAAGGATGTGTGCTTGTGGTCAAGGTCAAAGCAGAGCAGAGGAAAAACATGTTGATTTTGGTTGGTGAAAAAAAGAAGCTGTTTTTGAATGACTAAGGTTCCATCAAAAAATGTATTATATAATCACCCCAAAGTGGCCTTTTCCCCCCTGTGGGTAACCCATTTATTTTGTTTTGCCCTGGCCCTTCACAGCATTACCCATGTGAGTACATTTCTTGTATAAACTGTTAGGATGTTGTCATTTGGTGTCATTCCTAGTTACATACTTGCTTTGTCTTTATTTTTTTGAGACAATGGGGAATAAAACTTGGAACTTTCACTGTGTCTGTATCATAAATCAAATATTTTGGTGGAAGATAATGGCACACTTAAAACAAAAATGACAGAGACTTCAATCAATATTATACGTAAAGAGCAACAGCTTGTCTGCAGCTTGAATTGTAGTTAATTAATTAGAGTCAGCATTTACATATTTAGTATGGTGTATTAGTTTAGAAAACAACAAAGAATAAATTCATCCTTCCAACACATTTGATCAATGTATGAAAATCAGAACATTTTTTTATCCTGTTTTTATTTTATGTGCATTATTTAAGTAATGTACACCTAGGGGTAAAGCTTACAGGGAAGTTAATTCAACTATTCTATCATTTTAATTCACTTTCTGCAAATGTTTGAGAAGAATTTTTTCCTGCATTTACTGAAATTTCTCTTCTTTCAGGATTCAAATTCCTCCCGCTTCAGTCCGTGTACTCCCATGAAATATTTTTTGTGGGATTGAACCCTGCAGAGATTATTCTCTGCATGACTATGCTTTTCTGTGCTCTCTAGGATGCAGATGGGTTTTGGAGATGGGCTTGTGTCCCTTGTACTGTGTAAGGGGAGCAGAGTCCCTTTTTTAGCTCACAGAAAGGGGTTTCAAGCCAGTCATAGTGTTTGAAGCGATGAGAAATAAATTCAACGTGGATAAGGGGATGCCCTTTTCCAATATTGCTCAAAACTAGGAGAAATTGTTTGGTACGGTATAAATTTGCAATAACCGTACCGAGAAGATTGGCTATAACCTGGTCTGCTCACTCAGCAGGAAAATGGGCTTTAATGCCATACTTGCAGTGAGTGTTTTTGCACACCAGGCAGCCCCTGCCATCAGGAAATATTTTAAGAAGCATGTGGCAGTGTGGTGAGGACTAGCACAGATTGTTTGTCTCAGCACAGCTCATATTTATTTAAACAGAGGGAAGAAAGCTACTTGCTGTGAGACAGGATCCTATTCCCCTGGAAGCCAAGAATAGTGTCCATAAGCAGACAGACTGATGCAGAGCCAAGGGGTTTTGAAATATTCCATTAGACAGTCCTTTCCCCTCTTCCAGATCCCTGCTTGCTCCAAGAGTAGCTTTGTGGTCACTGGCAGCCCTGGTGCTCCGGTCCAGAGCTGTTCATGTACACAGTGCTCTGGCTCTCCTGGAGAAGGGAGCATACCACAGAGCTATAGAACACTAATCTTTGGTATCAGTCTATTAAAATACATGCTTTTTTTTTTTTTTTGTCCTTCATTTTTATCAGAAGAAGCTTAAAAAGGCTAAACACTGAAGGAACTGCAGCATTTTGCTCTATAGCGCAACACATATAAGTGATTAACTTTTTATTAGTATTCTATTATTTCTATTATTTTTTATTACTATTCTATTTTTAATTTTTTTTTATTTATAACTATACTTAGTGGCTATGTTTAAATTTGAAAGTAATTGGTTTACAGGATGTGTCAAGAGAAAAATTAATTTTTAATTGACTATGAATAGGCAATAAAGACTGCTCATGTGCCTGAAAAGGGAAGGTAAACTATTCAGGACCATTAGCTGAGGTCCCAGGCTTTGGGTGTATATTTGCAGACTTGCAGAACGACACTGAGCCAAGTGAGTTCACTTCCCTGTGGATGGTGTCTTAGGGACACGTTGAAAGGCTGCTGTTGAAAGTCACCTTGCTGTGACTAATGATAGCATCTGGATAGCACTTCTTTCACACAGGTGTGGAATGAAAGGTCTAAAACTTAGTCAAACCGTCTGAGCCAAACACTGGACCTACTATGAGATCGGAAGAAATATAAATCTGAATTTGAGTCTCTTTAGATCATCTATCACCTCTGCGTTGATCCATTTCTTTTTCCAAAGCAGTAGTTTAGCGTAGGAGAAGGGAATACAGGTGACCTCGCCCCTGATTAGAAACAGCTGTGTTAATTACCCAGTACAGCCTCTCCTCTGATGAGTCACAGCTGTGTCAAATAAAGATCAGTGTGATAAAAGAGAGTGGGTTAGTTGGTGAGGGGGAATCATGGAGGAGCCTTGAGGAAGAGGGAACCAGAGACTCATGAAGAAGCTCCTGAGGAGAGAGAATCCCTGCTGTGAGGTCAGTGTGGGTGTGCAGTCAGAGCCTGTTGTTGGAACCTGCAGTCACAGTCTGGCTGGGTAAAAGCTGCAGTCAGAGTCTGCCAGGGAAACCTGCAGCAGGGGCTGCTGCAGCCAGAGTCAGTGAATGGTTGGAGTCAGGATGGCTGAGGTGTAAAGAGGAATAAACCAAGACCCTTTTCATGCTGTGATAAACAAGGAGTCTGTGTCTGGGCTCATTTCTACCCTCTAACAAGAGGGCTGCTGCAGCAGTTTATGTTTTATAGTCCACCTTATTTGACTTTCATGCAAACTCTCCACTCACCCACTTGCCACAGCCAAGGATTGGCTTAAGTACGTATTTGTGGTATCCTTGCTATAGAGCTCTTCAGAGATGATTGCTGTGTTTCTAAGTGATATCTCAGTGAAATCATAAACTAATGCAAAGGACGACTCTGTTATCCATGCTAATCAGCTGAAAAATAACTCAGAAAAATTTCATTTAATGCATCCTGGATAAATCCATTTCTAAAGCTAACAGCTTTTATAAATCTCTAATTGCTTTTAAAGAAAGCTTAATGCACACAAATATTTTCCTTTTAATAAATATGTGTTTTTCATATTGAAGGTTTTGAGCTTTGCTGTGAGTTCAAGAGTTCTTCATTGTTCTCAACTATATTATTTTTAAAAATTAGCACAGAACTAAACAAGCAGGTTTCTGTCATGGTTAGGCTATGTTCTTACTTTAATAAATTGTCTCCCTGGTGAGTAACTTCATGTTGAGCTCTCAGTATCTCAAGCTTTTCAAAGGAATGCCTTATGACTTCTGACATTTAGGACCATTTTTTCAGAACCTTCAAGATGCCTTTTCCATTTTTGTTCTCTTATTTTGCTGTCACACACTGAACTTGTTTAGGGACTTAATGAGTTTGAGACTTCCTCAAAGGTTTCACTGCTAGGAAGGGGAGCATGCTAAAGGCTGCCACCTTTTCTGTAGCTATTTGGAGGTGCCTAAAATAAAAGCTCATTGATAATGCCATCTGTTTTGGCAATGATTTGTGGCTTCTTTGTTATGCTAGTGGTGTCCAGGCAAGTAATCCTGAATATTGGCATAGGAGACCCTTATATCACTTGTCAAGCTGCCTCTGGAGTTTCATGGAGGGGGAGTAGAGATGACAATATTAATGTGAAATTTTTGCATTTTCTCTTTTTATTGTTTCATTATTGCCATTATTTTTAGAAAAAATGGCCACAATGCATGGTTGTCTGGAGCTAGGGAAGTCTTTTTTTCCTCACTGAAGTTTGCATTGTCTTCATCTATGCATGTTGTTTGTTGTTCTGAGCAAAACTTAATTTTAATAAAGCTGCATCAGTAAGTGTTTTGAGGCATCACTTCTAATTGTTTTACAATGGCAGGTATAGGTTGGAGCTAGCAGGGAAGCCTGCTAAGTTCAACCAAGATAATAAACTGAAAATTAATCATAAACTACTTTTCATGACGGACAATTCCTCTCTGAATTAGAGAAGAGGGCAGAATATCTTGAGAGGAGTTATGGAGCAATATCAGTTTGATTTATGGACAGTAAACTTTCTGTGGACTGCATATGAATATGGATTTAAATAAAAGCTACTACTTCTTATTCGAAGTGAATCTTTAATGCCACAGTAAACCTTGAAGAGAAAATACAAGCAAATACTATTCTTCCACTAAACGAAAAACAACTGGGGCTAGGTAGAAATGTAAGATCAGTCAAAGAACCTGGTTTCAGAGGTGGCACTATTGCTCTATATTCTTCTTGTGTAAAGATTTATTTTTCTCTTTGATGAATTGAAACAGATGCAGAGAGAATGAAACAGGCTGATTTTATACAGTTAACACAGCAAAACCCCCAAATTCCTTATGAAGATGACAATGATGCCGAGATATTAGGCCTACAAAAGAGAGGGAATTTTATGAGGTGAATATATGTCTAGTATTCAATATTGATCTGAGCTTCACATGTTCAGTCCCCCTCTCTAAGGGATGTTAAACTCCAAAGGATGAAGCAATTAAACCCCAAATACAATTCCCAAAACTACAGATGACAGAACTTTTATAACTATCTTTCAAACTGATGGCAGGTTTTATGACAGTAACTTCTGATTCTGTAGCTATAACACACCCTGTACTTCCCCCCCCGACCCCCAACATTTATTCTGATGTAAACTATCTAAACTCTCTTAACTTTACTGGAGAAGGGATAATTTTCTCTGAATGAGAGCCAGTGGATAATGACAATGCTCTTGGGAGCATCTGAAGAGAATGTTTACAATGGAGAGGTTACAAAGCCTTGATTCAGTTGAATCAATCTCTTTAAACTATTTAAGATTATTTTAATAATTATATGGTTCTATAATTGATACAGTGTGCATTTGAAAGACTTTTTTCCCCCACAACCAATATTTTCCTTTCCCTTTGGTCTAAGACATTTGTTCACCTGGATAAAGTAAATTATTTTTTATAGATTTATTGTTCTCTTGTCTCTGTACCTCATCTCCCATATAATGTCTTTCCTTACTGATAGTCTAAAGGAGTGATTGGCATTGTGTTCTCTTTAGATGACAAGAATATGGCAGAATATTCTGACCAGTTAAAATAAAAGGATGAGGATGATGAATTTTCAGAATTTATGGCCACTTCACTTACATGAGAGCGTAGAAATAAGCAACCTATCCAAGAAATTTGATAAACCAGGATGTATCCTAGGAAGTTTAAGACAAATAAAGCTTAATAGCAAGGACTGTTGATTTTTATAGGTAGTAATTCTATTTAACAGGAATTTTTTTCCAGCTTATTTAGTAGTGCTCATTATCTGGTCTTTATCACTCTCATTACTTACTTCTTACCATGCTAAAGAAATGTTCACTGTCATCTTACCTGTAACTCATAAATGCAGTAATTTAATTCTCAGTTCTCTGTCTGTGGTTGATAACTGCCTATTTCTCCACCACTATGCAGTTAATAAATCAAAATGCAGATTAATCAAGACTATAAAAAAAGTCTTCTGTAGCTTATTTCCTCTCTGTACCCCAGGCTTATTTTTCATAAGCTCCTTTGTAGCTTCTGTGTAGCATGTGAAAGCCAGCTTATTTGGGAAGTGACTGAGGATAAACTTAATACATTTTGTTAAAACAACTGACTGTCTTCCAATTGTTTTGTACTATTGAAGTATATAATTGTTGATATGTGTCTTTTTTTTTTTTTCTTTTTTTTTCTGTACATGATAAGAACACTGGGGTCAAGCACATCTCTAGTTTGCACTTCTGTTTTCGTAGGGTATCTACTCATACCACGTAGCTTGTAAGGACTTACTTTTGGATAATATTTGCTATTGAAAGGGTGCATTAAAATAATTCATTGATTTATTGGAATAAAATTGGAAGAAATTGCTTGAAATTTTAAGTTGGAGTAGAGATCTGCATGCTACAGTGCTAAATCCCTGTCTGGCAAGTGCTGGCTCTCTGAGGCTCCTTGACTGCTTGGACTTCTGGGGCCCTGGCTGTCCTGTCTTGCCTCAGAGTCCTTACAAAGAAGCTTTTGGGATGCCCATTTTGATTCTAAATGGAGTAGAAATAAGGTGTTGCTGTATGGAAATTTCTCCTCCCAGTTCTGCTCAAACATACAGAAACATGGAATGGGTGGTGTTGGAAGGAACTTCAAAGATGATCCTGTCCTCAACCCCCCTGCCATGGCCAGGGACACTGTCTGCTAGATGGGAATGCTCTCAGCCCCATCCAACCTGGCCTTTAACACCTCCTGGGATGGGGCACCAACCACTTCTCTGGGAAAAATGGAGATACAGAGCTATTAACTGCAAGTGAGTACCATCATTGTGGAGATATAGGCAGAAGAGAGCAATTTCTTTGTTGTTGGACTTAAGTGGAAGGGTGTATATGTGCAGGAATGTTCAGAAGCTGTTTCAGACAGTGGCAGCCTCTGAGGAGCAGGCTCCAGGCCTGTTAGTCAGAGGCAAGGTGCTGTGGGAGGAAGTTCAGTGATGGAAAAGGAAGGATGACTTGAATCCTTTAAAAATAGCCAAACTCCTTACATTGTCAGCAAACAGCCTTCAAAACTTGGTTTAAAGAAATAAAGCCGTTTCTGAGTTTCGAAAACACGGAGTCAAAACTCATGTCTGATTCTATAACTTAAAAACATTGAGGGCTTTTTTTCCTGGTTCAATTTAAGAAAGAAAAGAAAGAACCCTTCTGGCTGTGGCCATGTATGCCAGCCATCAGCCAGGAGTAAAGCTTTACAGCTGAATTATAAACCCCTGAGAGGTGGGTTTTCTAATGGAAATACTGACAGCCTCTTGACTAGCAACACTAGCAGGCACCGCCGTAAAAAATGAGACTGAGAGACACATGATACAGGGCCCAGAAGGTAATTAATAGCTAGCGTGAAATAAAATATAGACACTACATCCCGCAGAGAGCATGACTCAATGGAACAAACTTGTAATAAAGCACAAAGAATGTCTGTTTAGTAAAGAGCTGTGTGAAACTGCTTGTAAAATAAATCATGAGCTAGTGCTAGAGACAGCTGAGCTCTCTGTATGTTTCTTTCAAACAGGAGGATTAACAAATGCCCCTTCACTGTAAAAAAAGCCATTTTTGGCAATGCAGAATTGTAGGTAAAATAAAATGAGAAGGAACGAGATGCTAAGTGCACCTATGCAAATAAGACCTTAAGACACTCCTCAGCAGAACTATGGAAAAGGGAAGTTATAACTGCGCCTACCACCTCATCTTTTTAACAGAGTAACTTTTGGGCTAGCTCTCCTTCTGATTTAGCCCAACTGCCTTCTCATTTGGAATACCTGACTCCATCCTTGCCTCATGTTATATGTCAAAGCAGGCATAAGGTAGTTCTTATTCCTTAATTTCCTTCCCTAACTTCTAAGCTTAAAATAAATTTTAAAATCACCACCGCAAAAATATCCCCAGACCCAGACTGTTGTCTCGTTTCTTGCTGTGCTTCCCTTGCTGTACAAGGCTGTAGCTATGATACTTGAAGGTGAACTGTTGTTTTGGGATTACAGAGTAGAATGCCTGATCAAAGCTTATTATTGTTAATTTATTAACAATCTATCAATAAGCTCCTACCTTATTATTGTTAATGTATCTTACGTCCACATTTCCAAGGCAGGAAAGTGAGTTGCTCCAGATTCCTAATCTGATGGAGTTAGACATCACAACAAATATGTCCCCACAGCACAACTCTTGGAAGGTTTCAGACTTAGGGTGATGCAGGCACTTGCCATGTCACTGCTACTTTAATCTTTATCAAGCGGTGTTGGCAAGCCTCGATCCATCATTCCTTGAGTTAGGACTAAAAGCACTTGATGAGTGATAAAGTTCAGCTTCTGTGATTTCTATCGCTAATTAACATGTAAGAATATCAAAGCCCGCTGTTTAAAATGGATGGCTGGAGCTGAAATACGGCAGCACTACAACGTCAGAGTTGCTTTGTGGTACGTAAATAGTGTAAAAAACCCAGTCAAAAACATCTTATCCAAATTAATTTTTTGTAGTTTTCTGTTTCTGCTTTGTTTTATTTTATGTATCCTTAGGGGGAAGAATCAGAAATTTCATTCTAGGTTCCTATGCTGCAAATCTTCTGTGCTGGTGCTTCTCAATGTTTATATTTCTTGACTGAAGAGCAGGGACCTGTTTAGTGTCAAGCTCCGTACAACAGGGAAATACCACACACATCGTCTTTGTGACATACTGTTGGAGACTAAAACACTCCCCTTACATCATGTATGCTGCAAAAGTAACTGAAGAAGTTTGTTTTATGGTTTCAAGCAGTCTGCTAGTTAGTTTTGCCGTAGTTTCGGTTCTCTATCATTCTCAGGAGGAAAGGTACCTTAAACTCTCAGTACTGTGTTATTTTTATGTAAAGGCTTTACTAATAATTCTTTAATAACTATTCTGAGTGTGAAACATAGCCAATCACAACAATGGCTTTATAAAAACTTGGGATCAACTTCAGAAAAAAAAACAAACCCAAACCAAAACCCCTTAGAAATCCAAAAACCTCTTGTGCTATTTGAAGTGTAAAGTGTGAGATGTGAACTAGAAAGAGCCCCACCTACCCTTGGTGGAAAATTTGGAGGCCCCCAATAAATGAGCTCTTGCAAATTGCAGAGGGTGATTTTAATTATGTATTCTCTGCCTTTCACTTTGCTTTAACTCTGACATCTGAGTGGTTGGAACAAATGTTTTCTCAGCTGCTGCAGTCACGTGATGTCTATGCTGGACACTTACAAAATGTGTAAATCCCAGCTGAAGTGAAGTACAGGCCTTGATTATTTCTTATTCTGTGTATAAAATCTTGGACATTTGTTCTATTCCAGAGCTGGATTATGGACTGTGAAGTATTTTGTAGAGCTGAGTGTGACCATACTGAAATCCTTCAAATGTGGACCAACCTCTTTCCAAAATGCTAATTTCTCTTGCACTTGGGCAAAAATAATTTGAAAATCAGTACTTCAATTTTTTTTTTAAGTTACCTATTTGCACAGACAGAAATAATTTATGTCTCCTGCTTGTACGGTGTAAGAGACAATTTCTTGTCCGCTATCTGGAGTTTCTGTCTTAGATTTATAACTGGCTGAGTCTCATTGCTTGATTTATAGAGAGGCTGCAGAAGAGTGCCCATATATTGCTGATTTAAACTAGATGGGTTATCTAAATCTTTATTGTGCATACAAAGAGCCAGGAATTAAATTTAGTGCCCTTGACACTTCAAAATATCAGTGAGAGAACCCAGATGTAGAGGAATAGTGGCTTTTTATCATCATTATTTATGGACTTTTACATCCAATGTCATTTGTATCTTAGAGTTACATGGCAATTAGAAAACTTTATTAATAGCAAATCAGGTTCCACGGTCTTTGCATTGGAAATGAGAAGGAATTTGGAGTGTTTTTATTTGATAAAGTCACAGTAGAATCAGAAGCTTAATTGTTTGTGCTGGGTTTTTTTAATATTGCAAAAACAGTGTTTTAATCGTAGCATTGGTATTTTGCATGTTTTGTTCGGCCCTATGAAAACCAGAACATGACATTTTGATAATATGAAGTATTTAGAAATAAAGAATGTATAAATAGGAAAGGCTAACAGACATGGCTAGTGATTGAAAAATCAGATAATAGCACTATGGAAAAAATATTCATACCCATTTTTGTCACCCCCACTGCAGTAGCTGTGTCTCAGTGAATCCCTCTGAAGGTTATCAAGCTTTGACGGCAGAGTTTGAAGTGTGAGAGGTCTATTAAAACAACCATTTTCCCTTTCCTCAAAAAGAATTTAAATTCAGGTTCAGAAAGGCTCACTGGTCAAAAAGGTGTTTTGACACCCTCAGTCAAGCATCATCCATTCAGCTCCTGTGGGAGGGGAAAAAATAGCAGTTTTATCCTTAGTGTTTAAAGAACAATCCAACTCTCTTACAGCTGCCTTGCACCAGGAAACTAATGATAGTCCTCCTTTGCAAGAATAAAGGCAGAACTGGTAGAATCACTTCCACTGGCTAATGCACTGACACCCAAACTTATGAGAGGCACGGATTAAAGAGTGCTCCCTTTGAAGTTATGCGTAGGGGGAAAATGTACAGATCAAATATTTCACTCCTCTATCAATCAGGAGGCAATTATGTCACATGGGTAGGCAGATGCGTGATCTGAAATTGGATTTGTGCCTTTTTTAACCTCTACAGTGTTCTTTAAAACATCAATAGAAGTGTTGAAATCCACTTGAGACATTTTTCCTAACGCTCATCTCTAGATTTGTGATTTATATGCTATATGATTGAAAGTGATATACACAAGTAGTAAACTGAAGGGAGAAAACGATAGGCTTCTAATCCTGTGTACCAATACCTTAAAAGGAAAGGAAATTCACTCTGGAGACTAGCTAATTCATTGTTCCGGTAAAAATAGTCAGTTCAGCTATAAACATCGTGGTGGGCTGTGGATTGGTTTGAACAGAGAAATTCTGTGAATAGTTCCAATATTGATCTTTTAAAAATAAAATTTATTTTTGGCATTCTAAACCTGAGATGGGGGTATTTAAATATCATGTGGAATACAACATGAAAATTGCATTTCTATTTGGATGCCATTCATGTGGACTAAGTTCAGTATTCAAGAATTAAAGCAATTTTGAACCATCAGTATACAAAATTAAAGACTTTAACACGTACATGACTGTTTCACAGAAAAAAATGTACTAGCGCAAAAAAGGAGAAATTCCTGAAGAGCGACTTCCCTTATGGTTATTCAATGAATTGGAAAAAATCTTCAAAGGAAAATAAATATACAAAGCAGACAGGGAAAATATTAATGTCACCAAAAGAGTTGTAACTCACAGAAGAGTTGCAAAGATTATCAGCAATACCAATGTAAATAATGGTCATGGGGAGAAATGCTGAAGTACTGAAATAATGGAAGATTTTTTTTTTTTCTTCCAGAAGGTTATTCTTTATGAAATGTCATACTTGTAGACCCTCTGTTCAGGAGAATGTTTATTTAAAACTATTTCTGATGATATTTCCTCTGAATATACGCCAGGCTCTTATATATGAGACCTTTTATTTCTCTCCTTTGTAGGCTCTTCTCCAGTTTTAGGCGTTGTGCTGGATCATGTAGTAATTTCTCTTTAATGATCTTCCTTTTTTGTGTGGGATGAGTACATGATTTGTTTGTGGTGAACACAGCCCTGCTTTCAGTGTAGAGTTTCCGTATTAACTTGATGGTATCATATATTTGATGTAGATTGCTCTTATTTCATTCCTGAGTACTCCACATACTTTTCTTTTACACAATGTAGTCATTTTATTCCTGCTGTCACTTGAGTTCATGACTGCCTCTTATGGCTGTTTCAGTGCCTGTTCATTTTCACATTTATCACAGGCAGAGAGGTTATCTAGTGCTTAAACCCATGGTTGTTACTATTGTCATCAAGTGCAACCCTTATTATGGTTTCTAAATACTACATATAGTGGTAGAATCACGTTTGTCTTCAGAAGCAGACTGATTGGAGAAAAGCCATTTATTGCTGAAATTCTCAGTAAGAGGATGGCTTTCAAGTCTCTACCTATTGATAGCTAGAGCTGATAGGTCTCTAATTCTTCAGAATTTCCTTGCCATCTCTGTTCAAATAAAACAGCTGACAAACCTGCATACAGTACAGGCTTTTTTTATCTTGAGTTATGAGTTAAAGCAGTTTGTATGCAAGAATTCTTATATGCAAGTTTTAAAATTCACTTTAATTAGATCTTTAACTTCTGTTTCTCTTCTTTTCACTGGCTGCATTTGCCACAATTTATACAACGAGTTCCAATTTTTAAAGTTTTTTCTCAGTGATTCTTTTATTCTGCTATAGTAGCCTGGTCATATTTGATCCATGGCACGAATCGCTATGCTGCATTTTTCTTATGGCCTTGTGCTCTGATTAAAGATAATGAGAAGTGAGAACTATCTGCATGGCATGAGAAATTAATTGTATCTGAGTCTAAGGTGGTTTGCAAAGGTTTTTTGAAAAGCAGTCCAGATTTCGCTGTTAGATTGCTCCTTGGCAGAAAGATGGTTTTAATCCATTTTGCCATAATCTCACATAGAGCAAATCAGCCTTTCAGTCTAATCTTGATTTCTCTCTTATTTCTTTCAGTTTCTCTGCTACCGTTAGGAGTATCTCCACTTCACTTCTTTAGACCCCCCAAGTTAATTCTGGTAAGTTTACTTCAGTTAATTTACTTCCAGCCTCAGTGGTAAGCATAAAGTTCATTGCTGTTACACGTCTGCTGAGAGTTGTGGGGGATATCGATCCATGGATCTCATGGTGGGATCTCATGGTGTTTGATGATTCTATCTGATTCTGGCCAGGGTAGAACACTTGGTGTGTTAGATTAAAGCAAAAGAAATCCCTCAGCTGGGAAACTGAAATTCTTTTTAAAGAATCACAGTTGTCTGCAGATTTTAAGGCGTTGTTTGATTGCACCCTCCCATTGGACAGGTTTTGAGAGCACTGAGGCTGAGAGGAGGAGAACTCCACATTGGGTGTCAGAGTGCAGCATTTCTGTGCTCTTGTCTATGATTCATTCTCCACATTTACACTAGCACTAAGATGCTTTAAGGGATTTCTAAGGTGTTGAGATCCTCTTTTTGAACTTCGGGAAGACCTGCCAAGAGGCCTACATCTGCGCCTGACTTCACCTGATGTGGTCAAAAACCTGGGGTTATTTTCTACTGGATAATGTCTGCCAGGAGATCTTGTGTTATTCATAACAAGGTCCAGTAGAATCTCTCTGTAGCAGCTCAGGTATTTAAGTGTCTTGTCTTAAACGTTTCAATGTAGATATCCATAGGGATGGTATGGCAGCAGGGACAAGGGACTTATAGATAACTCTCAGTACAGGAAATTAGATGAATCAGAGCTTGCTGTTATAAAGGGTGAGCATTCTTATCCCCCTTATTGGCCTTTATGTTAATTATGGTATGTGTGGCATGTAAGGAAAATGTGAGCCCTTCTACACCCAGCTGTGTTGGACTCTACCAAAAGAAAACGTCCTGATCAACAAGAAGTGAAGGACAGAGTTCTGTGGGTTCTGCTGTGATTAGTTTGGGTTCTTAGAGACAGAATTGGGTGGGAAGAGAGAGGGACTGGAAGTCTCTTGGCTTTGACTGCTGCAGAAAATTGGAGGTTCTGCAAATGGCCATCTCTTTTGGGGTCCCACTCTCCAGTATTTTACAATATTATTAGGAAGCTATTTTTCTCAATAGATCCAGAAAGAAAACTGAGAGACAACAAGAAAAGGGCAGAGACCAGGTAAATATTCAGGAGATGTTTTTTCCCCCATAAAATTTTCTTATTCTTTAAGAGTACTAGAATCAAGTGCATCTACCAAGCTGTTTCCTAGGTTTAATATCACCTTGGAAACTAAATTCCCTCAGGAAGTTAATGATGGTTAGGCAGATGACAAATCCACAGTTTGGATACTAGTTTTTTTCTGTGTCCTTTTTCAAAACAGACAGTTTGGAAGTAATTAGACCCAGACTATAAAAAAACCATGGGATTCTGTGGCTAATATGTGCCAAAGGGACACTGAGGATTGTTCAGAGACCAAGGCACGTCAACTTAAGCCCTGTGAAAGCAGCACTAACACTCCTGGACTTTATTAATTTCCAAGTGCACAAAAAATACCTCAAACAAAAAACAAAACAAACAACCAGACAAAAACCCAATGCACTCCCCCTGGGGAAAAAAAAAAATTAAAAAAAAAAAAAAAAATCCCCCAAACCCCACCTGCTTCTTTCCCTCTCTTGTTCCTTTCTTTCAACTGATGTTACTAGAGAATGAATAGTCATGCATTATGCAGCACAATTATTCTATGGGAAATGTTCACAGTCATCTAAATTAATGGAATAAGTATGTAAGCTTCTAACTGCTAGACTCAGAGGATTTTCAAGCACAGACACAGTAACAACAGCTGGTTTCTTTAAGAACTCCAAGTAAATTCATTTTAAAAAATTAAATATGCCTACATGCAGCATATTTTGACTGAGCTGCAAAGAAAGAATCCCCATTGCTTCTGCTCTTACTGTAACATATTGCTTTTCATGCTTTCCCCAGAGTATTGAAAGAATGCTGCAGATGTTCTCATTTAAACGTTCTGTGTCCTGTTAAGTAGATGAGAGAGAAGTCTCCGTGCAAAGTCTCAACCACTTTTCAGAATGAAGGTTATGGAAATATTTTCCTTCTCCATCAGGTTTTTTCATGTGAGTGTTGAACTTCTATAAAAGAGTACCAGTTTTCACTTTTTGGAGAATATGAGGAAGTAGCGTGCGTGAACAAATTAATGAAATTTAAATTCAAGATTTCAATTGAGTTTCAGTATTTTTACTTGATCTTGTATTAGTGTTCATGAGTTAAGTAGTGTAAAATGGGGAACTGATATCTAAGGATTTATTTACACCATAATTAATACTTATAATTTATTTATTTACATGTTGAATTTAATACTGATTATTGAATGGAAACTGGGCACGTCAACAGTGATTTCAACCTGAACAGAACTGTAGAGGCAGTTTCACATTTGATATAGGAACACCTGCAATTTAACAGTATTCACAGAATCACAGAATGAATTAGGTTGGAAAAGATCTTTGAGATCAAGTCCAATCTGTGACCTAGCACCTCCTTATCAAGTAGACCATGGCACTGAGTGCTGCATGGAGTCTTTTTTTAAACACATCCAGAGATGCTGCTTCCACCACCACCCTGGGCAGCCCATTCCGATGCCCAATCACTCTTTCTGTGAGGAATTTTTTCCTCATGTTTAGCCTAAACTTCCCCTGGCATAGCTTAAGACTGTTTCAATTTGTCCTGTCAGTGCTTGCCTGGAGGAGGAGACACTGACCCTCACCTGACCACAGCCACAGTTCAGGAAGTTGTAGAGAGTGATAAGGTCACCTCTGGGCCTCCTTTTCTCCAGGCTGAACAACACCAGCTCCCTCAGTCATTCCTCACAGGGTTTGTGTTCCCAGCCCCTCACCAGCCTCATTGCCTCCTCTGGACGTGCTCAAACATCTCAGTGTCCATCCTAAACTGAGGGGACAGAGCTGGACACAGCACTCAATGTCCTTCCTAAACTGAGGGGACAGAGCTGGACACAGCACTCAATGTCCTTTCTAAACTGAGGGGACAGAGCTGGACACAGCACTCAATGTCCTTCCTAAACTGAGGGGACAGAGCTGGACACAGCACTCAATGTCCTTTCTAAACTGAGGGGACAGAGCTGGACACAGCACTCAATGTCCATCCTGAACCGAGGGGACAGAGCTGGACACAGCACTCAATGTCCTTTCTAAACTGAGGAGCCAGAGCTGGACACAGCACTCAAGGCGTCGCCTTACCAGTGCCAAATTCAAGGGAAGAATGTCCAAGTCCTGCTGGCCACACCATTCCTGATCCAGGCCAGGATGCCACTGGCCTTCTTGGCCACCTGGGCACACTGCTGGCTCACGTCCAGCTGCTGTCACCAGCACCCCAGGTCCCTTTGTGCCTGGGCACTGTCCAGCCACTCTGTCCCCAGCCTGTAGCACTGCAGGGGGTTGTTGTGGCCAAAGTGCAGGACTTGGCACTTGGACTTGTTAAACTCCATATTGTTGTGATGTCTTAAGTTTTAGCTTTCGTATTTCTAGATTCTGTACCACATTTGTGTATAACTCTGGACTTCATATAAAGTGCTAGCAAGTTCTCCTCATGGTTTAGTTAGAACAATCCTTTCCCAGCCTGAGAACCAAGGACACTGTTGCAGCTTCAGGCCAAAAAAGCATAAACAACAGCAGAGGAAGCCTCTCCCAGTGCTTGAATGGCTAACGAGAGGACTATTCTTTTCTTCTGTTTGACTTTCTGCTTCTGAGTTTCTTGTTTCTAATCTAAAGTTAATTGTTGTTAACTGTTTTCTTGTTTCAGTTTTAAAGGGTATGTTTAATTTTATTTTATTTTTTTTTTTTTACATAAAGGACAGTGATTCGACTAGCAGATGGTTTCCTTATCATTAGACTTTGAATTGCCTATATCAGTCAAAGGTAGATTTAAGAGATAACTTTATCTTCTCAAAATGAACAATTAGTTAATTGTGTTAAAGCATATAGATAGCTTTGAGAGGTAGATTGAAGTAAAGCAATAGTTTCATACTAATATTTGGTAAATATATGATATAGAAGCCTGCTCTGAGCTCCTTACTATATTATCAGGAATTATAATTGCTTGGGCTGAAAGGTGTTGGACAGTTCAGAAAACCAGGCAGGAAAAGGATGTGGTTTCAGCCTGATTGTTTTCTGAGGAACTTTTCTGATCTCTGCTGGAGAGAGGTCCCCTTCACTGTGTATGAAATTCTGGATTTGTACTGTAAAATCATGCTTCCAGGAACACAGCCCAGTCGTTGGTATTGACAGGAATGGAGGGAAAATCCTTCCTTTGCTCTGGAAGGAAGGAAGGAAGGAGAACTTTCACAAATATCTCTGGTATCTGGTTGGCAGCTACAGCTGGCAAAGCAGATGACCTTTCTGATATAGGATAAAAAAGAGAAATATTTTTGTAAATACATTTACTTATTATGTATTTACAGAAAGTTGATGTCTACACTTGCACATTAATGTCATTAGTTCTGTGTTTAGTTGACAGGTACCTTAAATTGCTTTGCATGAATCTTAGGCAGTAGCTGGTGTTTAAACATGGTAGTAATTTCTAGACACATGTGGAGCTGACCAGGAAACTCAAGCTTTAATTTATAAAATGTCTTGCTTGCAAGACATTAATATAAACTTTTTTGGTAGTTACCTAATTTCACCCCATTTTATGCTTCTGTCTTGGATTAGTTGTGATCTGGTTGCTTGGAATTATCTGCAGGGTTTAAATTTTTTTTTTGTATCAGGTTCTAGTTGCAGACTGGGAAAACCAATCACGATGGCAAAGAATATGGAGTATTTCCTTCTAAGGATCCCCCTTCATGCCCTCAAACTCAAATCAAAGCTCACAAATATTCTCTCCCCTTCTTCCTCCTATCCCCAAATTTGTGAGCCATTGTCACAAAAACAAAACAAAAAAAAGTATGAATGATGGTGGTGTAGAGCAGGGGCAGGTTCTCTCCCAAGTGGTTGATCAATCTGCCACCTCATTGCTTACTGATAAATTCACTCATTCAGTGCAAAACTCATGACAATTATAATAAAGCACCATTACCAATACAGCTACACTGGAGCCTGATAGATTTTCACTATTGCAGTCAAAATTGCATAGTGAGTGTAGGAATTAGTTTATTTTGACCTTATGTAAGGGATTTCAGTTGTACTTTTCTTTTCCAAAATTATCTCTTTAAACAGTGGAAATGATTATTGTACTTGAGCTTCAAACCAGCAGCATTTTGCAACTGGGTTAAAAATATATACTGATAATTTTGCTTTGTTGCCAGTGAGAGCTTGAAACTTTCTAAAGAAAAATAATTGAACCACCTCATAAATAACTTTGTGGCTTTTCACCATAGGGCAGCCAACCACATAAATAAAATACATCGAGCGTGTGCTGGATTGAACTACTTAGCATTTATTGCACTTACTTCTAGAGCATGTGGACTGATAATACAAATGGTATAAAATTCAGAATGTGGCCTTAAACACTGCTCCAGAGCTTCCTCAAGTAGAGAAATTACACCTTTACTCAACACAGATTTTAAAATGACTCAAAACTCTGGAGGCTTTTGTACAGAGGACCACAAGGGCGAGTACTTGAGTCTGAAACAATAATGAGCCCTTTACAAGGTTGTCTGCAGGAATTTATCTGTCATGCTAGAAGAAATCTACTGGAAATCTTGGTGGCAAGAACATGAATTGGACTTGTCGAGATTTAAAATATCCCAAAGTAGATTAATGTGAGGACATTCCATTAATCAACCTGGCAACAGGAAAATCCAGACAGGGGGAAAGTATAGAGCTGCCTAGCTACAGAGTGGCCCACTACTATTTTTTCCCATACACATTCTAGTACTAGAGTGTTTCTTGAGCTGTTCTCACAAATTTTATGTATTGGGCTGGCTATTGCTCTACATAGCACTTTATTTTTGCAATCAGATTATACTCTTTCACTGTATCTGACCCTCTAAACCTTGAGTTTTTTTCTTTCATTCAGCACTGGAATCAACAGGGATGTGCCTGGGGAACAGTAAAAAGCAAGAGGGGCTTGTGCATGTGGCTTGTAATTCCTAACTATGTAAGCATGCTAATATCAGATTTTCTTAGTCTTCCCATTGTACTGAGTAAGGCAAAACACCTCCCTGCATCCTCATTCCTTTGAGGTCCTGGGCTTAGCTGGAGGTCACACAGTCATTTGTTAATATTAAGGTTATATATTTGGACAGGTAGGGAAAATACCAACAGCTGAACCATCAGTAAAATTTGCACAGGCCCTTTATCTGTGTAACATATGTTAGTTCACCTTATTGCTGCAGTATGGCTTTTAGCTTCCTGGTATTTGGTAAAAACTAAGCAAACTTTCAGCAAACTGAAAACTTATGTGTTTTCAGTCTTTCCTCTACATCCGATAAAGCAACAAACTCTCAGAGCCAAGAGAATATATATCTAGCAGTTTATGTCTAAAACTGAATTCCACATTTTACAAACATTTTGTTTAATAAACATTCTTCATGCACCAGTGTAGCAACAGCCTCTAAGTCACTGTCATTTTTTCTCAGATCTGTAGTTCCTGCACCAGGAATGTGCTAGGCACCATTAGAGCTGCCTCTTCTGTTGTTGAGGACTTGATTGCATGCAGGAAGTGAAGGTGCTCATGTTAATTTGTATGACACCTGTCTGATGTCCTGAAGTGTGGATTGGGGATAAATACTAGTGGAATATTGCTAATGTGCTGTATCAGTTAATAGAGAAGCGCTGTCTCATCTTCATTCCAGCTGGCAGCCAGAATCCTTTGGAGTGATGCTACCAACACAAATTTATGCAAGAGTAACTTCATGTTCTGCAATTTTCCTTGTAGCAAAGTAGTAGCTAATAACATTTTACTACCAGAACTGATGTCTGGAATACTATCCATGAATGTACTCTAAACAGCAGGAACTTGAAATGGTTTCAAGACAGTGACTATGAGGAGGAAGAGGCTATAGTTCACTCTATTGTATTTCCATCTCTGTTTTTCAGCATATTGCTTCTGTCTCCTGAATTCTTCCCTTTACCACCAAGGGCCTAGAGTGCGACATTTATTCCTACTACAGACAGTCTTCTCTGGTATCAAGTTTTCACAGTCGTAGGAGACCAAATTTCTAACCTAAATTCCTTGGCACAGGAATGTGCCACATAAAACACAATGAACTTTTATCCTAGTATGATGTGCTTTCTTCTACTGTTGGCATGAGTGGCTGTAATCGGATTAGGAAGAAGGAAAAAAGGTCTAGAGAATAAGAAATATGGCAGCATGGAAATGTACAACTGAAAAGGAGCAAAGTAGAGTCAGCATAACTTTTCCTTTTCTGCTGCAAGAAAACTGGAGTTTCTAAAACAAGTTGTATTTTAAAAAATATAAAGCAAGCTGCCCATTTCATTTAATGTCTTCTGAGATTCAGTGTTGGAAAGTTCTCCTGTTCCCCAAGGATGCAGTGGATTTTCATTTCATCCCATGGCAGATTAGCCTGGAAGAATAGCTTCTTCCTGCCCAGGAGCCAAGTAGCTGGGGAAAAGGCACCAGTGAAGGGATAACAACACAGAGCAGTATTCCTTGGGGATGCTGCAGGCCAGGACCTGAGTGCCTCTGCCTAATTCAAGCTCTACATTCCACTTTATGGAGTAAATGGAATTTATGGAATATGGAAGCACTTTATGACATCTGTGAGGACTGCTGTGGTCTGGAGGCTTTCACAGTTCATCTAGCATCAGCTAGGAATTTGTGACCATGTTGGATGAAACAATTTGGGACATTGTACTCCAGAGGGTAGAGAGCGTTCTCTTTGCCTGTGCTGAAACACTAACTTGGCTTTTGTAGAATAAAGTGCATTTTCAAGACTATCTCACCCGTCTTCTAAATAAATTCATAAATGTAGGATAAAAAAAAAAAAAAACTTGTTCATCAACCCCTACACATAAAATAAATTGTTATGAAGATGCAGGTTTTGAAATGAAAGTCCTTCACAATTTCAAGAAAAAAAAATTTTGAATTTTTCTAGCCCAATCTCTAGCAACAGAAAGCAATTGAAATGCCATTTTTCTTTGCCTCTATTATGTGGCATGCTTTTTACCTTGAAGTCTTTGTTTGGGATTGTTCTTGCTTAGAATTTTCTTTCTTTATTTCTTTTTTTTTTTCCTGGTCATCATTCCTTCAACCCTTATGTGAGCTTGTAGTTGTGAACTGGCTTCTATTACTGAGTTCAGTTAAAATGTTTATTTTTTTTTTTTTTAGGCCACAAGTAAATGATACTATGATAACTTATTAATTATGATATATTAATTAAGTATTCAGTATTATATATATTAACTATTAAATATTATATATCAATTTTTTATAAATAAAGTATTTTCACAGTTTACTTTTTGTTAATCTCAGTTTCTGGCTAAGCAACGTGAACTTGGATTAGCAGCAGGGAGTTTGGTGCTTTCTGTTTTGCACCTCGGAGAAATGGGTTTTTAGGAGGGTATTTCTTGTTTAATGCTTTATAACTAGAGAACTAAAGAAACATGAACAAAGAGCTGCGGGAATTATTGAGGAACTGGTTATACAGCAAGAACAAGCAAAATTTTTTGTGAATTTTTGATTACTATTTTTATATTAATGTGAGGTACTACAAAACCACTTGACAACCAGGGCAGTGGTGCCAGAGTTGTCTTTCCACCTAAAGATCAGTGCACAGCATATCTGCTGGGTCATGAACTTTATTTCAGCACACAGTCCTTATTTGATTTTGAAAAGACAAAAGAAAGCCAACCTAAGCCTCAAATAAAAAAAACAAAGTACACAATCTTTTCTTTGATTATTCTGGACAAGGAAAGACAAAAATAAGTATTTTGTGTGACAAAAGAGATTGGATTTGACATTTCCTCTGTGAAGGACTGCAGAATAACCAGCAAGTTTGATGCCAAAAAATGACATTAACAAAGTGGTAAGGTTGGCTGGCAGTATATAATTCTTTTCTAAATTGCCAGGGTGTGGGGGCTTTAATAAAAACAAAAGTTGAGAGAAAAAGAAAATTCTCCCAGGTTATCTGGACAAGTAGAATCCGGGGATGAAGAAATTAAGCACCTTTGCAATAGTGTTGCCTTTCATTAATACGTGCTGAATATGCGCTGTGTTCCGTAATGGGGAGTCAGTGTTTTAGATTCCAGGAGCAACACAAAAAGTTTACCAAGGTGCCACCTCCACGTTAGCTATCATCCTTCAGTTTTAAGTCTTTCATCAGGTAACCTCATATTTTTAATTTTCTTCAACAGAAAGAGATGTTTTTAAACCTTAACGAGGCTGATGCAGTTGACACGCACGCATACGCTTATAATGCTCTGCATCTCATTAAAGGTACAAAATAGTATGTGATTCATAAGTGCTTCTCCACACTCCTGTGCAGTTTAAAGAGGAACAGAGACAAATAGAGTGTATTTTGAAATATTTATGAGTTTTACTGCTTGTCAGGAAAGGTAGAGGATTCTCAATAGCCAAAAGAATTTGACAGTTTTGTTACACGGTAAAGACAGTAACTAGAAACATATGAGAGAAGATTGATGTGCTTCCAGACTTCTTCCATAAAATACAGCTCTGTCTACCCAGGACAATATTATCCTGCAATTTCTTCTCTTTTTTAGTCTGTTGAACTGGATGCTGTGGAAGCTGTGACCACATGCATAAAGTTGCTCCATGCTTTCTGGAGTTTTCTTTGGCTGCAGGCACATTTTGCAAGCAAATTAAATGACACATGTTCACCCATTCTCTGCTTGTGCTAAGGCTTTTTGCAGGGCCTCCCTTTTATATTCAGGAGCCAAGAGTGTGGGAAGTGAATTAGCTAAAATTGTTATTTTGAAAATGGTGTAAAAATTACTTTATTAACCCTGTTTGGAGAAATGTGTTATAAGTAATATAGCTACCACTATTTTAATTTGAAAGCATTCATCAAGGTGCAGCCTTGCTAGACTGACTGACGGCTGGAAGGTTGCACCTTACAGTGGTTTAGGAATTACAACTGTGGCAGTCTCAGATCCAGACATAACTTTTCTTATGCTATTGCTACACAAAGACAACACTCTTGTGTGGAGGAGGTCAAGTGCTTTCAAGGAGCCAGGATTTACTGCATATCTGTGACATTCCAGTCCTGCAGATGACGTGGTAACCCACGTTTTCAATGGTATGAAGGCGGGAATGAATGAAAGTGACTGCCAGATGTGTTCATTAAATTTGATATTCCAGGGGGACAGACCTTCAACTACTTTTTAATAGTCCCATTGAATCAAAAAGGAAACGTGATCTTTCTTTCAAACAAAATTAGAATAAATGTTTCACCAGTCTTAAAAAAGTATGTGTAAATATATTTATTTCAATATGTGTAATATTCCTGGTATCTGCTTCATGAAAATGTTCTTTCTATAAGATCTTGACAATAACTGTGCTATTTTAAGGGCCCTACGCAGTTTCTATCCAATGTTTTTGTCTTTATTTCTCTGATCTCAGCAAAATCTCATTAAAGTGATGTATTTTAACCTAATGAAATGAAAATTTAAACACTGCTTGTCACTTTTTTGGGGGGAAAAAAAAAAAAAGCTTGAAGTACTTCCACATACATTCTGCAAGGGGCGTTTGAAATGCTCATTAAAAAATGTTGGAAAAGTTTGTCTGGAACTTCAGCACAGTTTTATTCCTAACTGGGGAAACTTTTGTTTTGAAATTGCGTTTACTGTTTGCTTTTCAAAGCCTTCATGTTTGTCTGGAGGCAGAATTCTAAATCATGCTCTTCTACAAGTGGTGGGTTTTTTTGGTTTTTTTGTTTGTTTGGTTTTTTTGCTTTTTTTTTTTTTTTTTTTTTAAATTTTAAAATTAAGATTCCCTTAATTCACCGTAAACCCTTACAAAGCAAGTGTTTCATGGAATGTGATAATGTTATTGAAGGTGCTGCTTTGAAGAGATGATGATGGTGATGGGAATATTGGACGTGTGTGCTGGCTGTGTTACATGCAGTTACATTTAATGTTGCCATAGAGAGGAAAGATCATGCTTACAAGAAAACATGGGTGCCATCAACGTGTTGCTGTTAACACAGGTGATCTGCTTTTCTTTTCAGCTCCCTCCAGGTAAAATCCTTGTCTGTTTCCCCCAGTGACATTGGACGTGCCGCTGTGAATCTTCACCAAAATGTAAACAGGATCGTGGTACGTGTATTTATGGTAACTGCATTTGTTTTTTAATCTAGAATGTATTTTAAGAGGATATGATTTTCTTTTGTGTGGCTGTTGCCAGCAGACACATCAAGTGCATTACTGTTGCTGTCTTTTATGTCTTCCTTGCTGTTTTCTCACAGACAATTTTAGAATGTGTGTAGGCTCCTGAAAGCTGAGCTAGTACACTTAAAGGCTGCTGAGTGGCTCCTGCCTGGGAATGGGGACATCCTGGGTTCACCAGTTCTTCTCCCTGGGCTGAGGCTCTGAGCACAGCTCTCTGTCTGTAGATGGCAGTGAGCATACACTATGCAACAACTTTTCCAATGCGGTGTCACTGTAAGAAACTCTTTTAGAATCCTGTTTTTAGACTCTTCCCCTGGTCTTTCTTTTCCTCTTTCCTCTTCCTCTCCCGTTTTTCCTTTTTCTTGTTGTTGACCTCTCAGCAATAGAACCTCTACTGATTTCTTCTCATCCCAGGTGTTTTTCTTTCACCCATTCTCTACACTTGCATTCATTTAACTTTAGCAGGGCTGTATTTTTAAGTGTTTGGTGGTGTGGTGTTTTTTTTTTTTTTTTTTTTTTTTTTTTTTTTCCCCAGGTAGAGAAATGTTATAATGTAACTTCCAGAAATGTTATAATGTAATCAGAACAGATAAAGAACGATGATTTCTCATTCCCTTTGCTTGAAGTATTTGTTTCTGTTATTCAGCCAGCCTTTGGAATTGAAGGCTGTGGAAATGTCAGTTTTAAAGGTATCCTTTAGAGCCAAAAGACTTGCTGCTGTTTCACCTGGGGATCTGAAGCCACAGGGGAGGAAAAAAAAAAAAAAAAAAGATAAAGCCCGTGGAGAAAGAGCAGGACGGCTGCTCCCTGGGTAGGGGAAGATGAGGGAGCTCAGGGGATGTGTGCGCTGGGGAGATCAACCTGGCCTGTGAAGACAGCAGCCTCTGACACTCAGCAAAAGAAAACTTCTAGGACTAATAAAGAATGCAGTCAGATGTGACTGTGATGTTGCAAAGCAAGCAAAATGAGTCTGAGGGGTGTGTCTCAGACTAAACCTGCTAATACCAGGAAAAATCCTGATTCAGCCTGAATATCACCAGTGTATTTTTCCATTAAATCTACTCACCTTTTTTTTTTTTTTTAAATAATATTTTCTTCTGAGCCGAGTAGATAGATTGAAATATTACCAGCCTATTCACGCTGACAGTTCTCCAGTCTGATACTCAGGCGGCAATGTTTAACAACTTCCAGTGAGAGAGATGAAATGGGGGTGGGTGTGTAGAAATCCAGTCTGTTGGTGTACACTTAGTCTCTCTAATATTCAGTGGGTATTGTGTTGCCCCTTTCATGAGAGAAGGTTAATCCAGGACTTTTATTTGTGCATCTTTTCCCCCCACTTTACTGTTCATATTACTCAACTCTAGGCTCCAAGTTGGACATTCCTAGTTTTCAGGTCCTGTTTTTGTAGTTATTTCAATCTCCCGGGTGGATATGAATGAAAGTAAATAAAATGACATGGCCCAGTACCACAAAAAGCGGTATTATCTCTTCCCTGGCTCCTGAAAGGAAGTTTTCTGCATGCCATCCATACTTGTGTACAATGCAGGGTTGCAAGTGCACCAGAATAAATCTCTCCAGATCATATTTTTTTTATTAACTAGAGAGATTCTGTCAGCATAAGTTCAGAAGTTTCAGTGAGACCTCATATTTTCAGGCGTCCTAAATCTTTTCTGTTCTGAGACAGACACACGTGCATGTAATGCCAGTGCAAATAGCCAGGGAGCCAAAAGGAAAACATGCCAGTGTTCACTCTTCTCGTTACTGGGTTTTAAACACGAACAGGCAACATGTAAAACAGAAAATTAAAAGGAGAGACAGGAATGTGGCTAAAGGGTTACTTTGGAATAAGAATGCCAGAACTTGGTGCTGGTTTTCCACTTAGGTGAGACAAGTCCTGCCTTCAAGCTGTTATGGATACACACTATTTTGTGGCTGCATTTCAGTTCCCTTCTTGGAAAAGCATTATTTTTGCGTCTGGGGCTGGAAGAAATAGGCACGTTGAATTGTGAAGTACCAGATGTTGGAGGAAGGGAACATAATGGGAGGTGAGGAGGCTGCTTTTAAGCTCTCCAAGGCTACTCTGGAAACTTTATCACATAAACAATGAATCCAAAGTTATGGAAGCACAGGATGTGGAGCGAAACCACTGAAAAACAAAAAGCACACATGAGAGAAAAGTGCATGTAAAAAGCATGCTGTTTGTAAATGAGCATAAAAGGAAATGTCTTTCAGATGAGCATAGAAAAGTAGAAGTAGCAGGGTCAATTACTCCAAGCCTGCAAAAGCAATTCAATATCCAAGAATCCAGATGAAACTCTGTGCCCCTTGGAGTCAGAGCTGGCAATAGGAGGTCTGTGTAAGTAGGATTTCTTTCCCCATTCTTCAAGTCTGTTATGTGTTACTGGAGACCTGTGTTCTTTCCAACATAACAAACATATGCTAAATTCTAGATTAATTAGATCATGACTTTATAAAGTAAGCTGGTAAATGTGCCCTAGGCCAGGAGCACAAGGTAATTATTCCATACATGAGGAGCTTACCTATGTGGCTGTTTTGGCTTTGATCCTGCCAGCTCTTTATGTCATACCTAATCTGAAGCAGATGGGCTCTTCTGTTGAAGTCATTGCTTGCTGACCCGAAGTTTTCCACTGAACCAAGCTAGCATCAGCTGAAACATTTGACATGAAGTCAGAAGAGTAATAAACTGAAATATGCAAACTGAAAAGTTGTTTCTGGTCATGCTTGAATCATAGAAGATTTTGGGTTGGAAGGGACCTTTAAAGGTCAATGTCCCTGCAGTGAGGACTGCATTTTCCTTTAGGAAAGGTTTTTCCTCTAGAACAGGTTGTGCTGTCCAACCTGACTGTGAATGTTTCCAGAGATGGGACATCTCCCAGCTCTCTGGACAGGCTTTTTCAATGAGCTGGACACAGTGCTCTAGGTGGAGTCCCAGCAGAGGTGAGTACCCCTCATCTCCCTTAACCAGTGAAATTCTTTTTGTTTAACATTTACACGAGGGGAAAAAAACCCAAATAACAACTTAAAGTATTTCTTTAGTATTTCTTTAGCCGTATTAATTCTCACTGTAATTTTTTCCCACCAAATATTCATCTGAAGACACTTGGAAAATAGTTGTAGAAGGAAGACTATTAGGTCACAGTACCTGTGAGGTGGGGTGCAGTGTACACGCCTGCTGGTGGGGGTAGCACATCAAAGATAAACAGCAGACCCAGGTAACTTCTGGACTTATCCATGAATTAAATGGATAATTCTGAGTTAGAGATCCAACACCCACGCTGTTCTTCTAGAAAGGGAATGGTGACACATGTCTGATAGAGCAGGTTGCTTTTCTGGCTGCTATGCTTGACTGCAATGTTATAAACAGCACACTGTGTTCATTTTCCGAGGTATGGTGTTTACCATTCTTTGTTTTAAAAGTTTATGGCTCATTTCACAAACCTTGAGAATGTAAAATTAATTATTCCTTAATGTAAGGAGATTTGGGACCTCTGGAGGTGGCATCTTGTGTCTGACATTTATGGTATTTGATGTTTTCATAGTTAATGCATTGCAACCAATCCCTTTCATAGAGGCAGCAATACATCTTATTTGCTTGGCCACGCTAATGGCAGGTTAGTGAAGCAAAATTGTGATCAGATTGTGCAGAACCAGTGTGGGTTTAAACCTAGAGTGGTTTTTAAGTATTGTTATCTTATCTACAGATAAGATAACCAGAATATCCATGCAGAACTTGATATGCTGAGAGGTCTCAGCCAAAACCATTCTCTTCTGGGTAACTAGTAAGTTGGGGTTTTTTTTCTAATAATTTATTTTTCCAAATAAATTAGCTATTTATTTGTCACAAATTAGTGTACAAGTGGGTCCTTTTATTTCAGATTATAATGGAGAAATCTATACTTGTCTTCAAGTACAGTCACAGGTCATTGACATTCAATATATTCAAGACCTTCAAATCTCATAGCAGTATTACTTTTTTTTTTTTTTTTTTTTTTTTTTTTTTTTTTTTTTTTTTTTTTTGTTTTTTGTTTTTTTGTTTTTGCTTGTTTTAGACTGTCTCTGGCCAAAGCCTAGGAACAGGAGTAAGGAGCAGCAAGTGTGGAAATTCAGGCTGAGAACCAGCATATTCCTCATGTTCTCTCCTTGTTTTTAATGGTTGTAGTTTTCTGATGTTTAGTGTTGCTGAGAAAGCAGCTGCACGTACTTGCTGTCACTGTCTCCTGACAGGGGACACCTGTGAAAAGCCTTTGTTTTGTACTAATAACCTGTGAGCCTGGCTTAGAGTTGGAAAAGACTGCTTCCCCTGAAGGGCACATGAGCAGGATGACGCTTTTCAAGCGCTTCATTCTCAGATAAGACAGAATAAATGCTCACCAGCTTTCAGTTAACTTTCCAATTAAAAGTTTAAGGGCAAGTGTTTTGGTTTTGTTTTGTTTTGGTGCCAGTGGTGAATCTGTGGAGCTGGCAGCGAAAGGCCACGAGGCAACAGTCTCTCAGTCCTAAAAGGAAGGTGGGAGGAGAACCTGCATCATAGGAGCTCTCTCAGAAAATTGGAGCTGAGGCAGTAACTTGAAGTAGAAAAGTACATTAATTAAAACACTATATGGGGCTGAAAGAGCAGTCCAAGGGCCCAACAGAGCACATCCATGATGAGCATTCAAGGCAAACATCTTTGACACTGGAAGTTTTCCTTGGCTGGTTCCCTTAATCACTTTAATCCAGCAAATGTTAATGTATATCCTGAAAAGACAAGAAGATTCCCCAGAAGTATTCCTGTACTAACATTATTAATCAAACCTTTAATGTATTCTGTTCTTTTTTGGCTAAAGAATAGAGGGATAAATAAATGTCTTGAGAATCAATAAATCTGTTCAGTATGTACTATTTGAAGCCCATGATTAAGTAAACTTTAGTAATTTGGTGCTCAATATGTTGCAGGTTTTTTTTTTTTTTTTCCTGAAAGAATCAAACTCTTCTAGTTTTCCTAGGGAATTATATTGCTAGCAAAGTCATTAGTGTTTGCACATCAGTTTTGAGCCAAATTATGAATATCCCTGAATGCAAAGGGGTAAGTTTCTAAGCTACATCATTACAGAACAAGAGTATTGGGAATATGATTTTTTTTTTTTTTTTTTTTAATCCAAAGTACTTGGGGAGTTTACTCCGGAGTATTCAAATTAATCATTAATCACAAAAGCAATTTGTTGGGCATTTGAAAATCGTTACCAGCTTAAAAGACTTAGTTTCTATTTCAAAGCTTTCAGTGGGCAAAAAAAGCTGCAGCTGTCACTAGAGAATACCCAATCTACACAGCAATTTAAACTCTGTGTTTACAACAGACATATGTGGTTTAATTTTCACACTTTTCTGTAATCTACTTTAATATATATTATTCATTAACAGCAGGGAAAAATAGCCTTCAATAAAGCAAGTGTGTTTGATGTGTTGAACCTGGCACACTCAAAGCCGGTCTGCAGAGTTCCTCATGGGACAAATCGATGGGAAGCATCTTGCCCTGCAGAGGTCCAACAGCAGCTCCAAGCTGGGTTTATGCACACTCCCAGAGAGGCTTTCTGGTGAAAAATAAGTGACACTGGGGATAGGACAAAGGATACAGCAATTTTCAGGAGGTCGTTGCTCTCTTATACGACAATTACAGTATGAGTTATGCCCAGTGTAAATTTACAAGAGCATTTCAATTTGGTATTTAATAACCCTGCCTTCAGGAAACAGGCAGCTCTGAAATCTCCCTTTCTGGCACAGATGTGTAAGTCCTGGGCATCTTGCCTTTTGGAAAATCCTTCACTAAGTTGCTTTGGGAATTAGCATTGCTACAGAGGCATGTAGCTGCAGAGAACCAGATAGCGAGGAGGAATATTTGAATTTCTGTATGTTTTAGTCTTTAAAAAAATGCCTGTATAAGGAGACATTGTTTTACTAAACTATATCGGTTTTATTACTTGTGTACAAGGATTATTTGCACTTGTTTTGTAAAAATGGGAATGTATTTCAAAACGAAATTAAAGCAATTAGTCGTGTTAAGACACTGTACTTGTTTGCAAACGAACCAGTGGGATATTCCAAGTCAGAACAACAATTAAACAGGAAAATTAGGATAAAGGCTGAAAATACTGGCTTAACCTGACAGGGCTGAGATACAATCTGATATGCTGTTGGTCAGGGTGGTGGTAGCAGTCTGATTAAATGGTGGCTGCAGTCCTCTTGGAGTGATAGATGTGGTTCTGTTGAAGCTGTGATCCTGTAGAAGTGCCTGGTCTTCCTCTGGAGGTCCTGTGGTGGTTATGTAGCACTTGTCTTCTGGGAATTCAGTGGATAAGGCTGCTTGTGGTGTTCCAAACCTAAGATTATATCCAGGTAGCAATGGATGGTCCCCTGGGTGGAGCATCTCACAATGGGATGGTGCAATTTTATCAGTCATGCAGCCAGACTTTGATGGCCCATTAACAGAAGCTATTCCCTGGAGTTATCAGGGTTGAGTCATGGAAGAGATAAAGAACACTGCCCCACCTGGTTTTAACAGCTTATGAAGATGGTGATAGAATGTATGTTTTTGGTTGCATCTTTCATTGTAACCTAAGACAACACCTTGTGTTGCCTTGTCTTCAGCAAACCCCCTCCTTCCTAGGAGGGCTTTTCTTTCCCTTGATGTGAGACAATAAAAGGCATTTCATGTTCAAAGAAATACATATAGTCTGTACTCAGTTCCTCATGGAATTTTTGGGAAGGTAATTTACTACTTCACACATTATATTTTTAGTTTGGATTTACAATATATTACATTTATATTTCAGGTGATATCTGTGTTGTGACGGCAGAGAACCATAAATATGAGTTAGGGTCTGGAGCAAAAAGATTGCTTTAGCCTTACTGGAAAATGTCTTGGTTTTTCCTTAATTAGGGCTCACTAAGCTGGAGTTTGGGACAGTCAGTGTAAAAAATGTATGGATGCATCTTCTTTTCTGAAATCCTTGTGCAGCTCAGGAAATCTGGTAAGTAAAAGACCAGATAGAATGTGTGTTCTACTATAATTATAGTGATTCAAATGCTCCATACATTTGCCTTACCAGATTTAAGCTGAGTTTACATTTAAGTGGATGTGAAATTTAATAGGCAAATGTATGGCATAAAGCTGTTTACTGTGCCAGAGTAGTGAGTGGTTGATGCAAGACCATGCTCAGATTGTAATTAAATAGTCACAAATATAATATTTCTTCCACTTTATGGTAATTCTCATCTTAGAAGAATTTCTGTACAGGTGTGTTGATTTAACCTGTAGTTATCTGCTGTAAGAAAACAGCTGGAGGTACCCCATGGGACCAGCCAAGTCAGTTCCAATTATCCCATCAGATTTGGGGTGGAAAAAAGATGTTTCAGGATGATGACGCAGGAGTGGACTGGACTTTTTGGACTCTCAGTCACAAATACTCTTGTAGAGGTGCAGATGCACTCCTGTCTCTGTGCTGATCCCGTGGCTGCCTGATGAGCTGCTTATCTTTTACATCCTGGCAGAGAGCTGATCAAAACTTTTTAATTGTTTGACTCCAGCAAAGTCTGATCTTTGCCTACTGAGCCGCAAAACAGCTTGAGCCCTCCACTCTTCGAAAAATGCAGGAAAAATAATTGGAAACTAATATGTCTCTCTGAAATAAAAGCTCCAGCTTAGGGGAAAGAAAAACCAAAACCAACCCCCCAAAAATGAGTTTCCTCCTTTTTTTGTCAACTTACACAAAAATTATAGGTGAAAGATAGATTTCATCAACATATCTGGAAATGTTCTCTTTTCCACCCTGACTTCCACTTGGATGTGAAGAGCTCAGAGCTGATTCAGATGGTGTCTCTGGGATTTGTAGATCAGAAGCTTTTATGGAAATAGTGAAGATATTACATGATGTTATAGACAAAATATAGGTGATCCTAAAAAGTTGGTATCACCTTGCTCTGCTGGAAGTCCTTTTATTTCCCCTTCTAATTTCTTTGGGAAAATTCCACGGGAGAAGAGTATTATCTGCTCGGAAGCAATGATCAAAAGTGTAGGAAACGTTTAAAACACCTCCCTCTGAATACAAACCTGGCTGAAGTAAACACGAGAATGCATATTAATATCACCATGCAGATAAGGCTGTGGTCTTTGTAGAAAAGCCCGTGATTGCACAATCTGTGCCCGAGTTCCACAGCGCTTTTTTTGAAAAGCGCCTTTACAATGCACTGCATTGATATAATGACAGCAAAGGGCAGGGCTGAGCTGTGCATCCATAGCAACAGGATACTCCAGTGGCTTGTAAGATGCAGTAACACCCAGCTCCTTATCAGATAAACTGCCATCAGGTCCAAAGTGCCTTCATCCACCCTCACTGCCCTGTGAAGAGAAGATAAAATATTCAGCTGAGAAATGTTGATAAGTACCAATGGGCCACAAGGCAAAATGTAGCCACCAGGACCAAGAGGATGTCAAGCCCTGGAAATATGAGTAATCACAGGAGAGAGGAACATCTCCAAAACTCTTCAGCATTTGTAGTTTTCCAGAAACTGCTGATTTCCAAAGCTTAAGCCAAATTATCAGTATAAAATAAAACTCAATAGATGCTGACAGGCAAAAAATGTGGTTGGGGAAGGAAGAAAAGCCCAGTATGCAGGAGCATAAAGCTTTTGTTCTGCAATTTAAACAAAACCCAACAAAGCTTATTTCAGAATATTATAGTTTTTTGTTTGGGTTGGTGATAAATTGAGGAAATCTTTGGTTTTGTGTTTACTGTTTAAAAACATCAGTAAAGAAGGTCAGTAGATGTCTAGCTAAGGGCCTCAGCACAAGCCAATTTATGAAACTGGGATTAACCAGAGTGAGCAGGAATCTGTAAGGCTCAAGGCTCAAACATCCAAGGGAAATTTTACCGTGGCATATAGTTTTGGGAATTATACTGTGATTGTGCCTAGACCTTTTAATACTCCAATGCATATGTATCTGCACTGATGTATCTTATTTACTGACATCTCATTAGAGTTGACAAATACTGCATCAATGCCTCTGTAAAATGCTTCTGCAAATGTTATGAAGCCCTGTGCTCTATTCTTGTTATTTGAATATATATTTGTGTCAGAGGTATGACAATTTTGCATGTCACTACATCTTCCTGCTGTCATCCAGTTGTTCTGCTGGAGTAACCAGTAGTTTTTATTCAGTCTGCACAGCCAGGATCCTTCCCACAAAAGCTAGGATGTGACTGAAGAGCAGGATGTGTGCCTGGGTCTTGAGGTAACCTCATTTTCTCTTGCTGGCATGGGAAAGGATGTTCTAGTTCGAAAGCAGACCAGTGGGAGATCAGAAATACAGAAATACAATTTAATAGGAAAATGAGGATAAAGACAATAATAGAGAAACACTGACAGAGTCAGGAGACAACCCGACGTCCTGTTGGTCAGGGTAGCAGTCTGATTAAATGGTGGCTGCAGTCCTCTTGGAGTGAGAGATGTGGTTCTGTTGAAGCTGTGATCCTGTAGAAGTGCCTGGTCTTCCTTTGAAGGTCCTGTGGTGGTTATGTAGCTCTTGTCTTCTGGGAATTCAGTGGATAGAGCTGACTGTGGTGTTCCAAACCTCAGATTATATCCAGGTAGGAACCCTTGGTTCCTCCCCCTGGGGGGAGCATCTCACGGTAGGATGGTGTAATTTTAAGTCACGCAGTGAGGCTTGATGGCCCATTAGCAGAAGATATTCCCTGGAGTTATCAGGGGTCAGTCATGGAAGAGATAAAGAACACTGCCCCACCTGGTTTTAACACCTTATGAAAATGGTGATAGAATACATAGTTTTGGTTGCATCTTACGTTGTAACCTAAGACAAGGAGCAATGCTACCGCATCACTCTAGCGAATTACGAATTAGCAAATATACAAATTAGACATCTTTTAAGAAAAATAAATTGGACTCCATATAGAAGTGTGGAAGAACTGCAGGGCATCTTCAGTAAGACTGATATAAAGTGACCTCAGAAGAAATCATCTTTCTTCAGGCAAAGAAACAAAAGCAGTTAATGTCACTTTCTTTGGGTGTTTATTATTTCCTTTCCCCCAAATTTCAAAAATAAACTTTCTGACCATCATGCATGAATGCTTGGTCTCTTTACAGTGGTTCTGACAGCTGGAGGAAACCTGTACTGCTGCTCATATCTATTCTATTTGACAGGTATTTATTTTAGTATGCATAGTTAAGGATTCTTCCAAGAAAAAGTTTCAAAAGCAATATAGACGTGACAGCGTGTGAGTAAGAGTGGGTTCTGTGACTCCATGGGCAGTAGAAGATATCTCAGAGTGAGTTTCCAACACAAAATTTAGTACTGATTTAGTATGATTTGTAAATGTCTTTTTTTGGTAGATTAAATGAACCAAAAGTACACACTAAATGTAATACTTCCCTTTCGATTATCAAAATAATATATTGCAGACAATATAATTTGAAGAAGAAAGGAAATTTCAATATATGAAAAACTGAATTCTACAGCTTTTGGAAGAGAGCTGAAGTTTAGAAAGCATGCCATCCAAAATTCTTATAATTAAATAAGTTACTGAAGAAAGTGTAGAGAGTTTAAAAATATTCCTGTCTCAAAACTTCTGCATGATCACATTACTTTAGGCTTTGTTCAACAATATCAAATCAGTTTTATCGACTTTAGGTTGCAATCTTTTTAAAGCTTTATAAATCATAATAAAACCAGCCTCACTTTTGCAGATGAGACTTAGAGAAAAGTAAAAACATCTTAATCAGCTAGAATGAGAAAAAATATGATGTGGTATTCAAATAAGGCCAGGGGAGAAAAAGGTAGTGGTGCAATTTTACTATTTCAGAAAAGTTCTAAGTCTGCCCACTTTTATTTTCTGACTAATTTCTAAGAACAGTGTCTTGGAACAATGTTGGGCTCTTCCCAGGGGCTGGTGTGGGGCTGTGGTTTGGATTTGTGCTGAGCACAGGGTTGATAACACAGAGATGTTTTTGTTATTGCTGAGCAGGGATCTCACAGAGCCAAGGCCTTTTCTGCTTTTTGTGCTGCCACACTGGAGGAAGCTGGGGGTGCCTGGGAAGGGACACAGCCAGGACAGGTGACCCCAAGGGGCCAGAGGGATATTCCAGACCATATGGCCTCATGCTCAGTATGTATAGAGTGAAGGGAAGAAGGAGGAAGGAGAGGACATTTAGAGGGATGGTGGTATCTCCCCCCAGTCACTGTTGTCTGTGATGGGGCTCTGCTGTTCCAGAGATGGCTGAGCACCTGTCTGGCCATGGGAAGCAGTGCATTAATTCCTTGTTTTGCTTTGCTTGTGTGTGTGTGTGGCTTTTGCTTTCCCAGATAAAATTCCTCTATCTCAGCCCACAAGTCCTCTCCCTTTTACCCTTCCAGTCGTCTCCCCAAAATCAGAATGCCCCATGTTCCTTGCCTTCCATGAGAGCATGTTCCATGTTCTCTTGCTCTTTTCTACCTTGAGGAAGGCAGAAAACATCTAGATAATGAGGAAACCTGAGAGCTGAATCTCAAACCCATCAGTAGATAGTAGAAAATAATTATATTCTCGCTGTATTCCATCTGCCTTTGATTTAGAGCCAAAATATTCTCTGTGTGCTGTTCTGCTGATTCAAATGTTAGCGAGTATGTGGATCCAGATATGGGATCTGGGAGGGATATGAACTAGTTTATAAATTAGAGCAGTTACAGAGCTGGCGGATTTTGTGATTTTTTTTTGAGCTCTACAGTTGTGGTAGGGGACTGAACTCATTAGTTGGGAAAGGCTTGTTAAAAACTGTGCACTGATGTGTGATGAGATATTAAGAAGTCAGAGCTTTATAACCTAATATGGAAAGATTGTATACAACGATTATATTTGAAATTCTATTCTGTCTCTAATGAAAAAATAACATATTTAAAAATGCAATTGAAAGGCCAGTGTATACAAAGAAAGTAGGAAACTTCCTTTGTCTGCAAACTAAAAAGTTTAGTCTCTGTTTTACACGTTCTAAAAAATTCAATTTATTAACAGCATAGCTCCAAAAAGTAAGTGTCATGATACTGGGATGAACTTTCTTGTACAACCCACATTAACAGTGGAAATGTTCTGCTTTATTTCCGCTGGCTCTTTCTATCCCTACTGGAACTGTTTTTCCAAGTTGCTGTTTGTTTCAGAAGCTAAGAGATACTGCAGAGGAGAGCTCTATTAAATGCTACCTCCAGGAAAAACGGAGAAGTTCTAATTAGCCTTGGAATGCAACTACAACTGTGCCAAACCTGACATTTACAGAGGTAAAAGCAGGTTGAAAGTTTTGGTGGTTTTTTTTTTTTTTTTTTTCCCCCACTTTTATGTTTCTATCAGTAAAGTTGGATTTTACTTTCAGTGAAAATGTTGGTGGAAGTTCTGTATAGCTCACAAATTAAAATTCTTCAGAACTGTTCAGAACAGTTCTCAAAAACTGGCTAACTGGCTTTTCTTAGGCGCTGTGCACGCACCAGATAAAACATAAGGCATCAAAATTTCCTGACATGTTATTTCCTTTCTTAGAGCCAGTGTCATCTGAAAAGAATGGAAGATTATTTAAAAGGACTGACAGTGTTCATTTCAAGATTAGTAGATTTTAGACTGGCTTTCAAACATTCCGGGACTAGCACTTCAACTGCAGATGCAGTAATCTCTAAGATTTTCAGAAATTACTATTATATATTAAAAAATCCTCAGTCTAGAACTAAGATTAAAGGTTATTTTTTAATTCTTAATATTTTTATTAATTGAGAAAATGGAAGAAACTGTGGTGATATTGGACAAATGTCAGATAGTAAGTGCTGGAAGATATTTATTTTTAATATTTATTTCCTGGCTTTATATGCCTTCTGTACATTTTATAATTTGATCTCTCACAGAGTGGTGAGAAAGAGGTGCAGGGAATGTCTTGCAAATCTATGTGTGTTTTCAACATCACGGTGATGATATACCCATGGCAAAGAATAAGAATTATTTTGCTAAAAAGCAGGGAAAATCAGTTTATAGTGCCTATCACAGGTAATTTTAAAACATATAGTAGAAATTTCTTGGCAGTTGCTGTAAGATATTGACTGCTGTGGGAGGTGTTCAGCAGAGCCTCTACATAAAGCTGCAGTCAGAGCCCACTATTCCCCCAAAAGGTGCCAGCTAATGTCTGATTAAACTTTGAGGAGGAGGAGTCACTCAGTTCAAAGACTGAATTCTGGATCAACACACACAGAAAGAGGAAGAATTGAGAGAATACATGGGCACTTAGCAAAAGTCTAGTCTCAGAACTGGGATGGAGACAAAGTAGAACTGTTGAAATAATTGTTTTATTTGCAAGGTTAAAAAATTTAAAAATTCCCATTCAGCACGACGCAGTAATTTTTGGGCCTGAACCCATGTACAGCAGGCACTGAATGATTTTTTTTTCAAACCAGAAACATGTATGTGCAAATGTATTTCACATAAAAGAAAGAAGATTTAATTATTTGTAATCCAGTCCTCTAACACCTGAGTTTGTCTCATTGACTCACTTAAACAAGCAGGTGAGGTTTAGACAGAAGTATTCCACTGTCCCCAAATTATTGCTTAGCATACGTAGGTGCCCTAAGCAGATCACAGAATTACATAATAGTTTGGGTTGGAAGGGATCTTACAGATCGTCTCATTCCAACTCTCTGCATTGGCAGGGACATTTTTCATCAGATCAGGTTCCTCAAAGGCACATCCAGCCTGGCCTTGAACCTTTCCAGGCACGGGACAGGAGTGTCCACAGTGTTTATGTTCCCACTGCACATGCAACAACGGGGTGGTGAGGTGGCCAAGGCTGATTTTGGAAACTAGTTTGCTTCATAACTTCCTGATGGGGAAAAAGAAGCTGTGAAGGTGTGCTGGTAGATGCCATGATATATGCTGACACATCCTACTTGTATCTTCCTCTGAGGGAAATTTCCTTTGGCTGACTGACTACACTTTGCACAGTGGAAATGCCCACTTGACTCTGGGCTGCCCTGTCCTGCCCAGTGTGGTTCCTCTGCTTCAGGCAGCAGTTTCATTACAAACTACAGAACATAATTTTTTATATTAGGAGAGAGCTCTCACCTCAGACCTTGTTTCTTGCCATGATGGGCTTAGAAGCTGGTGTGTGAGAGTTGTCACAGACAGTGGAGACCTGAACTTCTTTCCACTCAGAGGCAGGGTGTAAAGCATCCAAGCTGGCTGTCAAAATGAGTTTTTTCATGGGTCCTAGTAGCACAGTTAAATGACGGTATTGCAGTTTCTTGGGAGACAAAAAAACTTTTAAAAGCAAATACCTTATATGGTGATGTAGAAAAAGAGAAGAGTGAAGAGATATTTGTCTTTCCCCCCACATTTCACAATGAAAACTGCAGTTAAAATGGTGCGTGGGATTTATGCCTATGTGCCCAAATACATGCATATTTATGCCATGAATTTCCCTGAAGTGTACCTGAGGCAAAGTGAACGCTGAAATATAATCCATCCTTTTGCATAAATGCCTGAATTCTGTCTTCCCCTTCTTGAATTTCTCTTTTTCTTTGTCTGAAATTCATAAGGGATCCAAAGAAAGCATCAGGATATTTTTACTTTAATAGAAGCCTTAAGCATGAATGCTGCACTGGTCTCTATGAAGCTGCATTATATGAACATTTTTTATTGTTGATCAGATCTTGAAGCACTCTGTTTTTCTGTAGTCCTTCTTCAGGTTAAACATCCTTTCTATAAAACACAACTACTTATATGTCTGTACGTGTATGAAGAAAATAAATTGTTCATGATCTGACCCATAAAGAAATATTTATTCTTGGTAAGATACTAAGCTGTTGTGTGGCTTGGGAGAAACAACTCTGCCTCTCTGTATTTCCTGACAGCTGTGAAACAATTCTACTTCAAAAGTCACAGGATTTGAATTTCAAAATAACTTACAGGCTCCAAGCAGGGCTTTAATGTTTTTAAAACTTTAGCAGGCAACTGAGAAAGTAGCTGAAAATGATTCTAATTGTCAGGAGAGTAGTAATTTTCATGTGTACAGGGCTTTAAAATTTTGATGTTCTTTTAAGAACAGTTGGAATGAACACCTTAGTCCTCTTGGAACTAAATGGAAAAAAAGAATAACCCAAAACCTGCTCTGTAGGAATTGTCTTTAGAAGTTACAGCAAATGACTGCTTCGGTTTAGTCTCGTGGGTAACTTCCCCTTCCCTATTAAGTGTGGCTTTTTACAGGGCTCTGGCACGTGCCATAAGGTCCAGGAGGAGGAGAGCGTGCTGGGCACAAAACATCATGAAAGTTGGGAATAAATGGTGGTGAGGGACTGGCACAGGTTGCCCAGAGGAGCCGTGGGTGTTCCTTCCTGGGCAAGGTAGAAAGCCAGGCTGGATGGGGCTTTGAGGCGCCTGGCCTAGTGGAAGGTGTCCTTGCCCATACCAGGCACATTGGAAAGAGAAGAATTTAAGGACTCTTTCAACCCAATCCATATTATGATTCCACTGATGTGTCAAGAGAGACAGTGAGGAATTGAGGAACCTGGTCTTGCCCTGGTATTTATCTGTGCTCTTTGGAAAATTGACTAAAGGTAGTTTTGCTGGTTAAAAAGAATGAGTCAATGGAGCCATAAACATTAGCCAGATGCTAGCCCAAGGTGGAATAATGAAGCGGCTACTCTGTGAGTCTATTAAATAAGAACTAGATAATATAAATATAATTAGGCTTGTCACTATGGAGCCTCTTCTCAGATGGGTCAGCTTTTGTTTTCAGCAGAGTTCAAGGTCTGGGTGATAAAGACACCTGCGAGTCACTCTTAGATACTTGGATTTCTCTGAGGCGTTTAATTTAGTATCACATAATGTTTCGATTTAAAAATAGCACATTGTGTAGCATTAACAAGCCACACAGCAGATGAACTAGAAGTGTCTGACTGATGGGTGTGAGGGGGACCAGTCTGTGTCTCCAGTGGAGTGGGCAGCAGAGCGCTGGCACAGACTGCAAAGAGCGATAGATCGCGTCACAACTCTGCGATTGAAAACGAAATCCAAACCGAGGGAGGGGCACAGTAGTTGTCTGTGCTGTGTTAGGGGGGGCACTAGCCTCTGCCCCAGGAGAGCCAGCAGCCAGGAGCCAGCAGGAGACGGCTGTAATTAAATCTCTCTGAGCGCAGGTTCCGTTCCTCTAAGCCCAGGTAGCAAACCTAGAGGGACAGTTAGGAAAGAGGAGAAACCAGAACAGCGGTTTGAGAGAAGTGATGCAAAAGGAGCTGCTCTGGGAGCCCAGCTGCTGCTGGAACACACCTGGGTGACATCACAGGTGCAGCAGTTGTGCTCTCACAGGCTCAGATGGGATGGGATGGGATGGGATGGGATGGGATGGGATGGGATGGGATGGGATGGGATGGGATGGGATGGGATGGGATGGGATGGGATGGGATGGGATGGGATGGGATGGGATGAGAGCCAGTGGCCCCACAGAGCCTGTGTGACAGTGTGGGCCATCTCTGCCCACTAATGAAAACTGAATTTTTACATGAAAATGATCAGAATCAATCCCCCGTCATTACAGCCAAAGAGGTACTTTTTACTGCTCCCGAATTAGCTAAGTTAAAAAAGACTTTAGCCACCAACCTCGAGAACTGAAACATAATTTGTTTGGAGAGTTTCTTTGAGTGGGGTTGACAAATCCTTCTTAGCTAAAAGGAAGCTGAAGAGTACCGGGGTCCCAGTGTTTTCCTTACTACTGGGGACTGCCAAACCCTGTGGTCCCTAACCCAGAGTGCAGCCTCCTAGGCTGGAAATTTAAACCCCTCAGAGAGAGGTGACCCTGTAACCACGGGAAGCGCCACAGATAAATTAGTAGAAGGCATTCAGAAGGCAGCATGCATTCAGGTGATGTATGAGTGTAAGGTAACCCCTTTACAAGAATCACCTACGGTGCTGAGAGTAGATGCTTCCCTGCAGGAGATACCACTGCCCAGGGAGGCAAAGTGTGGGCCAGGGGAGAGGTAGCCCAGGAATGGATTAATTTTGGATGAAAGTACAGTCCAGTAGGGCCAGTAGTCAGCAAACAAGTCAGAAACTCGTAGAGTTTAACACGTTCAATTTAGTCCAAGAATTTCACCCAGGATTTCCTCCTATTCAAACCAAGTTGGAAGCGTCTACTCACGAGACAGGCAGTTTGGTCACAAGGTTGGCAGAAGGACATGCCGAAAAAACTGATGGACAGCCTCTCCACAAAACAACTAGAACAGGTAGTGTCAGAGTGGCCAGACAGGGCGTCCAAGAAATCACGCACAGAGGAGTATAACATAAGGCCAGATGCACCTCCCTTAATAGATCTGGGTGGAGACGAGTGTGTACCAGAGAAATCCCATACAAGGAAACCGAAGACCTCACCCATCTTAGGAAGACGAGGTGCTAGGGGCTGGATTAGGAAATTTAAGGATCAAAACCTACCACCTTAGGGCTTTGCTAGCTGCAGCGAAACAGAGAGAAATTGTTGCTGGGGGAATTCCAGGGGAGATATTCAGGGAATAACCCTTTACTTCCCTCAAATTCTTATGTGCATGAAGCAGGATCCTGTGAAGAATCTTGGGATGGACAGAGGAACCGTATTAATTAAAATAGGGTACCCCTTGTGGAGAGCGCTTTGGTGGTGCAGTGTGTTTGTTAAAGTACGTTTGTTGCAACACTGCTGGTGTACTTACTGTTTCCAAAGCTGTTGTGTTATTTCTTTTTTGGCAGAGGAGGCTGGATTTGCACTCACGTGCCGACGGAACCTTTTAAAGTCATAAGGCCAGTTTTAACAGGAACGTCTTCCCCGTGACAGGGTGGCCCAAAGAGCTTCAGCCAGGAGGTGGTATGCACAGTTTTCCGAGAAATTCTCAGTGACAAACTGCACCTGGACAAAGCCCCTCTCCAGCTTATCAGAAACACTGTCTGTTCCCAGGAACTAGTGCTGTCTCATGAGCACCTGGTTTATAACAAGCAGCCTTACAGAATTTGTTCTTGTCTGAATAATAACCCAAGTAGAATAATATTTCTGTTGCTGAACCGTTAATGAAAGTTACCAGTTTGAATTTTGGCCAGGGTGGAAGATTACTGCGACTAAAGCTGACTCTGTTGAGACCCAATAAACAGTGGTCCAAACAGTGGTGACATCTTTTTGAGCTCTCAGCTCCCAGAAGATAGCCAGCAAATGTGTGTGTCTCAGGCACTGATAGCTGGATGGCTGTGGAGCCAAGGAACTCTTAGTAGCAACAGACAAGGATGGTTGGTAATAACCAAGGACTATTGTTATTAAAATCCTGCGAGAAAGACAAAGTTTTGGCTGGGGAAGGGTGGCCAGGTGGAAATATGGCAGCACTTTTTCACAGGAAAGACCAGCAACACAGTAGAGGAGAAGTGCAGGAATGATTGGCAGGAAGTGGACATGGACTATCAGGCAGACTATTAGGGACCACCCAAGACCCTCAAAGCCCTCTAACCCATGCCCAAAAGATGTGAAAGAACAGACTGTGCATGATGACTAATTAGCATAGAAAGTGAGAAACCTGTTCTTTGTGGCAGTGAAATCTGTCCATAAAAAGGTACCTCCTGCACCCCAAGCCTGAGCAGTGCCCTCCAGACCCTGGACATCTCATCAGCCAGACCGATGCAGCTGGATTGCCACTTACTGCCTGGACCGATGCTGAGACCAGGAATGGCATGCCATCAACTGGACTGACGCTGGAGCGAGGGCTGGTGATCCCTTTCCCCCTCTCTTTTATTTATTTTTTTCTTTAACTCATCTCCCCCTTTACAAATAACCTGTTTAATTTCTCTTTTCCCTTCCACCCTACAGTTTTTATCGAACCCACCCTGGCATGAACTTGATTTCTCTTTTCCCTTTGCCCTTCTCTTTTGTCCCAAACCTGCTCCTGTGTGCTGTATAGTAGGTCAGGGACTAACATACCAATTTCCATGTCAAGCACGTAATTTACTAGTAAAACTCTTTGACTGATGGAGGACCCTCTGACTGTTGTCATTCCTTTCAACCAATGGACATTTCTGAATCTTAAGTGCTTCTTCCCTATTAAGGGAAGTTCATTCACAGACCACTCCAGCAAAGACCTTTTTTCCTTTTACCTGAAGGGTATTTTCTGTTTTACATCTTGCCTCTTGTTATATGCTACACTTATACAAGAGGAGTGTGAACTGTTTGAACTGTCTACCAATTGCTGTTGATAGAAATACCTCAGGTTAGTCCCCTGTCAGGATTTTGGATGCTCATGGAAGTGAAAGAAATCCTCTGTGTTTCTGTGTGTGTGTATTTACTTCGTCATCCACATTCATAATTCTGATGGTTTCTGATAGCAGTATAGGCACTTTTCACTTCTTTGATTTATTTCTACAATAAATAGTAACCCTTAAACTACCTTTATTTTAGCAGTGGAATTGTACTTTGCTACTTTCAAGCCCTGTGTAGTCCTCATGACATGTATAGAGGCAGTTTGTATCATTCCCAGCCCTCATTTCAATTTCCTTCTAAACCCTAGTTAAAATTATTTCTATGCCTGAACAGTTTTGAACCAGTTATAGAATATATTGTGTAGGAAGCAAGCTTATGCTTCTCAGCCTTTCAGCTATTTTAATACAAAAATATGGTATTGCACCTAAAATAATTGGAAATTTAAAAGGCTATGAAAATGGATAATTTTATTCTGAAAACAAGTGTCAAAACTTCCATACTGAAGTTTAATTTTGAAATTGTCATTTATAATCTGAAAAATTCCCATTCTAGCGAAGGAGATGCTGGGAAATTATAGTACAAAATGTTGAGTTGAGTCAGACACAAAACTGCTTTGTCAGAGTTTGTTCTGTACATAACATGAAATTCTATTTCAAGTGAACCATTGTACTAAACTTGAATTTTTCTACTTCAAATTTGTCCCTAAAGGTATTCCCAATCTTTAGTTGAAACTGTGTTTTGCTAGAGTAAAATGTCTTGATCATGGTTTTGACAATGAAATTAAAAATCAAATGGATATAAAAGGAAGCTACTGAATACTCCTGCTCTTAACTATGTAAACATATGAATTTATATATATATATATAAAAAATATACATACTTGCCCCACAGGGAAAGCCATTCCAAACCCTAGAAACGCCAATATTTTGAATTTAGAGCTCTTAAATGCAATAAGATGGAGTGTGTTTGAGTAAAAGAGTATTTTGGCCAGTTGTATTTTACTCTGCCTTGGAAGGATACAGCAATGAAACTGCTTTCATTTTAACTGGGGTTATGGCACTGTTTTGTTTAAACCCTCATGAGTCCCTTCCAAATCAAGATATTCTATGATTTTCCATTTTCTCTTTGTTAATTCAGAGATTATAAAAAAGAATCCATCACAGTAAGTGAAATCTTGGCTTGAGTCAAACTTTCTAATTTTATATTATGCTTCATTTTTGGCACAAGATTCTGGATTTAGGCCCTGAAAGTTGTAGTTAGGAAGTGTGTAGGTGGCTAAGGCATGGAATAAACCCAGAGCTTGCTTTTACTTTAGTATTCATGCTAAGGATAAAAATAGTACAAATAGTAATTGTAATAATAATAAATGTTCATCAGAACATATTTTCAAAAGCAAATATAGTTCTATTTGTTTAGATAAAAAAACTCTTTCAGTGAAAAATACAGACTCTGCCTCAGTGTGAATGGGAGAAAATGGGACAGTCAAATGCTACAGTTTCTGGAAGTCAGAATTCACTAGGGCACCATATCGACTTTTAAAATAAAGAAACACATTAGTTGAATTACACTTTGATGTGGGGGATGAATTATTTTATAAAGCCAGCTCTCTATTTATATTGTCTAGTAGTCCTTGAAGGGAGAATATGATTGTAATGTGCCCATTTAGGAGTTTTTTATGTTGTTTTATGTTCTGTTTGACTGAAGAATTTTAAACCTAAGTAGCTAACTTATTAATGAATTAGCTATTCATTAGTAAGTAGAACAGCACTTGAGTTTAATAGCTAAGATTTTAAATCACGAGTACTTTAAATCATGAGTACATACAGATCCATCATTTTTACAGATAGCTTTTAAACTATTTTACCACAGTTTTGGCATAACATTCTAGCTGAGATATCTTCATCATCTTCAATTTTTCTTGGTGTGTTGATTTGGCATGGCCTGATTTTTTGGTAGTAGGGGAGGAAAAAAAGTGTTTTAAACAGTTATTTTACTTCTCATTATCCTCCTTGGATTGTTAATAATAAATTTACTTTAATTTTAACCTGATTTGCCCTTAGTGTTTTTTTTTCTCCCAGTCCTTATCTCAACTCATGAGCCCTTTGTTCATTTTTTTCCCCCTCCTCTGCCCAGCTGTAATGAAAGAGGGTAAATGAATGACTTTCATGAGGACCTGGTGTTTGGCCAGTGTCAAACCATGACACTTGGCATTTCATTTTCAGGAGAATTTTTATTGGCTTATGAAGTATACTTAAAATTTGACCCAATTTACCATGTGTCAGTGTGTTATTCACACTTTAAATCTTGTTCTAAACTGGTAAAATTATTTTTTTTCCACAGGGGAAAGGATTTTATGCGGCTGAAACACATTCTTTGTTAGTAGAGAGTTGACTTTCTTTTTAATGGTCTAGTATTTTTGGTCAGATTATTAGTTGTCCCTGGATGAGGAAAAGACTATTTGAATGGCTGTTCCTTTTAATCCAAATAATCCTGGTCTCTAAAGAGATTAACATAAACACGTATAGTTGCTTCCTTTTGCCTCTGCTTCAGTGGTTTGGTTAGTTAGACTATATGCCATTTCTGATTTATAAAGACCAAGCCAAAAAACAAACTAAAACCCTGTGAAAGCAATGGCTAATTAAAACCATAACTGCTGACTGAGAAAGCAGCATGAACTGGGTAAAAAGTAGATTGTTTATTGTTCACGACACAGACTGGGTCAGAAAAGAATTATTGCTCACATGAGATACTCAAGTATCTGTTTGCAAGCCTGTGCAAGTTGATGTAGTATTGATGCTCTTGCACGGACCCAGTGAACTTTTAAGCTGGGTAATTTGCTTGAGGAACAAATTTTGTGTGAAGTAGGCATCAATTAAAATTGTTGTTGGGAAGTGCTCATTTGTGAGATACAGCAAATGGAAGTCATCTGGTAATTGACTGGGCTTATGCTGCTAATATGTGAAATTAATCTCTTTTGTAGCCTCGGTAAACACTGCTGGAAGAAACAATCAAAAAAGGATGGTTATTAAATTTTTTTAAATTAAAATTGTTGCCCTCACTGATAAAGACCCTTGCGTGCAAACATTATATAGTTAATTTATATACCTCTTTAATTCTAAGTGCCCAGCTCCTTAATTTGGCCTCTCCTGGACAAAGAAACTTCCTTGTGCACCCAACTGATCTCAATACTAATGAAGCTCAAAGTATGACACCTTTTTCTTTGAGATGCTGATTTGTTGCCTAATGTATCACTGTGGAAGTTTCAACACTTATATGAAATGAATTCCTTAAGAACTGGTAGAGTGGTGTGTATACATAAAGTCATATCTCTGTGCAGATATTACTGCTGCCTTCAACTGGACCTGTTTTCTGCCACTCTTTATATTTCAAGCACTGCCTTGCTTAGGAAGCAGCTCTCAAGTGCTCTAGCACATCAATCAGAATCTTACAGTCTTGAATGGCGAATTCTGTCTGAATGTTGGTCCTGCCTCAAATCTTGTTGGTTATTTACCAATTCTTTAGTTAAGGTACAACAACTATTGTAGGGTTCAGGCTGGGATAGAATACAAATACATGTAAGACACCTGAATTTACAGAAAATAAGTAACTTCACCTACTTGACGTCTAATAGCTTTCAAAAACAGATTTACAAAATTCAGACTATGTATCCCCAGGACAGTGGTGGCCATGAGGTATAACTTGAGCATGTTTGGAGTTTTCACCAAAATAAATCATATTCTGCACAAGCTCATATATTATTTTAGCGTGAAACATACTTGGTCAAAAGATTTGTTTGGAAGAATTCTTCCACTGCTAAAAAAAAAAAAAAAAAAAAAAAAAAAAAAAAAAAAAAAAAAAAAAGTAGCTGGAACACGCATTTAAATCTCTCAATATTTTAGCTAGCTCTCCTGTAAAAAAACCCAAACCCAATCCCAAACAGAATGTGCAGAGGATCCAGCCCTTGAACAGACCAAAGACTGATGAAGACAGATTCCAAGTATGAGGTATTGATCATAAAGATGTATTTTCATTTACTTAAGGCAACCCAAAAAATCCATTGGTAGAAGTAAAATGCTTTGGCGCTCTATCATTATTATGCCAAGACTGTTAACTATAAGGTAGCTTGGTTATCACATTAAATGTCAAAAGTCATTTGACATTGAAAATGTGTCTCTGCCTATTGCAGAAAGCAAATAACTCTGGATGGCATGTTTTCCATTTGCAATTCCTGTAACAGGTCTAGGAATGACAATGTATCACAGTTGCTTTTCTGGCAAAAATCAAACCAATAAAATGTATTCTATTTTTAACAATAACAACAACAAAACAACAACAGAACAACAATTATATTAATTTGCTAAATGCATTCAAAATCTTGAAGTAGAAGACTGAATAAATATTTAAATCCTTATTAGAATTTTTTTGAAATCTAGGCAGCTCACACTACAGCTCCTTGAGGCTTTTTCCTCTGGGTTTAATAGTTAGCATGGAGAATCTGGCATAGGGAGGAATCCTACCAGTGCTCCGCTAACAAAACTGATCTAAAATAAATGAGTGTTCTATGCATCAATCAATTTTTGTATATTCCAATACTTCCAGAGCTGGGAAGGAACATCTTCATTCATCCTGTCTCCTTTTGTATTATTAATACAGAGTTATTGTGTGCATTTCAAAGGCATAACTCCAGGACAGAGTTGGATAGTTTGCATCATGACCAATGCATTGAATATGATTTCAAAAATGTTAAGGGAGGAAAGATTAAATGAAATACTCCAGAGCAGACCATGGAATCAGAATTTTATATGAACATTTGCCTATAATATTAAAATTGATTGCTATAAGCAAGTTAATGCAAGTTAGTTTGATCTTAAAATGGAAAACTTGTGAAGCACTGGTTCTTCAGTCTTCACATGTTGAAAGAAGAACACATATCCATTTCAAGATTGCTTTGGGGTTTTACTCTGCAGGCATGAAGAAGATGCAAATATTAGCCTAATATTTAAATATTTTGAAATGAAGGATGTCTTTAGGATATCAGATAGCTAGCTCTTGGGGCTTTGGTAGGTTTTGTTTATTTATTTGGTTTGTTTTTTCTTTTTTTTTTTTTAATTGATGGAGAAATTGAAAGACGGGGTCAATGCCTGCTGAGATGTTTACAGCTACTCACACATCCTTATCTCTAATGGGAGTGCTACAGTTCTAACAAACTCTTTTGCCTGTAGGTAAATTTTCGCTTTCCAAACGTTGTCAGCTTGCCTAGGGATTTAACTTGAGGTGAAACTCAGGCTGGTTATATTTATGTTTTAACCTGAACTTGTCAATATGAGTCTGGGGATCAGGATCCGGAGTTCTACCTTCTTTAATCAGGATTTTATCCATTTTACTTACATGTGAAGATGACAGAGTGCAAATCAATGTGCTATGCTTAACAGTGTTTAAACAAGCAAGTGTCTGCTCATTGCCAGGTACTGCTATTTTCCACTCATAGCTAGACTTTGGCTCACCAAATTCTTGTAACACAGACACAGAAATAGCAGTTAAAGTTCTGACTGTAACAGAAAATTTCACACACACATTGCCCTAGGCTTTATATATATCTCCCTGGAATAAATATATAAACCATAAGCTTATAAATTCTGCTTTTTTTTTTTTTTTTTTTTTTTTTTTTTTTTTTTTTTTCTTTCCTATTTGGTGAAACAGAAGCAGGAATAGAAGGAAGCCCTGAAGCACAGATCATGTTATTTTGTTCAGTAACAGGCATGGAACATGACAAACCAGTGACAGCAGTGTGGCAGAATCACAGGAGACACCGACTAAAACTTCCACTGGCATCTTTCATGTCCTGAGATCTGTGTTCCTGGGGTCACACAGCTCATATCTTCCCTGAACCTTATTAGACTGCTCCAGCAGGATCATCCGTATGCTAATGAGACCTTTGAAATGCTTTCCATGCTTTTGTTATTTTAACTTCCTAGCACCTATCAGAAGGACCAAAGTTCTCCTTTATTATTTTTACTACCTTTTAGCGGCAGCAGCCTGGGTGGCAGTTTAGGGTGAGTGGAATTAAAATTCGGTGCACTGCTAATGACTCAGTACAAAGTCCTCTTTTTTTTTTTTTTTTTACAGGAGTAATCTCTATTTCATCTCTGTTACAAGCAGTGCTTTTTGGCCAATTTATAACTGCAGCTGCCTGGAGAAAGCCTAAAGGAGACGTGATAAAACCAGACTATACAGCAAAACATATTCTATAAACACACAACCTGGACAGGGAAATAATTTGAAGTATGAGGGGGGAAATGTCAATTAGGATGTCTGAAACCCAATTTGGCTTAAAATCTGAAGCATTATGTATATGTGGCCCTTGCCAGCTTTCCATTTATCCTTGGAGGGAAGACAGACATCCATCATACCTGCATGTCAGCTACTGTCAACAGTGCCAAAATTCTTCACTGGACTTTCTCATCTGGCACAAGTTTATTTAGAATAGATCAGTGTAAGAACTCTTGCTGTGATTTTTCCTTAAAGACACACAAAAATTGTTTCATTTAAAATATATACAATGAAACTGAGTAACATCTTCTGAGTTGCTATTGATACAAGCTTGCCTTCATTCAAATGTTGCTGCTTATTAGGAATTACTTTTCTTTCTATGATTAGAACAATTTGAAAGGTTCTAGAGTTAGAAGAGTCTTCTAAAGATGAACTTATGTGCTTACGTACACAAATATACTGAAAGCACCTCTCACAGGTCTTAGAGGTCTTAGATTTTTGAGGTCTTTTCCAGCCTAGATGATTCTATGATTCTAAGTATGTCTGCAATGCTGTGATTAAAAAACCCAAGTTTTCCTCATGTCTGAATGAAAGATTTCTTTTCACCTCTCAGATATGCAATATCTAATCACCTTACTTCCCAGTGGAGATCTATTACTTACTATTAGTTAATAACAAATTTGACGTATTTCTAAATCTTTTGTCACGTGACTTAGCCTTACATTTTTTTCTGAACTTACTAAGATGATTTCTTTCTACTTGGGCCAGATTTTGTATTTAGAGAATATCAAATGGCCTTGCTCCATTTGATATTCTCTAAACTTCTTTTAAGCACAGACTGGAGTTCTCATGGGACCCTGGCTTTACGGGGAAGCGCAGGACAATACTGAAGTATGAAAAATACAGAAGCATCTCCTTTATGTGTGTGTCCATGGTGTTAAGTGTACATTGAAGTAAATGTTCCGTGAATTCGGTACTTAGTAGTTTTCAGCTTTTTACTGTTTATAGTCAGGTTTGGAGCAGACTTTGACAAATAAAACTGTAACAGTTACTTTAAATTGCTTTAGCCACATAACTACTGCCTATAGAGCCTTCATATGTTTTATCTGAGTTCTCTGAAAAAATGAATGCAATGTCTGTAACAGTTGTAACAAAATCTATGATGCTGGAATTGCTGTGCCCTCTGGTGTTTTCTAAAGGGTGTAATACAAATGTTTGCAAAACCTTCTGTACCTATTGAAACTCCTAGGGGTAATCCTGTTCAGATTAGACCATCAGACCTTGGGCAGCTGTCTAAAAAAAGATTTGCAACTTTTTTTCTTCTAAAGACAAAGTGTTTATTTTTTTATTTTTTTTCTTTTTCTTTTACTTTTTGGCTGGACCTAAAGTCTCCTTCCTTTATTTAACAGTGGTCTACTGCTTTCTTCTGGAGTTAGCATGCTTCCTGTGGCATTCCATCATTGTGTCAAGGTGGTGCTTCACAATATTTTTCACATTTTCTGCCTCATATATCAAAGTGTAGAAGTTATCCATAAGGCATAGCTGTCATTCTGTAAAATTTTTAGTAATGCTCTCATTTTTATCTGACAGCAAGAAATACCTAAAGTAATAAAAAATCATTTCCACTTCATTTTTGCTTTGGTGCTCATTCTGTCCCTGTCAGTGTCTATACATTATAGTAGGTGAGATTTATACATCCCCTTACTTGGCATTTTGGGAGAGCCATGCACAGAACCTGGACTGTGAAATTATTCCTCCTTTCAGAATTAAAAATATATATATATTATTTCAACTCACAAAACCTTCCACTGAATGTATTATATATGCTCTATTTGAAGATAAATCAACACTTCATTGAATGGTTTCTGTTGGTACAGATTCTTACATTCTCCTTTTTCTACAGTTCTGAAGATCATTAAGTTTCACAGTATATTTGCAGTGAATTATTTTATTCAGGAGAGGACACAATGACAAATCTGCAGTTTATATACTCTTCAGTTGAATTGTGTCATTTATCTGCAAAGTCAGTCCTCTAAGTAATTAAAATAATCCTGAGGAGAATATAAAATAAATCTGTCATGTTTTAAAGTTATAATTTCCATTCAAATCAATATACACTGTCATATCATATAGCTGTAAAAAATTGTTGAAATCTGAGTATCAGAGCTTTTAGCATATTTTACCTATCCTGGAAGTTTTTCCTCAATGTTCAATGTTATTTCCATGCAGCCAATACCTTTCTGTGATCACTAAAATGTCATGTTTTCAAGGTCATCTCTTAGATCCTTCACTTGGTTCTTCATGAGGTGCAGGTTAACGCCAAAGAACACAAGGGATGACTCTGCAGTGCATTTGTTAAATCATGTCTGAAATATGAGAAGTATGACTAAACCAGAATTATTCAGTGGAGTGATCCTTAATAGAAGTCTAATTGTGCTGTAATTCCATCTGTTTCCCAAACGCTCCCACATTGACTCCTCCATATTATTGACTCCCACATATTGTCGCAGATTGATGAAAAAGGCTTTGGCAAAGTTAATGCAAATATTGGCAGGTTGTTTCAGTGCCTCCTAGTCAGTAAAGGTACACAGATTTAAATTTCTTGTTGTATGGAGGCACTCTGTCCAGTATTAGCAATTCAAATAAGAAGCTGTGAGTTTTACCAGAGAGCAAGAACTGTCAGGGTTTCAAAGTTAATTAGACTAAACAGACAACTAATTACGTCTTATTAAAATGTAAAGGACCTGTGACAAATTGCACTAATTGCATGTTCTTATATATCTGAAGAGGTCAGGCTACTTTAAAAGCGTGTTGTTAATGGAAGACAAATGTAGTTTTATATGCTCGATAGGAATATTATAAACTGCATTATTTATGACTCTGGTAGGAACACTTAATAATTTTAAGCTTTAAATCAAACTGTTCATTAAGCTAGGGAGTCAGCACACAGTCCTGAAAATAGTCTGTAAAAACCTGCTGCCAATGTAATATTAATTTGACGATCTGTTGTTTCCCAGCCCCTTGCCCCTTGGCAACACAGATATACTGTCATTTTAAAGTATGTAAACCCTAAGGGAGTTAAAGCTCTTTGAAGATTTCCCCTGCTGTCCCAACCAAAGAGCACCAAAACAATTTATCATATTAATATTTTCAAGAACTATGTAAAAAATCAACTGCTCTCAGGTTTAAACCTTTGCAGCTCCATGTGATAATTACCGGTAAAATGAAGTAGAATGAAATCGTGGATAATAGGACAAAGAATATGGAAGGTGAGGAAATCCCCTGAAGTCTTTGTAGGTGCTTGTCCTAGGGTGTCTTTATGATGCTTGTTTCCCAAATTGTCTGTTCTGTTTATGCTGGATACTAAGTTCTTTAAGACTAGTTCCGAGGGCAAAGGAGGGGGGAAAAAAAGAAGCACCCAGTTTGTTTTCAGAAACTGCACTCACTCCCCCCACATTCCTTCTCCTGGACTGTGTTTTCTGCAGCACAGACAGACAGCAGGACAGAGATCTCCTTTGCTTTCAGTTAGTTTTCTTAGCTAGCTGAGGTAGAGATGTTCCTTGGACTGTGGCTTTTCTTTTTCTTGGAATTGATCAGTCCTGCTCTGGACTGAAAATCCAGAAAAACACCGGGAGCTCACACCTATGACCCACTGGGGCCCAGAACAGCATTTTCCAGTGAAGGAAGGACTGATAAGAGACTGACCAAGATGACCTACACCCCAGGAAGAGGATTTTCTGAATTTGCCATCACTTCAGAATGGTGAGAGGATTTATTGCTTAATATTATTCATTTTTTTTATGATTGTGAATACTTTCCTTGTTAAAATAAACAGTTTTTTACCCCACTCTTCTCCAAGGAAATCCTTCCCAGAACCAGTAGAGGGAGAGGCCACTTGAATCTTCTAGAGGGTCCCCTTTGGAAGTTTCCTCCCAAATTTGCCTGTAGGAGAAGAGAATACAGGTGACCTCACCCCTCATAAGTAACAGATGTGTCAACTAACAAATACAGCCTCGCCCCTCATGAGTAACAGCTGTACCTGATAAAGATAAGTGAGATAAAAGAGGGGGTGAGCTGGTAAGGAGAGGATTATCATGGAGCAGGATCTTCGAGGAGAATGAAGGAGAGAATCGTGGAGCAGGATCACGGGGAAGCTGGAACTACCACTATGAGGTCAGTCTGGGTTTGCATTCAGAGCCTGTTGTTGGAACTTGCAGTCACAAGGGAAACCTGCAGCAGGAGTCAGTGAATGGTTGGAGTAAGGATTGCTGAGGTGTAGAGAGGAATAAACCAGGACCCTTTTCATGCTGTGATGAACAAGGAGTCTGTGTCTTGGCTCACTTTTACCCTCTAGTAAGAGGGCTGCTGTAACATTTGCCCTAAACCAGTACAGTGTTGCTGTTAAATATGGAGCCATTATTGCATTTCTGACCAGATACACTAATATTTGAAGTACAAATTATCATCCATTTAAATGCTTTAGAGTAAGTGTAAAAGCTGGGGTATTATGAACCATGCCAAGACTAATGCAAGAGTGAAGATTTCCTATGATGGAGCAAAAGGGAGGTGCCATTTCAAATCACAGCTAACACAGGAGGGCACAGAATCACTTTTAGAAAGCCTTTGTCACGGGCTTGGGAGTACATTATTTCTTAGACTGCTCTTAGGGTGAAAGTCAGTGCTAAGAAATACATCTGTGTGTGAAGGCCAAGAACGCCACAGTGATGTTAAATTTATAATGCTGGCACAGGGAGGTAACCCTACTTGCTAAGAAAGATATCCAAAATCACAAACTTTCCCAGACACTTCCATAGCAGAGAGCATGGAAGACAGTGTTAGAAATTTTGTGGTACTATAAGGGCGTTACAGGTAACAGTCTGCAGGCATAGCTTTCATTTCAGGTACTGTGAAGAACAGCAATGTCCATGAGCCTCTGAGTTTTTGGGGGGAAAGATGATACGGCTGAGTGTGATGTTTAGCTTACATCATGTTTTTCTTTCATCTTAAGAGTTATTACATTTCAAGTTTATTATTCTTGAATTTTTGCACATTTCTCCCCATATAAATTAATGTCTAGATCACTAATTATTCTTGATCATGCTGGTAGTTTGTAAGAGTCCCAGGAATCCAACCATTGTAGGCCCTAATTGCTTCCAGGTTAGTGAAAGGTCATTAGTTTGGATTTTTTTTTTTTTTTTCTGACAGCAAAATCATGTAGTTCTTATTGAAATACATTATTTTGGATGAATAGATACACATTTCAAATCTGAGTAAACTCTAGGAAATAATCTGTAGCAGGAGAGATGTATTTTGATACGGAACCCTTCATACTGAAAAAACCCCACAAAATTAACCCCACAAAGCCAAAGAAACAGGACAGAAGTTTGAGTGTGGCAAATACAGAGATTTAGATTCCATTTCTAATTAAAAAAAGAAAATCTTTCCTTGCAAGCATACAAAATGGTAACACAAAACATTTTTGTTTTCTTCTGAGTTTAAAGGAAAGAGATACAGAATCACCTAGACTGGGAATGACATTGGAGCTTACCTAAGCTATGATCGAACATCACATTGTAAAATAGACCATGGCACTGAATGCCACATCCAGTCTTTAACGCCTCCTGGGAGAGTGTCTTCACCACTTCCATGGGCAGCCCATTCCAATGCCCAATAACCCTTTCTGGGAAAAACTTTTTCCTGACGTCGAAGCTAAATCTCACCATGTGCTGTTAAAGTCAGTGTCCTCTTGTCCTGTCACTGGGTGCCTGGGAGAAGAGACAGACCCCCACACGGCTAAACCCTCTTTTCAGGGAGTTGTAGAGAGTGATAAGGATGTCCCTCAGCCTCCTTTTTTCCAGGCTAAACACCCACAGATCCCCCATCTGTTCCTTAAAGGACTTGTGCTTCAGACTCTTCACCAGACTTGTTGCCCTCCTCTGGATGTGCTCAAGAATCTCAATGTCCATCCTAAACATCCAGAACTGGACAAAATGGTGTTGACCAGTGCCAAGTCCAGGGGAAGACTGACCTTCCTGCTCCAGCTGGCCACTATTCCTGATCCAGGCTAGGTACCATTGGCCCTCTTGGCCACCAGGGCACACTGCTGGCTCACGTTCAGCTGCTGTCACCAGCACCCCCAGGTCCCTTTCCACGTGGGCACTGCCCAGCCACTCTGTCCCCAGCCTGTAGCACTGCAGGGGGTTGTTGTGGCCAAAGTGCACTTGAACTTGTTAAACTTCATATTGTTGGATTTGGCTCAACGATCCAGCCTGTCCAGGTCACCCTGCAGAGCTTTCCTACCCTCTGGCAGATTGACACTCACTCCCAGCTTGGTGTCACCTAATGTAGAGAAGGTTTCTAATGACCCAGCAAAGTGACTTAGCCACCATCGGTTATAATTTCTCTCTCATTCTTCTGCATCTGTCCTAGTTTCCATGGAATTTATTCATTATTTAGTAGGAGGATTGAAATCTTTGTGTTATAGTTTTCTAAGTGTTATTGCAAAATTAAAAAAAGTGTTGGATTTGGTTGATTTTGGTGTGTGGATGTGTGGTGGTGGTTTTGTTTGTTTGTTTATACAAAATCTACACATAAACACGTGAAAAATAAACACATGAAGAATGTCCTGTGAAGTTTTTCATAAACTCAGCCCTGATGAATTGTACAAGGTAGATACAGGGCATGTGTAGTATAGGATAATTGGAACAACCAATATATGATTTGACTGCAACACAAATGTCAGAGAACTTGCCTTTTTCTTTGCTACTTTACTTGTTGTACACTGTGCATGAACTATTATACATAATAAGTCAGTCCATTATATAAATTGGAATGTTTAAAATCTTGATTACAACTCTTCCCTGAAGTTGATGAGTATCTTCTACTTTACAAGGCAGTTGCACTTTTAAGCCCATTCCGTTTTGGCAGTTGTTTTGATTACATAGCCTTGAATTTAAAAAAAGAAAAAAAAATTCAATAGATATTTCTTGATAACTTGATAGGCTGTGGTGTTGCCGGAATGAAATTTGTGTAATGTTTCTAAAAGCTGCTACTGTTTGCGTACTGTTGGCTGTGCACCACGGGTCATGTTTCTGCAATACACTTTTCTTCATTGAAGGGAGAGGCTGAAATTATCTTTTTGATTAGCTGAAATGGGTAAGATTAATATCCTAATTTAATTTAAGGAATGAATCTATATATATGTTTCCTAATGTCTTGGCTGCATCAGAAAATAAATTATGGTTATTAATGTTGAATAGAGTTATATAAAATGTAGAAGAATGTGAGAGTGGAAACGATTTAATACAAATGGATATTTTTTGATTACTGGTAGAATAATTTAAGTGCTTTGAACTGTGTACCTAAGTAATCCTTAACCTATCAATATAGGGTACAAAATACCTTGCTTCAGCAAGCTAATTAAATATAAGATGAAGTATGTAATTTGATAGCCTCCTGACTTAAAATAAGAATATTCAAATATATAAATAGAAGATTTTCTTAGGTATTCTTCTGAAAGCAAAAAGCTGATATAGTTTGACACTCTCCTTATTTTCTAAACCTCATGAATGGTTTATCCACTATATAGCTATGCTGGTAAAAACGTTCAGTCCCTGTACAGTGCTATGTCATACCACTCCTTGTTATGAGAAGAGCATCAGAAAAAAAGAAATAAATTTTTCACTGCTTTCTCATATTTATCCCCTAGGGCTGCAGTTTAATTGGCCTATGAACAACCTCACGCTCCAGAATGTCTGACAAATCTTGCAGCTACACAGTGGTGACTCTGAACCAGATGCTCCAAGATCCTTTCTTGCCATCAACAGTACTAAAGTTACATCCCTTGAAGTTCCTGATTTTTCATATGAATATCACCTTTGCTGGCCTTTGCCACTTAATGATGGGACTGAGCTCACAGTTGCTTCTAGCTAATGAGCTACTATGGAGTGTTGTTAATTAGTCTAATTTTAACCACGTGTGAAAGCCATACAGTCTCTGCTTTAATATAAATTTGTGATAAAGTTAATTTTCTATGAGACTGTCTCCCCTTAACTGACCTGTGCAGTAGCAAAAAGAAATCAGCTACCTCAGAAACAATTAGGTTATGTATGCATAATTCTAATACAATACTGGCAGGAACACCTTTTATAGTTTTCCCAAGAGAGGGATGGCAGCAGAAATCTAAACTTGAAATATTGGTGTGCCCTGCACAGAAGACATGTATACAAATGACACCCGAGTAGATTGAAACAGGAGTCGTTGGTGGAATGAAATCTTCTTGTGGAATGATTAGGTTATACTCCCCAGTATGCAGAGCTTACAGATAGCTGCCAAAGTAAATCCACGTAGAGAGGAAGAAGGAAATTGCTGTTTCTGAATGGCAGCCTCTGGCTGTGCTCCCCAGAGAAGATGTCAGGACCAGAGATGATGAGTTTCAGGGTCTGACAAGGATAATAAATTGATCCAGAATAACCCAAACCTGGTGAACCCTTGGGTGTTCTGCATGGTGTGTGAGTCTGACAGGATTTCTGCGCGTACATGTTGCATCCGGGGAGGGAGACAGAGCACTGTCCGGCTGGCTGAGCCTGTTGCGTTACAGTGTTATAGCTAATTATTTTGACTTTAATCAATATAAACGTCTTTGGATTAGACTGGAGACCTGAGAGAGCAAGTGATTTACTGCTATTGCTAGACATGCGTTTTTAAAAAATTGGTCAGTAGTAATATAAGCAGACATAAAACTCCCGTGATCTGTGTGACATCTCTCGCAATTCTATCACGGCAAAAGTAATCCCGAGTGTGATGACAGCGTATCAGTAATGTAATACTTAGTGGTATCAGACTATATCAGGCAAATGAAAGTGATATCCATATAGTGGAAATGCATGCTGCAAGCGTGTGTTATGCATACAGTCTCACTATGCAATTTACTGCAAAGGGGAGTAGAGTTGCTCAGGCAGAGGCACAAAGTCAATCTTTTTATTCCAGATATTTTCACCAAAACCCCTGTTCCTTCTTATGGACAGACAGGACTAGATACTTATGTTTCTTGCAAATAAGCTTGCAGCCAGATGGATCAATTTACTACTCCACAGATAAATTATTTTCATGTAGCATGTTATAGTTCTGTTCAGAGATTGCTGCTTTCTTCTTCACAGTATTTGGCTTCACCAGAGTATTGAAAATTTGTAATGAAATTCATAGACTTTTATAGAGTTTCTTGTGATGGTCTCCAGAGTATCAATATTCAACTAGACAGTGAAAAGAAGGCAGATATAATTTTCTCCTATTATGTAAGTCCTTACCCTACAGAATTAATTCAGAAAGTCAGACTTATTTTGTGTTTACCTGTCTTTTCTTATTCCTGCAAATTTGAACTGTTTACTTTCTGTGCAATATTAAACACTCCCTAATTTCCTCCAGTTCTACATTATACCCTGTTCCAATGTCACAGATGATCTGTAAATATCATTGTTTTGTTATTTGTACATTTTGTTATAGGATGGCAAAGGCTAAAAATTATCACACCATGTGATCGCACACCACATAAACAAATTCAACCAGAAATCCTTAGACTATTGTAACAATTTGCATATATCTCTTAATGCTGGAGAGAGGGAGTTTTTCCCATCTCTACGGTAAATGTAAAGACATTTATTCTCTGTGGCCTCAAACCAAATCTATTGTTCAGTTTAATGTCCTGTTTCTGCATTTGCAAAATGGTCACTTGACTAATATCCATGGCTTGGAATGCTCTGTCTGGGCGCTGTGACTTAAACACCAGCATATTTATTTGTCACTATAAGGGGTAAAGATTTCTTTGTTTTGCACGTATTCAAAGCTTAACTACATGGCAATTTCACTGTCAGACTCTCATTTGGCAAAGAGAGTGAATTCAGGTATGGAGCCCTTGATTCTTCTTTCAATTTAATTCTTTACAAAACCTTTTATTTTCCTCTCTGTTTCTTTCCCCCCATTCTCAGTAAACTTTTTGATGATAGTCTGCAGTTGTTTCCCTAAGCTTGATAGATATTTGCAGCAGCAAAATGCTGAAATTATAATTGAAATGAGGGACTGCGATTATCCTTATCATCTGCATATGTCCCCACATTGTGATCACTAATTTATTCTGGTTTGCTATCTTAAAATTAAAACTGATTCATACTCTGTAAATATAATCAAAGACAACAGCTGCCTTCTTCTGTATCTTTGATAAAACGGAATCTTCTCAGCAATCTTTTTGTCTGGAAAAATTACTATTTTATTTCAAGACTAAATTTCTTCTTTTTTGTATCAGTTCGATGAGTGGCATAAACCATTTGAGTCTAGTTCCAAAATGCTGTTATTATGGAGGCATCATTAGGGACTCTATGGTATAAACTTGCATTTTGATTTCCAATAAAAGCAGGAGTAAAATCTCCATTTGATACTTTAATGGTTGAATTGAATCTCTAAATTCAGCACAACAGCTTTGCAAGGGACAGTTGGAATTTCTATTCTTCCAATAAAATATTTATAACAGTCTTCAGTAGAAATATTTCAAAAGGATCTTAGAAGCGCTACTTTGATTTTAGTCTGTCTCGGCCTTCCATAGCTAAGTAAATAGTAGTTCTCACAAAATTTTAGCTGATGATGTTCTGAAGGTTTTTTGGGCATAGATATTTTCGGATAAGTTGAACTCCCCTGTTTTGGAATAGCCTAGCCAATTTTGGTTAAGATTAAGTAATAAAACATTCTCTGTCCATACTCTTGAGGCAGAGTGTGTTAAGGCAAGCAAATCACAGAAAATGTCATATGTGCCCATCTTGCAGTACAGAATTTCATTAATTTTATGACATTATGCATAGTAAAGGGACTCTCTTTGCTCAGTGTAAAGAATTCATTTTAGCTGTAAAATAAATACACAGGCTGAAGTTGACAGATTGAAGAAAGGAGACAACGCTTCCTTTCATTTGTTTTCTGTTTCATTAAGTCCTTTCCAATCTGTAGGTTTTATTATCTCTCTCTGGTTACCGCACTGCATCAAATGTTAGGAAGGTCAATAAAATCTCTTATCTATTGAAGCCAATAGTAAATAGAATTAGTAGGACCCATATCTTGCGTTTCATTTCATGGACTACATCCCTTGTAGTTATTGTTTTAAACAATTGCTGCATTTCTTTTAGTTTAGGAATTTGGGCCTGTCAGTCCTGGTTGCTATTTATAATCTGAAGGTTGAAAACCTGATTTCTCTAGGAGTCAGAATCATCTCTGAGGAAGAAAACACATTTATTTATGTATATTTAACACTTTCAAAACACCATGATGTACTGTAAGATTCCTAAGATGGAAAGGTATTATAAAAATGACAGGCTCCTACAAAAGCTGTGAAATAGCTTCCCATCCAAATTACTTGTCAATGTTTCAGAAAAAAGAATCTGTGCTTTTAGCTGAAATGAGTGGCTTTTCATCTCAGATGTGAGGGACAGTATTTGGTGCAGAAACATTGGCCACCCATCTAGAACATTCATTTTGGGTTGGCTTCTACAGTGCCTTTTCTCTGTCCCTATAGCACGCCCTTCATTGTCACCAGCAGGCAAACAACTGCTGGCTCCGTTTTTCCTGGTGTGTACTGCTCTAATTGCATGGAAAGCAAAGTGATGTTTTCTGAGCTAAGCATGATCCAAGACCTGTGAAAAGCTGGATCTTGCAAAGTCCTTGATCTATGCAAAGTTTATGAGAGGAAGAAACTGGCTCCTGCTCGGTGGGAAACAGTGGTAATGAGGAGTTAGGCACTGCTGTCTCTGAAATCAGCGCTGAGTGCTTTTCCTTACAGAAGGAAATATGCAAGACTTTGTTCCTGTCAGGTCTTTGCGCCCTGTGCATCGTTAAATCCTGGTGGAGCATTTTCTAGCACGTTGAGTAGTGGCTGCATGTTGAAAGCTCCCATGTGATTGCAGGAAGTGCTCTGTGTAGTGTTCCTTTCATATGATAGGTGGTGATGGAGAGCGAATGTGATGGGGAACAGGTGTGCCGGGGCGGAAAACTGCAATGGGAAAAGCAAAGAGCAAGTTTCTTACACATCACTTGTACGGGGAAATATTTAAAAACTTGTCTGCTGGCTGGCTCTGAGATTTCTGAAAGCCGAACTGAGTTGTCCCCTTCTTGTTTTCCACTGACTCTTGTCTAGGCTTGGTAGAAAGGTGTGTTGTGTACTGGACAGGTGAATGAGTGAAAACACAGATTTATTCATTAGATTTTGAAACAATATTTTTAACCACATGGTTGTAAAGGTATTTAGGATGCTTTCTACTACCAATGAATGAAAAAACCCCCCAAAATTGGAGGCAGTGGAAGTTTGAGACTGTATTACTCTTTAAGCAGTCACTAAATAATGTATAAAACCACGTTAACACAATTTAAAACCCTTTGAAATAAAAACTGTCCTCTCTTACATGCTCCAAAGTGCTGCTTGAGGTTCTTAATTGTTCTGTGAACTGCTAAAGTCTTACTTGGCAGAAGTTCTCTGATTATCTTCCAGTGATGATCATACTGTTGCCATCAGATCTACGTGGTTGTGAATGTGAATGCACGGCTCTGCCATTTAAGCAAGTGTTGTATGACTCTTCAGCAGGTGTTTCCAAGCAGGTAATCTCCACATAGCTCTTGGTGGTGAGGTTTGCAGTGGGACTTGCCAAACTGTAACTGGGTCGCCCTTCTCTATTGGCTCAGTCAAAAGACTTTCATGGAAATTAGGAATAGTTTTCTATGTAAAAAATGCTCTGGGTGGCACAGAGATTAAGTAGTGAAGAATGAAGTGCTCCTTCAGGCTGTGGTTAGTGAGGAACTTCAAGAACCTTTGCTGAGTCAATGAACTGTATATTGCTCAATGATGTCTGCAACATCAGGGGTCTCTCGTCCACGTTTCTAAAGTGGCGGCTCTGTGCTGTCAAAACCTGATAAGAGCAGCCTCTCAGTGGAGACCAGACAGTCTGCTTTTTTTGTTTATTCTCTTTTTATTGGAAAGATTTGAATAAATGTCCTGCGAAATTTGAATGTTTGCAGATGCAACAATATGCGAACAAATGGATGATTTTGGACTAAACGCACTGTAGGTGTTGTTCTTGTTCACAGGTTCAAAAGTATTGTACCTACCTCTATTCACAAATCTACAACATGCTTTAGCAAGAAACCTGATTTGGAAATTAGTTGGCAGCTGTTAAACATTTTGCTTTTTTTTTTTTATGACTAAGAGAAATAGCAATAAAGACATAGAATTAATAAAGGTTCCAAAATAAATGAAAAACTAATGGCTAAGGTGAATAGCACCAGTGAAACATCTGTCTCACCAACCTAACAATCACTTAGATAACCAAAATGTTTGAGTGAGAATGATAGCTACAGTTTGCTGACCTGAACTCAGAGGTTATCTCAGAGGCTGGGAGAGAAATTAAGTATAGCTGTGCACTAGAATGTAGAAAATTCCTCAAGAGCCAGTGTTTGATGATAAATGTTGGTCAGTAAAATGGCATCACTTTAATAGGAGATTGTCCTGGTTGTGGCTAGGACAGGGTTAATTTTTGGAGTAGCCAGGAGAAGGGGCATGGTCAGAGAGCAGGATTCAATGGCATCCTAAACTTTTTCAGTTATAGAAAAGTACTTTCCACACACTTATGGGGATGCTTGAGAAAAGGCTGCTGGTGTTAGCAAACCAGGGAGTGAATGTCTGCAGTAAATGTTACCACATCTATTTTCTCTCTAGCTCTCCTAAGCTTTGCAATTGCTTTTAGTGCTGTGACTACGCTTTTACTGAGAGGAACACAAAATTATATGTGTATGCACCCAAAATAGACTTGAAAGCAGATCCTGAAGCTGTGATTTATGTCTCTCTTTACAAGGAAGAAAAGCTATTTCTGCAGCCACCCAGTTCCATTCTTCTGCTGGGAAACGTTAGACCAGATGATCTTTGCTGTTCCTTTCAGCCTGGTATTCTAGGACTCATTTTATTTGGGGTTGTTATCTATATGATAGAAACTAGGGCTATATGCCAATAGCCAAACTCTTTTTTTTTTAAGCCTTTCTAGAGCTTTAGTATACTTTCCTCCTCCCAGCTCCAGTGGCATTGCTGGGTATACCTTTTGGCAGCTTGCACATAAAACTAAGGAAAGGAGCTCTGAATAACTGTCAAGATAACTCAGGCTTTTGTTCAGTACCTGTGTTGCTAACCTTTGGAAAAATCACTTGGCTGAAGTGTGGTTCATCTGTAGCTTTTACTGTTCTTTTTAGCTCTACCTGAAGAAAGAGAATTTCAACTGACAGACCAATCTTTCTTTTTAATGACGTGAAGTATAAGGAGAAGTGGAATTACTGCTTCCATAAATCATGGCTGATGATTCTAAAGCTCTTTTTAAAGTTTAGGCCTTCAGTGGTACATTATCAGAAAACTGCATTGCTAAGCTCTCAGATGTGTGGTATTATCTGACATCTAGCCTTCTATAAATTCCATGAACTTTGATTTAAAAGGATGTAGACAGGTAATTTTTCAGTCTTAAAACTTCCAAATTTTTGGATTTTTAGTGCCTTGAAAATGTATTTTGTCTCTCTATTGATCTCATACTTTTCCATTCAGCAACATTGATTTGTTTTCCTGTCTCTTAAATGTAACAGAATCCAGGCAAGACTGTTTTTATTTAACAACATCCATTTAAACAGCACTTTAGTGTCTTCCTGCAGCAGTATCTTCAAACGATGCTAGCACAGCTCTGAGGATGTTATTCAGCAGTGCGCTGTTGAAGTCAAAAGAGGACACAATTTGTGTGCAAACCATTACCAAAAAAAAAAAAAAAAAGTTCTTATTACCTTGATCCTATTTTCAATAGATTTTTTTTTGATGAGGAGTTTTGAAGTATCTTGGAAAATAAATGCCAGCTTAAACTAGTTTAAGCTGTTGGTGTTTAGCCTGGAGAAAAGGAGGTTCAGGGGTGACCTTATCACTGTCTACAAGTCCCTGAGGGAGGAGGGTGTGGTCAGGTGGGAGTTGACCACTTCTTCTAGGCAGCTGGCAACAGGACAAGAGGACAGGGCCTCAAGCTGCATCAGGGCAGGTTCATGGGGAGAGTTTCTTTGCAGAAAGCGTTGCTAAACATTGGAATGGGCTGCCCAGGGAGGAGGTGGAGTCGCCATCCCTGGAGATGTTCAAGAAACGACTGGATGTGGCACTTGATGTCATGGTCTAGTTGACACGGTGGTGATCGGTCAAAGGTTGGACTCGATGCTCTCGGAGGTCTTTTCCAACCTAAATGGTTCTGTAAACAAAAATTATTGAAATTAGGAAAACTGTGATTAATTTTGGTAAACCCATACTGAGAGATTATGACTTCTACAGACAGCTCATTTTAAACTTAGTTCCATGACCATTTCTAGATGGACAAAAAATATTATGTACATTTGTGTATATTTCTAAGTCTTTAGGCTTTATTCATCTTAGCTGATATAATCCAAAGCTAAGAGAGAGTGCTACTCTCTGCAACTTGAAATTTGTGCCTTTGGTGACTCGGAAAGTGTATGCAGGAATCTGCAATGAAGAGTGAAGTTCTAATAGCTCAGATTTGCTTGCCACCTACAACTCACAATCATTATGGGCACAGGAAGTCCAGTTTAGGTGCTCCGTTAGGCAGTATGAGTATCATCCCTCAACATCTATAGTGAATGAAATTTCCTTCTCCCTGCAACTGCAAGTGGATATGGTGAAAATTTGTCTTGTCAAAATGAAATCTAGGATAGCATGAACCCTGTGCAAGGTATCGCTTAAAATGGTTCAAATTACACTGAAGGTAAGGGGTACTGTCATGGATGTACTTAAATATTTCTGATCATATATATGGCTTAATTTTTTTTTTTAATTTAAAATTTCTTTTGAGCTAGTGAAGATCATTTTCTTTCTTTTAAGATCTGTGAAAGACTTAATTTCTTCTTTTAAAACCAATCCTCAAGGTTCTCTCTCATTATGCAGATGTTAATTTTTTTTTTAGAGCGCTCACATAGGAGGTCAGGACATGAATTCAGTTTCTTCCTCCTGAGATAAGTTTGTAACTCTGGGAAAGAATAATGTATAGTTAGTCTTTGATCATTCTTAGGAAAACATGGGATCAAAAGAGAGGAGCAGAAAAACCTGTGACTATATCATTGGCCAGCGGTTAGGGCATTTAAATGATCAGGAAGCTCAGTGAGGAAGAGGAGTGGGCTCCAGCTTCTCTGCTTGGTGTTGTACCTGGTGCAGTTCATAGAATCAATTCCCAAGCCCACTCATGCAAAATGGAATGGAGTCTTGAGGGATGCCAAAGTGCCTTTTTTATTTTTTTACTAATTGAGTCATGTTATGCCCTGAGAAAGTCTGCAAATCCTTGAGCAATTTAGGTAGAGGTTTTTCTCTTGCATTTTTAGATTTCACAACATTATCAGCTTGGCAGTTCTGGGCTGAGCAAGGATACACTGCTAGGCAGTCAGGAAAAGTCGATTTTGTTGACGAAAAACACAACGTAAGCCATCAATGTGCACTTGCAGCCCAGAAATCCAAATGTATTCTGGACTGCATTCAAAGCAGTGTGGGCAGCAGGGGAGGGAGGGGATTCTGCTCCTCTGCTCTGTTCTGTGAGACTGGTGAGACTCCACCTACAGTGCTGCATCCAGCTCTGGGCTCCCCAACGTAAGGACATGGAACTGTTGGACCAAGTCCAGAGGAGGTCAAGAAGTTGATAAGATGGCTGCAGCTCCTTCCCTATGAGGACAGGCTGTGAAAGTTGGGGCTGTTCAGCCTGGAGAAGAGAGGATTGCATGGTGACCTCATAGCAACCTTCCAGTATGGGAAGGGGCTACAGGGAATCTGGAGAGGGATTCTTCATCAGGAACTGTATTGATAGGACAGGGAGTTCAAAATGAGGTTCAGAATGAAAGACCAGACTTAGCTTAGACGTTAGGAAAAAAATCTCTGTGAGGATGGTAAGGCCCTAGCATGTGTTGCCCAGAGAAGCTGTGGATGACTGACTCCTGGCAGTGTCCAAAGCCAGGTTGGATTGAGGTCATTGGGGATGTGTTCGTGCTAGTGGAACTAGATGCTCTTTAAGGCCCTTTCAATCCAATTCTATGATTCTTTGCATTCAAAAGTTCAGAAGAGGTACAGAACTCCCCCACACCATGCCCAAGATCAGATGGGGTCTGGATGGGAGTTCTCAGAATTACAGTTTTTGACTTTGATACTCAAAATTGATAGAGTTTTCTGCTCTCTCATGCTCTTACCCTCTCTCTTTTGATTATTGATTTTCTAGATCTGCTCTTCAGTATTACATTGAAAGGAAAGCTTAGAATAAAGAAATAAAAGAATCAGAAAGTCCAACAGATTTCTGTACAGACTGGGATCTGAATTATGTCTTTCAAGTTCAACTGCACTCCAAAAGACACCAAGTATGTTACATAGTCACTTCCTTACGCCCAAAAGTGCTCCTTCATGTACATGCCCCAATACTTTCACCTGTACCAAGAGGATTATAAGAGTTGCAGTGAGAATTATTATGAAATGAAAAACTTCTGTGGAGCCACAACCTCTCTGGGTTCAGACTTCAAAACGACCCTTAAGTAGCAGCTTTATGAATGCTTTATGCTGGCACACCATCAAAAGAAGTAATCCATCTTTTTTTCTCTGTTCCTTCCCACTCCCTTTTTTGTGTTGGTGCAGTCACCTTGGGAAGCAGTTTGGAGCTGAAATGAATGCGGGAAGCTCATCGGTGTGCTTTTAGCCCAAGGGGATTTTTTGATCTTATTCACTGTACATCCAACACTTTTAATAGCACAAAGGGAGGACTTTAGTTGTAGCGAGAGACTTAAGTTGTAGTAGCCTGGTAACAAGGACATAAATCTTTGCCTTAAAGTGTAATTCCTACTTTTTCCTGCTTAAAGTACTTCTGAAACTGTTTCTTTGGATCAGTAACTACCCAGTGGAGAGACCATGAGAAGATGATGTTAGGGAAACATGGGCATTAGTATCAAGCACAGAATGTCAGTCTTTGTCTTAAAAATGAAGACGTGTCAGACTGGAATTTGTGACCAGGTAGCAAATTCATCATCCCTGCACTAGAAATCTTTGTGGAGAACCTAGACCAGACTGCAAAAGAGTGTCTCTAGTAGAGATTTTGCAATATGGAGACAATTACGGTTCTATTTCAGTCAGGAATTTGTAATGATTTAGCTTCCCTTGGAAAGAATGTCAATCAAGTAACAATGTTGCTCCTAGTTAAGAAAAAGTTCCAGTTCTTTTTGTGGTAGCTTGCAAAGAAATAAACTTGCAAGTCTATATAGTATTATATTAGTGTCCTGCATGGCAGTGGTAAGGCTGGCAGGCAGCCCACTCTATACAATGTACACACACCAACACCACATTGCAATGGAAAATCAATTCTCAGCCAGCTGTACTTGGATTGGAAGGAATTTGAGCACAGTTAGTGTTCTGAGTTCTAAATTGCCACCATGATGTCTTTCCTCAAAGATAAATATTATGAAGGTATTGGAGTAGGGCTTGTTAAGACTGCGTCTGAGAATAATATTTTTATTGAGTAGTATTGATGCCATTTCATTTGAAAAGAATGAGACAGGTCTCACAAAAATTAGAAATCTAATTAGTGAGGTGCACACTGGTGTGTATGGAAACAAAGGTGAGATTAAGGAAGAACGTGGTGATGCTTTTATAAAGTTGAAATAATGAATACACAGCAAAGAAAATATCTAGGAGCAATAGCTACAGTTTATGCAAAATAATAATTATAGTTTAGCTTTCCTTATTGCATGTTGTTATGAAGTGGTTAAAACACAGAAGAGCAAAGAGAATTAAGTCTCTGTGAATAATACAGATTGAACACAGAAAGGTTTGAAAAATACCCCAAAACTTGACTGAAACCAAACAAGGTTAGATGTTGGTGCCAAAAAAATTTGATACTTTTTATTTAATAGTAAAAGCAGTGAAGAGAAAGAAAGAGGAAGAGAGAGAGAGGGAAGGAAGGAAGGGGTGTCCTGGTGAGGGTCCCCCGCAGCCCCACACCAAAAATTATAGAATCCAAAGGATTAATATCTGTTTGGGCCAGGTGGGATTGCCCACAAGTCTCTCCTAAGGAAGGCAAGTTTGATTCTATCCCTTGCAGCACTGTGGATCTGCTGCATCATGTTGCAGTGCCCTGCTGCAGGGTCTGTGGACCCCTTTGTGGGGACCTTTGATGGACCATGACATCTCCTCTGCTGGCCCTGAAGTGGATGCAGCTTTTCCTGGAGTGAAGAACTCCACAGCTGAGCCGCTCTGCACGGCAGAGGATGGACGTTCACTGCCTCGGAGCAGAGGCTTTTTCACCACACCCCCAAAACCTCTCCTCCTCACCCCTTTGGTTTAGGGGTCTGTGCCAGCCTGGCAGCTGAGAGCCCCGGGGCTGTGGGCTCCACCCCGAAGGTGCTAAGCTTGATCCCTGTGTCAATGTATGCTTTTTCCCCCACTGCCCAGATCTGAGTCACTTTATCTTATCTCCATCAGCCTGCAGTCCAGGACTTTAGACAGGGCATGGCAGTCTTCTCTGCAGCTTTTATACAGTTTTGCTATAATACGCAAAAATCCTTCATGAAGATGTCTAAGTCATTAACTGAAACATTTCAATCTCTGACACGTGTTCCCTAGTCTGTCTCTACAGTGAAATAATCTTATTAAAGTGCTTTTAGAATGTGGTCTCAGGTTGGTTTGATTACATGTGGCTGCTTAACAACGAATTTTATGCCTCATACTTTGCCAAAAAGGCTGATGAATATATAACATGAATGTTTTTGGGATTAACCTTCTCTTTTGTCTTGTAATATTGCAGTTGATGCATTTTATTTTTTCTGTATTTGGGAAGAAATCTCTCTCCTTTTCCAGCCATACTTGATTTGACAAGTGATGGTGTAGCTCATCTTTTTCATGCTGTCCTAAGTAGTTGCCATGGTGTCACTGAAACTGAGGGAAAACAAAAAAACTCTCCAAAAATGTTTTTAGTGTTAGAGAAGGAAGGCATTACTTTATTCTGGCCAGGATGTGCAAGAGAAGTCACTTCATCTATGCGCTGCCTGGGTTGTGCAGAGAAAATCATTCCATCAGACATGAAGTTTAATAGATCTTTCATGTTTTATAGAGCCAAGCCCCACAGAAATTCACTGGTTCAATGTTCATTGGTCTCAAGTTGTGCAGTTCTTGGTATTTGATTTCCTGTTGGATATGGATTTCTCCACCTCTGGTGCTGATTAGGTTCTCATTCTTACCTCTCTTTTCCCAGACTAGGTGTCTCCAACCATGCCAAGGGTGGAACAGTCCCCTGAAAGGAAACTTCAATTCTCTTCCCTCAGGGCAAAGGCCAACAAAACTGACTAAAGTTACATAAAAAATTTTAGACTTTGTATAATTTCCAACAATGGTAATCTCAGTTTTAAAATTTGTTTTTAGTCCTGTTTAAGTCCCGTTTTAAGCTTGGAGGGCCTTGGTTTAAATAGCTGGTGTGCAAAAGCTAGATCATGTCTATTAGTCTGAAGGTGCCTTTTAGGTGTAGTAGGTTTTTTGCAGACTTCTTTCATGTGATTCAGTGCAGTCCTACAAAGGAGAAAAAAAAAAAAAGGAAAATAAATCCCATTAAAAAATGGCCACTTTTTCACAGATGAACATTGAACTTCACATTAGCATTAAACCTAAACCACTCAGGAAAAAGAACATCTATAATTGAATGGGTAAATAGAATTAATTTATGGTGGTGATGGTTGAATGCAACACTATGAGCAAAAAGGAGCTACTGATGGTTTGGTCTTAAAAGAAGGACTGTCTGTCAGGACTGGCTTTAGAATACTGAGTGGTGAATATACTTTCTGCCCTAATTAAAACACTGCTCATGATGCTTCTCTTTGGCCTATTAATGCTGTACTTAAATCAAGTGGCTGATGAAGTTATCTGATGCATATTGCCTTCTGAAAAATTCTCTTTTACTTTCTTTGTCTCATATGTTTTTGTGATTTGTGTAAGAGCCCCCAAAATCAAGCCTTTCTTGAGTTCTCTTTTAATGCAATTTCAGCAGTGAAACAGTTCCATATCTTGACTAGTGTGTAGAAAAGACCATTTTCCTGCAGATACTCAATGAATGAAAGAAAATCTTATATAACCTTGAATGCCTGAGAATGAAAACTTAATGACTTTTCTCAGTAATCAATAAGCAGAACAGCACCAATTGAAAAATAGCTGTTTCGTAAATGGTTTTAAATATGTTTAGAAGAGACTTTTAACTTCAGCAGAGATATGATGTTCTCACAGTCTCTCTTTGACTAATCCACTGGAAAAATTTACCGTTAGGGAACTCAAGGACTGCTTTTCAAAGGAAATATTGGTAAGGATTATTATTCCCTTGTCCCCAGCAGTTCTCATAATCCCCTTACACTCAGAGTAGGATTTACAAATACAAAAATAAATGACAAAAATGGAATGCTTTGAGGCTCTCTGTTCACAGAGCTAAGAAGGAAGCCTAAATGTCTTGACTCTTATTTTGAGTTAAATATTAGGCACCTACATATTTTGCACCCTGCTAGGCAACGTGGATAAGAAAATAGACAAATATACGTCACGAACAAGTGGCAGCAACAAAAATCTACATTAAAAAGATTTAAATAACTTATTAATAACATAATTTACAAGACAGATATTGAAAAACTTGAATGTGCCTTTGAGATTTAGTATGCTTTGGTCAGTGTTGAAGACTTTCACTAAGGAAGAAAAAGCAAGGTTAGATAAATAAAGACACATAGAAAGATCAGTCAATCCAGGTGATACTCAGGTAGCTCAACAGTGTAGGATTCTTTCATGTGCATCTTCAGAATGACAGTTTTACAATGAAAATGCAAAATCTACAATATTAATGTTCCTGTTAACCATTTCAGAGGGGAACATGGACAGGCTTTCAGAGAATTTATATAAATATGCAGGGAAAGTTCCCCTCAGGAGCTGAAATGTAATGAAATCTTTCATATCTGATGGTCATTAAAATGGTATTTTCAAAAGGTACTTTGCTACCACAGCCTGTATAAGAGCTTAATGGGTAGATGAACATTCATATCCTATTCCTATTAGTCCCAGACTACCTTAAGGGAATACTTGACAACAGGTAAGTCCATTTATATCTTTTGCTGAGAATACTAATGATAGATTGTGTTTCATTTTCTTAAATACAAACCCTGCTAGGGACTGTTCTTCTTGAACAAAATATGTTGCTTTAATTCACTTTAATTCTGTTTCCCTTATAATTTCTCACACAAATGAAGTAATGTTAGAGAATGTGTGAGAAAAAGCTTTCTTGTGTTATTTCTGTCCTTTCCTGTGTCTTTAGACCATTCCTTCTGATATTGCCTTTTGAATTCTAAATTATAATAGGTTGCCTGGATTCTGTCCAAGCTTTTCTTTGATTTGGGTTTGTTTTTAGGGAAGTAGTCTTGGGGGCCTTTCAGGTGGAATTAAGACTGACTTAAATCCCACAGCAGAACTGTATGAAATATTCAAACTATGCCATATGTTGTTTGGACCATCAGTAATTAATGTAAGATGTACCTATGGCTGTGAACACTGGGCAATCTAATGGAGAGGATGAAGAGGTATTTTCTTTTAGAAAGAAACTATCATTTTGTAACAGGTCACATATTTTTCCATTCAATCAGAACCTCACTCAATTTAGTCCCTACATTAGATTATTTTGTGTCATTAAAAATAACGTCAGCTGGGGGCTCAAACATCTTAATGTGAACTGAACATGGTCTCAAAGCATCCATTATATCTGTGGGGATATATTTGCACCTCCAAACTTAAATTTTCTGTGCTTGCCTGGCTGTTAAAGGGAGGGCTCAAGGCCCTGATCCATCTGAAAAAGAATCCTAGTGCCAGGAAGCCCCCTATGTAAAATGTTTTGTGCACTTAGTTGAGCATTTCACAGGATAAAAGTGAAGTTAAGAATATCGCTTCTTGATGATCAAAAGATCAATCTCAGTCTCAAGAATCACATGGAAGTGAGAGCAAAGCAGAGCATTATTATGTGAGTGTTTAAAGATGTGGTATGCTTGTAGTTCTAATTACCCCATTTTAAAGTGAATTTTAAGCTTTGGCTGAGAAAAAAAAATACACAGGAGATGGAGTATGAGAAACACCAGCCTAGTCTGATGACCATGTGGCACACTTCAAGCACTTACATAAATGTTTAAGCGTGCAAATAAATGCTCATATGCCAGTCAGTGCAATAACTTGACTCCCAGTCAAAAACTGGAAACAGTGAGACAAAAAAGCAGAGCAGAAAATGATCAGTAGAGATTTTATAAGAGAGATTTCAGAGCTGATAGGAAAAAATGCTGTTGTGAAAACCAGCCTGTGTAAGTCATAGTAAGAAGAAACTATAATAAAATGATCTGTCCCTTCTCAGCCTCAGCAGATTGAACAGCCACTGAGGTAGAATGAGTGAGAATGGAGTTTTCTTACAGCTTTGACACTTTAGTGCATCTGGGCTTCTTGTAATCTGTATAACTGCACTTATGCCAGCTACTGTCTCTCCTTGGGTGAATAACTCTGTGTGTGTTAACAACCTTGAACGACTGCCAATATATTATATATGACTTAGAGGCTTGCTATACTTCATTCTTGGTATGATGTTTCTTACCAGTAAGTTTCTTATCTTCTTTCTAAAATACAAAATACCCCTGCATTCTGGAAACTGTTTAAGGCTTTGCTTCATACTTCTTCACCCGTGGTGAGGGAAAGGCATGGAGGAAAAAACAAGTGTGACTTAGTGGAGAGAAGCCAGGCTGTTGCTGTTTGAAGCCTCTGAAAAGGCATGCAAGACTTCTTGAATCTTATTAGGCACAGTTTATTTGGCCCACAGCTTGTTTGTGTCAGAATTTTTAATCTTTAAAATAGGTGTCACTATATCCATTGTCTACCAGACAGGGCTCTGTGGGGATCTGTGTATTAAAAATAGAGATAGTCAGTTCATGTGAATCTCAGTGAATTTAAGTACGAAAGAGAGAGGCTGATACTTTACATAAGCTGTTGATGCACTGCTGCCTGCACGGGGTAAAATGATATTAGTGGATTATGCTCATTTTCGTAGGTTAGAATTTTGCCCATCAATGGACAATGAGAACAGGTTGTTTAAAGCAAGCATATATTGTGTTTGGCAATTTACTAGGATTTAAAGTGCAAAGAAAAACAGAGCTGTGACACAATTCACCGTGAAATTAAATAGCAGCTTACCCCAGCAGCAAGCAGAAATCAGCCCTCTGCCAGAAATCAAAGCTCTGCTCCCACACACAGAGGTAACACCTATCTTCTACCACTCTCTGCACAAATACAGACTCCTTGCAGTGTCCCCTGCCAGTCAATACGCTTGGGCTATTTCAGATTAGAAGGGAACTTGATCCAGGCAGAACACAACCATGGAATAGAGCCTATTACAAGGTATCTCTGCTTTCATGGTTTCTTTGCGTGTGTTTCAGAACTTTTTGGTTCTCCTGGCATAGACAAGGAAAAAAGGAAAAAAGAAAAAAAGAGTTTACTTTCTTTAATATTCCCATGTGTGGATGCAGTTACTTCCTGGTTCATATCTTAGAAGAACCAAAAATTACTCCTCCACCCCACCCCCAGACATGCTAGCTTCCACTGAGCTAGAAAATAAAAGTAAACAGTAGTAATCATTAACAAATAATAATAATAATAAAGCTGTGCTATGTGCATAAATGCTAAGTTTCTCATTTCCTAGATGTCTAGAAGAAAGCTGGGAAATGATGATCAAAAATATATTTGTAAATAGGCTTTGCAAGTGAAATATTAGACAGCCCATGCCTTCAATCCCAGGTTCTCCAAACCCTTAAACCTCAACACCTCTCCCAGAAGGAAGGCGGGAGACTGCATTGGAGCAGAAGCCCCACTTTCTTTTAACTCTCTAGCCCACTCTAGGTTTAAACTGCTTATAGACTGTTGTGGGTGGGGAATCTGGATTTACAGTTTCAAGGAAGACATTCAGAACACAAGCCTTTATTTTGTCAGCATAAGAAGAAAGACATGTGTCACAGACTTGTATTCACATTTAGGTTTCTTTCTATCGCTTGGAATACTCTGTCATGTCGCCACTAAGCCCCCTCCTATTTAGCTCAATGCCTAAAATGAGGATCCTGTGCAAACACCCTTTCCCCCCACCCCCTGTTATTACAGAGTTGCTTCCTTTTTTGCAGGAGAAAATTGAGATGAGGAAAGGCTGCATAGAGCTGGAGCACCTCAGTGCTCAGTGACAGCTCATACAAAATTGTAATGGCCTGTTATTTTCCTTCATGTGATAAAGCCACACGAACACAATGATCTCTCTCTCTCTCTCTCCCTCTCTCCATACATATATACACACACAGATAAGAAGCCAGTGTGGAGAAATTAGTCAGCTGAAACTAATGACAGACAGAAAATTAGACCTTTCTCTCATTTGGAGGGCCATTACTAAGTCCTTGTTTTATCAATTTCATCTTGAAAAAACCTCAACAGCTAATATTGCACTTCCTAGGAAGCTGAAGGATAAACGATATATTTCAAATATTTATGAGGACAGAGCTACCAGCTGAGATGTGGGCCACTTATGAAAAACTTAGTAATAAAAATCTATTCAAGTCAGTATGAAATCTGCTGCAGGATCCCCACTTCAAATACATTTACTGATGCATGAAAACCATTAGCCTGAACTTGGCACAATATTAGCAAGTAATTGCATCAGAGGGAGACTTAGTCTTGGTATGCCAGTCTTAGTTCTGGGCAACAAACAAAATAAGTGATGGATTTGTTACAGGAAAATGTAGTTCTGAGGCTTTGACCAAGGGTTATTTTGGAACATATGTGATGCCAGTGTGGCTGCTGTCAGGTTTAGCCTAATTTTGGTCCTGTATGAGTTGACATGAATATACTGTAGCGCTGGCAATTTGCAAGGTGGTATATACATTGAAGGAAAGTGCTCTGGTAGTTACTTTAAATGCAGTCTTCTGGGCTTTTAAAACCCCTGGGAAGCTCAGGACAGATTCCTGACTATATGCATATGTCATCATAATGCTAGAAGAGCTGTTAGTTGGCTTAGAAAGGAGAACGAAACTGGCATGTGTGAAGTTCAACTCAGAAGCAGTTAGAAAAGACATTTGCATCATCTTAAAAAGTCACCCTGTCCTTTGCTCATCCTTCTTTTAATGTCTGAAGTCTCTTTCACCTTTTTTTGGGAAGAATAGTCCCTCAGGTCCCTCAGTCCACATAATGGAATAATGTGCAACATTACAAATCTCCACAATGGAAAAAATAATCCATGTTTCATGGCATTAGATGACAAAACTGGAATCAGGAGGAGCAGTGAAGTTTTCACTGGTTGTACTGGTTAGTTGCACATGTATGTCAGCAAACACAGCTGCGATAATCTTCAACATTTATTATCATTTATCATGAAAATTTATAGACATCTGGACTTAGTTCTCAGTTCCAGTATGCTCAGGTCAGAGTTTTTGACTGGAAGGAGAGAGAAGGCACAAGATTTCTTAATCTGAATAAGGCAAAGATACCTTAGATTCTTCTAAAGCAGAGGGGTCAGCTTGAGCTCTGGGAAGCCTTTCAGCTAACATGGCCTGAATTTCAGTTTTGTGATTAAAATATTATCATCATCAGACTCCACTGGGTGTGTGAGAAAATTTTATTTCAGCTTCTGGCTCTCTCTAGCATTTCAGTATAATGTGCTTTCATACTGTGAGGAGGACCTGCTTCTGCTAGCCACTTTAGATAACAAGTAGCATTTGTCAATAACTCCTTGTAGGAGCATCTTCAAGTTCTGTGAAAAAAAAAAAAATGAAGAGGAAAATTCAGTAAGCAAAGACAGAAAATACCATCTTTGAAAATACAGTGTTCAAACACATCCTAATGAGAATGTATTCTAATCCTATTAACAACAATTGGCAAAATTACTAGGAAATATGATACCAAAATGGACATTTCTTTTCCTGTGATTCTTTCTTACTGTGAGTTCCAATGTGAGTAGTGAGTTTTTGCAAAGTTCTGAAGTCAGATTCAGTTGATTTTATTCCATCTCTATAACAAGGTATCCTGAGTGTTAAAGGTTATGGGTCTCTTTTTTTTTCTGCCTGGAAGTCAAGTAGATTACCTCATCAAACTTCTCCTTTTTTATGTCTGTTTGAGGCCTTCTTTACCAAGTAAAAACTAAATATTGGAAGTTTATATTTCTCAGATGTAATTATAGGATGTCACTGTTTAAAGTCTCACATAGCAGAAAAATTATCAGGCTGCTATAATCAAAACAGGTTTTAAAGCCAAAGAATGTAGAACTGTCTTCGTTTAAAAGACAGGTGTCTGCCAAGGAAGGCAGGAACCTTCCTGAAATGGAAAATATGACCCCCTTCCCTCCAGGTTATTATAACTTGGAAATTAAGGGGCTTTCAGGCACAGGTATGGGAAAAGGAATAACAGCTCTTTCCTAGAATACGTGTGTGTATAACAAGTCAAACGAGCAGCAGCAGCCCCAGCGCAGCCTTCTCTGGCCGTGGGGCGCTTTCCCCTTGGGTGCAGTTCCGGGCACGGCCACCAGGGGCGCTGTTGGCTCCCGGCCGGTCAGGGAGGGTGCGATGGTTCCCCCCGCGCCTGCAGGGGGCGCTGTGGCGCCAGCTCGCCCTCACGCGCTCATGGCGGCTCAGGCGGCAGGGAAGGAGAGGAAGCGGCTCCCTTTCCAAAACTCGTGGGGAGCAGACGGTCTCCGTGCCGCTCTGGGTGTGTATGGAAAAACCAGTTACCTAGTAGTGTGTGTCATTTCACGGTCATTACCCTTGGCCCACTCCAAGCGCAGGCTGTTGTCTTTATATCTGTGTGCAGAAACTTTTGGGTGTATTTTCCTTCTCCTACATACCTCAGACATCATCTGTGCCATTGAGACGTCTCTGAATCATGTAGAGAAATGCACCCTGAGGTTGCTTGCCAGCTCTGTTTGGCTAGCACTGTATCTCACAGAAATAGGCATGCATTGTCTTCTCCCACAGATGAATCTCGCCTCACCCCTCCTCTTCCGTTTTGGCAAATTAACTGTTCCTGGCAGTCAATCACCAGCTGCTTTTGGCAGGAATTTGCTGTTTGTACACCTCTGCTCTAAGGGTCAGGCCACGCTGGTGTCACATGTTGCTCCAGTCCTATCTAATCCATCAATTTTTCTTTCTTACACCTGTTAAGTTACATTACTCTCATTTTTGTGTTATGTTTCTCTAGCCTTGCTGTGAATTATTTCTTTCTAATTTTTTTTTTTTTTCTTCTTTTTTTCTTCTTGCTATGCCTTGGGGTTGCTATAGTATGTACATTATTTTTGTTTTCACTCCAGGCTGAGAGCAGTAAACTTTCATCTGGGCAAAAAGGATTTAGGAAAAAAATCCTCTGTACCTTGACATATTCTTCAAGGTCTGTGAGCAACCTTTTGCTCAAAGACTTGAAAATTAGGCAGCAACAACAATTTTGCTTCATATCCCTTTAAATACATGACCTTTTCTAGGATCTAAGAGTGAGACTTTCCAAAAGAGGGCTCGGACTGAAAGCTTGGGTGGGTTTAACTGCTGCAGTTTGAGGTCTTGCCTTTCCCTTCTGCAAGGATTTAGAGACTTTGGTGCCTGGGGAATGAGATGCGATTTATCAGAACCATCTTCACCCAGTTTCCATCCCAGAGGTACTAGTTGTGTACTGGAACAGATGAAATATCCCTGGTGAGTGAATATGCCTTACAGCTTCCAGGGAGGTATTTCCTCAAACATCTGTGCAGATATCCCAGAAGATAACCATCGAATAAGCATGAGTTCAAAAACTTGCTGTAGCCTCTATTAAAAATAACGGAAGAAATAATAGTAGAAAGCAGCTTTTCAAAAACTGTAGGTTTTACAGAAGCCAGATTTGGAAGATGAAATGCCTGTGAAGCCTAGGCATATCTTTCAGATACTTTGAAATGTTTTCAGGAAAGAGTATCACCTGATGGATCATTGAGAGACAGAAAAATGTTAGCTGGCAGAAGTCAGATGAGCCTCACTATTCAAAAAAAAAAAAAAAGGAGAGAGCAAAAAGCACTTCAGGGAAATGAAATCCCTGCTAAAAAATCCTGAAAGTGTGTAAGGTTGAATGTAAGAATGGGCATACCAGAGCAGACCAAAGTTTAGTGTTAGATCTCCTGCAGTACCATTGATGGAGGCGGAGAAATGATACAGCCAAGCTGAACTTGCAGCATCATTTCCCATCAATGTTCCTCAATCCTTCATGAATGTGTATCTCTCACATCCACGCTTTTAGGATTGCAGGATAGCATTAGCTCCTAGGACAGTGCAGTATATTGTCACAATGCTGCTCCCCCTCATCTTTTTACAGTTCATAGCAAAAAAGGACTATTGTTTCATTCTTTTGTCATTTCTTTTCATTTAATGGATGGATTTAATTGAACACATTGTTTCCAGTCTGCTAGAATTCCATGGAGAGGTTTCCTGCTGCTGAGGGGTCTTCCTGTCTTTGGGACTGGTTTGGTAAAATGACATTATTTTCATAGAATCATAGAGTGGTTTGAATTGGAAGTGATTTCCAAGATCTTCTCATTCCAATCCCCCCTGTCATGGGCAGGGATACTTTTCACTGGACCATGTTGTTGCTCAGAGCTCTTGCCAACCCGGACTTAATTCAATTTAGGAAAGAAATATATGCCACATTGTCATCAGACCTATCTGATTGCAGTGTTTAGGACAGCCTCCTGGTCACTGAGGGCATCATCTGCCAGCCCACATTAGTCAAGACACCTCTGTGAACGCAAATCTAAAAGGATCCATGTGTACTCAGCAAAATTATACTGATCCCAGTGTTCAAACAAAAAAATAATAAATACTCATTATGAATAATGGTGTGAAAGGTGGAATGAATGTCTTGGCAAGAAGGCAAATGACTTACAAAAGAGCAAGCTGGGCAGACTGCAAGAATGTTCTCACACATTGTGTCAGCCTCATGCTCTTCCAAGTGTTTTAAATAAGTGTGCTGTGATGGAGTGTGGTAATTCTGAAGGGGTTGCAATTCCCAGAGAGGGTTTCCAGGATGTTCTGGTGGGAAACAATTTAGACTTCCTGCTTTTGATGTCAAGTAAAACAAATATTTAAGAAAGCATCTTGTCCCAGTGTGCAGCTTTATAAAGCTAAATATTTATTGTTATTGATAATAGCATAAGAAATAACATACAATGCCAGGATTTCAATACTAATAAGCTGGTAATTTAGTTACAATTACTATATTAGTAATAGTTTTATTATGCCTTTATTAAGTTTACTGCAAAATAATGTTTCGCTGTTGTCTCAAATCAGACCAGCTTCTGACTTTCTGGAGACAGTAAAAGTATCTGCAATACAATAGGATTTTCACGGCAGCATCTGAGTTTGGGGTGTCAGGGCATTTGGACTGTTCTTCAGTAACTCAACCAGGGCACTAGGCACCTGGAAAATTGCCAAAAAATCCACAAACTCCAGATTCAGTAACTTCATCACTGCACAGGTCTCTCCAGATGGCATTTTGTTCCTCAATTTGTCTCTTTTTCAAAATACTGAAAAAGTATAGAAAGAGACAAGAATGGTCTGTATCGTCTTTTCCCTTCAGTTCTAAAACTGTGTTGAGACCTTCAGAAGGAGGGCTGCCATCTCTGAGAACCTGTAGGCTTGTGTGCTCAGGTCATGGGAAGGCATTAAACCTGTCACATTCAGAGGCACCAGTGACAAACCAGAGTTAATGCTAATCTCTAGTTCGCCTTTCATTGCCAGACACACCAGAACTATATCCCGAATGGAAAGTACCTCTCAAGTACCCTCTTTGAATACCATATTTAGAAAAAATAACTGCCTCTTCAAGATCATATTACCTTTTCGAGGGGAGAAATGTGGCTGCCAGCTTCACAGAAAGTCCATGTTTTCAAAGTTTTATTATATCTAGAGCAGATGGAGTTTCAAACTCTGAGTGTTAGCGGGGGCTGGGCAAGGTGACCTGCATTGTACTTTGGGAAATGAGATTTTTCTGCAGAAATGGTGTTATTGTGATTATCTATGTTATTCTTACTCCAATATGAGAAAAGTAATGACATATTGCTTGAGGCTAAGTTCTGAAATTAGAAATTGAAGTTGGGACAGAACCCAGATGTTGGCTCAATAAACATTGTGCTGTGCTGCTTGCTCCTTGCTTCCCACCAGCCCTTTGTACTCCTGGGACAGCCAGGAGTCGTGGTTTGAAATGACAGAACCTCTAGTGCTTTTAAACAATTTTATACATTAGGTGTTGCACTGAATGAGTGCTCAGTGGTACTCCCAGTGGTTGTGATACCAAGCCCCTCAAGGTCTGAGCCCTCAAGACTTGAATCAAAATTCAAATTTTTTTTTTTTTTTTTTTTTAGTTGTTAATCAGTAGTTATAGCTAGGCAGAGATCATTAAGCAATTGCTTGGCTATTTCTTTGTTTTATGAAATAGGGAAGTGAATCCCAAGATGATGAATGGGCTGTCTGGATGAGAGCCACCAGAAATGAAGTGAGTAGAACTGAGCAGTAACTGGGGAAAAGATAATTATGGCAGTGGGAGATTGCGGTGACCGACTGGTTGACCACCTGCTAAAAATGGGCCCCTAACTCAAGTGGAGGAAAGAATTGCATGTGAGGCCTAATTAACATTAGAATCAAGATACACAATAAGCAGACAGGGGTTTGAGTATTAATTAATGAAAAGTTATGTAATCTGTAACCAATGAATGCTGATGCCTCTGTTTGTTGAGATTTATAGGTAGAGTCAAGTTTTGATAAGTTAGTGTAAAGTTTCTGCCTCCCTCCCTTGTGGAAACTAGAATAGGTAGAAATACCTTGGTGTGTATTGATGCTCAGCAGTGGGTAACGAGCTTGTATTCAGACCAGCTAGATTGGTGAGGAACCGTTGGTAGAGTTTGTTGGAAATCCCTGTCCTCTCTTCTGCCTGGTTCCTACCTCATGGCATTTGTTAGTCCTCAAGAAAATAGGAATTATCACCACTTTTCCAGTGTTTTTGAAAAGTGGATTTACAAATACACTTGATTGAAAGTGCTTAAGTACCATGGATTGTAGGAGACAAGAAAAGTCTTATAAAATAAAGGGCCTTTTTTCACTTCCGTTCAGAAAAAGCGCTTTGGGAAATGTCGACAGGAAGACTAAAACCAAGCTATTTAACTTGGAAGTGGACACTGCATGATCCAAGTACTGACTGGTAAAGAGGATGCGTGGACAGCAGCACAAGGAGGTGGCATGCTGCCAGTGTGTGTTTGTTTTAGTTCACAAGAATGTTAACAAGCATAACGTTAGCCAGAGTACTTTTAGCACAGTATAACAACCTTACCTAGTTGTACAGTATATAAAGCCTTGCTTGATGGCAATAAACTTGATTATCATTGGAAGAAGCAATCATGAATGCCCTCATTCATGACAATGGGTCGATTACTGTCACGTAACTTTTTTCCTTCTTATCATTAGCAGGATTTTTCCAACAGAGTTGATTTCCCTTTGAGAAACCTTGCGCATGCATAGGGGAACGGGGTGACATCATGTTGGTGTCTGGTTACTGGCTGGGGTTACAGGGACCTCTCCTCCACCCTGCACTCTTCAACAACTTCTAACAACCTGGATGCAGGGAAGGTAAATTTGTTGACGATGCTAAATTTGGGGAGCTGTCACCTTCCTCAAGGGCAGAGAGACCCTGCAGAGAGACCCTGCAGAGAGACCTTGATAAATTAGAGGGGCTGGGCAAACACTGACCAGATCAAGTGTTGGAGAGTGGATTTTTCACTCTCTTTGCTTACCGTTGAACCCTTCTTACAATCTACTGCAATAACCTTCAAATTACACCTTGAAAAAGGAAAAGAAGTGCTATTTGATGGGATTTAGGAGGTTGGCTCAGATTCATTGTTGAGGGCTCTAAACAACCTGGACTAGATGTTCCTGCTCCTGGCTGGGAGATTGGACTAGATAGTCTTTAAAAATACTTATGATACAAACTATTCTATGATTCTTTGCTTAACATGTTTGTCCGCCTCTAGAGGAGATCAGGTTTGTGTCTGCTGGATTCCTGGTGCTGGAATGGAATTGTCTGGAGATGTTATTTGTTTAAATCACTCTGCACAGGACTGGTAAATGTAACCTAAAGGGAAGCTCCTGAAGCACATGTAACAGCACAGAATAGAGCATGCTTTTATGTCTCTTTGTGCTCTTCAAGTGTTTTGCATTCATGTTATGTGTTTGTTGACTTTGTGAAGCTGTGATGGCTTTTATTGGCATTTTGACCAGAGAGCTAATGTTCCTACATTAGCTCCTAAGTTAATTTTCTGTAATTTTAGAGGCAAATCCCAAAGAACCAGGAAATGTAAGTAACCTCAGATTTGGGGTTGTGTTTCTACTTTTGCACAGTTAAGTAATTTTTTTCACAGAAATCCCAGGTCTGAAAAAATTCCAGGTCTGAAATCTGCCCCAAATTAAGGAAAATTTTGTGTCTTGATCTGTCTGTGTTTCATCTCTCTGAATTACAGCAGAGCAATATCCATTAAAGAGATGTGAGTCAAGAAGACCTCAGGGACACTCTGAAGTTTAGTTAATTGTAGAGCAAAAAACCCTCTCTTACTTATGTGCTAAAGCCACACCACTGTTCAGGAAATCACATTAAAATGAACTTAAGCTTATGCATAAATCTCACTAAATACATGCTAAACAAGCTTCCTGGAGACAAAGGCTTTTTCAAACAGAAGCTATAATTAACCTGTTGCATTATTCTGGAATAAAAAACTGCTACAGAAACAAAACTCAGTTGTAATCATAATACCACGCTCAATACATTGAAATAATAATATTTTCTATTATTTGAACTTCAATATTCAGCTTTTAAACAAAGATTACAAATAGTCAAATTTAAATATGAAGCAGCTTTTTAATTGTAATTATATTTCATGAAACATGAGTTCTAAATAAAACAAAATAATTACAAACGTGTTGCCAGACTACATGGAAATTCAAGTGACTTCTCTGAAGAATGTCCTTAATAGCTACACAAGTAATTTTTCTTATACATTTTAACAGTTGTGAGAACAAAACTGCAATCCCAAATGCCATACTGTTCTCAAATCTTTTTAGTAAGCAAAGGACAGAAAAAATATCTTGCATGTATATTTCAATGACCTTTAAATCCTAATTCTAGCTTGACTCTCAATCACTCCTATATAATTAATTTTAGATATGTGATATCTTTTTTCATTTTGAGCTTTTAATTGCCCCTTCTTTGTAAGGATTTAAATTCCTTAGTTAGGTAAACAAGCGAGTATTGAGAATATTTGTGATTTGCATGCATAAACACTATCTACAGTCTTCAGTGATGTTTTTCTAGATTTATACCAGTGAGTAAGGCCTGACCTTATTGCTGTGAATATAAAAAGCTTTGATGGGATATGTTTATGGCAAAGTAGTAGTTAAATGAAACATCAGTTCAGAACTTTGCTGGCAGGATCTCTGTGTGCTTTGAGGAAAGAGTATGGAAAACATATGCTCACCTCATTAAGCTTGGCTGAATGTGCTGCAAGAATTTTTTGTGTCTGTTTCCTCCTTCAAAAAAAAAAGAATTTCCCCATTTCTCTACAGATCCCAATGACTGTAATTCAGTTACTTTCCTCTTACAGAATTTCCTGCTTATTTGTCAAACAGTGTCCTGTATCTTCCTTGGACAAGTCAGATGGTACTGAAACACAGAGTATTTAGTACCAGTGAGGTGAACAGGTCCAGGAACATATTTGGGTACAAACCCTCACCTGTCTCTGGTTTTCAGAAAGTCTTTGTCACTGTTTTGGATCGGGACAGCTACTGATCTCCTGGTTTGGTTTAATGGTTAGCTTGTGGTAAGGATCTTTTCTTGTAGGTACTCTTGGGAGCAGTCCCTTAGCTCTGGAAGCCAAAATTCTTGTTAGAGGAATGGGACCTGACAAAGCAGATAAATGAACACGTGGAGGGTCACTCAAAATTGTTTGAGATACTAAATAAAGGTTGGACAGTTAGAAGAGTCAGTAGGTGTGGGTAGCACAAACATTTATTTGTGTGGTTTATCATCTGGCTGTCACAGGCTGCAGAAATTGGGAAGTTCATAGGAGGTTTGTTGGAAGCTAAAGATTTTCCAAAGAAGTTGCTTGGATTCACATTCTAGTGTTATTTTCTTGGTATGTTTATCTGTCTCTTAGGTGTTAAGGACAGCGTTTTCTGTCTGAAAAAGAATTTTTTTTCTCCTTTGTGGATCCTTTGCATCTGCAGATGATACAGATGAGACCCTGTGAGAACTGTGTCTGGGAACTGGGAATGTACACCTGTAACTCATTTTTAGTAGAAAATTTTAAATATAATATGATAAGTAAAACTGTGATACTGAAACACTGTTGCTTTTCAACACCTGAATAGTCCTTAACGTTGGCACTGTTGTGTTCATACTTTGAGGAGAGGCTCCATTCTTTTCCTGTTCAGAAGTTAGAAATTACCACACTGATCTGCATACCTGGCCCTCATGACTAGCCTGACAAAAGTTTCCAGTGCCTCTGTGTGATTGCAATATTTACTTGCTTCTTCCTCTGCCTGTTTGTTCCCTTCATTATTTGATAATTTTAAATAGGATGGGAAAATTCTTCTGCAAACTTTGTACAGACCCTGTACACAAGCCACGTCTTGGGGTCATATATGATACTACCATCTCAGTGAATTTTTAAATTACCTCCTTTTTTACTTTTGCAGTCATCTGCCTTTGTCTTGTGTTTTACACTTTTCTCAAGTATGTCTTGCTGTTCATACTGCTCTGGATTGGATACAATGACCGTACAAGTGGATAGTATTTGTAAGAAGAGGTTAACTTTTTTTTAATCACTCTAGAGGTGATGCATTGAAAGTATTCTATTTGTATTAGCCTTTTGTTTAACTTCCATTTAAGATTATTATCAGTCATCTGATCAACTTTAGTCTAAGACAATTCTGTAGTTTAAACCTGGTAGGAAACAAAGCCTCACACAAGCATTCACTCTCTTTCCCCCACAGCAGGGTGTTGGGGAAGATGGGAAGGGCAAAAGGGAGGAAAGAAGCAGAAAAAGCACTCTTGACAGTCTGCAAGTACTGCTCAGCAGTAGCTAAAAAATGCCTGGATCATCAGTGTTGTCTTGGTCACAAATCCAACACAGAGCTCTGTAGGAGCTACTATGAAGAAATGCAGCCCTATCCCAGCATAAACCAGTAAAGATGACTCACCCTGGGGAACTGCCTACCCATTTTGACTGTGTGCTTAAACCAGCGCCTTGCTCACCATTTGCAGATGACGTTTTCTTTGGAGTAAATTGCAGTTTGGGCAACTCATAAAAACTCCAGTGGTGTTGCAGTTTCCTTCTTTGTCTATCATGTTCCAAGCTGACCCTTGTGGTTGTGATTGCTGTGCCTTTCTACCCTACACAAGGACGTACTTACCTAGCAAAAGCTCCTTATTCTCTTGTTATGTGTAAAAGTTTTGTCTTAGTAGCTGCTGTGGAGATGCCACCTTCTCCCTTCAAGCTCACAAGTGTCGTTCCAAGGATATAATCTTGCTAAGACAATCACGACTACGAACAGGCAGTACCAGGCAGATTTCCTGTGATTATATTATTTGCAAATTCACAAGGCACACTTTTTTTTTTTTAATCATTCCTCCTTTCCATTATTTGAAATTCTCATTCTTTGCTGATTGAACTACATTTTAGCCCATCTGAAAATAATTTGCAGAATTTATGTTTCAGGTGGATGAATACTTACTGCAAGGTAATCTTTCAGGGAAGCACTTATATCTCAATATATGACTCAGAATAGGATTCAATCAAATTCTTATTAACAAGACTTATTTTATTGTTTAGCTGTAATAAAGTTGGGCCTTGACTTGTACTGCCTTTAGAAGAAAAGGAATACACAAAGAAACGGAATAAATATTAATACTCAATATGAAACACCTGCATTTGTTCAGTGATTTTAAGAGATTTCTTTCTTATTTTTTCAATGCTGCAGTTTCAAAATAGATTGGGTTTTGGTAGCAAAGAGAAATGTGCACCTTATTTAATCCATTTTTCCTAAATTTTCTCAAACCTCCCTGTATTAGGGAGAGCTTCCACTACCTCTCTTCCCAAAGCCTGTGTAATTTTCACAGTTGAGCACTGCATTGAAGGATCTGTGATGTGAATTTTTTTGGTCTTGTGTATGCACAATGGTAAAAATTGTTTAAATCTGTTGAAATATTTGAACTTATACAGTACTGTGTGAATGGATTCATAAATACAAATGGTTCCACAGAAGGAAAGCACAAAACTCACATTCTTTTTCTTTTACAATTATTTCATCTTTTGAAATGCAATTTTAGCAATTCCTCTTATGTGTAAACTCGATTTTGATCTCATCATGCATTTGTGGTCTCCTGGGTTTTTTGTACTTCCCAAGATTTAATTAAGATATTTTTCTGAAGTTATACCACAATATTTGGCCTCTTCTTCTTCAAGAAGGAAATCAGTTGAGGCCTCACAGAATTTGGGCTATACCATGCAGTTATATCATGCAGAGACTGGATAATGGTCTCTGTGTTATAACTGCTGTATAACACTCCGGAGCTGAGCTTCTCTAGAATCAAGAGTGAGACAAATTAGGTCAGCCAAATTCTTCTGAGAAATCACCTGCTGGGGAAGAAAGAATTGTGGAGAATGTGTTTAAGTAAATCTTTTTTAAAGCAACACCTTTCAAATTCAGAGAAACTTGGGATGTTTCCTGCTTTGGAGAATGGGTTTGCTTACCTATGCAGGAGATGAATTGCAAGAATTGGTTATACATAGTAAAAGGAAATTTATGTGAGTGAAACCCAAAGAAAGGACAATAAATCTTTTCTTTGATTATATGATACCAGTACTGGATTAAAGCTAGTCCTCCAAGTGATTTACTTGGGTGGTGAGGGATGATTGCCTTGCACCACTTCCGTATCCAAATGCTAAGCACATGGCGCTCCTTGGAATACTCTCATACGTCCTACTTTGCATATGAAAGATATGCACAAAGGATATATATATAAAGTCCTTCCTACTGTCCCTCCAGTTTTTCAAGCTGGACAATGTTTTGGTGATCTCTAAGATGTTCAATAACCTTTTCTCTTCAGGTACAAAATACAGACATTTAGAACTGCACTCACACTTCAATACACCTTTAATGAGTTTGTTACATGTGCATTGACAATACCTGTTGTAAACAGGAAAGTCCTCAGACCCCATTCATGCACAACCGGCTTATAAACACACCTAAAAGTAAATATTGTTTTCCTCCTGGGCAAAGCTGCTTACAAGGTGAAGTTTTTAATTTTTGATTTTAATAACCAGTCAAAGCCTTTGGAATCTTTGCCATGGGCAGTATTTCCTCACCAGACGTTGTACTTCTACTACTTATAATGCAGTTAAAGCCTAAATAAGGACCTTGAGATTGTTACCCTTATGTCACTGCCTTTGGTGCAGTTATATAGCCAGAAAGCCAAGGCAGTAAAGGGGAACTGGGAAAAAGAGGCAGCCAGGCAGCTTTTTAGTTTAGAACTAATGTTTTTCAAGCATAACATTTCTCTAAAAAAATGGATATTTTGCAAACAAAGACTGCACCAAATTTGAGAAAGGGAGGAATTATTTTTACAAAAAAAAATTGAGTAAGTGATACAATGGAGACTGTGCAAGAAACCCTTTTTTCTTCATAGTCATAAATTCTCCCTTCAGCTACAAAAGAAGCATCTGTCTTCAAGATTTGTGAACTATTGTTATTACAGCAGGTTTCTTTTCTTGGGTGTATTTGTGCCTGTTGGTTTGATGGGTTTATAGGCAGTTCGTGTCTTGATTTACAGGTGCAAATCAATGACAGTACAATCATAAATGAGCACAAGACCATTCCTTGCTAAGAAATGGCTGAAATTGGAATCTTTATGTCTAGCTCTTGCTCAGTCATATAAATGTATGCCAGTGATTATAGTTACAGTGATCCTGCAGTATGTAAGTAAAGGAAAGTGAATGATATGTGAGATTGCTGTTAAAGTTTACTCATTTGGTGTATTTTTTCACTCTGTAGAGATGCTGTACAAATGGTCTTTAGGCCTGCTCTCAATTTTTCTATTGTTTTCTTTTGATGATCAGAGGACTGGAACACCTCTCCTATGAAAACAGGCTCTGGGGAGACCTCATAACACCTTCCAGTACCTAAAGGGGCTTCAAGACATCAGGAAAGGGACTTTTTATAAGGGCATGTAGTGATTGGAAAAGGAGGAATGGCTTCACACTGAAGAGGGAAAGTTTAGATTGACTAGTAGGAAGGAATTCTTCCCTGAGAGGGTGGTGAGGCACTGGCACAGGTTGCCCAGAGAAGCCGTGGATGCCCCATCCTTGGAAGTGTTCAAGGCCAGGCTGGATGAGGCTCTGAACAACCTGGTCTGAGTGGAATGCACCCCTGCCCATGGCAGGGGGGTTGGAACAAGGTGAGCTTTGAGGTCTCCTCCAACCCAAACCACTCTGTGATTCTGTTGTTGAAGCAAATTCTGAAAGCAACCTATCTTCAGTCCCAAACTGTAGCACCTTATTTAATCAACAGCGTAATCTACCAAAATGCTCGCAAACTCCTTGTATCCTTTTATTTAGGCATGCAATGAAGGTACTTGTGGACTGAGGTGTAAATCCATGTGGGTAAAGATGCCAGAGTCTTTAATTTCCATTGCAGTAGCACTTTGAAACAGAATAGCCTTTGTTGACAGGGTTTCCTTTTAAAGAGGTACTCCATGCTTCTTGGACTTGAACTCATTTTTTGTTCTAACCACTGTCAGATTTGGAAATCCACTTGTGTCTCAAAGCAAGAAAATGTTTTGGTTTTATTCAAGAAGGCCTTTCAACAATGAAGCATCAACAGAGATGTTTATTCTTTTAATGATAGATTTCTGCTTTGCTTCAGTATCTCTGCTCGTTGAGCTTAAAATGTAAAGCTGCTTATTATGCAAGTCATGGGATTCTTTAGAATTTAAAAGAAGGGAAATGTATCAAGTAGCAATGCAACACTTCCCGAGTGCTTATCTGGCAGACTAGAGAACCATGATATTCCACTTGAATCAACTGTTTAATGACATTCACTACTTGTGTGAGATTTGCCCATGTAGCAACTTGAGTACTTACACAAACAATAGAAGCTTGATGAAATAGAGTTAAGAAATGCATACCAAACCATCTTGTTTCCACATTTTTTTACATTAGAAGATGTACTCTTTTTCCATAAACGGAGAAGTTTCTATCACTTAATAAGAAAGAAGTTAAAAAGTGCTCCTTTGAAGTCTAATTAAGTTTATTTATCTCTAGGAAAAATCTGAAGCGTTCTTCCTGTTGAACATGGTACAAAAATGTATTTTTCTCTGGCATGCAAGTTTCTATTTGTGGGCAAGCAGACTCTGTAAAATGATCCAGGAAATGTGTTTCTACTTGCTGAAGTAGTGGGGCTTTCACAAGTTTCGTTACTAATATGGGATAAGAATCATCTTATCTACAATGTCTGCAATTTATGTGCTCACATCTAATGGAAATAAATCATCTGACTTGCTTTATGTGCATCTCACTTTAGGGTGAGATGTGTAGTCCATTGTTACATTGCTGCCTGAAATCAAAAGACAAAACTTTCAACAGTGTTAACGTGGTAAAATAAAAAGCAACTCTTCAATGAAAGGTTTCAGATGCACAGATACAGCTCTGTGCACATGTGATAAAGGATTTATACACTTTTTATAAGGTTAATTGATGACTACATCTAGCAGGTGCATCCAATAGGAGATCAGTTTCCCCGGTAATCTACCCTTGGGCCAGCCCCTTGGAGCTGGTCCAGGGGCTTTGCCTCATTTCTTGTTATGTCTCTTAAGTCCTGGTGGAAAACAAGATACCCTTGTCAGCAAGCCTCTTCTTAAGAATAAAGCTAAACAGAATTTCAAGAATGTTAGTAAGGGTTAGCTTACTGTGAAAAAGTCCTAGAAACCATACAACTATCTGAATAAAAAAATCTACAGGACTACAAATATATGAAAAAATATATAAAGCCAAAAATATCTTTAGCCATCAATGCCACTCATCCCCATGCTGAAATTCTAGTGAAAGCATCTCAGATCTAGACTTTGGCAGTGTAGGTGCCTGTTTTTGTTCTGGGAAATTCTCCCATGTGGGCCCTGTTTACTGGGAAAAAGATTCTATGAATTTAATGCACTTTTAAAGTTTCCTATGGATATAACTTTCAGCTAGACATTTACATAGCTTGTGTGTTTGTAGGAATTTGGTCCTTGCTAAGGGCATAATTTTTTGCAGTCCATGTGTTTTTTGAAATTATTACATGAGAGCAGAAGGAAAGATTAGATACCAAGGGACTCCTGTAAAAACTCTTGCCCTTCTGTTTTATCCCAGAGAATGATTCTGGACCACTCAATTTGTGGAATCACATTCTTTTATCTAAAGATATGGGTGGAGTCTTTCCACTCTCATTGAGGGTGACAGTATGTGAGTACTCTTACATTCATTTTATGTGTGTGTTCTGACACATTTGCCCAGAAAAATGCTTGGATAATTGCTGAATTGCTTATGTAAAATAGATACAGAATTTACGGCATGTGATCTATACACAATTTTAGACTGCAGAATCTGAATTCTGTGTGATGAAGTGCTTAGAAATTTATTATAAGCCAAGAATTATATACTAATCTTTTTTAGCAATAATTTTTAATATAAAAAAATTAATGATGAGTATAGCACATTCCTGGGCAACTGAAGAATTAAATTGAACAAATTGCTTTCCATACAGTATTTCCCTACTCCAGCAATAAACAACACAAATATTGAATCACCCTTTTCAGAATACAAATAGACATTTGCATTAAAATTAGCAATGTAATCAGAAAGAGTTCAGGTCATATAGTAAATTATTCTTAATGTTAAACTTCTATGTTTGTACAAGTGTTGGCTTTTCAAGGCAGCACCATTTGAATACAGAATATTTAATTTCTGGAGTGCCTACTATATATTCAATAGATAAGAGCAAAAATAAATATGGCTTAGGCTAAAGCTGATTTAAGTCTTTTTACTGAAATGATCACCTAATTCAAGACATTTCTACTAGTAAAAAAATATGAAAAAATGAAGTGCAGTGAACACAACAGTAGATTCTAAAAGCAATTGTATTGTCTGTCTGACAAAAATCTGTTTAAATTCTTTTGAAATATTAAAGGACCATCTAAGGATATTCTCTGATGGCTTCAGCAGTGGGTGATCTCTTCCATCTCATAGTGAATTGGAGAGATTGAGAAGCCGAATACATAGGCTTAGTTTTTCTGGAAAAGGAGCAAGAAATACAGAACAATCGAAGTACATTAAAGTTAAAAGATAGTTTTGTTTTCTGGATTCTGCTGGAGCTTAAAAGGAGTTTCTGAGTTTCAAAATCCTGAAGAGATTTGACAGCTTAGAATGCAATAAGCTAAACTTGTTGTAAAAATTATTTCTTTTGGCAGTAACGCTGATCTATGAATATTAATGGTTCCACTTAGCATACATTAGAATTCTGTGGAAGGAATCCACAAGGAACTCTGTAGATGCTCTTTTTTTTTTATCTCTCCATCCACGAAACACGATTTTGTTTCAAGGGTGGAAAAACATAACAAAGGATGTCCTTTTACTTGTCTATGAACCAGCTGACTCATAGCTGATTTTCAGATGTCTGACCTGTTGGGAGCTGAGGCGCTTTTCTGTGGGATTCCCAGAGCTGGCATTTGCAATCAATAGGCTTGATATGCATTGCTGTTATGTCTTCATGAGTGGACACAAGTGATCAAACACCTGTGATCCCTATATTCACACCAAAGGAGCCTCTGCTGATAACATATGCAAAGGCTATAGTACTACCCTCTCTTTTAAACTTTTAATAGAAAAGAGCCAGGAATAAAACTAAGGTTCTGGGTATGCTCCAAAGGATATGATAATCCTTCCCAAGGACAAGCAATGAGTGAACACAAAGTGAGAGGTTCTCGAACAGACATACTTGTTTGGCAGCTAATTGTGGGATTGGCCACAGTGCCATCACTGCTGGCAATGGTAATGCAGAGCTCTCTGTGGTCAGGATCCTGGTCAGATCTGAGGACCAGCTGCTACTTAAAAGAACAAATTTTTGGCCAGAAACCTGTGATATAGTGTGGGGTATCGATGACAGCTGGCAGCACCAAAAGCGCAAGCGAGGTGTGTGTGCTGAGTGTGACCTCTGGCCATGATGACATTAACAAGGGGCCTGGAATCGAATCGGCACCACGATAGCACTCAGAGACAGTGGCTTGGGTCAGCTCTGTTGAGCAATTGCTCAGCAAGTTCATGGTCCTGGGGCACATTCCAGAAAGTCAGGTCAGTGCACAAGGGTCAGGATAATGGCAGTGCCCAGGATGAAGGGCAAGGTGTTTAGCTTTCAAGCTTCTCTGAAGGGGAAGGCAGGGGATCCTGCACGGAGCTCCTCCTTCATTCTGGCTCTTGGCAACCAGATGTCTTTGAGAGGTGGAAGGTAAACTCCCAGAGCCAGTAGGGCTTGGAATCAGAACCACAGAATAGTTTGGGTTGGAAGAGACCTTTGCAGGTCAGCTAGTCCAACCCTCCTGCAATAAGCAGGAACACCTCTGATTAGATCAGGTTGCTCAGCCCTGTCCAAACTGATCTTGACCACTTCCAGGAGCAGGACATCTACTACCTCTCTGGGCAACCTGTGTTTCACTGCCTTCATCATAAAAAAATTTCTTTCTTACATCTAGACTGAATTTCTGTAGTTTAAAGCCATTAGCTCTTATCTAATTGCTAGAGGCTTCATTTTTCTTATAAGCCCTTTCTAAGTATTGAAAGGTCCAATATCACCTCCCTGGTGCCTTCCCTTCCCTAGGTTTAACATGCCCTAATTTCTCAGCCTTCTCCCACAGGAGAGATGCTCCAATCCTCTGATAATTTGTTCTGGCCCTCCTCTGGACCTGTTTCAACAGGTCCATATCTTTCCTCTGCTTAGGATCCCAGAGCTGGATGCAGCAGCACGGGATCAGAGAGGAGCAGTGGGGCAGACTGTTATAGCCTTTAGTTTTAATGCCTAAGGAATGGATGTGTAGGTTGTGCTTGCTTGCTGGTGTAGGGAAAGATGGTCTTTACCTCACCTTCCTACACAACAGGTGTACATATATATATATATGTATATAAAATGCACATGGGGCATACACTGAAAAGAATCCTTGATGGGATATATTTTTTTTTTGTTGCTTGTGGCTGTATGTCAAAATATGTTACTAATCTGGCTAAATATCAATGTGTTTTCTGGTCTGCATTTTTAAAATTATCATTTTATTTTGGCAAATTCAATCAGCATGAGAAGGGTTGCAGAAGGAATAACCTAAATGAAAGTAAAATAGGTGCAAGATTAGCAATGTAGGAAAAAGGAATGCAACCCCCCCCCCCAAATCTAATGGTGCAGTGCAGATGGTCACAGGAAAGTTTGTTGTAAATCATAGCAGGCTGATTTTGAATTCCAGTTTCCTATGTAGACAGGTGTCACTCCAAGCCTCTTCTTACCCTGAAATTTTCCTCTCTATCTGATCATAATCGATAGTCTGTCATGAGTCATATGTATTAGTCACGTAGCTATGTGTAAAATGTGGTTATATACAAATATACTGTGTGAAATACAAGGACTAATTCATGGCAAGGCAGAGCTTTTATGTTGGAGGCATTCCTTTGCAAAAGGGGCATTGTTACCCTGTAATGAGTTAGCAGCCTTTTAAAGGCATAGGCAGTTCTAGGAACAGTCATTAGCAATCTGTCCAGGCAAGGAGACAGTTTGGAGGATGCACAGGAAATACTGGCATATCCAAAGCGAGGGATAGTACTGGCTTGCTTGAGAAAAGGAAGGCTTCATTATGCTGTCCTGGAGAGAAAGTGGGAATACTTGGTTACACCTGAGGAGTCTCAAATGGGAATAGAGTCAATAAAAGACAAAGGGTCTGCCAAACTCTCAACCTCTCTCCGTGAAGGCCTTATGATAAAGCTGGGAATTGTATGCCAGCTTATTAGAGTTAATTGATCTGCCAAGTATGCAGAGGTGACTGTTTTATCTGCTCTGAAAACTCCAAGGATAGAAAGGTATTTTTATTGGAGGACAGGGACTGGGACCAGGGATGGGTGGACAGATGATCACACTCTAACTGCAGACCTGGTTTAAGAGCTCGTAATGAAGGAATCTGGAAGGGTAAAACCGGCTTCCCCCGGTGCATGAAGTGAGATATGTAGCAGTGACTCCAGCTCAGGAATCCAGAGAGTCTGGGGCAGCAACACTAGAAGGGAAAAAGCAATTTAAAATAAGTAAGGCTTTTATATTTGTCTGGTTTCATAGTGGTTTTGCTCTGTCAGCCTCGGTTATAAAGTCAAGGACTAAAGAGGGTATTTGAGCTGAGAACATCCTGTTATGAAATTTAATAAGTACTGCTAGTACTATTTCATCCAGAAATGCTTCCACTTACTGTGAAGCAATTACATTCTCTGCTCTCCCCCTCTCTCTGTGTCTTTCCATTTCCAATAAACATCAGAGCAGTCTGCCCACATTTTTCTTAACTTAATGTGTGAGCTACAGTTGAGAATTGGACCTTAATATGATTTTAATTTGTGTTAACGTAATTGAAAGAGTTTAGCAACCCTCAGCACCTGAGCATCATGGGAATAAAAGGGGGCACTATGGGTTTATTCCAACACCTCTGTGTTTTTTTACATTTCTTTTAATTTCCTGTTTTCTTTAACAAGATCCTAAACTCTCATAAAATCTGAATATGTTAACTATTTGGATGCTAAGAAAAAAAAATACATTTTTTATCACAAGAGTATAAAGCATAATGTTTTAATTGCAAGCAAGAAAACATAGTGGAAACACCAACCAGTTATAGAGCTGTCAGAACTCTTCCTGTCTCTTAATTGTTGCCTTTGAGCAGACCACCAAAGATGACAAAACTCAGGAATCATTTCAGGGAGCTGCTGATGCTGAAAGTAAGGTACCAAACATCTGTTTCTGGCTCATTAACTTACAAGCTACCTTGATGTGGGGAGAAAGATGCTTATTTGTTGTATTTTTTCCTACAGCTTTAGCATGAGGTTTTACTGAGTCTCCTCTTTTTTAATGCCTGGTACCTACTCATGCACACGGCTGTCTTGCAAATCTGATATTTTCTATCTAGATGGGCCAAACTGAAAGCATAATCTGGTACCTAAGTGATGCTTTCACACTCACTCACCACCCTTCCATCAAGGAGGACACTCCTCCAATACTCCTTTTCTATTTCCTGCAAATTTACTGTCAAAGAGTGCTAGGCCAGTTTATTGCAGGACACAGGACCTTGGTATATGTGCTCCAAAGCACCAGTAGCGTGTGCTTGCTGGGACTGACAGTCCTTGAGGGATGTCTGGGCTGCACATCTGTTCTACGTGCAGAAATGTGAGGGTTATGACTCTCAGGGCTTTATCCATCATGAGTGGTCCAGCTGTGGGAGCCAAAATACCTGATAACATTATGAATTCCTGTGTCCTTTTGGCACCAAAAAGCACCTTCTCTTTCCAGTGTATCCAAGGTATGACAAGAGTGTGCTGTTCCCATGTTTCCCAATTTTTGTTCTGCCATCCTTTTTACCTAAGTCCCATTGCCTTTCTGATTCCCCTCTACTTTCTCTAAGCATTTTCAAGGGATGACCCTTCTCTCATTAGGGGTCTGTCCTCCTGAAAGTCATATGTGGTAGGAAGACTTTCCTACTCAGCTACAGAGAGAAAAAAATCGGAGTCTCCTGTCAGAGATTTGGGTGCTTTCTATTAGACTAGGTCTCCTAGACATTCTTGCAAAAAATACTAAATATCTAACACAGGTCCATGTCCTTAAGCTCTTAATGTGGCTCACAGTGTTAGACAAATCTCTATTTGCTTACTGTTGAAGTAGAAAACCTTTGTTGCTTTTTTTGCTGTGATCAGAATTAAGAAAGTTGTGTTCCCAAAATGCAAATCTTGATTTTCTTTTCTTCACGGGACAACTTTACCAGGCTTATGCCTGTTTGAGTGCCTGTAGCTTATTTGAAGGAACAAGAAACATCTGCCCTCCACTAATAATACGAAGTCTTATGTAAGGGTGCATTTTTCAGCATACTTCAAAGGATATCCACTGAATTTGTGGAGGTTGCTTATTTTCTGTGGGGGACAATATTGTCCCTTAATTAGGCTTTTCAAATGTAAATTCCCAGCAATGAAACATTTTTTTTTAAGGATAAAAGCATTTGTTTGTGCCATAATGCCTCCAAGTGTCAAGAAATCTGAGTCTGTAATCTCCATATGTTTTGATTACTTGCTATCAGAAGCAGCTACTTACAAAGTAATACTTTTTTTTCCCCTTTTTTTTTTTTTTTTTTTTTCCCTTTTAAGACTCTAGCCACATCTACTCTGAACTTACACCTGGTGCCTGTCCTGTCTCTTGCCACCGGCATATGACTGTTTGAGTGGGAACAAAACCACTTTGACAGATGGGCATAAATTCGGGGATGCCAAACAACCAGTTCCTGCGCTAACTCTGAATGCTAACGTGCCATTCACGCCCTGTAGTGTCAGAACAACAGCCTATTCACAGCCCCAGGTCATTAGGAGAGAAGGGAGAGACCAGAACATGTGGTCACGTTAATAAACCTGAAGATTATGTTGTTAGGTTTGATCCTGTAAAAATAGATAAGAGATTGGAATAAATTGTCTAGCATCTGAATCGGAGAACCAAGTCACATGGAAGGAAATCATGCGTTTTCAGTGCCAGAAGCTCTGCGTATGTCCAACTGCTGAGGAGCTTCGAAAGAAATCGAAAATAAATTCTTTGTCCAGGATTGTACAAATGGCTTGTTTACCTGCAGCAGTGAGACTTTTGTAGCTGATGGAGTTATCTTCAAAAGCCATCCTTAATACTGGCCCACTCCTAGCGGCCAGCCGTTTGCATGGGCAGATCCTGACAATTGTAGAAGAGGAGACAGACTATGCAGTCCTCCTCGGCTGCTTTCCAGAGTGGTCTGTGTAGCAAACCAGGTATGCAGCAGCAGTGTTCTGTAGCTGCTGCGTTAGTTTCACACCATTTTTCAGAGAAAGATTTTGAAGTGAAAGAAATCACATGGGAGATAAGCAGCTCCGTGAAAAGAAGCAGTTCAGCTGGCTCATGTCCATGTCCTCCTCATCGTGCAGCTCTTCAGGGGACATGGGGTTGTAACCTGTGAATTCACAGGACCCCCCGCTCCAGTGAACTGTACAGTGCTGGTGTTTGTATGCTGTACTCTGCAAGGATTGGTTTCCTTTGTTTGCAAGGGAAGCCTGAGACCCTGAGGGATGACTGCATCCGTCCTTTCTCAGTAATGCCTTTTCATGCAGAGAAATTGAACTTCTTGGTAGGGGTTTGGGGTAAGGTAGATTTAACTCAGAAGAAAAAAATTTGGAAGGGAAAAGCCCTTTATCCTGTAGGACTTATTAGCATGGCCAAAATTACACGTGTCTCTGTACTTGGTGTTTTCTCTTGGCTATCTTCCGGCTTTCAAAAACACTTAGCAAAAGGGAAACTAGGCTCAGGGGCTGAGGCGGAATTTAGGACAACTGAATAGTACTCAGACTTAACAAATTAAGCTGGCTTTTATCTGGACAAAGGCTGTTGACTTTTTTGGGGCATCATTGCTTGGGATTGGATTTACAGTTTTAGCTACGTTTTATTTAACTGTTTTTTATTTAACTTTCATTCTGGGTCGAAGTTGAAGTTTGTTTGTGATGGAAATTTTTCCAGTCCAAGTCTAGGTTTGTTACCAGAGCGTAAGGAGTGAATGACACTTCCTGGCCTTCTTCAGCTTTAAACTTAGAATTTTTTACTGATGACCTCCTTTTGCGGCTCCTTCATCCAAGTTTCCTGTTACATTTTTTCCATGCACATGTTTTTTCAATTTGGAAGAGGGGTATACTTCAGATTAAGGAACGGAGCCGAAAAAGAATTCCCCTTTCTGAAAGAGGGCCTTTTTGAGATAATCCATATATGGTGTTTTTGGCCACAGACTTGACATGGGGAGGCAACACTTGATTTAAAAGTTGCTATGGAAAACTGAAAAGTCACTACTCTGTTTTAAAAGGCATTTGTAATTCATTTCCAAGATAGCAGCATGGATCATTAGACCCTTGTTTTTCAAGGGTCTGGTCATAGTCACAACAGATTTAACCGGCTTGAGTGCATGGAGAGCTTGGCTCATTTGGGAACTGGAGAGCTCAGATTATTTTTTGCTAAAAGAGGGAGGCTTTCTCAGAAATATTCCTCCACATTATAAAATCATTGGCATCCGAGAAATACGTGCATATAGAAATATGTAAATTCCTGTGAGAATAGATAAACCTAGCCTTTTTTTCTAGCTCTCGATCTGATAAATTCTTATTTTATGTATCTAAATACATAATACTGTCAGGAGAAAAACCAGCACAGCCTAGAGGAGTCTTGTAAGCATGATGAGCTACGAACCACACCGCACACATCTCTTCCTGCAGATGAGCTCTCTGCAGTCCTGTTCTGCTACTGTCTCACTGGGGAAAGGCAGGGAACACTGGTGCCAGAGTGATGTGGAGAAGCAGCAGTGTGACCCCATTCCAGCCCAGCTCCTTGTGCTGGGGCAGGAGGCAGGATGTGCTTGTGGCCAGTGCACCTTTCAGCTGTACATAACACATATTTTGACCCTGAGAATTGCAGACGGATTTTAAGGTTAGGTTGAATTATGAATATGACCCAATCAGCTGAGGACAATGGTTCCTTTATTTCTAGTCTGTCAGGTTTAAATTCACCCTTGGTAACCACATTTGAGACAGCTGCATGATGTGCTGAGACCCAGCACTGTGGCTAGCTTGTTTTTGAGGGGTTGGTGGGTTTTTTTTTTTTGTATGTATGCATGTGCTTTTTAAAAGCTATTCATTTTCAGAAATCAATGTTTTGAAAGACAGAGGAAATCCTGTTAAATATTGACTTTCTCTTTAAATGCCAGATGTTGTGAGCTTTCCATCTGCTGATCACTTCCTAGACAGATGCCCGAAATAAGATTTTAGCCCTTTCTACCTCTAAAAGAGTTCTCCTGCCTCTCTCCTCCTTCAGCCTTTCTTCCCATTCTTCACACCACACTCTGAATTTCTGCACCCCTACAGGCATATAGAAATTCCTGTACTCCTCCAGGAATATGGAAATATATGATTTATTTCTATACTTTCTGTTGTTTTAGTCTTGCATTTTATTTGGTACTTACTAGTCTTCTCAGGCATAGGGATGATATGTTTGGGACATTAACAGAGATAAACTACTAATCACAAAAAACTAATAGATACGGAAGAACCTTTGAAACTCTGGATCAAACAGGCATTACTTTTTTTACTCTGATCTATTATTTTTCCATTATGATCTCTGAACTGCTGGAATTCAGCTGCAAACTGAATGTTTGTACAGTGCTGACAGCAGCTTTTTAGGAACCTACAGAGCCTCAGAAATGTAAGGAAGTATGGGTATCAGGTATGGATATTCATCTCCAGGCTCTTGGCTGTTTTTGGTGCTGATCTGTCCCAGGGAGTGAAGTCTAACGGTTTTTCCCTTATCCAGTTAGGAAGAAAAAGGAAAACCTTGGGATCGCAACAGAGGAACATGTGCTCTGCAGTCACATCGGGGTGGTGTAGGGTGAGGTGTTTTCCACGATGTTTCAGCCTCACCTTTGTCCATCTGGTGGATCAGGAGGCAGAAGCACCCATGGGACTAAGTGAATGATTATGACTGCAATGCTCTAAATCACTCAAGTCTCCCTTCAGACTGATCTGGCAGATGGCTGTGGCCTGGTTTAGGTAATTTTGTTCTCCCTCAGCAGTCTGTCAAGGCAGACCTGGTTGGGAAGGAGTGAAAACCTATTGATAATGTCTGAGCAGGAAAGTCACCCTAAGAGAGAGGAACAGGGAATTGAGCTACCACCTTGACTGGAGTGACTCAGGTACCAGGCCACTCGTGGCCATTAGCTTGAAGTTTTCAAAACCACTCCTGTTGAAATGGTTACTCTTTATATGAATAATTAAATATTTGGTGGGTTAAGGACAGGATACTAAATAGATCCAAAGTACTTGAAAGAGAAGAGTAATCTGAAGGATGAGATTTTCCCACCAACTGAATATGCACTTTCTCTGCAGTGCACATCAAGATCCTTTGTACTTTTGAGCAGTGAAGTTTAATTAATTGCTTTCTCAGCCTCTCTTTTTTTCCCTTAATATTTCCATCATAATTTTAAAGGTATTTTTAAATGGGTATTTTTTAGCTTAGTTACCTCTCTGAAACTCAATCTTAACTGCAATCTCTGAGCACTACATAAATGTAATGTTGGCTGTGTGGCTGTAGAGTTAAAATGAGAAACCGAGAAAGATGTTTAGCTCAAAATTTCTGATTGTAGATCTAGTTCTGGGTCAATCAGACCTATATTTTAAAGGCAATTAGAAATTTTAGAGGATTTCAGGCTCTTAAATACCATTTCAAACTGTGGTCTCAGATTACTTGAAAATGCAGTAGATAGATAGGAAAATGCAGATAGATTGGGAGAGAAATAGTACTTGCATTCAGGAACATTAAGATAACATTCAGAATGACCAAATAGCCTGGAAACAAATCAGATACATACTATAGGTTGAGTACCAAGTTCATATTTTTTCTGCCCAAAATGTTGCAATGTGTTCAAATTTAGTGTTGGGCTTTTGGCCCAAGAACAGACGATTTCCTGCAGGTCCTGCTGGGAATGTGCTGTGGCTGGGTCTAGAGACAAAAATGCTCTGAGCTTTTAAAACAAGGGAGTTGCATGAATGAGTTGCAACACAGCCCACAGCGACCCAGTTAGAAAGGGTTTAATGTTTGCTGGCCCAGACCAGGCTGCAGAGGCTGGACAGAGCCACAGCTTTCTGTACCTACTTACATGTAGTTCAACACTGAACTCTGAATGAAGTCAGACAACATCTGTGATGTAACCTTGCCTGACGGCTCCATTTCGGTTGCTGATAACCAAAAATCCTGCTTAATATGGAATACAGGGGTTATGTGGACTTGAAGAAGTGCTGGGTAGAACAAGATTATTCTGTTTTGTGGAGGATAGTCTTAGGTCTCACATTGCTCTGCTCCAAAATGAAAAGCACACCTTTGAAAACTCGTCCTGAAAGAATATGGGCTGCACTTTGAAGCACACTTCCCGGCCAGTTGCTGGAGACACGCTCCAGCCCCTGACTCAGGTGCCAGGCAGGGAGCTGTAAGGAACTTTGCCCCCATGAAACTTTGTTGAAATTAGAAACCTCCAGCAAAACCCACCAGAAAACTGCACAGGGATGTGAATATTTTTGTGACCAGATGCTTTTGGAAATGAGCTACAGCCATTCCAAAATTCATGCATTTAGCTCTGTTGATTAGATTGAGCCTGCCTTTTAAAAAAACTGCATGAAAATATTAAGTGCACCGTCCCTTTATATCCACCTGTCATAAACATAGTCATAGGGACACAGTTCATACCTGCCCCAGTAACTAGTGATATTCCTAATGTTTATTTAAATGCCCATTAATTCTGTTGTTTGCAGTGTCCATCTAGAATTCCGCAGGAGTGATCTGCAGCTGCTGGGACTTTGGGAGGGTGAATTAACCCGAGTTAGTTTTGCACAGCCCAGGCTGGATTTCTCCTACTGTCTCATAATCCCGACTGCTGTGGGGAAACACGCAGATCCAACCCCCATAGGTCCCTGCAATGGTTCAGATGAGAATGTGAATAATTTTCTATCTCCAGGGCTGGCATAATCTGAGGGGTTAACTAGTAAGACGTTGATAGATGTAGAACAGAATCCAGGTCTCCTATCTCTGTCTTAGCTCGCAAATCACCCTTTTAAGGAAAATTCCCAGGACCAGTCATTGTCATTTCTAAGCATTAAATTCACTGGTATTTTAATTTTTAAACTTTCATACAACTGAAAAACATTTTTCTTAAGCTCTCTAGATGCTCACAGGCAATTTTTTTTTTTTTTTCCTTCTTCTTTTTCTTCTTCTACCTAAGCCTTTTATTAACTGAGGGTGAAAAAACTCACAAGAGAGGCTTTATGCTACTTTCCTGTTTTTCAGCATGACAGAAGCATTAGAAAGTGTAATGCACTCTAACAAACAAGGAAACTTTGCATATTGAATATAGCACATGAAATAATAAAAGAAGAACAGCTGCTGAGAGACAGAAAGGGAAAAAAATAGAGATAAAAGTTGACTTGAGTTGTGTTTTATATGAGGAGCTTTGAAATCAGTCAGATTTAAAATTCAACACTGAGTACATTTACAGACATCTGGGAAATCAGGTCACATGCTTTGTTAGGGCTGCTACTACTCATATAAACCACGGCACACAGAAATGTAAGCCTGTCACAAGGACAGCCTTTTTCTTAGATAAAATGACAATTTAACAATTACATTCATACAGTGATAAGTGTGACCGGTGGTGACCAGAAGCAGGATAAAACCAGAAAGGGGCTCTAACGGTGTGCCAGCTTTTCCAGAGTTGAAGGCTATCTGACTCTACATGTTCAGAGAGTAACATTTGTGCCAAATCTGTATTTGTTACTTGAATGCTAAAGAAACCTTAAGCACCAGGGAATTAACATAGCGCTGAGGGCATTAGGAAAGCACACATGTATTGCTGCAGAATAGGTATCTGTTCATAATGAAGTGACTTTGCGGGATTTTCCTCTGTTCTTTCCACTGATCTCAACTGCCAACATACAGCCAGACAGGAGCAGGTATGCAGCAAGTTGTCTTGGCTTCCCAGGTGTCTGTTATGTGTGCACTGTGTTAGAATGTTAGAATTAGATCAGACTGGCCTCAGCCAGTGAAGCATCCATCCCCAGAGCTTCTGGGGGTGAGTGCACAGTGGTTTTGATCTCTTACATTGGCTAAAGGCTGCAGAAGAAGGTAGAGAATCTCAGGGAAATCGGGTGAAGGTGCAGAATGTGACCTTGATGCCGAATGACCTTCAGCAGTTGTGTCTGCTTACCAGGAAATGTCCATCCCCAGCAGGCTAATGGACAGGAGTTTAATCAAACTGATGTCTGCAGTGTCCTAAGCATGAATACACAGGGAATGGTTGCAGCAGTAGTGCTTGCACTTGCTTGACTCATGAGAAATAGGGAGATGGTAAAAACAGCACAGTATCGATTATGCATTTTCATTGTATTTCGGTTTTGCAACAACCACTCCTGTAGATATCTTCAGTTATAAGTCCTCACACATGTTTTAAGTTCTGAAATTGGGTGTTGGTCCCCCTCCTTTCCACAGAGGAAGGCTGGGAGATGTTGGTTTGACTTGGATTTGAAATAACATCAATTTCAGTCCTGTGAGGTAGTGGACCACGAGACATGTCAAAGTCTAAGCTGAATTTTCAGAAAAGAGTGTATTCCTCAGAAGGGCCTACTCCTCAGTAGCATTTTAAATGAAAGTGAGAAACAGGGCACACTGGTCATGCCTCCTGCATTGCTTGAAGTACACAACAAAATTAATAACCCCCAAAGAAGGTATCTGTTAAAACCCTAGCATTCCTTGTAGGCTCTGGAGGCTACTTGTATGTCAATAAGCAGTTCCTTCCCTACGTATTCCATTAATCCTTTCCGTCTCTCACTAAATCTGTTGAACAGGCCCAGCAGGTCTAGTGCTTGCCTCTTTCTTTCAGACCCAGCACTGCAAACGTCAGAGCAAGGGTTGCACAAATTTCAGTATTTGTACTCTGGAGCTCCAACAGAGAAGTTGGAGCAAGCCACTAGCTGGTGCTATGTGTTGTGCAGCATTTTGGGATTTGTTGGGGAACTAAAATATTTCATCCTGTTGGCTGGAAGGGAAAGCAAAAATACATGTATATTTCCTGCCTCAGTCTCCCTGCAGCACCAGTTTCAAGAAGACATGAAGACTGAGGGTTGAGGGGCACCAGTGCAATACTTAAAATAATTTGTTTCTGTAGTTGGCTGAGAAGTTGGTGTGAGCAAGTGGAACTGTTCCTGAGGGTGACAGCCTTGGGCCTTCTTGCAGGTCTTCTGAGCAGAGTTAATCCAAGCAACCTTCATTGGCAGGTGACATGGGCAAGTGGCATTTGCACTGGCATGGATAAGGAGTGTGAAGAGTTGTGGTGTGAAACCAGCAGCCTCCTGTGGGGAGGTAGCAGTAACCAACCCGGGTGCTGATATGGTTAGGAGCTGTCATACTCGTGTCACAGAGTAGTGATGAGATCAAGGTATGTTTTCAAGGCATTACTGGACTCCTCTGATAAATTCTTCTCCAGGAGGATTCTCATTACATCCATCCTTAATGAATTTACCTGTTGCACAAGTTTTAGAAATTAGGCTGCTCCTGGTTCCAGTGTCAGCCCTTTTAAGTGGTAAGATTTGTGCTTTCCAGCCGGTCTCAGGAAAATTCAGGAAGGATTTGCAGTTTCACAGAGAGATGCTCACCTGCCTGCATAAACTCACCTCTCCTATCCCCTGCCCTGCTGAAGTAGCATGAGGAGGGCTGTATGGAAATGAGAATCTGCCTTTCCCTCTTTTTTGATCAAGGATGATAGACCTCTCTCTGACAACTGCGTTTAATGTGACGATGGTGGGAAGGTGCTCTCAAAGCTGTTAGAGAAATCTAGCCCCATTCCATTCCAGCACCCTCAGCACCTGAAATCCTTCATTCATTTGCAGTATGTGGTGTTGCAATCTCCCTGCTTTTTTCTCCCTCTACTCATCTGCAGTGTGGTTTTACAATCCCACAAACAAAAGCTTTGGAGATGTTATCTGGGGTTGCTCCCTAGGCTGTACTGGATATATGCCAGTTTGTATAACCTAATGAAACAAGCCACTATTAAAAAAAAAAAAAAAAAAGCATCATATTTCTTTTGGGAAGGGGGGTGGGGGGAGTAACGAAAGATGAAGAAATCTTATCTAAGCCACCTGTATTTTAAGTGTTGAATTGCCCATCACATTTTCCTGATGAAGATGAAAAGCCTTAAAAGAAAATAAGACTTTGCAATTAGACGATGATGCATGAAAGGATGTGTCTGGATGATGTGACAGATGATCCTAACCTTCATTAATGTGCTTTAATTGGATTAAGCTCTATGAAAAGCCTTTTCTTCTCTTTCAAAACCTTCAGGGCTCTTGGCTGCATGACTTTAATGTACAGAACATTCTGCAAAAGGGCACTCATCCAGCTTCATAGAGGTATATGCTATACATCCTGAGTTAACATAAACAGCTTATCTCCAGTGACACGGCCCCTAGGATGCCAAAGGGGTGTGGCCATCAAGTGATAATTGGGCAGTTACAAGATTTATTGCAGTTTGGAGCACTAAATCCCTTTACAGACCGAATGGGAAACTGTCAGCACAAATATCAGTTATTTTTAATAAAAGCACAGATTATTGGTGATTGACGAAGGGGCGGCCTTGCTGCTGCTTTTTTCCCTGAGAATGCTATTATTCCCTGCCTTGTCTTGCAGTTTTCAACAGGACTACCTAGGAAGCAAGGTGTAAACCAAAGTGTAAGCCAAAGAGGCAGCCATGCTCATGAAATGATGGACAGGAGCAGAAGATATATGTGTTTTGCCTTGCCAGTCTGGGAACATATTCTGCATCATTTTAGACTCCTTTTTTTGTGAATGGTGTTTACTCACAGAGCTTTTTTTAATTTTTTTCTGCCCTCTGATTCCATACTTACTAATTTTGTCTGCTTTTAAGGGCTCAGCACTGGCAAATTCCTCCCAAACATTCACTGTAGTGGATTTGGGTGCTGCTTGTGGGCAGTTAGTGGGTATGGGGAAGATTGGAGAGAAATACCTAAAACCAGGCTTAGAAGCAGTGGCAGGGTGGGAGACGGGAGCTATGTGCTGGGAGAAAAAGGGAGGAGAGGAGGTCTCTAAAACAAGAAATATGTTTCACGTCTCATAAAATACAGCATCTTGTGTTAGACCATTTTGCTGATCGTGGAGGCTTTCTCTTAAATGGTACTTATCCCAAACCAGTAAATTACATGGTTAAGCGTAAGTTGGTGCATGTGATGCTGGCAGTGGTACATCTAAGTTGGAGTTGTCATTGTGCTCTTCTGAACATCTGGTCTTTTTAAAGGTCAAAAAAGCCAGGGCAGCTGGTTTTGAGTATTCTTTCAGTATATAGTATTTTTGTTCTTGAAAGACTTTTTTTTTTTTTCTTTTAAATTTGTTTAACATACTTTATTTACAGTAATCCTGGAACTATAAATTCATGGGAAGCTATCAACTATAATGCAGCTACAATACTTTGTGCAAAGAATGTTCCCACAGTAGGTCTTTAGGGATGTGTCTGGGAGAGAGCCAACAGTTTTGAAATACTTCATATTGATTCATGGCTCTCCAAATGTTATTTTAGTCTTCCAGATCACAGAATGTGGCACACTCAAGATTTATTTATTTTTTCCATATTTTAGCAGTGGTTTGTCAGAGGTCTTTGTCTTACTTTTGAGATGACTTTTGCAGCTTCCTTTTTTTTTTGCTTTTATTTACTCACATGGTTCTGCAGTAGCTGATTTTTACTTTGGACTTTGGGAGTATTTTGACTCTTGGTCTTCCCCTTAGCAAGAGAAAAGGGATTACAGTTTTTGTGCTGCTTTCAAAAGCTTAAATTTGGGGTTTATTTGCTGCTTGGAGGCAAAAGTGCGGACAGCAGTAAAAGCAAGTTAGAAACAGGTTTGTTCATCTCCCCTCTCATTCTTTGATGTGAATAAATCTGTTTGATGGTTTTCAGCCTGTAGAATTTTGCCTTTTTACTAAAGGAGAAATAAACAGCTGTTTAAGGTAACAACTCGTTGGGGTCTAAATGACTTCCTGATGGACACGATTTTGTTACAGCCTGGTATCATCCCTCAGCTCTGCTGAAGGTGATGTTGGGCAGAAAGGTTGATCCCAATTCAATAAAAAGTGAACAGAGCAAAATTACAGACACACAGACATCTCAAAGCTGAATGTTTTACATTTACCATCAAGCCCCCTTCATACATATCATATCAAACCCCCTTCAAACAATTCCTTTTTTTTTTTTTTTTTGTGAAAAGACTGCGCTATTGCCACTGACATTTACTAAACCTGTGACTTTGTATAACCTGAATAAATCTGTGCAGCCTGCATGTTATTACAGCTTTAGGACTGGAACTTAACTCTTAGCCATCACAAAACAAAAGTAGAACAGCAAGTTGTCAACTCTGAGGTCCAAACACCAGTTCGACAAATTATATAAGTTGCCTAAAACTGTTTAGGTGGACATGTTTATGTAGAAAATATTCGGGCCACCCCCATCTTATACCTAGATGTCTACTTTGAGCAATTGCACAAGAAAAACACCCATAAAAAATAGAACAAAGCCTTTCACAAAGTCCTTGTTTGCCATAACAAAGCCATGAAGAAACAAATCCCACTTTTTTTTCTCTTCGTTTCTAGGTCACCTTTAGCTAACTTCATGTTGCTTTGCTTGCTGACCTCAGTGACAGTCTGCTTCAGGCTAAAACTGTTTTCCTCTGCAAGCTGCAATGTTTTTCATTAATAAATCCTCTAAGGTCAGACGTGAGTAACAAAAATACATACATGTTTGTAGCAGCCAGCAGTGCTGTGGCAGTGCTTTAGGAAAGCACTGCTTATCAGCATATTGGAGTGGTGGCAGCCTGTGCCGCCATGTGGAGTGGTGGCACGTGGAACTTCAGCCTCACAAAAAGAGCAGGAGGTGAATATCGACTTAAAATTAACATCTCCTGTACACCTCTCACTGAGGTTAGCATTCCTCCCTGGGATCATGACCTGACCTGGCTCTGAGCACTGGTGTTCAGGGTGTCAGTGGCTCATGTGAAGGCACTGATGTTGTTCCAAGGCAGCCCAAGCTCAGCCTGTCTACAAATCCCACCTGCCTTCACAGCAGAAGGTGGAGCCCTGTAACCTGTAATTGATGTTCTCTTTTCCTGTCCTTCCTCAGTTAATCTCTGTACATGTAAGATATTTTTTCCTGGCCATTTAGGCCTGTCTCCACCCAGTGTGGAGGAAGAGGTGGTATGCAAAGTAATGTAGAACCAAAGGAAAAAAAAAAAATCTTAACTAGCATTTGTAGTGGTGACAGACCAATTTATTTTTTTGTTTATATAATAGAAGGGCACTTGTGGTACAGGCATAAAATTGGCAACCTAACAAGATCTTAAATATGTGTAGCTTAAGCTTCTTTGCTGTTGGAGGCTCCCTTGACTGCCTCCAACACCTGAAATGGGGTGAAGCTGAGATGTGAAGACACCCCGCTTAACACAGAATCACAAACTCATTTGATCAGTTGGTTGAAAAGGAGTGCCAAGACCATTGATTCCAGCCTTTGACTGGACACAGCACTTGAGGTGTGCCCGCATCCCTGCCGAGTACTCAAACCAGTGGAGTCTGAGTGCAAATGTTTAACCTGGTGCTTGCAGTTTTTTATGAGCTTTCTGATTCTACCTTTTTACCCTCTTTTTAAAATTATATATATTTATCACTTTAAGCAGAGATTTGCTGGGTCTAAACTAGATCACAGTATCAGAGAACGACAAAACGATTTGCATTGGAAAGGACCTTAATGATTGTCCAATTCTGATACTCTGCCATGGGCAGGGAAGCCTTCCACTTAGACCAGGTTGCTCAAAGCCCCATCCAGCCTGGCCCTGAACACTTCTGTGGATGGGATATCCGCAGCTTCTCTGGGCAACCTGTGCTAGTGCTGAAATTAAAGGTCTCTGAAGTGTACTCCATTACTACGTGCTTCATTGTACTAAAACAAATGGGAGCAAATTCAGAGTGGCAATATATCCAAAGCTGCCATAGAACAAGGGCCCATTCGGAAACCAAATATTGAAGCGTGTTTAAGAGGAAGACCCCTCTTGCTAGTTCTCTGAAGTAATGGTTTGGAAAGGAATGGCAGGGAATGTAGGTGATGCTTGCGAGCTTCAAAGCTCCCTGTCTTTGTTGAGAGGTAACAAAATCACCTGAATTCTCTGCATCATTCTGGACTCTCTGCTCCTTAGTTTGGAGCCAAACATATGGTGATAGGTTGTGGGCTACGTCCTCCAAGCTGGCAGGACAGGAATGCTGCGTGCCAGCTCATCTGCCCCATGATTTCTGCTGCTTTCACGGAGTGCCTGTGATATTGCCCTTGTGCTGATATTTGAGTAGGCTCAGACTTTTTTTATAGCTCCAACCAGGAAAGCCATTGGAGCGCTCCAAACAGCTATGAACCTGAGCCAGCTGCAAACAAATTAGGAGTGAAGGGAGAAGAGTTATATCTGCCAGGTCAAGCTGGGTGCAAATCGGCTTTGGAGCTGCTGAAATGGAAGAGGAATTTCACCATGTTGAACTTCTCATGAGAAAACAGCCCTCTCTTCTGTGTCCTCCTCCCGAGGTCTGTGTGAGTCAGCTCGAGCGGTATGTGGTTTACAGTACTGAGGAAAAAAATAATAAGAATCCCAAGGAGATAAAGATGCTTATTATAGAGCCCTTGTACTGCTAAGCTGTGTTTTTTTCCCTGGGGCAAAATGTTAACAAGTGGCAGCGGTCAGTGTGAATAGCAATTTAAAAGTATTATTCTCTTATCTGAAGAAAGACGTTCAAAAACCGACTTCATCAAAAATCCATTTCCTTTCAAGTATTTTACTACTACATTATTGATAGTGTTTCTTTGCTAGACCATCATTTACACATAAATATAATCTTTCCCTTTTTTCTTAATTAGTCTGTGCCAGCTCAGGGACTCTTCTGAGTTTTGGATACGATCCGTGGAATGAGCTGGGCACGGGGCTTGGTGTTTTTTTACCGGCAAAAATCAGAATGTGTACTTCAACTTGATGCATGCTTTATGTGTGTGCTGGATTTGCTCTGCTCACCCTGTCAGCATGTCAGTGACTTAGCTTATTATCTTACGTTGGACCTGCACAGGTGGAGGCTCATTTAAATACAGTCATTGCTCTGAGGAAAGTTGGGAGATCTCTTGATAGTTTCTGCTAAAGGGACAGTCACCAACCAGACACACATCATGCATTTGATGCCCAAACTGATAAGTCAGTGATGAGGGGCCCTGTAGCCCTGTAAGTCCTCTGTTAACCACTCAAGCTGGGTAACTTTTTTTAGGCCCTGTAGCCCTGTAAGTCCTCTGTTAACCACTCAAGCTGCCCCTTTTTTTCTGAGGGCTACCATTCTTCAAGGCAGAGGAAAACTGAGATCCAGTGCATCAAAGCCATAAAATCAGATTGCCCAGTTCGCCTTTTGTCTGGCCTGTTTTTCTTCCCATGTGCCCTACATTTCTGCTAGCATGAAGCTGGAAGCCAGATGCAAAATGGGATGCTATTTTCGCTGCTCCCCTGGGATAGTAATAATAGTAATAGAAATAACAATTCTATAGAGTAAATGGCAGGAACTTTTGCCCTTGCTGTTGTGGGAGCAGGACTGAGCTGTGTATTCCATAGTGAGCATCCATGCAGGATCTTCTGTTCCTTTCTCAGCTTCCCCTCTAATGCCATGCCAGATACGGATAGGATTTTATAAAACATTTCTGCTAAAATCTGCTAAGGAAGTTTTCTGAAGTGAATCTCTCTTTCCCTGAACAATCCCAGAGAAGTAAAATGAAGCAATTTGATGGGTGTAAGAGTCAGTAGGGTCGGGAATGACAAGACTTTGTAGAGCTCAAATTTAACTCTAGATATGTCAAAATCTGATTACTAAGTTTCTTGGAAATGCCTCTGCCCAAATTAAGGTGCAAACGAGACCAAATGCCAGTGATAATAGCATGGGTTTTATTTGATAGTAAATATGAGAGAGAGAGAAAGAAAGAAAGAGAAAATAGGTGGGGGGGGACAGAAATAGAACAACAGGAACATCATAAGGAAAATATCACCACTCTGTGCATCCCAACAGTGCTCCTTTGATCCTCTCCAGCTGGTCTTCTTGGTGGTGAAGGTTCCCCCCAAAAAGCATGGAGTCTATGAACTATTTCAGTCTCTGACAATATAAAAGGCCAGAATGTCAAAAGTCTCATTGGAAGATGTAGAGAGAACTGCCTGCAAAGGTGAATCAGTCCAAATATTTTTGGCATAATAATAATTCCATTTAATGTATTTCTTCTGAACGTATGTAATGCAATACACATTTTTCTGGTCAAAAATACAACATTTGTATAATTAATGTAAGCACAGTCATATGAGGCTCTTTCTATGAAGCAAAACAACCTGAGTTAAAAGCATTCTTCTTAAACATGCTATTTCTGGAGCTGACCACAACTTTATAAGTGAAAGTTTGGAAGTTTATGCTTCATAGAAACACAGAGTGAGCTCCCATGAGTAGGATACAAGATGGCTGAAGGCACCTTAACTTCAGATTTAACTGAGTCTTGTCCACAAACAAAAACCCCTGTATTATATTCTTCTCTTGACAAAGATCATGTTTTTCTCCTGGAAATTACAGCAATTCTGTTAGTAGGGTTGAGACTAGCTTCCAAGAAACTCTTAACAAACTGGTCTCAAAACTATTTTATCTAAAGTTATATAAAGTAACCATTTCATGGATCTGAGATACCTAATAACGACGATGCAGCAGATTACCATTTTATTATAACTGGAGGAGGGCAGGTGTGGGATATGGGATGGGGTGGCACAGGGCGGGTCCAACCCAGACTAGTGCAGAATCTCTCAACAAAAAGAGATCTATGATTTTGAAGTAAATTGAACTTACATCCAGATCCTTTTGGTGGGAAGGCTGCTGCAGATTTTATTTATTTATTTTTTTCTTTAGTCCAAGGATGTGCTTCAGCCTAAAAAATTTGAAGGCCAAATTACTTTCTTTTTTTAGCACTGTTACACCTGTGGAGTTACCTTCAGATTGGTTCTCTGCTCCAGCAGTGGCTCATTGAACCCACCACAGCTGAATACAGATCGCAGCAGTAGTCGGAATATTTTTATTTGAGAGGATGGTATCAAAGGAGGTCAGTGAAGAAAACATCCCTATAAGTGGACATAAATAAAGGTTTGTTTTCGTATGTATACTGTTTAATAGGTAGAAGGGTCCTTTAATATCATACACAAAATTTCTGCAGAGCTTCTCAAATAAGTCACTGTGGGCTACATCAAGAACTAATCTGTGGACACTACAAATAATCCAAGAATTTAGCAATAGGTTGCAGTAGAGACGCAAGCTATATCCCGTTTCCTACTTTCTTCTTTCCTCTACCAATAGCAGGATTTTGCTCTAAGTTGGCTGTGCTGTCCCACCCATGACATTCCAAGTATAGTCACAATCCACCTGCCTCCCTTCCTCCATTCTTTAGCCACTCTTACAATGGAGAACTGACCACTTTACATTGTTAGCTCTCCTTTTTGCCACAGTTTGCTCTAAGGACTGGATCGGTATAGAAGAGGAAGTCCGAATTCATTTACTTACCTTTTGTCAGTCACAACAGGCACTGCATGCAGTCCTGTCTCCTAATCAATATTTCTCCTATGGCACAGCAACTTGTGTGAGCAAAACTCTTTGTAAGAGCTCTTGAGACGAGTTTTGAAGGGAAGAATGTGCAATTCTAGGCAGTTTTAGAAAGAAATGATTTTCAGACAGGATTTTCTTCTATAGACAATAAAGCAAACTCTTTCTTTGCCCATGTAATTGATTCAAGGTGGCCTGTGTGGGCAAACACTGAAGGGGGAGCAATTAGAAATAGTTGTCAGAGTGTGTGTAGTTTACATGTTGAAAAGGCAAATCTGGTCGTAAGCTTGAAAATACAGCTTTCACAGGCAGAATGATGAGAAACTCTTTGAAGAACAGCACTGAAAATTATTGAGGCTTCAAGTACATGCTTCAGCATCTTCCTTATGTCTGTCCTGCCATGCTAGCTTCGTGCAATGTTATGTTCTTCCAGAAGAAAACAAGAGTGTTACAGCTGGGCCCAATTATCTTAACTACAGGGTGGCTCTACACATAAATGCTGCCCATTTCCATGTAGTTAAGTGAGTTATTTAAAAAGCAAGCAAACAAACAAAAAGAACCATGGTGTCTGTGCTCTGCTTCACCATTTGTTTCCGTTCACTCACATCAGTGGAGCTCGGTTCATGTGATCCACTCCAATCAGAGGCCAGTAATATTTGATCAGAGAGGAGAGCTTTGCAGAAATAAAAGGCACAATAGAAAAGACCGTGCTGGATAAAGGAATAAAATGTTTCTCCTGGAACTAAATTACTTGATTTTTTAAAACTTATTTTTAAAAAATAAATAATATTAAAAATAAGGACAGCTGTATTGAGAAGAATGTCTTTTTTTTCTTTCAGATAAGGGTAACAGAAAATGATCCAACATTTTGGACCTGAGTGACCTTTATCAAAGTCAAAGGCTTCCGGCTACAGTGAGTTATCAAGGCAAAACCTGTATGCTCTGTACCGTCTTTGATAAAGGTCACGTGAGACTAAATGTCAAACCATTTTCATCTCTTTACCTTAAGTAAAAACATAATTTTATCTACTAAGCTGTCTTGATTCATTTAGTGTTTTAAGGAATTGTTTGGGTCCAGCATGCCCAGGGGAGTTTTTTGTTAGTTTATAACAAATGTGATGCTGAATTTGGAACAGGCAGCACCCTGGAGCACCTGCTTTGTGCATTAAAGAGTGAAGTCAGGCTGTTTGTCCGCCCCTGTTCAGGACTCACCTTGTTCCTTTAGAAGTCAGGTGAGAACAAAGAAGAAAGCTTCAGGAGAAAGTCGGGCACTCATGAACTACAAGGGTAGCATGGCATTAATACACAGCCAGTCCTTTTTTGGCCTGTTGTCTATAAATAGTTTTCACCAGAGGCCAGTTTTCTCTCATATAAGATTCTCCTCCTGTGCAGGTACAATTCCTCTTGCCAGGTGTGGACTCCTCTATTGGTTGCCCTCACTGATTTCTTAGGAACTTAACTGCAGGCTTCTTTGCACCTGAGGAACAGACTGTCCTCAATTTTCCAGCCGCTGTTTATCAATAGCTGGGTTGGAGATGTCAGGGGTCAGAGAACATGTTTGTAGCTCCTTCTTTGAGATAATATTCTGGTGGTTCGAGGAGAAGTAATGTGCACTATTTAGTATTTTCGGTGGCTCTGGACAGGGCAGCTCAGTACCTGAGGGAGGGACTACAAGGGAGCTGGAGAGACACTTTTCTCAAGGGCAGGTAGTCACAGAATCACAGAAATGTTCTGAGTGAGAAGGGACCCAGAAGGATCACAGAAAAGATGATATCCATAGCTGGCAAGCTAGGCTGTAACAGGTCATGACTGGCCCCATTTCACTCTAACCATTTGTTTCCTTGGACTGTCACTCCTTACCTGGGAGAAGGGGCTGACCCTCACCTTTTGGGTAGTTGTAGAGAGCTGTGTCTCATTTCCTCTGGGCGAAACACTCCCAGGTTCCTCAGCCACACATCCTCAGACCTGTGCTCCAGACCCTTTTCCAGGTCCACCGCCCTTCCTGGACACGCTCCCTTCACCTCAGGCCAACAGTGATGTGCACAGCAGGGTCCACAGTGCCTGACTGTTGGCTTGAAGCCCAAAGTAACACATTCTTTAAGCTGAAAGAGGGCAGGTTTATACAAAATACTAGGAAGAAATGCTTCTCTGTGAGGGTGGTGAAGTACTGAAACAGCTTGTCCACAGAAATCGTGGTTGTCCCATCCCTGGATGTGTTCAAGGCCAGGTTGGATGGGGCTCTGAGCAATCTGATCTATTGGAAGGTGCCCCTGCTCCTGGCAGGGGGTTGGAACAATTCCATGATTCTAGGATAAAGATGAAGAGGTCATAATCTCAGAAACTGCCAGGATCTGGATATTTCCTGGGATGAACAGTGGAGATGGAACCTTGTTAACATGGGTGTTGTAGCAGTTGGAAATTTTATAATTATGAAAAGCTAAGAAAAGATTTAGGGATAGCTCTCTGATGAATCGGTCCTTGGACCAACACAGGACCCTGAGAAGCACCTGAGAAAAACCTGAGGCCATAGTTTCCCACACCAGATAAAACATTCATCTTCAGATAAATGATAGGGCAGGAAAACTTCAACTTCAGAAAGAGCAAGAAAGTTCTTGCCTAGTTCTTCCTTGTAAACTTCCTGCACCATTTTGCAACCAGTGTGGGGAAAAAGGCTTTGCTTTGCTCTGGCCAGGCAAGTTCCTGGTACCAGTTATATTTATGCCAAAGGAAGATTAGTTTTTCCTGATGGCTTCTCCAGTCAGCCATCCTTTCCTCCCTTTACCTCTTTTCCCACTGATTACCTGAATAACTCTGTCCTTTGTTCTGTTCAGGCTTGATGGGGATATAAGTTTAATGTAGTAATTATTTTGATCAAATTAGCATACTTATTCTGGATTTACGAAATGTCAGGGTGTCAGTCTCATGCACTTCATTTTGTCCAGGCCTGAATTTATGCTCATTTGCCAATTGACTTCAGGAATATACTTGGCATATTCTGATATGTGAAGTGAGTCCTCAGTTAAAATATGTAACATAATTGTGGTATATCCATGAATAAAATCTTTAGGTGGAGGTAAACTGTTCCTGAAAGGAACACAGCAAGGTATTCCAGGAAAATCAGAATTTTCGATGTTGTTAGGAACCTCCTTTGGGTAATCACTTATTCCCTTAATCATGATTCACATAGTTTTCCATTTAATTTGCAATCTCTCTCTTTCTATGGTTCTTGATTTCTGTTGAACGCAAAAATTAAAATCAGTACCTGTGTGACAATTCAGTTATAAAATACTTAATGCCAAAGCCAAAATTATCAAAGTTGGTTGTCACTAGTCTAATTCAGTTCTGACTTAATTAATGCTGCTGGCTGGTTTTAGGTCTAGTCAAGTTAGCATTGAACTAGTGAAAGCTGCATTTAAATTTACTGTCCTGAAAGACCAGTTGTACTTGTTTGAAAGCAAACCAGTGAGAAAGTCAGAATTACAATTTAATAGGAAAATTAAAATAAATGCGTTACTACAAAAACACTAACAGAGTCAGGATACAACCCGACGTCCTGTTGGTCAGGGTGTTGGTAGCAATCCAGTTAAATGGTGGCTGCAGTCCTCTTGGAGTGACAGATGTGGTTCTGTTGAAGCTGTGATCCTGTAGAAGGGTGTGGTTTTCCTTTGAAGGTCCAGTGGTAGTGTAGAAGGGTCTGGTTTTCCTCTGGGAATCCAGTGGAAAAAGGCTGCTCATGGTGCTCCAAACCTCAGATTATATCCCCCTGGGCGCAGCATCTCACAATGGGATGGTGTAATTTTATCAGTGATGCAGTCAAGCTTCGATGGCCAATTAACAGAAGATATTCCCCTGGAGGGAGGGTGGTTCGTGGATGAGAAAAAGAACACTGCCTCACCTGGTTTTAACAGATGGCGATAGAGTTCATACTTTTGGCTACATCTTACATTGTAACCTAAGGCAACACCATATAGATTTATTCTAGAGAATAAATATAATTCCTACTTTAAAAAAAAATGAAAAGAAAAAAAAAAGGTAGGATTGTAGTGTAAAGTGCAAATCACTCTAGTTCATCTCTTCTGTTATGAAATAAGACAAGTATAGCTAACTGCACTCACGATTTTTTATTTAGTTTGCATTCACCTACCTTTTAAATAATGGCATATAGAATTTTTTAAAGTAATGTATCTGATAAATATCATGACTGTACAATAAAGTGGAAGAAATAAAGTTTACAAGAACCTGTGGTAGCATAGTCTAGTATGTTGAGACGAGATAAAGGCAAATAAATGGAGGGCTATTTAAACAATAACTGTGCTTTCAGAATATTTTGCTGTTTCTTTTGGAGGAACTACTGATCTGCCTACATCTACTTTGGTTATATCAGCTAAGATAAGTGGTCTGGACTCATTTGGACTACCTAAGCAGATTGCACAAGCTAGATGATGGGAGGCTTTTTTGCTATGAAAAATAACATACTATAGATGTTTCCTTTTCCCTCTTGGAACAGGATGTGACCTCTTCCTTTCACTCTCCAATAAAGACAGACTGTCTGAGGAAAGCAGTGAGCCTGGAAATTTTCTGGGGTAGGAATCTTGTTTGGGTAATGGAGAGATTGTCTTACCCCGAGGCATGGGCTAGCAGAACCACTGCGAAAACGTGTGCTTGGTGAATGTAAAAGGGGATTTTTGTTAAATAAAACAGGTCCAGGGCAGTGTTTTGCATGATATCAAAGGAAATTACTATATGACAAGTAAGCTGATTAAAAAAAAAAAAAAAAAAAAAAAAGAGAGAGAGAAAAATTTATACAAAAGACCTTTGTGCATCTCCCAGGGCAGCATTGTGTCAGGATGCTTCTACAACTGAAAGTTCTTCTGTAATAACCCAAGAGAAAGAACATTGATTCTCCTTTAACTCTGTGGTAGCAAATGATTTTAAGATAATTAAAAACTGCTTAAGAATTTACCATTCGCTTGCACTAGTTCTGGCTGGTTGTCTAAAGTTCACATGAATGTCTCAAATACAAATGTTTAATAATCTCTGTTCTGTATTTCAACAACAAAGCAACAATTACAGAATTGCAAATAACACAACCAGATTCCACTCCATCCTTCCTACTTTGGAAATATAGCACTACTGTAGAGATATATTTTCAGTCTTCTGCTTACAGATATCACAGCTCTTCACTCTCATCACGAAGCATATTCACAGAAAAATTACATTAAATAACAATAAGAAAGATGTTTTTTCCAGGCTGCGTTCTGCATTTTAAGGCAAAGTGTTAAAATTAGTTGCATTTCTGGCTTCTAAGGATGATTTTTTTGGAAGATCTAAGTGATGAACTGCTTGATTTTTACCAGAGACAATGAGTTTTTGTTATAATCAAGTAGTGACAAATGCTTTTGGAAACTCCACCTATCCTCTGGTATATTCTAGGGTGACTTAAATTATATATTCATTTACTGTGTCCTACTTTCACTATGAGCTAACTTAGTGACTGCTTTTTAACACCTATGCAAATTTGAGTGTTTTTATTCTCATAAGTATTAACTTTGAAATACCTTTAAAACTGTCTCTTATTGTCTTTGTCCCATTCAAAAAATAAGACTTTTTCTCCTAAATCACTTGGGTGTTTAATGAACCAGCATTTCCCTCCCCTCACTTCTCCCCCTTTAAAGAATGCAATCTATTTGCTGAATCCATTTTGGATCTAACAATTCCCATTTTTTCTGAAATAGTTTTATTTTGAGCCTCAGCTCTTGACATAAATAAAATTAAATGACAAAATACTTCAAATGTTAAAGACATGACAGGACAAGCTATGTTCTTGCTGTCTTGAAGTATAACAGAATCGTTCATTAGCATCTGCAGCTTCAGTCACAAATTATTTTCTGAAGGTAATGCCTCATCCAGCAAGACTTTAACATTGTCTGGTTTGTGTTTTTATGCTGCAATCCAAAGTGCACTCAGCCCCTCGGAGAGGCTCCCGAATCCATCAGCAGGGTTTGGATAATGACCAAAGAACAATGTGTGGTTAGGCAGGACGCTCTGCCAGAGTGGAACAAGGCTGTAGTCTCCAAAACAGGATGAATTGGCAGTCAAGTCTATGAAGAATTCTTTAATAATATTACTTTTGGCTGAGTCTCTATGACCTCCTCCTTTTTTCCCTTTTCTATAGTACTCATTTTGGCAGAGGCCAATAAATTCTTGGTTCTCCCACAAATTTTCTTAAAGCGTGACATTTAAAAAAAAGTTTCGAAAGTATGAGCTGCCCCAGAAAGGATTTAGAACCTTCATTTTGCTTCAGAAACATATTCAAACTCTAAGAAAATTAAGTATGGATGGAGGAAAAAAGTAAATACTAGTGTCAATAACAGGGAAAAGTATCTTCAGACAATACGTGATCCTGTTCTAAAGGATGCCTGACATGATATCTGTCTTAAAGGTTATTTATTTCAATGCAATTTAATTTATTTCTCTTCATCTATTAAATAATATTTTGAAAGGTGTATTCATCAAGAAGGTTAAAGTGTCAGATTTTGTAATTTAAAACAACCCCTGTTGGTAAAATACCTACAGCTGCAGTAGCATATATAAAAAAAGAAAAAATATTTTTTAGGTGCTGTTTAGTATATAGGGAAAAGTGATAGTTTACGGCAAAAAAGATTGGTGAAATTATAGATCATATTAGATTTTTACTGTTCTATGATGTGTAGAAAACTTTCACGCATGTATGTAACCCAGTGGAATATGGTAGATAAAGAAATTATGACCTCACCAATTTTTTTTTTTTTTGTTTTTCCTGCTGAGAACAATTTTAAAAAAAACTTCTTGAAATGTTAAGAGTATGATTTGTCAAGGGAACAGCACATTGGTGGACTCCACATCTGGGCTCAGATTCAGTGTTTTTAAGCATTAATTTACACACATTAATGGCTTCTTCTAGATTTGTTAATGTCGCTCATATAATAGCACCTAACATGGCCTTAAGTGCTTGGCTATTGAAAGGTAAAAAGAGCCATTCACATTTAATGATTTTGGGAAGTCTCTCTCCTTTTTTAAACTTCACAGAATCTTTAGACTTCAAAGATTAAGACTGTTATGAGCTAGCTCTCATTAATGACTAATCAAATGCCTGTTCCTCAAAGTGTTATCTGCTGTTGGTATAAGGCACAGCAGCAATGGTCCTGTTGGTGTTATCAGACTGTAACTGAATTGGAAAAATGTACTAAAAATAATGTGACATTAAAAAAAAAATCATTATTAACTGCGCACTTTAAATATTGGTCTGTGGGACAGACATTGATTTTTATAAAAATGTAGTGGTTGTATAAATGTATGGTCCATTTATGACTAGACCTGGAAATACTAATGGGCTTTAAAAATGTATTATTCTGCCATACATTTCAAATGGAGCATCCCATTTTAAATAGTCCCTAAAGGGACACTCATATTATTGCGTGGAAGAAAGTAATTAAAATTCAGGGCAAGAAGAGGTAAATCAGATTTAATGTGTTTGCATCAGATTTAAATTTTCTAGAATTCTAAGAACCACAAAACTGTATCCTAGAAGTGTCAATTCAACTAATCAATTTTTTCTGAGCTACAGGTGCATGTGAAAATATATCTCTTAAGATTACGGGCAATGTAGAAAATTTTGTTTGGTTTCTTAAAAACTGGGACTCTTATCACCCTGTGGAGATATAAGCTTCATAAATATTATTTTTCTTAGGCACTCCAATAAACTGGCTAAGACCTACTTCTTTTTTTTTTTTTTACTATGTGTCTAGTACTAACCAGTTGTTGCTTCACAGCTTAGCAATAATTGCATCCAAGGGTGTCCAAATATTGCTCTACAGAGTCAAAATTGCTTGATAAACATTGCTTTGTGATTTATTTGGATGACTCTCCTAATAAAAGGGGAAATATAAATGCTTTATTTTGTTTTATAGCTTTAAATTAGAATTAATAAATCAGGGAAAAAATAGGCAGTAATGCTTGTAAGTAAAAACTCCGTGTTTGTCTAGTGTAGCAGTATGGACCATAAAATTTAATTAGAAATTAATTAGGAGAAGTAATTCTATGTTTCTCTAATTGCAAGGTAATTTGTCCTAAGAATTGTCTTCCCTGTTGATACAGGGATGTTGCTATCAGAACAGAGTATCACACTGTTCTGCTCTGAGATAATTTTTTTTTTCTGAATGTTACTTGCATTAGTGGCCAGTAAATAGAAATTTCATTCTTGTACTAATAGAATGCCATATAATAAGTATCTCTCTGTGATATTACCTGCACAGGGAGTTTCCTGAAGACAAATAGTTATTGCTGAGCGTAGTACCCATGAATAAGAAAGATGAGATTTTTTATATAGCATTCATTCGATTCACCACCCAACTTTATGCTGAAGCTATGATCTTTGTTAGATGGGAAGACACCTTATTGACAAAAATCTCTTACTTCAATGACTTCTTTAACATGCCCCATCCGTGGAAGTGTTCAAGGGCAGGTTGGAAGGTGCTTTGAGCAACCTGCTTTACTGAAAGTGTTCCTGCTTGGGGGTTGAATTTGGATAGTCATTGAGGTCCCTTCCAACCCAAACCATTCTGCGATTCCATGATTTGTTACGAGAAACATAAAGCATTGCAGCCAGGGGAACAGCAGTTTTTCTTACAAGACACGGACATTCCTGATTTTGTTAAAGTGTCCGTCTTGAGTCAGTGAGCTACATTTCACTCTATAGGTTCCCTGGGTTGGTGGCTTGTGAATAAACACCATGTATTTCTGTTAATTCACACTGAAAAATTCACTGTATGAACGAGGAACTGTTACTAGTCCCTAACTGCATGACCTTGTGGTGTTTTCTACAGCATTTTACCAATTTTTTTAATAACTTCACATCTCAAAATTATCCTTTTGCCTTGCTCCTTCCTGAATTTCCAGTTCATCTTGTATTTGCATCAGCAGGAAATCTATCAATGTACTTTTCTTTTCCTGTCAAGATGCTTAATGATTGTTCACAAGAGAGATCCTTGAAGAACCATATCAGAAATGCCCCCTAGCCCCAGTTTCTAATGCAACCTTTATCACCACTTCACCCACATCCTTACCCATCTTACAGTTTTCCTACCTGTTCCGCATATTCCCTGTGTTTCCTAAATTGATATTTTCCTATGTGCCATTGTGCTTAATTCTGCTTGGAGATTCAATTTTCCCCATTTCCCCCCCAATCTATTCCCTTTTTCTGGAGAATAGGTTTTACAAAAACTTAGCCTTGCCAGGTGTTTTATTCTACACCCACATTTGCTCATTGTCAGAATATTTGCATGTTTTTGTAGTTGCATAATAAAATCATGCAGGGATGAATCCAACAAGAAGAGTCAATTGAAGTTCTTCTGGCCAGAACGCTAGAACAATTTTTCCTGAAAACTATGCTGAAGGATTTAATTCTCTCCAGAGTTTTGTGCTGAATATAGATTACTTTAAGCTGAAAAGAAACTTGTATGTCATGGGCTGCAATTCAAAATCTCTGTTTCTTTCACTGGTTTTGGTATTTTTCAGAGATGGGAAAGAAAACTCCCAAACGAGTTAGTTCCTACCACACAAAGACAGCAAAATCCAGAGTGTGTCCTTTCCTTCCCGATTTTTCTTTCTGTGAAAAGTTTCTGGAGTGCAAGGAATTTGGCACTGTAGAAGGTCACAGGGAAAGTTATCATCGCACCCTTCGGAGTAACTCAAAAAATTTCCTCTCTTCACAGTCTCTTTCTGGTCTACTACAGCTTCCTCGAAATCTGTATGAAAACTGTACCTGATGTGAAAATGTTGACCTGGGCTCTGAGAAAAATACTGAAGGAGGGGCAAGGAAAAGAAGGGCCTTCCTTTCATAAATCCATGTTGGCTGCGCTTGATCCCATAGTTGTCCTGTGTATGCTGTGTAATGGCACTCAGGATGAACTCTACCATGAGTTTGCCCAGACCCAAGGCTAGGCTGACAAGCCCATTATTCCTTGGATCATCCTTCTGACCCTTCTTGCATATGGACATTACGTTTGCCAATTTCCAGTCAGCTGGAACTTCTCCAGTTAACCAGGACTGCAAGTTCTTTTGCCAGTTCCCTTATTATTTTGGGGTGGTCCCATCAGGGCCCACAAACTTGTGGGTATTTAAATGGCACAGCATGTTCCTGTCCCTTTTTGCTTGAGCAGATGTTTTGGACTGGAGGACATCATGAGATCCTACCCAGCCTCAGTGATTCTGTGACACATTATTGGTAACCAGTAAACAACCTTTCTTGCAAGACATGGACCTCATAACCTCTTTATCTGGCCAATATCTCAGCTCTTACACCAGCACGTGTTGATTTCCAAAACCCAAATCCAGTTCTGAGCTCAGTATTTTAGTTAGCTCCTGTTGTACAGTTGATACTTCTAAAACACTGCCATGTCTGATATTCCACAAGATCAAACAATAATATACTATTTAACGAGCCACCAAAGTAGGTGTGGACCAGAAAAAAGACCAAATTTGGATGTATGGGTTAGCAGGTCCAAGGGCTGCTCTGCCCTTGGCTTGCTTAGGGATCCGCTGCAATGAAGGCCTGGAAAGGTCATTCACCTCCCCTGAGAAAAGTAAAAGTAGAAAAGAAGACCTGTGATTTGAGGCTACCTGAAACTGTGCCCAGTAAACCTCACAGCTTTGCGTTTCTCAGTGCTGGACCAGGGGATTAGAAAGAACTTGTTTGGTTTGCTAGAATAGTGAGTGATGGATGAGAAGAAAATGAAAAGAAGTCTAATATTTGTCAATAATTTCAGAAAAAACAAAACAAAACAAACAACAAAACAAAAAACAAAACAAAACAAACAAAAAAACCCCCACAGAAAAACAACCTACAACCCTCCCCAGAACAAAACTTCCTTAGCTTTTTTCCCCCCCCCGACTTTTTTGTTTCAGTACTCTGCTGAGAGCACTTTATTCAGAGTCATGCTGTCAGAACATCAGTATTTCTTTTTCTACTTAGCCTATAACTCCTTTTGCTCTAGCTACTTATTTTCTCCATGGTATTAGCTATCTTTTGGCACACAAGTGCTATGTGTTGAATACTCTCTGTCTCAACCTTACTCAGAAAAAGTGGAACTTAATCTGAAGAGTGAAGAGGGTTTTGAAATCAAGTCCTTTGCACTCAATCTCTTAAGGGATTTTGAATCCCAGCAAGACTTTCTGAAATGAAACTTCCACTGATTTCAACAGGAGTTTTCCTTTCATATGTGCCTTGTGCAACTCAAATCTGGCAAATTAACTGCAGCCATATACTATTATCTGACATTAGAGGAAGCACTCAAATATAGTATATTATTTTATACAAATTTATCAAATGTTTAATTTTGTTAAAGAAGCAAGAGGATTGTTGGGCATTTTGGTGTACAGCTTAAATTCCTGGAGTGAGTCCTGTATTTCTAAATCACCTTCCAAAGAGAGACAGAAATAAGCTGAAGTGAGAAAGAGCGTAGCCGATAAGGCTTCGAGTTGATGTGCAATTTCAGTTCCAGTTGCCCTGAGGACCCTAAGGGTTAACACAGTTTGGAGAAATCATGTAAATGCATGTGTTATACATATATTTTCACATTTGGGACACAGAGCCTACTATGTGGCTCAAGGAAATCAATTCACAGCTTTCGGTAAAGTGCCAATGGACCTAACAAGACTATGAGTAAATTATTGCTTATAAGGGTTCTTCCTCTCTGTCTCACAGTTAATTGCTTACCAGGGCCTCTGCTAGTGCTGGCATCAAGCCTCATTAGTGTGCATGGTTTAAGCATTGTACATTAGCAGCAGATAAAAGTTTTTAGAGTTTTTTAATTTTCTGGCAAGAGGCTTTCTAATTAAGGGCATGAGAAAGTGATGACCATATAGATTGCAAGTTGAAAACCCATCTGTTTTTCCTTCGGCAGAACTGTAGCACAACTCTGTATACTATCTCAGTGTAAACACAAGTAGAAACCAGGGCACTTCTCAAATAAAATGCCTCAGCTCAGCTTTTCTCCGATTTCCCTGTGCCCAGCCTGTACTTTGACAGATAACTAACTGCGACAAGCGCGCTCCTGCCGTGTGGAAGTGCGAGTCTGAGAGTTTGTGAAGGATTATGCTTCACAATATAAGTGTTCAAGTCACTAGGGGAGGAGAAGTGACTTTTGTTATCATTTCAGTTTTCCTTGCATTAATTCTTACGGGCTGGCTGTGCTTGCATCATGTTGTACAGAGAAACATCTCTCACCACCAGCATGCAGCTCATGAGCTGCTCAACACTTCCCATTTCAGAGCACCTTCGGACTTCATTTTCACACTTCTGCCAGAGTTTGGCTTATTCTGTGACCGAGTGTCCCTTGATAGTAATGTAGAGTTTGCACTAATTCTCCTGGAGTGGTTTGAGTCTAAAATATGAGAGGGTGAAAGCTACTAGACAGAGAAAATCAAGAAATAGTGCTGGCTTTTGAGAAAAAGCAAAGTGTGTAAGTGCCCTACTCTCTATATCCCTAAGTGAAATGGCTCAGGGTTTACCTCAACTTCCAGAAAAAAAATCTGACATCTGATCATAAACTGCACAAATTTACACAGCGTGCAGATTAATTCTGAGCAAGTGAGCTCCAGAACCAGGGAGTAGAATGAAATTGGTGTCTCGTCAATGTGCAAGCTGCGAAAAGCAGGTAAGTCAGCACAGTGAGATGGCTTTTTTGCCCCTGGTATCATGGCTCCAACTTTTCTACCTATGGCATACATCTTGCTCCTTAGGGTAGAGCAAACCTTGCCTGGCTGTGATGGATTCACAGAAAAGCACATATTTTGTCTTTGTCCTAGGTCAATATATTTCCATAAGCAGGTTTAGCAGGCATCTGGCGGTCCACAGAAGCACTGTTCTTTGGAATTCGACCGTTGTCAGCAGACAAAGTTATGTGCCAGGGGACGTTGGTTTGGTTCTAAATTATCAGTTTAATTAATAATTTAACCAATAACAGGCACAAATATCAGGACCTTCTTCCTCACTTGAAATACTTTACAGATCAGGCCTTTCCCTATCCCTGGAGTAGAATTAATCTATTCTGTTTGCAGCTCTTCTGAGACTTCTCCACAGGAAATTTTTGCATCAGGTTCCTTTGAGGAAGCCTTGTTAATAGACCTAGATAAGAATGCATTTCCCTTTACAATGTTTCAAGTCTCTGAAAAGGCCTTTCAGACTCTCAAGAACTGTTTCAATTGTAAGCCTGTACATGCCTCTCTTCAGTGAGGAATTCACATTTCAAACATATTTCTGAGAGGGAATAGGGTCTGTCTTATCCCAGGAGGTCAATGGACAGAAGTATCTATCTAGACCAAATTGCTTCTAAAGCTCACTTGATGACAGAGAAGGAATGCCTCTCTATTGAAAGGCTTTGAATATCTTCACCACTGTCCCTTCAGTAACCAGTCAGAACTGATGACTCTTTGAGATGTCTGACATCCTGGGAAAATGTCAGTATCTGAAATAAAATATGGTACGTAGCCCTCAGCCCTATTCCTTCAGCAGCAGAATGCTGTATTTCCATTTCTTTGGAATGGAAGAATTTGGCATTTGCTATATGCATCTGAAGACCCTTGCTCACTTGTATATGAATGTCTAAGGAGCGCACAAACTCTAGAATGGCCCAGGATGGAAAAGAATTCAGGTCAGAAATTGTCAGGATTGATTTAGGTGCAATAATGCAATACTTCCCAATTATACGTATCTTATTTGATGCTGATAATCAAGGAAAAGCAAGAAACAAAGAAAAGGAAAGAAGATTGAGAAAGGAACTGTTTTACAAAGACAAGACAACACTTCTCCATGGTGGGACACCTCGTATAATGAACCTTACCTACTTTAAAGTGCATTTTCATAATTATATTTGAGGTGGAGGAATTGGGTTTTGTAGTTTTCTTGTCAGGTACTTTTATAACTTCTTTTGTGCTCTCAGAGGCTTTGACTTCCTTAAACTTGAAAGGCTTCCCATTTATTTTTACACTTTTTTTTTTTTTTTTTTGTCCTCTTATGCCTTATGCATCTCTTCTTTTTCCCTCCCCTTCGCTTCTCAACTTTAGTTGCAATTCTGATTTCTTTCTTTCTTTTTTTTTCCTCTGTTCTTAATTGCTGTTTTTCTAAAGCTGAAGTGAAAAAGGGGCTTAAATATTCTTTCCACAGCAATAGCAGACAGCAGCTTCCAAATCTCTGAACACCCACCAAGGGCTTATGGAGAGAAGTTTTGGGCTTTTTCCCCTTTTCTTTACTTTTGACTGTTCATTAAACAATCTGAGAGTGCATAATTTGTTCCTGGGAAAAACATCTTAAATTGAATTTGGTCAGTGCTGTTAGAAGGCACTGCTAGGACTATGTAATGAAATAACACATAAACAATTAGTGAATCTCAATGTATACTATTGGGAAAAAAGGTCAATTATATGAATATTATAAGTTTATTTATAAAACTTCAGTAGTTCTAAAGGATTTTAACTATATATCTTATATTTTAAGCACTTAAAGTAATATGCCAATAGTAGCAGAGAGGTAAAAGCTGCTAATATTAATATTTTAAGGTTGTCTTAGTTTTTGTTGTTGTTGTTTTTTTGTTTGTTTGTTTGGTTGGTTTTTTTTTTAATTAGAAGTAGAAAATTGGTAAATTTACATTGCACTGATCCTGTAGGATGCTTAATACTTTCTGCCACTGAGTGCTCAGATTTCCAAGGCAGGCATTCCTGTTCTTGCAGGACTGACCACCAAATGAACAATTTTTCAGGCTATTTTAGTTTACGTCGGACTTTTGCTAGAGGTAACATGCTTAGCTTGAGGAGAAAGTAGGACAAATGAGCTTGTTTAGACAAATTTTGTTATTTCACATCAACCTTACCCCTTTCATGCTCCTCATCCTTCCACTCCTTTACATACTGCACATACACTGGCACATTTAGGCTGAGAAGAAATGTTCAGGCATGTTGGGAAGGATCTGTATGTTCAAATGCATCTGTTCTCTCTTTTCCAGCGCACATTTTCTCCATTTGACTTTTCCATTTCATTTGAAGCCATGATGCGAAACTCTCAACATTCCTGACATTGGATGGAGCAGTTTCACGAGGAGCCTAGGGGAATGGCAAAATTCTGTGGAAAGATAATTAAAACCTTATGGCATGATAAAAGCCTCAGTCATCTGTACCCTGACTACATAGCATTGCTATGTTGTCTATCCAGAGAGGATAAGAACAGCTATTCAGACAGAAGGGAAAAAGATGAAGGTGCACATTTTTACTCCAAATCTTCATGTCATGATCTTGATTCAGCAGTGCAATAATTCAGCAATAAGTTTGTGAATTATGACAGGTTTTCTGGGACAGATTAAAACCTGAAAAACTAACATATGCTACCATGTTAAAAAAATTTCAGGACACAAAGCATATCAGGAATTAGAGGAGAGAAAATGGCATCTTTATCTGTTGGTGAAATTTTAACCTGCAAATTAAGTATGAAATAAGATGACTAAATTATGTGTCTTCACTGTGGAGCATGGGACATTAGCATTTGGGAGCCTGTTAAATTTTTTATGGAAGTTTGGTCAGTGGTGGATTATCTAAAGATGAATGGATGAAGTTGAATATGAGTAGAGACAAGCAGAGGAAAAGAGAAAGGCATCAGGAAGTTCAGACAAATTTGGATAATCTTTTTAAAAGCATCAGAATTGTGGAGCCTTGTCTGAATCAAATTGTTAGTTTGTCTATCTTTTCACTTATTACTTTACCCCTCGATTTGGGAGTTATCCCTGCATACAGTTTCTATGCTGGCACGTATCAGTATTTAATTTTTTGCTTCAAACAATGTAGGAACTATCTGACATCCTTTCCATATGCTCCTCATTAGTATCTTGAGAGCTGAGGGACTGACCTCCCAGGACTTCCTGCTCAGAAAGCCTCCAGTTCTAAATGTTTAAGCCATATCTAAAAATAACTGTTTATAAATGCATTTTTGCAAGCTAGCTACATATCCAGAGCCAAGCTGGATGTGAGGGATATTTAGAGTTGCCCATGTAGCCAGATCTGGAATATAACTTGTTTATTACAGAGTTGTTTATTAAGGAAGAGCCAAATAAAAAGGGAATGGTAAGTTCGATAAGGTTCTGTTTAGTCAGAGATCTAAATAAATTCCTGGAAGTTTTCTCTTGCTCTCAGTTACTTGATGCCTTTTGATCACCCACAGATGTCACACGTGGCACTGTTATGAGATCCAGGAGCAAACCTTCCGCAGACTTCCAAGCAACTTCCACACCTTAGTACAGCCCAGGTTATCCAAACAGTAGGTAATGAACCAAACACATCAAGACCTTCTGCCACCATTTTGCAGAATGGGACTTCATCCTTCAGGAGCAGTGTCTGAAGCTTATCTGGGAACAGAGGAATTAGTGCCACCGTGTGCTGTCATTTCTCTGAGGATTAATAAAATCGGAGTTAAGTTTGCTTCATAATTTGGCCTATTTGGAATCACAGAGCTGCTAGGCTTTAAAATCCACCATCTACCCTGAGTTGCAAATCTCCATGCACTTTTCAATACCACCAAGAAGGAAAGGAAAGATAATGCTTTTTACTTTTAAAGATATTTTTGGTTGTAAGATGTGCTGTCACTTTTCTCAATTTTTCTGCTTCATTTCAGTGATTGCGTCCTAACAATTTTCCTCTTTCCATCTGTTTAAAGAACTGTTGTGCTGTTTTTTTAGATAAGTTACAAAGCTGCACGATACTTAATTTTATGTTTGGGGTTTCTTAGAAACCCCAATTAATTTTGGAAATGAGACGATCTGATATATCTTCACCTGCGGGATTTTATTTCTATCTTATGTGGAGATCCTAATATTGACCAGTTAGTTGCCACCAGGGCTTCCAGCATAGGTTATGTTACACAGCTTGGCAAAAACATAGCTGAGCATCAAAGGGATATTAACATTTCAGTTTGCCGAGAGTGGCAGATAGGATTCAAATCTGGCAAAGACAACTGACAATAATAGCTTCTTAAAGAAAGGTGACAGATTTTTTTACACTGTGTTTCATGTGCAGTCTAAAAGCATGCTGGAAGGCCTGGCTAAAACTCTAAAGAGGAAAATATATCTTATGGCAATGTTCAGCTAACAAAAAAGGCAGGGAGAGAGATGCACACAAACCTGGGGCATTCCTTTAGTCCAGATACATGGGTTGAGATAATAATAGGTGAGGATTTTTGCCTCTCTTTTGGCTCACAAGCAGCTTGCATTCACATTGTGGGACTGGGCAAAGTATACACACTTGCTGAATAAATTCTGTGAATAATTTACAGCGTCTTGCTTGTTCACAAGCATGCAAACTTTGGAGGTGCAGGTCATAGAGCATGTCTGCTCCTTTGCTGGAGCAGAGTGAAGGTATGGAAAAAAAAATTCTGATGATGAATTAAATATATATATATATATATTTTCTTCCATTTGAAGAGACTTGTATTTCCTTTCAGAGCACGGTTCTGCTGATTGTTTTTTTTCTGATCAACTCCAATGCTAAATCTCTGAAAAAATAATTAGCTAAAGGAAAATGCAAACCATATGTCCGTACCTTTCTCTATAAAATTACATGCATATACAAATATCCAGGAAATTCTGTAGATCATTGGGGTCCTATTTAGACTAAATTAAACATGTTTTGGATCTCACCACTCTTGGAAAGCAGAGTACTTGTCTAATCCACTAGTCCAGACTATTAATGGAAAATATTATTTTCCAGTGTGCATGCCAAAAGCCACACTTAGTGGAGCTGTAGAGAGGAAACTCGAGAGTGGGTGATGCATGCTATTTCCTATCTCGAGTCTGCCTGTCTGCTCTTGCATGTCCAATAAATCTGAGCAGCAAAACTCTAGCGCTGTAATAAACTCCTTAGATTGGTTTTACAGGGGGATGAGGTAACTTGAGCAGGACCTCTGTAGTTCAAAAAAAAAAAAAAAAAAAAAAAAAAGCAAATGAATCTTCTTGGTAATGGGAATCGGTTTCCTGGCTCCAAGTGGGAGGCACTGAGAGCCCAGGACACAGGCATTTCAGTTCAGGGCTTCCTGGGACTGATGCAATTTGTAACCTCCCCTTCTAAGCCCATAGCCAACTTCTTGCCCCGTTTCAGCTTTTAAAACCCAAAATGGATGAATTTCCCTGAGAAATGTGAAAGAGGGTTTGCACATCATTAGCCAGGCTGCCGTGGTTGGTGTAATTTTCAGTGTCATTCAAGGCACATTCACTGATGAGCGAATTTGCATAATAATTTCCAACGGCTGGCTCTGATGAAAGCCCACCAGCCTGTGGGCAGGATGCTGAAGAACGTGACTGGAGCAGAGGAGATGCGAGCGAGGGTGTGGTGGGTATTTACAGCCATATGTTGGAAAGGTGTGACCTCTGTAAGAGGAAAGGTATGCTGGTGCCAAGAAGGGCGCGAAGGTTGGTGCTTCCTCCTCACCGTGGTTTCTGTAATCCATCCTGTTGACTGGCATTTCCTAGCGTGGTTCCTTGGCAAACAACGTCCACGGGCGAGAGCTGGTGGCCTTGCAGGCTGCTCGCCATGGCGCTCTTGGGGCTACCGGGGGAAGCCACAAACCCTCTCTCTGCGGCACAGCTGAGCTTCCCGCCAGTTGCTCGGCTGCTCCCAGCAAGAGCCCTGCCCAAGGCAAAAGTAGGTAACAGCCTAGGTAACAGGAACCTCAGCCTGGCAGAGAGAAGCTGAAGACAGCACGGCTCGGGGAGCGTGGCTGACAGTGGGCAGTGGGTACTGAACTGCAGCCGGTGGAATTTTAAAGCATTAAGGAAGAACAAATCGGATTTTCAAATACGCCTGTATTTAGCAAGGTGTGAAAGGCCAATTTTTTTCTTAGTGTAATTTTTGAAATGGCAGTACTGGGCCATTTTTAAAGCAATTTTGTATTGAAGTGGTTATTACAATACCTAATCCTTTCTAAAGTGTGTTTGTGAGCATTTTTAGGTCACATAATAGCTAATAACAAAAATATTTGAAAGAAGAAACACGTTTTTCTTGCAACGCTTTCCCTTTATTAAAGCTACCCCATTTTCAAATGACTATGAGCAAAACAAGACATGGAAAAATGAAAGAAATTACACAGCCAGATTTGCTTGGGAAGAGGATCATCTGTTCACAAGGCAAGGCAAATCCCTGGATGCAATAGTTTTCCATGTGAATGAAAATCTGGTGCAGGCAAAGCTATTTAAATTTATTAATATCTGAGAACTATGTTGATATGTTTTTAAGTAGCTTATTCCATATAAATTGAGGGATTTTTTCCTAACTCAGAAATACCTGGGAACGAACTCACAAAAATGTTCTCACATTTGTCTGGACTTGTTGATGATGGTTTCCCAATGTCATAGAGACATGAGACTTCTTTGCAGTTTTTTTAAGCTTCTGCTTTCACGTTCCAAGCTTTAACTGAGTTCAAACAAGCGCCTGAAATGTTTCCAGCTGGTAGAGAGGAAGCTCTAACAGCTAACCTGTGATGGGCTCAGTGTGCCATTCCCCTTTGTACTGCAGGAGGAAGAACTGGCAATACATTTTTCAGGTTACGTTTATTGAAAGGCAAGTACTTGGGGAGCTCCGCAGTGTGGGGAAGAGAATTCAGACAGGGCACTGAGAGCACCATCTTTGTGATTTATTGCACATATGAGGTCCCTAAGAAAAAGGCTATGCTGAGTTATGGTGAGGGAATAGTTTTATTCTTTGTAACTGACAAATAACTCTTCTTTATCCCTTGCAAGAGAAACTGGATTTTGTCAAGATTTTTCCTCATTAATGTAGGAATTGCTTAGGAGAGTCTTTACAAAAAGTCTTTTCCATGTATCTGAAGCGAGGAAGAATGATACCTTCCAGGAAAAAATAAATCCCAGACATGTAGACAGGAGTTTTATCTTTGTCTATTTATTACGTAGCATTCAATGCAATGGCACAAGTTTAAGAAGCAACTTCAGGTTTTGCAAAAGTATTTGGGTTTTTGCTATAACTTCAAGAGCTCAACCTGCTGCAGATCCCAGACGAGGTGCAGACCTGCTAGTTGTGAAAGCCATATGCTAACTTACAGAGAGCTGCTTTGCAGTTCATTATATTTAGACATTGGCTGGTTTCAAGGACCCTAAAGTACTTCATTTCTACATAGGATTCACACCTAGCAAATATCCAGGTATTCCAAGGTTATAGTTTGTTCTGTTCTCTATCCACTTGGCAAGACAAGGGCCATGGTGATGCATTCTCTCCACTTCCCTCTTCCCATCCTCCTTACCATGATGTTTCTCCTCTTCCTGTCCTGTGCTCTGGGGTTGTGATGTAGGAGGAAACGATTTTCAATGGTATTGAGTAAAAATCAAGGGATTTTATTGAGTAAAACCAGTGGGAGACATTCAGCCACCTCTGTAAAGCCACACAGTCCTTAACAGGGTAATTTCTCAGTCTGTAATGGCACTAAACCCAAGTGATTTGAGTGTAGGTGTCTGTGAGATTTGGGCTTGCACAACAGGCCAGGTCATGAGATAAATGAATTTTGCAGATTAAACCGGTATGTGCTCTTGTGTCAAATTATATGTAATGGGAGTTAGGTGGGCATTTCAGAGCTCTCAGGAGCAGCAGCTTGCCTGGAAAATGAATGCCTTTCTGTTTGCTGCCTTAAGAGACTGCTGGAGAATGAGGGTTGCCATAGCAATACAGAAACATTTTAAACAGTTAATGCTTCACGCATGGCTGAATAGAGCGGGCTGGGTAGCAGGATCTGCGATCATCATCTTCAGCACAAGCAGGTTCATTCTAAACGCATTTATTAAATGTTTTCTTATGTCACACTGGATACTCTGCAGAACCTCAAAGTGCTGTGCCGTGTAACAGGTCATCTGGAGCAGCAGCACTCAGGGGCAGGCGCATTTAAGTGGAGCGATGACAGCGGAGTACCACAACACAAGATGACTCAAACCTTGGTGAAGGACCAAGTGTGACAGTAAGAAAACTGCCAAGTGATGTTGTGTCCATTTGAGAGAGATAAGGGCCTTGGTTTCGTCAGTCCCTTCTACAGCCAGACTCCACTGTAAATTGCATATTATAGAAGGCTGAAAAAAACCTTTTGAAGAATCTCGCCACTTTCCCCTAAAGCCCCAACTATATGATTCCCATTTGTTAATTTTTTTTTCCCCTTGATTCATCCTGTACCAGCCTTCTGCCGCTGTTAGCAAAATGAGTGCTTTCAGAAGCTATAAAGCAGCAGGAGGATGTTTCTCCCTTCTCTGGCACACCTGTCCAGGAATTAACCCACCAGGCTAACAGTGATAAGTTTATGACCTCATGTGTTTTAGGGGTGTTGCTTCAGTGTCTGTTTTCATTATCTCTCTTTTCCAGCTCACTTTTACATTGACTACCCTGAGCAGTTTCGTACTATCGTCAAAATTTTTCTTCTCGTTACCTGAATCTTCTGACAGTTTATGACTCTGTTGAGCACTCTGGGTCTCAGAGCAGGGCCATGTAGGATTTGTGACAGAAAAAACATTTCAGCACTACTGAAAAATGGACATTTAACCAACCGGTAACCTATCTTTTAATAATGATTAATTCACAAGGAAATGCTTTTACTTTTCCTTTCACATGGAGTAACATGAATGTGGGATCTTATCTAAAGGTTTTGAAAGATGAAACTTTCAAAAAATTCTCTCTGTGCCAAATCCAGCATGGCTTCACAGAGAACCTGGACATTTTCTATACCGTACTTTTCCAGCTTGGGGAAATAAAGTTGCTTAGTTGCTGAAGATAATATTTTCCCTTCATGATTAAGAACAATCACAAGTAACCGATATCCAGGTTTCTCCTACAAGCACATCCAAAACAGTCCCAGTACTTAGGTCCAGCTTTTCTTGGTGCCATGTTCAGCTGTGGAGACATTATTCCAGGCACAGCAGACACAGGAAGCTCAAAGGCCTCACAACAAACACATTGTTCTGAGCTAAGTTTGTTATGAAACCATGCTGTCATCAATGCTGACAGAGGCTATTTTTTTTTTTTTTTTTTTTTTTTTTTCCCCTGGATACTGTGCAAAGTAATGAATCCAGCTATGGACTTGCAAAGCTCCATTACAGAGTTACCCAAGGGGCTTCTCCTTGTCCTTGCTGTGCATACAGAAATGTGCAGTCCAGCAAGTAACTTGTATGTGACTGCATATTTTATTTTTCCTCTAAACACTGTGCTGTCAAAACCTATCTGTCCTGTCACGTAGAGGACCCGTGTGTCAAGATGGGCTAAATACCATTGAATAGGTTAATGATGACTAAAAATTCTATCCTTTTTGAGCTTCCATATATATATATATATATATATATATATTTAATTGATTGATTTTGGTAGCGCGTGATGTCTTAGAGGGGCTGCCCACAACTTTAAGCACAGGTAGGCTCATGGTCAGCTGTATGCTTCCATTACCTGTGGTGGCTGTGTTAATTTTTAAGCTGACATGCTCATACACCCGGGTCTGATAGGTGTTTTCAAGAGAAGCCCAGCTGTTTTTATAAAGCGCAGCTTTTGCAAAATGATCCATGAGCTGTGGTATGCTTTTCCGTATCAACAACCAAAATAGGTTTGTATTCTTTTGGGTGTCATCCCTGTTTAGTGTCACTGTCTTTAAAGGAGTTCTAGTTTTTTAATTGTGATTTTCCTTTGAGATAGTTTCATGACTGACACATAACAGAAGTTGCATTTTTCTGTACAAGTGTCTCTGTCTTGATGATCCCCTGAATAGTGATGACACAGAGAGCGAGGAAGTAGGAAACAAGCTGTCACAAGATGTGAAACTTTATATCCCTCAGTTCCCATTCCTTTTTTATATCTTTGGATTGTCAGGAGAGAGGTACTACAAAATTACTACAATGGGTTATAGAGAGATAAAAGAGATGGATGAAGAAGGAAATACACATCTGTCTCCACTGCAGATTTGAAACCATAGTCCCAAGGTGATTAGTTCTTGCTCCTCAGCTTTAGCATCCTGATTCCCTTTCAGCTGTATTTTCTCAAATAATTAAAGAGTGCTTCCAGACCCTCTTATTTTCAGAGATTTAGTATAATTGGTGATATTGTCTCAGAAGATTAGGCAGCCAAAGTGCTTTGACTTTCAAAAAGTCAGAAATCCTTAGGGATATACACTCACTACAGAATTACTAGACTCCTTTTTTTTTTTTTTTTTTTTTTTTTTTTTGTCCTCCCACATTCCCACCAATCCAATGCACAAAGGTGCATGTCAACAACAAACAACAGTATTTTCAGGTCTGACTAGCTTGCCTTGGTTCTGCTCCTATTTGTTCTTTCTCCCACTGGAATACTGAGAAGTGTTGAAAAAGCAAGTGTTAATAATCCTCTAGTCTGTTCCCACAAATCCCCCCTTCCCTGCTATGTGCCCACAAGGATAGCTTGGGGACTAAGCAGAGAGCAGCTGAGCTTTGCAACATGCAGGAGATGTCCTCAGAAATTTAGTGACATACCCTGCCGAGTGCATCAGCAGAACGCAGAACCACGAAGACGGCTTTAGAAAGTGTCTGTGAGCGTCTTCTGCTAAGCCAACCCAGATGCCTGGGCCCCAGGGGCAATTATTCCAGTTTATGCTGTAGTCCGAGCATGTCACACATCCCACTTGAAAAGGGACCTTCAGCTCCTGAGTGATGTCAGAGTAATAGTAGCTTTACGAGTTCAGCCTGCTTGCTTTTGCCCAAATCTGGAAGTATCCATCTGCAGATGGATGAGGGATAAAACACTGTTTTGGGCAGGGAAAAGCGACAAAGTCATTGTATTGCTCCTAATGTATGGGTTCTGTTTGAAAATTGTTATAAAATAAGGTAGCTAGGAACATTTTTGTTTTATGTAATTTCTTATAAATCTCCTATTTCGGAAAAGGTGAACAGCAAATGTTACTGCTTTCAAACATACCGCCTTAGAAAGTTAACTGGAAATTAGAAATATTTTATAAATCTATGGTTGTTGTAGCCCCCAAATTAGGGAAGGTAACAGAATTTTTCCTCCTGATTTATGAATCTTCCTGTGAGAACTTAAATAGCAGAGTTCCCCTCTATAACAAATTTGGCCACATTTCTAGGGAAATGGATACCAGAAAAGCCTCACTAAGAATTCAAATATTCTCTCTCCCTCAAAGCCTTACCACAATAGAGAAAATCAGGGAGAAAAGAGGGAAGCATGAAATGTCTCAAAATGTCAGAGAGGGATTGGTCAGGGACAGGTATTTCCCACTTATTTATTTGGTTTTTTAATCTAGTGAGCACTAGCACATACATTTAGCAGTGAAAATACTGTCTGTATTTTCTGGTGGCTTCTTTATAGGACAATTTATGTGACTTTTTTTTTTTTTTTCCTGAAAAAACATAAAATCTGCATCCAGTTAAAGCTTCACACAGCACAGGCTGGTACAGAAAAAATATGGGCTAATAACCGCTGTGTTTTGATCATCTCTAATGAAGTAATTATGAATTCACCAGAAAACAATACTTACAAGAATGTGGCACATGCTATAATGCACACAAAGGAATTTATTTTCTCAGTCAAAATAAACAAATCATGTTAAGAATGTAAGCACTTTTTGAACTCCCATGTTGGGAATACTATTTCTCAGATGGTATTTTAACTCTACGGCTTTGCTGTAGAGCAAAATGGTAACTTTGGGATAGATTTCCCCTGTTGTTATTACGTGGGTGTGAAAGTAAACTTCCTGAATTTGGAGAGGTGAAGGAGTTACCCCACAGCTCATTTTCTTTCTTAAAATACTATCTCTGAGTAACTAAATATCCTCATCTGTTTTCTGTTAGGCCCTCCAAGTTACAGAGGAAGGAGCCTTGGGAGCTGGTGTGGGATGTGAAGTACAGGAATTCCTGCAGTTTCCCCATTATCTATATAATGAAAAAGCCAGGATCACTGAAATGGGCTAAAAAGATTTTCACTCAGACCGCATGCTACTTGCTGGAAATTGGCACTGAGCCCCAAAAGAAAAACTGTAATGAAGCAAAAAGCAGAATCATGTCTCCTTCGTAATGCTACCTGAAAAAAGCATACCGTTTTCCCTTTTCTTCCTTTTTTTCTGGTTCAATTTTTCCTCTAAAGAATATGGCAATATGTCTGAATTTCTTGTCACGCCCAGCTTGCGGCTCTTGAAATTTATTTTTCATGTATTTGAAAGCACATATCTGGCCAGAAGTTTCTAAAAAAGCCTTCTGCCTTCCCACCAATATGCAAGTTACTATATTACTTAGTACATTGGAGAAGCCATAGTGATAAATACAGAATTTAGTAGGGACTTTTCTGAAAGGTTTTTCCTATGTGACCTTTTCTTAAGCTCAGTTCCTCTTCTTTTCATCCCTTCTGAAAAACAAACGTGAAGTGGTGAGAAAGAATTCAGTATGAAGTAGTTTAATAACATTATCATCCAGAGTACTGTCTATTTTTAAGACCTGTTATTTCGTATTTTGCTCTTCTCCATCACTTTCCTCTACAAGTCAGTTCTGGTTGTGTCTGAAAATCACACACTGGAAATGCTATCCATCTAGAAAACAAACAAAACAGGGAAGGGGAAGCTACAGAAAACTTAGCAAATCCACCTTGCTGTATTCTCTATTAAGGCCTTTTTTTTTTTTTTTTTTCGGGTCTTGTGGAAAACAAGGCATCTAAATTCATATTATGGAAAAATGGGATTTGTGTCCTCGTATGAATATTTACATCCCTTCTTGCCTGAAGGAAATGAGCTGCATCATGGTACGGCTGTCCCCAGCCATGCCATGGGATGACTCCTGTTTTCCAAGAGGATTGATAAGGCTCACAGCTCTGTCCTCATTGCCTCCCCTTCCAAACAGCCTCACTGCACAGAAGTTTCCCTTGCACAGAGATTTTTTAAGAACAAAATAAAAACAGATGCTGAAGAGTTTGTGTTTTCCGTGCACTACTGGTTTTGTTGAGCATCAGCATTAATGTCATATGCAATAGCGTATTTCCACTGCTGATATGTCAACGGGGTGTGATTTTGTAATTTGCTGTTCTACGCTGAGATTCAGTGTTTTTCAACACCATTTTTGGTGTGCAGCTCTACCTAAAAGACTCGAGACAGACAAGTTGCTGTCTCTGGGGCTCCCAATGCCAGTTACACCCTGAGTGAACGCAGTTGCTTTGGGCTTTGTTTTTTCAACAAAATGGTCTCTGAGGGTTTAGGATTAATAAGGAGAGTAGGAAGGGGGGAATAAGAGAAGACGAGGGTGGCAATGTGTTCTCTCTGGAGAACGCGTCAAGAGGGTCAGGACAGTTCTGCAGGTTTGGCATACTGAGGGTTTATATCATGAGAGACCTCCTTTATAAATTACTGCGATGATAAGAAAACCACATATCCTGCTCCTCTATCCAGGGAATAATAGCCTTCATTTGTTTTTCTTCCATAATTATCTTCCCAGATACACATTCTCTGGCTACATAATCACTTGAAATGTACCCCAACCAGTCTCCATGTTCAAACATTTCAAAATTCTTCATACTTGAATCAAGAATACAGTGAGAGAGACAGAAATAATTCTTATTTAGATGTTAAAAAAGGGATGAAGACCAAAATAAATATGTTCAAACTCTTACATGCAGAAGCCAGAATAGTCATTATTCTCCATTGCTAGGGTGGGTGGTGCTTTCAAGACCAGTCTCTTTGAGAGCCACCATTGTGGAGACATTGGTCAAGAGGAGAAAGTGTCCTGGAGGCTCATTATCACAAAGCAACCCCAAATATGAGACTTTTTTACTTTATTTCAATTCCCTCACTTATGTCGAGTCCATATATTTTATTGTGATTACACTTTTAGAAAGGAAAATTTAAAATATGAGCCTACGTACCTAGAACATCAGAAAGACTCCAGAAGACAACAAAAAAGGAACTAATCGCTTCTGAGGTTGCCACACCACCCTTCTCCAAGATGTCAATTTTTTCCCCTCTTGGGTATGAATTTTTCAACCATCTAACCTCTTCTAGTCCCTCAACCCTCTGATATGAAGCAAACCCACGCAGTGCTTTTAAATCACAGAAGGTTTGTTATGATATTGTCCTGCCAGGTTATACCACTAGTTCCTGCTTAAACTTTCCAAATCATTTGCAGGATAGTATTTTGTAATAATATAAATGTGAAGCCACAAAAGCATGCTGAGGCCAGATCCTCCAGTGAGAAAAGTTCACAAGTAATTTGACTTCTTCTGCCCCGAAGTGTCTCCGAGGTAAATTGGGTTGCTATTCTCTTGGATTTTTTTTTTCCCCCTTTTTTTTTTTTTTTTTTTTTTTTTTTTTTTTTTTCCCTCCTTAAGAGATCAGGCATTCAGAGGTAAATGCTCTCCTTCTGGTTCTGTGAAGAGCTTTTACATTTCAGTGGTCATACCATTGTACTGAGTGAAACCAAGAGACCATCTGGTCCCCTATTTGATCTCTGGTAATGGCCAGTACCAGATGCTTCGGAGGACAGAACCGCAATCCGCAGCGGAATAACTAGACAACAAGGGAAAGGGTCTTTTTAACTCCTGTCAATTAGGGTCTCATTTATGCCTTATAAAGTGAGCATTTTTTATTTCTCATGCTTTTTGCTGCCCAATAATCTCAGTCTTTAAATTGTTCAGCACTATTCCTGTCTTGGAAATATTCTAGAAGTACTGATGGTAGAAATACATTTCTTATCCTGTGTTAGCTTTCCCAAGGATTATTTCACCTTTATATTAGACAATAGTCACGGGATTCTATGTTTTATGATATAAAGGCAGTAGTCATTGCAAATAAATTATTAGAAATAAAATAAATTCATTATTTGTTCCAGTGACCATCCTGTACTTCAGCTTGGACTTTGTGTGTTCACTCTAGTTCACTGGGAATTTAGTTTTGTACTGATTAGAGTGGAAACTGGAAAAAAAATCTGAAAAAAAGCTGAATTTACAAGAAGATACTGTTTGAGTTGGCCAGACATAATATTGAATCCTAACTTATAATTCAGAATTATTGAGCCTAATTAGTACCTCAAATGCCAAAGGCTTTGTTGATTTCATTTGTGTCTAACTGCATGTTTTTTCAGCCTCTGCCATTGCAAAGTGCCACCCTCATTAGTACCTCTTGGACGTATTGCTGTACCAACTGTTTAGCAATAATTTCTAGTCTGAAGGGTTTTGTATTAAGCACAAACTGGGTTTATTTCAGGCTGCTATTTCCAACTAATGTGTTACAATATGTTGCTGTTGGCAAGGCAGTGGGGTGTCCTCAGTCAGCAACGGCCTGTGAATTTTATGCTGTTATTTTTAGTTTTTAATCATATCCTTTGTTTTCCCTTTCATGCCGGGATGGTGAACATTCTTTATCTCGTAAGATGGAATTTGGTGCACTGATTGTCTCAGATCAGAAAGACTGAACAGGAACTTAAGAGCTGAGCCTCTGTATCGCACCCAGGTGATGCAGAGTCAGAGCAGTGCAGCCCAACAAACCAAAGGGATATTGCATGCCCTATGACTTCGTGCTCAGCAATAAAAGCTGGGAGAAAGAAGGAAAAGGGATGTTTAGAGTTATGGAGTCCAACTTCCCAAGGAACCTTTGTGGGTAATGAACGTGGCCGAACACCTGCCTCCTGCTGGAATGTGCTGAATTAATTCCTTATTTTGCTTTGATTTTATGTATAGCTGTTGTTTTCCCTGCTGAACTGTATTTATCTGAGCCCAGGATTTTCTTCCCCTTTGCCTATCCCCTTCCACTCCCCCATCCCACCACAGGGGAGCAAGTGAGTGATTATGTGGGGCTTACCTTCCTACTAGGGTCACTCCCCACCAAATACTTAAAAACTCAAGTATCCTTCCCAAACAGATATTGACCTCTTGGATTGCCTTTTAAAAACTCTCAAATTCCAGAGGTCTTTCAGACCATTTCTCAGATGTTTAGATCTACTTTTTTTCTACCTTTGCTGCGCTTTTTAATTTTCTCTTTTCATTTTGCTATTCACAAAAAAATCTAACAGTGAAAATGATGTTTTTGGTTTTTTGTAAAAAGATTATCAGATAAAGAAAGGTTCACAAATAAGATCTACCATCTAGCCAGAAAAGGATGGTGGAGAATTAATTAATATAGGGGAAGACCATGCAGTAGAACCCGATTTCACTTCAAAGTGCACAGAGAACCAGAACATTTATGACAGATTTACTTTTCAGCTACTTCAGGGAACACAATATAAAAAACCATCTGATGCACAAATCGAGAAATAGTGCAGAAGGTGCTGAAAGCTAGCTGCAACACTGTGAGGTGTAATCTTGTCCAGTCTGTGGGAAGCTTGTTGAAGTCAAACAGCTGTGAAGTCTCTGCTGCTCCACGGCAGAGTCACGATTGATTTGGCTTCACGTAGAACCACGTGTACACGTAGATGAAAAATCCACGCGCGCTCTAGAAAATCATCATCAGCCTTTTGGACGGGCCCAATGTGCAATTTGCTGTGTTGGTATGGATGCAAATTTAGCAGGTTTGAGAGGCTTGTGACGTACAAGTGTAGGTGCAGATTGTTTCCTGCATAATGAAACATGCACATGCTGCCTCAGCTCAATTAGAAGATGGTGTCTAGGTGCAGTTTGTCCAAGCCCTGCATAACATGGGCATTTCAGAGTATGTCATCTGTAAGAAGTCACCCAGATTACACAGAAATGCTAAAGAAATTGTCTGTTTTCCTTTTATTAAAGATAAAGTTACCGGAGTTTTCAGCTCAGCTTGGTGAAAATCCATTGGGAATTTTTACAAATCACTGCAAACACTGGAGGGGAGGGGAAGAAATGAGTAAAAAAGTAATCTTTCCAGCGTGAATATTTATTGTGGCATAAAAAGACATTGATTCTCGCCGTGGTTAACTTCAAGGAATCCTTTGACAGTAAAAAAGCCAATGACAAATTGGCACAGGGAAGGGACGAATGAAAGGAATAGGTTTTCAGTATATACATAACCTAAAGCATGGCCTCAAGTCACCAGATGGCTCAAGGGATTAGCAATGCTCTATAGTCCTTTCACCTTCTCCTGTCCCCTCCCCTTCAAGAAACCGGTTCAAATGTTCAAGTAAGCAGCATAAGCATCCAGACAGACACAACTTAAACGATCTTTATCTACAACAGGCAGTGCAGTAAAAGTGGTCACTGCCTAGAAGCGTTAATTCTGTGAGAATAATCATATGCTGGGGACGTGCGAGTGTTTCTTTGTTTTCATTGGGCTTAAATAGAAATCTTCCCTTTGAAATGTTTCAGTTTATTTTCAGACCCTTTCGAAAACATCATTATGTTTATGGTCATTTTGTAAATTTTGAAAAGAAGCACCATCCAGAAAAAAAGCGCTGCAGTTTAAAACCTGTTACAAATCACACAATTGTTTGCTTCAATTAGGAAAGATCAGATGTGAACTATAAATCTGTGAACACACAGAAGTGATGTGATTCTGATTTTTAAATTTTCAGTATACTGCACTCTGTCAGAGACGTTTTGATGAATTTTGCTTCCGGTCAAATTGTTTTCTTAGGGGAACACATGCACATACCATAAAAGTATGATCATGACTGCTAGTAAATGAAAATCCCCTAGGAAATCTTTGTAAACTACACACTACTTTAGACAGCTTTTTATTTAACATATCATGTGAGAAATTGTGGGGTAAAAGCTGTTGAGGAGTTATCTTTTCTTCTATGTTTGTAGTGTTTGCTTAGTAGATAAAAAAAGTACTTTAGTCCTTGTAATGAGAACAAGAGGCTATGTTTCAACAGCATGAAAATCAATAACCAAAATCATTGAGCATATTCTACGTTCAAGTTAACAACAATTATTAAAGTGAAAAACAAAAAAAGACCAAAACAAAAACCAAGCAACTAACTATGGAGAAAAAGGTAAGGCAAAAAAGCACTGAGGTTTGTGTGTAAATGTAACCTTGGATACTGTACCATTTGTTTTTGTGTGACACTCCTTTAATTTAAAAAAAAAATTGTCTCTAACTTGAATTTTAGGCTGCTCATACTCTGCTAGCATTTAGCAACAGAACCAAACTACTTTCTTTTCTTCAACAGAAGTAACAGTTTACCTTCTGCAAGACAAATGCAGAAGAAGAAGAAGAAAAAAAAACCTAGCTGAATTTAATGACCTGATTTTGTGCTTCAGATTTTATGAAACTCTACTTTTCTCCCTTTGCTCAGTTATTTACTTTCTGATGCCTATTTTTGCAGCTAGCTGCAGTACAGTGCATGATTTATACTTCAGATTCTAAACAATTTATTTTCTTAAATGTTCAGGCCAAGTTCTTTGTGTTATATCAAAGTTTATTTTATAAATCTTGATCTTTCAAGATGATATGTTGGCTCCACTGGCATCACTGGCAAGGCTGTTTTGGACTTAAAAAGCGGGCAGGTTTCTCTCAAGGATGCTGTTTTGGTAAGGCTGCAGTGCTCCTAGGAAGCTCCTATATTCAGATTAGATCCATATTGCCTGGGATTTCACTCTGTATGGTGGTTTTTGTTGTCGTTGTGGTTTTTTTTTTCTTTTTTTTTTTTTTTCCTTTCCTAGTACATGCTAATGGTACCTCTCAGATAACAGTACCTATTCATCAGCTGTGCCATGGTATTTGGGCACACCAATACATTTAAGGGACAAAGTCTGAGCTGTAGATCCCTATTGACTTAATAAAGTCACAACCTAATACAATTCACAACCTAATACAGTCCATTTTATGACTTAGTGCAATTCACTGCCTCCTTTCCTTTCCACCAAGGACATAAGGGGTGTGATTGCAGATTATGGGGCAGACAAACATCAGTTTGAGATGGGCACAGACTGGCAAACCTCCAAAACTGTGGGAGCCTTTGACAGTGCCTCCCTACTTTAACCACGGTACTTATTCTCTAGAGTCAAGGTCCTTCTCTTTTCTTGTACTATATAGGAACATGGAGAATGAGGAAGAGGACTTCTCTGTCCTTTGCTACTTTATATTTAGGCTGTCCCATTTATATTAAACAAAACCAGGGAAGACAAGAATGTTCAGCTTGAACAATAGTCTCTGATTCTGCTAGGACCTTTCAGGAAATAATTGCTTTGTGCATAAAGAAATCATTAGATTAAATGTCTTCATGGAAGAGAAGTTCAAAACAATGTGACAGCCATCACTGAGCAAGCTCAATACTGAATAAGCAATTTTTTTCCTCAGATTCTCTTTACTTATATGGTCTTGCCATTATCATGATAACTAATGAACCTAGAAGAAAAGCACCAGGAAAATAAATAAAGTAATGTAAGCTAATCTTGAATACAGTTTGGCTTCTGGAAGCAGGAATGTCAGACTGAACTGAATGTCCAACAAGGTCTGCACAGCAAATCACTAAGCACTTCACAGGTTCACAGCAATTCACCTGAGAATAAGGGTTTACATCTCAATAATCCTCTTCTGTGACTATTTTTCAGGTTTTTCACATTTTGCCTTTATCTCATTTTCTTCTGTTTAATACTTTATAAGTTACAGACTATCTTGTTTTTTTTCTTTTAGGGCTTTGTTTTGTAATCTTCCTTGGAATTTGCTGGATTTTTTCTCTATCATATATCCAGTGTATCGTGATACCCTCATGCCACTTACAGCATGAATTTCAGTACACTTGCAAACTTAACATTTTTACAGTGCAGTTACTGTGATGTATTTGGCAGACATATGAGCCCGCATCTCTTATTTGGGCAAAACTTCTACAAGTCCATGAGTTAATCAGCAGAGACAAATCATGCTGACATCGAATGCACAAAGTTTGCTTTGTGTTTATGTATTGCTTCATAAAACTTGGTCACATGCCAGTACGCTGAGAGTGGTCAGCCTTGGGCTTCAGGAGCTTTCAGCATCTCCTGCTTTCCCTGGTTATCGTGGGCTTCTTCTGGCCCTCTGAAATATATGCATAATTTTATATCAGCTTAAGTTTCAATTCGAATAAAAAGTGGGGCTTGGTGTGTTGGTCTTCGACCATTTTAGCCTAGTAGGTTGATTTCTGTGAAGTGTCTTCTGTATAAAGTGATGCTCAGTCTGAAAGCTGCAGAACTGGTGTCTAAACAGAATTTTACTGTAGTCACAGTATTTCTACGTGAACTGTTTATTGAAGTGCAGAATGTATAGCTATGAACCCTAACCGTGGACAACAAAATGTAAGACATAAATCCTTTTTGGTAAAATACACTTTTTAGTCCTTCTCTGAGTGCTGTCTCTATTGTTTAAAAACATTTGAGGCACAAAATTTGTTTTAGAGGAAAAACTCCTTAAAAATGTAACTGAAAGACTGTAAAGTTTGGCCCCCCCCCAAGTTCAGTGTCAATATCCTCTGTGCTAGCCTTATTTTGAAAATGGGGAGTTTCGGGCAATTTTGCCGTTGTTCTCAGATTACAATAAAATACAAACCAGACTCTGGAAATGTGCTCGTGTTATTGTTAGCCCGTGTCAGCTCCGGCCTCATAAAATAAATCCGAAACTGCAGCTTTCCAGCAGAAAATCTCTCAGACCTCTGGCTGTTCAGGGCCACGTGAGATGAAATGGAGGTGGGAGGAACACCCTTTTCAGAGGTGGGCACAGGCCATGTAAACAGATGTGGCTGGGCTGAATGGCGAGCCTGAATGGCGGCATTGTTCCCTGCCTTCCCCAGCTCCCTCCCAGCAGGGTCCCGGCACAAGTCCCGCTCCCGAGATGAGAGCTTAAACTCTGCCTGCCGCCATTCAAGAAACCCGGAGTGTGCTGAAGTTTTAACTCTGTCTAATACCACGCTCGCTCACCGCCCCAGAGTCATTCCAGAGGCATTCCTGAGCAGTTTATAGGATTCCCCACCCCCCCCCCCCAACATGGCAGAATTAATTTAAAACAGACACTTTCAAGGCTTTTTTTTTTTTTTTTTTTTTTTTTTTTTTTTTTTTTTTTTTTTTTTCCAGTGGGACTTTTACATTTCACAATACACTACAGTTTAGTTTTGAAAGTTGTCTGTGACATGTGATGAACACATAAACAATACCTTTAATATATACACACGTATATGGTGTTGTTTCAATAGCTTTACATTAAGTGCATTCCAAGAAAGAAGCCTCAGGAGATACTACAAACGTATTTTGTGCAATTACACACGATAAAGTGAAAATCTTCTAAACTAAACTTCTGAGCTGATTGTAGGGACACAGTTCCACAGTGTTGATAGAAGTTCATCTTTTGACCTCCGTGCCGCTGCTGAGCTTCTACACACGTGTTCATGGATTTATTTCATTGGGAGCTGTTATTTTGGAATGCTTGTAAAGGTCACATATACGAGCATTTGGAAGCTTGCCCAGGTTGCTTTAAGTAACCCCAGGGACAGAGAGTTGTGTGATTTCTGAGGCCTTTGTAGGGAAGTGGCAGAAACAGCAACTTAATTCTAGTTTAAGGGTTTAACTAGACTTCGTTTCGTGGAGATAAAACAGCACAGCTGCCCCCAGTTATGTTCAGAAACTGAAGGTGTTAATGAAAAAAATGAAACTTATAAACAGAAGTTATTGGTGAAATATTTAAGTTCAGGAACTTGTTATTAATTAAATACACTGTTGCAGGAGTGGTGGTTTTTCCTCCCCCCACGAAGTGATAAAAGTTTGTAATCCGTGCGTTTCAGATTTGTAAATTCTATCATTGTGCCAACTGTGTGCCTGAGGGTCGTGAATGCATTTTATAGGCATTTCTGTGAAATGAAGCATGCCAAACATCACCAGAACAGAAAATGAGAAAGTGAAACAGAAGAAGGAGGGTAAAGGAATGTATGTTTTGCAAGTGCCGGTTTGCATTTCTTTCAGTCAAAAATTAGACGCAGTTCCTCCGTAACAGCTCTAAGGGCCCACATAGTCATAGGTCTAAATAATTTTATGACCCTAGAGTAATTTTTTTTTTTGTATCAGCACTGGCTTGAGGAAGCAAAATGAACCCAACAGTGTGCTTTAAACAGTATTTCAGGGTCACCCTGCCAGCATTCAATTTGCAGTTCTGCTGTAAATCTGCCACCATAGGCAATGTACAGGAGCATGCTCAATCCCTTTTTTGGCGGGGATAGGACTAGCTTGTTTATTTTTTGGCACACTATTAAAGTCTAGCTTGTTGTGGCTATTTTTTTTTTTTTTTTCCTTTCAGTACTATGATTTTGTCTCAAAAATAGTGATAGGGAGTAAATAAGGTGGCCTGATTTAATTTCTTGTTCTGCCACACACCCTGACTCTGCGTCTCATGTCATTAATAGATCTAATAGGATTTTGGCATGAAACCAAAGAAGGGGAGGGAGGAAGGGATGAGCTGCAGAGAAAGCTGGTGCCTTTCTCAACCCAAAAGCGATGTCAGGCCTATCAGCCTTCTCTTTTAGCCCTCCCTGACAGAGCTAGAGGCATTTCTCTATACATGAGTGTGTCTCATGCATTCATGAGGCTTTTTGACACCGCAGCCTCTTTTGTTACGAGATAGATCACAGCTCTGCCCTTCTCCCAGCTACCATATGGTGCAGTGGAAAGGGGCTTTCAAAGGGAGAGCAGGGCTGAGGAGCTGAGGCAGGCAGAAGAAAGCGATCGAACAGCGGCAGATGAGATTGATTTATTTTCACAGTGGAGGAGGCAAGTTACTATGACTGGTGGAGAGAGGGGGGAGAGTGCCTTGGAATAGAAAACTGTCTCCAGAGCAGGAGAACGGGCTGTTGGGATGACAGCCATGTTGTGCTCGTTCTCTAGGCACAGAGCTTGAAAATAAGTGTACGTGGTTTTTTGTTATCTTAATAATGCTGGCTGAGAAAAGCTGAGAAATTCTTACAGCCCCTTATAGCCTCAACACGGGATCTCAGCTGCCTCATTTCTCTGAGACCGAAATCTCTCTGCCCTACCACGTGTGCGTAACTGTCAGGCTTTAGTCTGACAATGTTAGAAGATTCCAAAAAATATGTCTTCACTGTGGTGTTTGGAGAAGGACTGTTTAAAGGAAAACATAAGATGACAAATCCCTCTCTCTGTTCTGTGAGTGCAAATGCACTAAAATCCACTGAGTTTTTCAGACTTACAAGTCATTACCTTGTTTTACCAAGGTGACTTTATTAAAAAAGAATTATTAACTGACTCAAAATTACTATGTGCTATTTTTCGTCTTTTACTTTATTCAGCTTCAAAAGGAAGTCTGTTTCACGCCTGCTTGCAGCCACTTTGACTTCTACATTTGGTGACCAAATATTTCAATTTGAAAAAGAAAAACAAAAATTATACATGTTTGTCTTAATCAAAAGAATTTCTTATTGAGATTTCTTGAATTGTATGGCAAATTGGACTTTGATCTTGATGGCAGTATAGATCAAAAAAATACATGTAAGGACACACTTCTCAAAATTTAGGAAAATTTCTGATAAAGCCGATTGGAACTGCAGTTTTTATTCCCAGAAGAATTAATAAATCTGTGTAATTATTTTAATATCCCTGTGGGACTGAACTAAATTGTGCAGAATGCACAGGAAGGGAATCAACTGTATTACTTGGAAATTTTAAAGTGTTTTGTTCTAAATACATTTAAGGTCATTTTGTGTCTCCTGAACTGCTTCAAGAGAGTCATGGAAATTACAACTCAAGGACATGTGAGAGGACTGAGAAGATCAAAGTTAGAGACCATTTCCACAGGATGGGAGGATACATGGATGGAAGAGGCAATGAGAGAGATGTGGTACAAGTTTAAAAAATCGTGCTTGGCACAGTAGCTAGGGAACCATTATTCACTATTTTGCAACTAAATGACTGGAAGACACCCAACACCAATTTAAAATAAAAGTTTTGAAATAAATCAAGTAAAGTCTTTCATCTCACTGCATGTGATTAAATTGAAGCTTTCATTGCTGCTGTAAATTCTGAAGGCCAGAAGTATAGATGGGTCAAAACAGATTCATTTGAAGGAGAATAAAGTTGATATTACAGTACCTTAGATGCAAACTGTAGCTTGGGAAGTCCTAGAAATTTTGCATTTTGGGGAACTGGGACAACATGTCAGAAGAAGCAATTAATTTCTAATTTTCTTGTATAGTTTTGCCTCTTCTACTGACTACTGCAAATGACCAAACGTGTATGAAGCAAACACTTTATCTGCCCCAGTATTATTTTTCTTTTCTTATAAAATATTTATCAGTTCTAGTAAGCTGGGCTCTCTCGTTACTCTGTTCATCCAGTTGGGTACCATTCAGGTGTTTAATTCTGTAGTTGACTTTTGAGGTTTAACTGGAGGGAAGATATTGAAGCATTTGGGAGATATATCAGACAAGGAGAGTTGTCTCAAAGGGGAATACTCCACATCCCATGAGACAATAAGGGAAGCTCAACTGGTTTCTGAAACTGACTCTAAACAAAATACTACTTTTCTAAAAAATGAACTGCTTGACTTGGATTTGACATAAGTTTACATTTAAACCTGACAATTTTTTTTTTTTTAATTAAAAAAATTACAATTTTTGTTGCAGATGTATATCTTATATAAAGGTTGGTATTTCCATTTCCTAAATTAAGTTAGTTTATTGACTATTGCAGATGGCAACAGGGCTGTTGGGACAGATCACACAGGTCCACTGAAACACTGTAATACTTGGTGCAGAGAAACAGGATTGTCCTTTCACACTATTCCCTGGTCAGAGGAAGTGGAGAAATGCCAGTCTGAATTCCATTGGCTTGGATTCAGCGATGCCTTTGAGTAAGAGTCAGCAAAGCTTGTTTTAAGTTAATGATGGTGTTACACACTACCCTCATGGAGAACATGTGCAAGGGATCACGTTCCCCTTTTATGCACATGTCAGCCCTTGAGAAGAGTAGAATGAGATGAATAAAACCACTTCACCAAGATTATTTCTGAGAATTTTTAAATGAGTCATCCAAGTTTCATGTCTTTCATAATTTAAATAATCTATATAATTGTGCTTTTCCTTATGCAAATAAAAACATATGCAAATGAATGAAGGAAAGGAAAATAATATTTTTGTGAGTAAGTGGTGGTCACAAAAGAACTATTGTGTTACTTGTTATTGCAGATTTTTTCTGTCAAGTGAAAAGACACTGCCATTGCTATTCATCTTTAAAAATACTGCTACTTTTTGAAAAATGAAAAGCAGCATTTGAGCTTAATTCTAAGGCTGCATGGTAAATCAGTGTTAGTCACAAGCATATTTATTCAGTATTCATCTTCCATAGCTAATTTTACAGTAGGAAGAGAAAGACAATTTTATACAAAAGAACCAAGAGGTAATTTTTTTCTTAGTTTATTCCAATTATTGTCATTGTTTTGATTAATATTTTCACTTAGGAAATGAAGAAATGCTCTGCTGGATGAGACTGGTGGCCTAGCTTCCAGGAGTGCTATAAGGAATGCCACGTGAGCCTTTGTACTTCCCGAAGTCCGGTCCCCTCGGCCCCTGGATGTCTGGAATTGTGGTACTATCTGGTTTAGGACCAGGCAGGCATGTACCCTTTTTTAATCTATTTGATGATCTTTTGACTATGAGTTTATCTAATCCTTAACCTGGTGATACCTCTGGACAGGAAATTGGAAATATCAATAACTAATGTGAAAGAGTACCTTCTCATAATGTTTAACTTGATGTTTTACAATGCAAAGGAATTTTTTTTATTAAAAAACACCATTTAATATGTTTTGTGGCATCAAAGAATTTGACCAGATAGCTCTTGGTTTCCACATAGGATTTAAACCAACTAGCATAATTTGTGATATTCAAACAGACAGATTTACTATTTAAGACATGACATGTATACCTTGTGAGTTTGTCTCAAGAATGCCAAGTACAATAAAACAAACCAAAATCAAGTGTTCATAGCTTTAATTGGAGAGAGTTGAAGTACTTAGCACCTTGCTATATTCTAGGTAAACTGCTCCCACGGTCATGACACACAAGTGAAGTGAAATGTTCTCGACAAGGTCAAGCAAACAATTTAAGAGTTTGATTTTCATAAGGACTGGGTCTCAGGTACAGATTAGAAGAATGAATACAAATTGCAATTCCTTTAGACCGATGTCTTTGTTCCTAAAATTTGTCTCTACGTATTACATTTGAGCTACCTGGTAAAACTTCCTTATTCTTACAGGCAGGGTATCAGGTAGAATCCAGTTGCTTCAAGGGTAAGCCATGTTAATTCATGAAATGTTTCAGCAGCCTCACATTATTCCCAGTGTGCCTTGCTTGTGAATCTGTATTGCAAACTGACAGCAATTGTATTGTATGGGGGTAGTTTTGCCCAATTTTTAAAAAAAGGATGCTAAAGCATCAAAGATATCTTGCTTCAGGTACCACAGCTACAGAGAATCCTAAGGCCATGTGGTTTGGGCTAATATCTATCCCTGCATAACGATAAAACATCTATTTTGATTTTCACTGGATACAGAGTTTTAGAAAATCATTTGTCAGGACATTGGACAAGAATTGCTCTACTCAGGCATCTCAGTGCATGATCCTGAGTAGGACAGAAGTGTCAAACCGCATTTGATTTCAGTTGCTGCTATTCATGTATGGTTTTGACAATGAAGGCATTAATAGATCAGATTTATTCAAGTACCATAATTAAGCATCTTGTCACTTTACCAAAATTATATCTTGTCAACAACAGCAATGACAGCAAGAAGTATGGGATATCTGTAGAAAGAGATGCATATTTTATATTTAAACAGAATGTGATATCCTTAGAGCCTGTGGTACATGTTGTGTTGCTTTTTTTTTCAGAGAAGTTAACTGAGAGGACTCATTACATCTTGAGAGCCTTGCAGCCTCCAGGTAGGTCATTGCTACAGTCTGGAACTGCAATTGTTCTTGAGTCTTGCCCGGCATAGGAGGGTTTTGGGAGAAAGGTTTTTCATTGACGATACTCAGAGGAAACAACTGCTCAGAAAGAACTAGGCAGATTCTGTTTTATCAGAGAAACCTTTAAAAGGTTTTCAGTAACCTAACAGTATTGAAAACTTACATTTGGAAATGCATACGCAACAAGGTTGCAAGTTGTTTTTACATTGAATAGAAGATTTTTTGGAACACTTAATGTATCACCTACTGCTACGGGTCCTTCTCATTTTAGCAGCATTAATTCAGCAAGGCTGAAGTAAATACCTCAGATACTGCACGGATAAAGTAATTCAGTAAATTCCTGGGAGAGCAGTATCCCACAACTTGACGCTAGTTAATCCTATACTTTTGAGAGAAACATTATTTTCATTTTGTACCCAAAATTTCCAATAGCAAGGTGAATCCAGTTTACAGCTGGATTATTAGCAAACAATGCCTAAACTACCACTGTTAAGAAACAAATAGTTTTAATTTTAAATATAATAACTTTTGATAGTAATTAAACAGATCAATAGAATCTTAAGCAGAATGCTTAAAAGAATTTTAGGGATTCTTTAAGTCTATGTGCAAAGTAAAACATTCTTATGTAAAAATTCTTGTTCCTGAGTTAAGGCATTGCCAAAACCAAATAATACAGGTTATCCTTGGTACAGAAGCAGAATAAATTGGTAGAAATTATGGTGTTTGAAATTGGGTTAACATTGCATCATTCTTAAAAATAAATTTTCTTTTTTTTTTTTTTTTTTTTTTTTAAGACTTTGTATAGAACCAGTTTCACTTGAAACTCCTGGGTTCTCAGCAGCTTTTGTTGAAAGCAACCTCTTACATGACTTTACTAACATAAGTTACAGAATTTTACTAGACTTCCATAAGTATTGTAGTATGAGAGTTATTAAAAAAAGAAAAAAAGAAAAAAGAAGGGAAAAAAAGAAGACAGTATCTGTGTTCCTTACATCTGAAAGTGTCCAATGCTTTTACCCACCAAATATCTTCTAAGAAAATGATACCGCTTTTGTCCATGGCATTGCACATGCTGAGATATGTGATATCCTGAACTGTGTGCCCTGGGAAGGAAAAAAATATGGAATATCATGCTAAATGCCCAATAATTGTTAGTGCGTGAAATAACTATTTTGTGTCCAGTTTCATTACTCATTCTGCTCTCTGCATCATATTTCATTGAACTCTTATAAGCTGGAAGCGTACTTTGGTTTGCTATCGTGTTTCAAACTTTCTGCCAGATGTTTTCTGCTACTTTCTGGAAAAAACACCCAACCTCAAACAGAAGCCTTGTCATTTTGTCCCCAAGCTGAGCACAGGTCAGTGGCATACATTTCTACAGCCTTGAAAGATGCTGTAGGCAATTCCTTAAACAAAACCGAACATAAGCAGGGCCCGTATTTCACAGAGAGTTGTAAATCCAAACAAATAAGCCCCCATTTCATTTCCGAATACAGTGCAATAAGTACATTCAGCCTCTGAACAGAAACACATTTCTTCTGGTATTTCAACCCTGCAATATGTTGAAGAATCCCTGTGGCCAAATAAAGTAAGATGAAAAAAGTCCCCTCTAATGAGAAGCAGGATATTATCCTGTTCGTCTCTTTCATGGTGTCACACGCCTTCTGATGTTGAAGCTGGATCATATAGCTCTTTCGTCACACAATCAGTAAGTAAACACTGAGTCTCCCCTCTTCCTGTCCCTGCTCCTTCCTCTCTGACCCTCAGAGGAACTGTGTGAAGAGCAAAAGAAAGGGGAAAAAAGACGACTTACATGTGCAAGGATTTAGCTTCTGGCAAGAGACATTATAAGGAATTCATTTCCTGGCACATAATTTACATGTCCAGTGCTCCCTCCCACTCCTTTTCTTTCTCCCACCCTTCCCCCCATTCCCCTTCCAAGCTGTCTTCTCACTCCGCAGTGTTTGCTGCGACTTCCTGCCGTATGTTTGCTTTCTATTTTCATATCCATGGGAAAGGAATCTGCTCTAGCACAAGGCTGCTGTCCTGCCTGTGCCCATGCTGGCCGTCACTGCCCCTTTTAGCTTAGGCCACAGGTATTTGGGCTCCATTAAGTGATGGTGAAACCATCCAGCAAATGACAGTCATTAAGTTTTAGCCGAGTCAGCTGGAGAAATTTCCTCTTCTCTTTGAGGTTTTCCCTTTCTGCTAGCAAGCTCCAGACAAAATAAAATAGTTTTTCAATTTTAAATATTTAATCTAAAATCTGGTTTAGGGTTTTATTTTTGGGGAAAAGAGTTATGTCCCTCTTGCTCATTAACGGGCTCTCTGTTGTCTATCTTTGATGCTGCTTTGGGCAGCTCTGCTACTTTGATCCTCTTAGAAACAGGCTCATTACAACATCCACCTCACAGAGTAACACTTCAAAGCTTCGCAAAGGACAAAGGGAGGAATTTAGAAACACAGCCAAGTGGCTCTCAAGTATCTTGACTAAATTAACTTTGTATTAAGTGTTACTGGCCCAGTTGCAATTTTGAGAGGAGGAAACAAAGCAGTAACTCCATGTGCCTCTTTCACGCATTTTATATCAAACGAATAAATATGCTTGAAATCTTCCAGGACTCTCTGCCACAGCATCTGCTAAACAAAGCTGACACCACAGTTGTATCAAAGTTAGCAGTTGCTCTGGAGATGTTAAAAAAAGCAGACTGATGTTGTCAATTGACTTCATTTATATTGTTCAGAATGATAGAGCTAATGTTAATCATCCAGTGAGATTAACACAGGAAATAAGCAGTTCTCAAAATCATTATCTCCAGAACCAGCAGTAACCACATTCATCGTCAACACTTTCAGATCTATCCTTGCTGTAATGACTAGCATTATGGGTCATTCTCCAGCCTAAATTTATTCCTTCTGACATGTTTGACTTCGTACTTCATTCAGGAAGTCATTACTGTTACAATATACAATTTTCACTACGTGATTTCTGCACAATTTGCAGTGCAGCGCTATTAACACAAGCTTCTTAAGCACTCCTGTCCCAGTGAAGGTACAATGGCAATCCCAGTGAATTAGAGAGCTCAGCCAGATCCTGAGTGTCACGGTCATGCTGCCTACCAGTGGTGGGCAAATCAGCCTATCCCTTGTGGGTGAGTTTAGACTCCCATCTTATATTGCCATAATCCCTGCCATGGGAAGGGTTTTTACTCTTGAAATATCAGGTGACTCTGGTCTAGGTGGTAATGATTCCTAACATAAACCCTTCGCATGAGGTGAGGCAAATGCAGGTCCCATTCACTACAGACTTTGAGAACATCTACGCTGGTCTCTCTCAAAGACTGCAGAAAGACTTTTGCTTGAAAGTTACGATTCTATTATTTATTTTATTTATTCTGCCTTTTGAATCCTTTACCAGAAGGTTTTCCTGAACAAATCAGAGTACTATTTTCTGAGATGCCACTAAAATACGTTTTCCTGAACAAATCAGAGTACTATTTTCTGAGATGCCACTAAAATAATCTAATACTGCCAACACTTTGCTAGGTTTGAGACATTATTAATTTGCAAAATTCTCCTTTGACTCACAAGTGTTTTACAGTACTGAGTGTTACAATGCAAGTTGTGCTTCTGCTTTGAAAGCGTAGTAAGTGTAATAAACAGAAAAAAAATCACTGGGAAGCCTGCACCTCAGGTTCCAGGACAGAGGGTGTAGATGGCTGCCATTTATCAGGGCTAGACCGTGTTCATTGTATGCTTTATTGCTCCAGAAGAACTGTCATAGCACCTTGCTTACACATATTTCTACTCTATTCTCCTAGCAATCCTTAGAATGTACTTATGTCCCTCCCTGAACCATTAATTTCCTTCTTGAAAAGAGTTATCAGTAAGTATAATCAATGAACTATGATTTTTCTAGGGGGAAAAAAAACCTGGATAGTGGTTTATAAACTTTTTATAGCATACAAAATTTCTTTGAAAACAAAGAAAATTGTATTTTATACACATTTGGTCTGCCCACATGTGCTCCTTTGTGAGGTATGAATTCAGTGCTAATGTAATTTCAAGCTCTTTGTCTTGATTCAACAGGACTCCCTGGAGTCTTCTGGGAAAACAGAGAGGAAAAAAAACCCCATGACTTGGATAGATCTCTAACATGGATGAATTTTAGGTAGAACATTTGAGGACCAACAATGAAGCTGGTAACTGACTTATTCATTCCACTTAATGAGGAATCTACTTCCCAACCACCCCAGCCCACGTCAGTCTACCCAAATGAATGATACATTCATGCTTCAATTTTTGGTGAATGATTTGTTCTCTGCTGTTAAATAGTTAAATTGGAAATTAAGTATCACTTTCATTTCCCTGTCAATATGTCCTGGAGCTGAAGCATTTTCCTGGAGGTTACTGTGGGCTAGAGAGTTGCTGCAGTTTTGGACCCTGGAGAGTCGCATGCTGTCCTGGACATGGAGCCTCAGCATGAAATTTTCTTCTTCTTCTTCTTCTTCTTCTTCTTCTTCTTCTTCTTCTTCTTCTTCTTCTTCTTCTTCTTCTTCTTCTTCTTCTTCTTCTTCTTCTTCTTCTTCTTCTTCTTCTTCTTCTTCTTTCTTCTTCTTCTTCTTCTTCTTCTTCTTCTTCTTCTTCTTCTTCTTCTTCTTCTTCTTCTTCTTCTTCTTCTTCTTCTTCTTCTTCTCTATTTTTCTCTTTAATGTAAGCCACGTTCAATTAGACCTAATTTCTGATTGATCAAAGCCTTCCATCCAGCAGGCCACTTAACTTTTGTACTTCGATGACAAGTCTGGAGAATCCACTTGGCACAGGCAGAACCCATGCTTGAGGTTAGGAGTGTAAGAGTGCAGACCCCTGACTTGTGTCTCCATATACGTGTAATTTGCCACCCTGCATGCTGGGTAAACAAGAAATCTTAGATTTTTCCATGTCAGGTTTGCTTTGAACATTGATACCTGCTCTGTCTGGAACATAAGGCATCTGTATAGAGACTAGTGTTTTTCAATACAGCAGAAATGCCTACTGCATGCCGCATGAACTCCGGGATCAAACCTTTCCTTTGGTAAGTGGTCTTCCAGTAGAGTAGCACTTTGCTGTTTCCACTGAACCTGATCTCTGAAGCAATTTCCCAAAGCAAAGATCATGCTATAATGCAGTTCCCTAAAATCTTCCCGCTTTTATTCTCTCACTAGCCACGGAGCTTTTGGGCACTGCCAGCAAATCCCAACAGCAATATCTTCTCCACCAGCGTATCGGTGACAGAGCCAAACGGTGACAAATAGAGTCCTTTCATAAATGCAGCTATCCCTCCGTATTTCATTCACATGCGTGTTGGCATGGGGATGCTGTCAACATTGTGATTTTGAAATAGCAGGGCACTAACACAGTGGTTGTTATGACCTTCTTTTATGTAGACAGGTATTTATTTCCCTGACTGTGCTCACCAAAGCAGGAAGTCTTGAGTTATTCTAAATTATTCTTCCACTTGTGAGCCGACCTTTGCCATTTCTGTCTCTAAACTTACGGTGTATCCATCACCAAGAAACTCAGAAGTATTTCAACAGAATACTTGCTGACTGACAATCTGCCTTGAGGAAATAAACTTCTGTAACTAAGCTCCTGGAAAAAGCTCTTTTGGGGCAGGTTTGGAGGTTTACTGTCCTGATGCTGTGCATTCTCTCCTGAGGGTGATTCTCTCAAAGTTATATCCTACTCTAAATTTCTCACCGTTTTTAACACAGTTGATCTTTAGGCAATGAAATATTGGTTTCTATTCACATCTCAGTTCTTCTCAGTTCTTTCCCCCAAAGTCGATCCTAATCCACAATTCAGTTTCTTTTTAATATCTGCTTCAGGCATATCTTTATGGAGAAATAGACTGAATTTTCCACAGTTGTAAGCATACCCAATGGGACCTCCATACCCAATACATGAGGAAACCCAAATTTTACTGATAATTTTAGTTGGCTCATAATGTTTAACAGCTCTCTGCCATGTTCAAACAAATAAGATTTTCCTTGGAAATACTAGGGCTTGTATTTCACTATCTATTCCATTCTTCTACTTCTCTATTTCACTGTTGACTGAAGAAGATCCTAATAGAACAAATAATGTGTTTTAAAACCCGCTTACTAGAAATCCCAGTTTAGTTCTTGCACAATTTATTGTATTCTATTTTGAGCTATGTATCAGCCTCTGTAACAGATACAAAACCAGCAATCTATGGCTTATATTGCATTATTCACAAATCCCTTCATTTGCTTGGAATCTAGATCACATATGAGTTTTTAAAAACTATTCTCTTTGCAGCTGCTGTCCTATGGACAACTTTCCCTCCCTTTTAGTTCCTCTTTTAAAGATGTAACTGCTTTACTTATGAAGCACCCTCACCAGCACTATGAGTACATCTAATTCATCATGCAGTGTCCTGGAATGTCATCCTTCTACAACATATATTTCCATTTTTAAAGCAACTTCCTTATAATACTTCCTTATAAGGCAAAATCAAATCCTGACACATTTCTCAAAATTGTGACAAGTCTCTGGGAGACTGTTGCTTAACTACACTCTTCAGCTCATAGTAAGTTTCTGTCTCAAAACCTTGGATTTATCAGCTTATGCAATTTTCAAAAGCTAAAAGGAAATACATAGTGATGGGAATATATTAATGAAGTTGGGCTGCTTTCTCATGAGAATCTTGTTTATCTATTTGTTTATTTTCTGAGTGAAAAAAAAACCCAAAAACCAATCTACTTGTTTTTATCAGGGAGGCTAAGAATTCAGAGGAAACTGTAAAACACAAATAATGGAAAGGACTGACAAAATAGAACCGGAGAGAAAGGAAAGCTAGGCTTTTTTTCTACTTTTAGTTACAGCTAGTCCTCATTTTACCCCCAAACTCATGGAGAACTCCACTCCCTGGTTCCTTTATGGCAGAAATAAAACCCAATGACCTCAGTTCCTTTCCAAGAAAAAGACTTTTTTTTTTCCTTTTATTTGATATAATGCCATTTTGAAGGCCTCTGGATAAACAGATACTCTAAGCAACCTAACATTTCTTGCATTTTTTGCAGGTTAGTTTCTAGATGGCTGAGATGGTAATTTCATCTGAACTGCCCTCTTCTAGAATATCTTGGGAGCTGACACCATATAACAGTATTTAGGTGCTTGTGACTACAGACATCTGTAGCAGTAGTAGATACATTAATTTCCCCGTCCATTCCTTTTGCAAGTTTCCATAGCAGAAAAGCTTTTTTTCTCTTCTTAATTGCACATGTTCAACAGAAAAAGGCTCTATTTTAAACACAACTTGTCCTTTTGGGAAAAAACCCCAAACCATAACTTAACACTTATTAGTTTAAAAAGGAGCACATTGAAATATCTATTTTTACTGACAACAGTCAAAATTAATTCTTTGGCAGGACGACAGGTTCCACTTCCAAATGAATTCTGAAATCTCTGTATGGATTTTTCTAAGGTATTTACTTAAAATTATGAACCATATTTCCTAATTTATGGATCATTTGAAGATCTAAGGCAGATGAATGCAGACAGATCCATAATAATGGAGTTTCAAAATTATATCTGCATCATGGGCTTATCAAAATTACGTACACAGATCGAATGCCTAATATTTAGCTGGCTATTTTCTAAATGCAATAACAGATAAGCACCTCAAGGCTGATAAAAATAGTGTGTATAAATATGGAATCCTCTAGTAATTATAAATTAATTTTTGTCTGCTAATTCATAGTGTTCTCCTATGTTCATGCATTTTGGGATATGAGCTAAGGTATGTGAGATGGGATCTCTTCCATCCTCTGGGATTAACATGCCATTTACACGGTTGTCAAGTGATGGATGAGATAGTGGAGGCTGAGGACAGGGTATCCTCGGTGGCTGGTCCTGATGCTGCTTGTGAGACCTCTGGGTTCCTCTGACTGCTGTGGGGTCAGCAGAGCAATCAGTGTGCCAGGCACGAGACAAAAAGTCTGCCAGCTTCTTTCTGCAAGATGAAAAATGAGATGGTAGAGTTCAGTGATTCAGAGAGTTTAATGTGACCACACGGAGACACTAAGCTGACCAGGCATAATTCACAAACTGGTGTTATCCCAGGTAACATGACAAAGTGCTCGAGCCCAGGGAGATCTAGTTTTGATGTACTGGCACCTGAATGAGAGTAGAATTAAGTCACATAATCTGCTTCCCACTCTGACCCTTAAGCCATTGGCTCACGGGGGAGCACAGAGGTTTAATGCCAAGGCTGATGAAAACTGACCCATTTCAGTTTACATGGGACTGGAAAGATGGATTTTAGAGAAACTGTGGCAGAAAGGCCACATGTTTCAATTGATTAATTGATCTAAAATTGAATCTCCTGAAGACAGCAGATGGCAAAGAGAGAAAAGCTTTTATAATGCGGTAGAACAAATAGGGACATTTCCAAACCAAATAAATAAAAAGATGAAAGCATTAACAAAGGGCACCTTTATAAAGTAACAAAGGGCTATGGACTCAGCCACTACAACAAACCTTTCTTCTATCTTTTTGCAATCACCAGCACTGTTATGAGCCACAAGCCAGCAGCGCCTCACTGAATGACTGATTTACACTTTGACTGCAAGTACAGTGGTTTTTATCAATTTAATGAAAGTGTGAGGAAAATACACCGGGTTTGAGGTACTGATATATCTCTTTTTCTAACATTATATGGAAACTAAATTGGTCTCATCAGTATTAAAAGTGTGATTTAGAGTCGCCTCTGAGGTGCATGGATTCTACAAGCTTCAGTCCCAGAACTATACAATTATTAATGCTGAAGGCTGGTCACAAGCTAATATGCTCTGCCTGCAATTTCTGGACGGAAACTGTTACTGAGGGAGCAGATATATGTTTTTCTATCTGTATAAATCTGATGCAAAGTAATTACATAGGGGTTTATGTCAGATTAGCTAAATTGTTTCACAATTTAAATCAATGCAAGATGTTAGATGTTCCAGGTTCCAGATACAAAGGTTTCTTACAGTGCTTAGTCATGGCTATGAAAGAGCTGTCCAGATATGGAAGGCCACTAAACTTCAAAAAGACCATTGTGAATTAAACACGGTGGAACTGCTAAAAAATGCTGTCTGTAATTTGCTAAGTCTCATTATACAAGGATAATAATTTTTTTTGGAACTGCTTTGGAAGCGGTACCCTGATGCTTCTATTGTCTTTTTTCTTTTTCTTTCTTTTTTTATTTTTTTCCCCCCCTTTCCTCCTAAAAAGCATGATATTAATTATGGTTTCTGTCTGGAATTACTTGTAGAAATTTAATTTATTAAATTAGCTTTAGACAAAAGGATGTTTTCTTTCTCTCCTTAGCAGGTACAGCTGCAAACACTGAACTGAAGTGCTTTCTGGACAAGATCACACCACATGAACTGGCCATTTGCAGGTAGGTATTAGCTGGCAATACCTGTTACGGTTTATTAGAGTCAGGTGTGAAATAATTTTCAAGCTAACAACTTCCCTGTACACATAAACGTCTCACAGATACTTTCCTTCTTTCAGAGGTGTATTCCTGCCCACCTGGCGTAGCTGCATTTGTAAGATGCCATAGCTCCACTCCTCTCCAGCCTGAGCACGGGATCAGCCTTGCACTGACCACAAGGCTCTCAGGCAGCTCCCAGGCAGGCTGGACTCTGGCTCTTCTAGAGCCCAGTCAGACAGCACTCACGTGGGCCTGCAAAACTCTCCATAGGACTGAACCTTCATTAAGTCAAAGGGGCCTTTGAATATTCATTTCTTTTCAGAAATAATAGCTTTGAAAGTTCTCAGCACTGGCTATGTGGTAACATTTTGCTCCCACTAGTCTCACCTATAAAGCTGAAGGTCAGGATTGAGTGGATGAGTTGCTTGCAGCACAACATAGTGTCTGCTGGCCTATTTTTTACCCTTAGAAGGAGCTAGAACCCTCTATCCATATTTTATACTCATTTATGCCTATTTGCTAAGTAATTATTTTCTTCTTCATCTTTCTATACCCCGAACCTTGATCTTGCAGACATCTTGCTATTGTTAATGAGAAATTGCTCATAATTGTCTTTACAATGCTCACTTTCCACCTCTTAGCACTGAGGCATCAGATGATAGTTCACTTTGCAAGACTTGAAAAGTCCTCTTTTGGACAATACATTTATACTAACAGAGCTCAAACCACGAACAATAATGACAGCCTTACAGACATGATTACTAGCTGAGACACAAGTACACTCTCTTGAATACATCACCCAGGCATTATTTTCAGCTCCAGAAAGCAATTTCCATATTCTACGGAGAACAACATGACACCTATCTCTAAGGGAAGCAGTAACAATCTAGTATTTGTGGAAATACAATGCATCTTCTAAATGACAGTTTCAGGGATATGTGTAAACTCTCTGTCTGGAGGGTATTTCATTAATTCCAGTTCCTATAAAGTCCATCATCTACTTAAGACATGGAAAAGCTTTTAACGAGCAAGATCTCTGGCTCTCAAGAGACAAGGTGTTCCAAGAAAACAAACATCTCTCTTAAGATAGCGCCCAAGACCTGGTGCACTGAACTTTGAATAGATTTGCTATTCTAACAACTATTCTAGGCAACGCTACATTTATCTGCGAGTTGAGGAGGAGGGGTGATGGTGAAGACATGGACCTCCAGCATGGGCCTGGCAATACAGGCGCTAGATGAGTTAAGATGGAAAAATAGAACATTTAGGATAAAATGCTGAATAGCAAAAGGCATAAAACTTATTCTGCTGTCTGATGGTTTGAGCTGAGGCTTCTGCAGTGATTTTCTCAGTGCAACTGTCCTAGTTCAAAGCAACAATATATTTTATATGCCTGTGTCTATCTTATTCCCCACTGAGTTTCTCACTGTTCTTGAGAAACAAAACAATTAAAAATGATCTTCGGTAGTGAGCGAATCTCTACCTGATCTGTTTTTCCAAACACACTTTCTGAACACCCTGAGCTAGCCTACCTTCATTTCTTCCTCAGCAATGGTACTTTGGAAGATCAAATGTTCCTACTCTAATACTTTTTTTACTCTCTGCGTGTGGGTGTGTGTGTTTGTTTCTTCCAGGTTATTTGGATTATGAGTCATAACATGTCCTGAAACAGTGGGAACTGCACCAGATGTAGCAGAAGCTCTGCTAGACCACAGCAAGAAGCTCCTCAAGTACTGAGATCCCTTGCAGAAACCCAGTGCCTACTTTAAAGCTGGACAGTGCATCACAGTGACTATTGCAAGTCAGTGCAGAGCTCGTCACTGGTGAAACTCATCTAATTCATTTATGTTTGCTTGTACAAATTCAGACAAATTTAGTGGCCCTGTAATGTATGTAGAATAAAAGTCTTTGGTTGGGATGAAGTGCTAGCTAAATTGCTGGTGTGATGTCTTCAAAACAAATACCCATCGATTATTTCATTCACTTAGCAAGAGATTATCCCAAACCTGGATAGATCACATTGATTTGTGACCCTCAAATTAGAGGAGAAGCTCTATCATGGATTAGAACTAATTCAAAGCCTCCATAGGATTCTCTTTTGCATATACTACCTCAGTTCTTCTTCCCTCTGGCCACAACGAATGTTAGTGAAGGAAAAATTTATTTCCTGAAGCCATGCTGCCTTTAGCAATTTCACATAGCTCTAAATTATGTGTAAATATCTCATTTCTTAATGATGTTAATGTTGCTGAGTGCCTAGGTCTGCAGTACTCAGAGTTTTATGAATAAATATCAGCTCTAAATTACTCACCCTGTGTGAGCAGTAATCACTCAGACTCTCAAGAAAGCAGAAAAAATTCTTGTGTTCTTTTCTCCTCAATTTACTTGAAATTCTAAAGGCTTGCAAACTTCACATACTTTTAATGGTCTGTCTGCTTCAGCATTATCATAAAACTTTTAACACTTCACCTTTGCATTCTTCAGGATGTGACCTTCAGCTTTCTCTGGAAATGTTAAGACAAGAATTAATTCTGCTTCTCCAGTAATATCAAGTTTTCCTGTCACCAGCATCCTACTTGTGTTCTGTAACGGTCCAATTAATGCCCTTCTTGATAGTTTGCTTATCTCCATACATTCAGTTTATAATTTCCTTTCTATATTATATCCTGGTTTAAAAAAAAAAAAAAAATCCCTAAATGTACATATTTTTCAAGCTCCCTTGATCCCTTGTTCATTGTTTACACATCAATTTTTTCAAAAAGATACTACCTGACTGGGTGATTGTGAAATAAATATTAAAAATAAAATAAAAATAAATAAATAATAATAAAAAAAAGACCAAAATACTATACAAAAGTATTCTTGAAGAAAATATGCTGTGTAAAAAATAAACTCCTCAGAACTTCTTCCTTATGGCACTTATCCCTTTTTCTTCTCTCCAGATTCATCCTTTAATACTGCTTTTACATTATCCTGAAATAAAAGCTTCAAAAGTTGCTGAGATATGGGAAAGGGTCAGCTCTAATAGCACATCTGCTTGGGATACAGTACTCCTTCTTCAGAGGAATGTAATCTAGTCTTTTGTTAATAATACAAGTAATCTCCAGAAGGAGATGATGAGGAGGCCTGAACTTCTCTGTTTTGAATTTACTTTGTTAAAAAAGGTAAATTCCAGGATCATGCCTGTCATCCAAATAATCAAAATCTCCATTTCTCTACATCCCTACAATATTATCTGCAGCTGGATTTGCCTCCCTTCATCTTATATAAATTTTATTGGTTTTATTCATGTGTTATTCCTATGGCCTGGACTGCAGTTTTTGCTGTAATACACAGCAATATTTGCATGAAATGTTGGAGAATTGTAGGGTTTTTCAGTTACTGAATGACAGATGCACTGTCAGGACTAGATTTATTTTTTTTTTAGGGGATTAAGTGTCTAAATATTTAGCTGGGCTAGTATTTCAGCTGTGTTTAGGTGACAAACACACATCCATTTTACTGTACCTTCAAAGGTTCCCACAGCAGTTATTCAGATTATTGAACATTAACATTTTTCCAAACTCTTGTCTTTGCAAGCTGGAATTTCAGAGTTTGCTAGAACATTCCTGAAATGCCTACAAATTCTCTGGCTTAGCCAAAGGAATATTATGGATATTATGGACCGAGACATCCATATGAAAATTAGTTACAGAAGTTTGTAACAAATGCTAGCCACCTTACTTTTAAAGCCTTCTTCAGGTTTATTCACTGCTGTTTATCAGCTCTCAGGTATTTTCCTTGCTCCTTTCCATGATGCCTTTACCCGTACACTGACTGTGGTCTATACAGTGCTGATTTACGTAGACACTCCTTTCCTGGCATTGCAATGGAGAGATCAGACTGAAACAGGATTTTGAAAGCTACTCTTTATGACCTGGGAACTGGATGTTGTTGTTGTTGTTGTTGTTTTCTTTGTAAATTCCCATTTGTGAAAGCTTTTTGAGAACTGCAATTTAACTTCATTTGGTAAGAAAGTTAAATAAAAGCAAAATGTTTCAGAAGTTTTTGGAAAAGAAGTAGACAGAAGCAGATACTTCTGTGGTCAAAATTTACTGGATGATCTAAGTCTTTAGACAAGTTCTCATTTAAAGTTTTGTTGAGAGAAACAGGTTCTAGTAAATACCTTAATTTGGGTGAAGCAGCATCTTTTGCTAAAGCTATGATTAGTTGAAAACATCCCAGACTGCTTCAGCAGGAGCACAGAAATTATGCCACGTTGTTAGGCTGGTTTGCAGTCTGCTGACTGCAGAATGCTTTTATATTGTTTGAGCATCTGCTCAAGAAATGTGCAGTTGCTTCGAGCTCAAATCATCAGAAAAAGCCAAGGAAGAAACTGCAGCTTCTCATCAGGTCCTTTCTTCCCCAATTCTGCCAGGTGATTGTCTCTGTTCTGCTGCTTCCAGGAGTTTCTCTCTTTCCTGTACTGCTGGCTACTAATTGATCTCCCTGAAGCGTTTTTGCTTGCTTCTGTTCCACTCTGTTCCTTGGTCTTCACCGTGGACCCTGGGACCTCCTTTCTGCTTGTCACTTGAAGCATCCAGACAGCCCCAATCCAGGGAGTGCCGCATATTTCTCCTGCTCCCCTCACCCCAGGACTCTTTCACGGACCGTATTTGGAGAAGGTCTACAGCTCAGGAAAGGCTCTACTCTTTTCCACATCTTCTCTCGTTTTGAGCTCAGTCATTGCTAATCCTCAGGGTGGCACCCACCATTTCTTTCCAGCTGGCAAGGAATTTTTCTCTCTCTTCATTTTTTCCTATTCCATTCCCACGAGACACAAGCTGGATTTTGAAAGTGATAATTCAATCCACATGTCCAACCAAGGAAGCTAAACTAATAGCCAGTGCTCCTCGATCTGTTTTCGAAAATCACAGCACTCAGGGCTTTGAGTGCCCTGCACACAGGCACAGTTTATCCCAGAAGTTTGCAGAAACCTGCTATTAGATGACCCAGTGGGACTAAGGTATCATTTCTTACCAAAGCTGCAGAAACAAAACGTAGCACTTTCAACTACAATGCCTAATTGTGAACATTAAATATTTTGACAGCTGGAGGAGAAAACAAGTCCTGGAAATGTCCAGGATTGTTATTCATAAAGTGATGCAATGGGTAGAAAATCTAGCTACTTTAGTATATAAAAAAGTGAAATCTTGCCTTTCCTGACAGAACCTCAATAAAATTTTCCCTTGGAAAGGAAAAAAGAAAAGTGAAAGAAATCCTTACTAGGTGGTGATTTTGTAACAATGTACTCTGCTAATCTCTCTGTTAAGCTGATCTGAGTAACACTGAAGCTGTAAAAGACCCTGACTTTAAAGATCCTTGAAGGTAGGTCTTAACCATATAGAAAGGATACATTGAAATTTGCATGAAAAAACCCCTAAAACTTACCCACTCTTTTATGCTATTCTAATGTTATGGAGCATCCCTTACACAGACACACAGATACACGGACAAAGACAGACAGCCACACACACATCACTTTGTGCCGGCACTGGCTGTTAACATAAAGAGCTTGGTCTGTACAAGGTCCTGCTTCCTCCTCCCCATTCCAACAAAAAAGGCAAATGAACAGGAGCACAAGCTAGGTTTGTTTGTTTGTTTGTTTGTTTGTTTGTTTTCCAGAAACAATAATGGGAAAAGAGAGTTGTGCATTTGAGATACCTAGAAATAAATTTACTACATTCAACTAAGTAAAACACAGCCCCACAAGAGAGAAGGTGTTTAAACTTTGAGCATCTGATGCCATCCCTTGACTTTACTTAACTGTGCCGCTTTGCTGAGTGGAAAATCTAGTTACTCGAATGTATAAGGAAAATGAAGACTTATATTTCATGACAGAATCTAAATAACATCTTATCTGTCCAAGTGAAAATCACGTCCATTACACTAGAATGGTTATGTACATCATCCTTCTAGTTTACATTGTTAGGGTGCTTTTACATCAAAGATGTCATTTTTACCTTCCATCAGACATCCATGGATTCCTCGCGCAGCCTCCCTCTCCTCCCGCTCTGCCCTCGCTGCTCTTTGTTTTACTACCAGGTAGCATGAAATTGTAGCTATATTTTTTGAGCTGTTTTTCACAGGTTGGAGTAAAATATATTTATAATGCGAGTAAATTTTTCATCGTAAAAGGTATTTCTTCATTCAGAAAAGCGTCTGAACTTAGAGCAGCAAGTGTATTGTTAGAAGCAAGGTTTCACTGTAAAAGCTTTAAATTATGTCTTAAAGCTTTTTACATGCAGTGTGTTGTCTCTGCTGCTCTGTAAGTCACTGGCCTGTCAGAGGCCAAAGATTGTCCTTTAGAGAAAGGCTTCATTCTTTGTGAAGCAAAGTGATGAACCAAAGTAATACAAATAAGATGCCTGCCCTGAGACTTAGGTGTCAGAATACATCTTTGCTGTCAAGCAAAGCAGAGATGCTAATATGAAAATGGGGTCTATTGTTTTCCTGAAATGCTCATGGATAAGTGTTTTATTGGGCTATTGAGGCTAGGGGATAATATGTATTCTCAGTGTTCCTGACACTTTATCCAAAAAATCATGAGTTAATGGCACACTACCCACTCCCAGTGGTGAGGTATATACAAGAAGGGAGAATTTCTCAGAGTCAATAAACCCCACTCTATTAATTCGAAATATCCTTGGCTTTTATGTTTAACCTTGGGATAAGTACATCATTCCAATAATGGGATTAGAATATTATTATCTTTCCATTTCTTATTCAAATCTTCAACTTATCATATGTTTATAGTAAAATTGCCGGTTTCCCTGCAGAAATGTGTGTGTATATATACACAGATTTCAAGGAACTTGGTTGTGAAATATGACTCCCAAGGTATATAGTGTTATCAATATCCTTCTAAGATATCCTCTCATAAAATGGTAATAAATTAAGCATGAAGCTTGGATCCTTGACTGTACAACAGCTTTGCCAGTCAGCAGCATGGTAATTAGGATTGAAGGGAATGGAAACATTAAGTGTCTGCGATTTGTAATGAAGAATTCCAGATGATTGTAACAGTCCTTTTAAAACCCCAGAACAGGGATAAACGTAAATGTCTGACTCCTACGAGCACAAGCACATGCGTAGAAGGAACCCTTTCCTAAGCATAACATCCAGCATTAATTTATATTTCCAGTCTTTTTTTTTTCATCTGCTGGCAGCTTAATGCTGAAAGAAAGTTCTCCTTATCTGAGTTGATAGCTAACAGTCAAAGTTGTTCTCTTGTCTCTGTATCTTTCAGAGGCAGTGAAACTGATTTATAACAATACATGGATGCACTGAATTAGAAAAGACAGTTTCAGAGCAGTGACATGTTTTTCTTCCTACATTGCATTCTCCACTGAGATCTGTCACTGAGGCTGCAGGAGAGATGTGTGTACTTGGAAAGGTTCTCCTGCGCACTCTCTCCTCTTCCTTCCCCTTCCCACTTGTCCTTTTGCTCCTCTGATTTTGAACAGAGAACTGCTCTGCCAAGCAGAGGGTGAAGGAGAAGGGGTGAAGGTCTTGCTTCGTGGTTAAAAAGGACACAGCAGCTGGTGAGATGAAATCCCAGCTCCTGAGTAGAGCTGAGCCCATCACTTTGATGGCACAGACAGCTTTCACTCCTTTGCAGCTTAGCAATTGAAGACCTTATCCAAATTTCACCCCAAAGCTGATGTAAAAGGCTGCAAAGACTTTGAAATTAAACACAAACTTTCTTTTACTTCTGAAATTCCTAAGGAAGATTGGGTGATTTTCCTCTGATGCTTAGGTACCCTAAACTGCTGCTTCAAGAGAGTGTTTCCTTAACAAAATGGCCACATGCATTGATAAGTCACAAACCAGTTTTCCAGACTAAGAGATGCTCCCTTGAAAACTAGACTTTATGTATAAACTTTAATTATTTTATTTAATATTTCAGAAATGTTACTTTAGCACACTAAACAATTTATTCAATTTGATTTGCAAATCTAGGACAATATCTCTGCCTTAGCCAGCTGTAGGAAAGAGACAGTTGTACAGAAACTATGTATGTATGTATACAGAATAAGCACACCCTCTATGGCTTTGGATATTAAACACATTCCTACCACTGAAACATTTTTCCCAGCTCTTCCTCTGTGTCCAGAATGCAAAAGGAAGTTTCTTCCAACCTTTCATAAACTTTCAAATCCCACGAGCAGCGTACACCTTTGTAGCCTCAACTTTTTGTGTTCTTGCCAAACTGAAAAGAAATAACAAGAAAAAATTTCCCGTAAGATGTCCCAATATGCATCTATCTGTAAAAAGTTGAACCCAAACTGAATATAAACTGGCTGCTCCTTCCAGAAAGGCCCTATGGAATATAGCTCAGCGTGCAGAAAAAGCACATTTGCAACGGTGTACATACATATATATATACACATGCATATGCAGAAGTTTTGACAGAAACAAAATTTTTACATTCAGGATAGATTTTGTCACCGACATTCAACTGACTGGGTGAATAAACTCAACCTGTCCACCTACAGGTATAGGCACAAAAAACATCAGAGAAAATAGCCCTTGAATGGGATCTGCTGTAGAGTTCACATCCTTCCATAATTGTTTTGGAACCTTATGCTGTTGCTGGGGACTGCTAGAAGACAGTGATAGGTTTTCTGGGGGAAAATTTGGGCATAAGCATTTGAAAGCAAACCTGTCAACTTCTTCTGTTTGCCAATGACAAAATTTGAGTTCCTTTAAAAAAAAAAGAACAAAAGAAAACCCTCTTAAAACAATTGTAACTCAATTGGCTTCGTTGTAACTTAAAAATGTAACTTAGTAAAGTTAATGCAAGTATAATGCTGATTATATATGTGTGTATGTGTACTCATATACTCATATTTACATATTTACAAAAAGGGGTAAAGAAGGATTATCTTCTTTTAAGGCAATCTTTAAAATTGCAGAAGCAAAAAATTATTGCAGTTTAGGTGACAAAGAGTGTGCAGTGTTCAGAAGTGACAGATATATTCAGGTAGGCACCTGTATTAGGAGTTTGCATTAGTAAAATTAAAATTATCAGAATTATTAGGCCCCTTGATATAATGGTTCTTATACAATGAAACAACTTATGTGGTATTATTATAATAATTATTATTAGTAGTAGTAGCAGTAGTGGTGGTGGTGGTATTGTCAACATTTGGGTTTGTTTTCCTCAAAAATAAATATCATACAGCATGAAATTTCACTGAGAAGTTGCGTCATAACACAAAATAAAGAGTTAAGATCACACTTACTGATTTATTGGAGAAACTGCGACTTAATGCAACAAATTCAATCAGTTCAATCTGTTCAATCAATGCAATCAGTTCCAGCAATGTATTTTAAGTTCTACATTTTGTTAATATCTATTATATTCTTCAAATTTCCTTATAAATGCTTTTTATTTATTTTTTTTTTTAAAGAAAGATCTTCAAATCCAGAAGTTTCCGCTCCCTGTATGTTTTTCTCTGAGGAAATGATTGCTTTCTAATCTCATCCCCATAGGAGCAAAGTGGATTTTCATGTCAGACATCTTTCTTTTGGATCAATAAGGAGTCAATGGAAAGGTGAGTTTAAAAATTATAGTAAAAATGTGCAAATGAGTCCTTAAATATGTATGAAATAGAGAGAGGTCTGAATCCATCGTCAGCCACCAGAGCCCAAGTGGGTTCTTGGCTGGGCTGTGCAAGTGAAGTCACATTTCGTCAAGGAGATGTGCAGGGTGTTTTTATTTCAGGCAGCTTATTCCTTGAGGTTAAATACGTGCCTGTACACAGAAAAATTGGGTCACGTTCTATTAGGTTTTGCAAAAATAAAGGTAGGGAAAAAGCAGACTTTGTAAAAGGCCATGGAAGTGCCACTGTGAGGCTGTGAGTCCCTGGGCAGCATGAACCGTCGTGGGAGTTATTTTTGAATAATAATGATAATGTTTCTTGGAATTGACCCGGAGTGTAAATGATAGATCTTTATAAAACTCAAGCTTTATAAATGAAAGACAAGAATCTCTTTACATTTTAGAAGGAATCAATTGTTATAACTGAGGTACAAAGACTGAGCTGGTATTTAAATAACAGGGTTTTCTCCAGTGGGTCAGTCTGAAGACAAACATCAGTCTGGACAGGAAGGCTTCGGGCTGTTTGAGGTTTTTTCTCTGCAAGCAGTATAAGCTTTATAAAACAACAGCCCACTGCCAGGTTTAGCCATCATGTGGACTAAAGAAATGGGAACTGGCTACTGCTGCTAAGTATCAAATGTCCCTCATTTCTCCTGATCATTTTTGGTTCAGTCACACTTTGAGCAGTCTTGGCATCAAGGTTATTTCCGCACTGTAGCGTTTGTTTCCATTTGGATCTTAACTTGCCATAATTAAAACTTGTGTCTGGGTTTTCTATTGCTCTTAAATCCAGTGAATCAGGAGTATTTTAATGATATATACTTTTTCTAAAAGGCTGCCTTATCAAGTCTGAGGTTTTTTTTTTGTCAATATGTTTGTTCTAACATTTTCTGAACAAAATTAACTCCCTACAAAACATTTAAGCAACTGTATTTCTATCAATGTACTAACCTTGTGACTTCACTCATCCTAAGGACTTGAAATGTCTTCCACTAGAAAGAGTGGTTTCATTCATATGTGTGCACATATGTATACATATATGCACATACAGACATGCCAAACCGAAGATGAGCCTTTATGCATTCTACAGATAATTTATACTCCATAAGCAGGCCCTTGTACAAGAAATATGACATTGTTCATATGTTCTATTAGATAACACCTCCAAGACATGTGGATTCTTCAATCTTTTGAAGAATTTCATACTGTTGACAAAATATATTTAGACTGGATAAACTTTCTTTCCTTTTCCTTTTCTTCCTTTTCCTTTTCCTTTTCCTTTTCCTTTTCCTTTTCCTCCTTTTCCATTTCCTTCTCCTTCTCCTTCTCCTTCTCCTTCTCCTTCTCCTTCTCCTTCTCCTTCTCCTTCTCCTTCTCCTTCTCCTTCTCCTTCTCCTTCTCCTTCTCCTTCTCCTTCTCCTTCTCCTTCTCCTTCTCCTTCTTCTCCAGAAAGCAAAGCTTTCAAGCAAAATATTTTCTTGACCTGTGGGCTCTTCCTAAGTGTTTCACTGCTCAAATCTTGGTCTTTCCTGCTTAAAAACTTTGTGGCTTGGATGGGAGTTAATGAGCCCCACCTGTCCTGGCTCCCAGCATATGCGCCTTGGCATCAGCAGAGCTGCCCTGCTCCTGTGTGCAAGGCCATGAAACTTGACATCCCTTCTCAGTTGTTTTGTTTTGTTCCTGCTCTGTGGACTATATTTGCCTGCCAACTGGCTCTGGAGAAGGAACTGAATTCAGAACACGGCAAATTCCCTGTGTAGCTACACAGACACAGCAGCACTGCACTTGTCCATTCTCCCTTCTCTTCCCATGAAACAGGGTGCGAAAATCCGAGTTTTAGACTTGATGAAGTACTCCATGGAAATTACCTATTTTAAAAAAGGATCTACTCTATCGACTAAAAAAAAAAAACTTAAAGAGAGAAAGCCCCAAGTGTGGCACCCACTTTGAATGAATGTAGTTATGTTGGCAGTCAAGATATATGTGTATGCATATGTATGTATATCTACACATACATAAACTACTTTTCTGGCTCAGAAAACATGTCACAATGAGCAGTAGAGAAACAGCAAAAAACAAAAAACCCCAAAACCAAAACAAAAAATAGCATTCGATCTAGATCGAATACAGTGATAATCATGGGAAGAGGAAATATTTTTTTCCTCAAACCTCAAAGAAAAGACTGATGTATATATTTTTCCTTGGGAGTTTCCATTCAAGGTAGATGTTGATACCTAGCTTTGTAGGTATTCTCCGTTACTGCTCATAGCATTTGTGGACTATAACAGCCCTGTAAGTCACATTCTGTCATTCACTGAAGTAATTTAGCAAAAGAGATTGTTTAAAGTAATGGTCTGAATCTTTTGTACTTAAATGCATATGGGAAAATTCGCACTGAATGGAAAGAGAAGTCTAATTAATTGTGAAAGATGTTAACATCTTCTTGGGGCCTCTTGAACCAGCACAAACAATAAAACAATTTATTTTAATCCTATTTCTATATCTGTTTGATTACTTACAGAAGCAGGTGTTTTAAGGATATTTTTCTGTGATTGTTTGATGGTAACTAAGTGCATCAGGCACCTCAGTATCATGCTGATAAAGCTGAAAGAACTGACTCAGCCATCAGTTCCGGGAGCTATCTCAGATCATACCCACTTGCACTTAGAGCAGACAGCGTTCAGAAGCAAAGCCCCATCTAGGAAGAGACTTAGGACTGAGGGAAGATTTTTGGGCTGCATGTTTGCAGGCTTTGATTGTTTCATCGGTGCCTTACTATTGTAACAAGTGGTAAGAATACTGAGAGAGCAATTTTGCATAAGAACACAGGGTCAGCCATGCAGTAAGATGTACCAACTAGAGCCTGAGAACTGAAAACTGCTATAAAGCAGTAGTTTCTTCAGTTTTCAACAAAAAAGTAGCTGCCTGGGGGAATTTTTGTTGGGAAGAATGGGACAAAGATAACATAATAGGACTTATCCATTAGCAAATCCAGCCTGGCTTTATTTGGCTCATATGTAAATTTATATTTATGTAATGTCTTTAGTTCAAGATCAATTTTTATTTTTTTTCTTCTTGGGTTAGTCATGATTCTTGCTTTAAATATGCAGTGTGGACATTTGATTTGAAGTACACCAGGCTTTCATGATAAAAATGGGGATAAAAGAGAAATGTCTTTGAGAAATGTCCCAGTTCATCAACATGTGAATCAGTAGACTATGGCTCTCCCTCAGTTGAGAACAGAGGTCAGACTCTTTGGTCTCTTTTCCATGGTAGTGCCTACACAGGTTCAGGGTTTCTTTACTTTTTTATTTCTACAAAAATATATGTTCTTTCAGGTGTGTTATTGCTGCTACAATGCCAACATTTCTTTTGTCTTTCAAGTAAATTAATTGATAAAAAATGGATATCTGTTCAGTTAAACTTTTTATGGCAATGGAGAAATTGAATATGGCCCATGTCAGCAGTCATACAGCAGAAGAGATTTTATCTCCTTCCTTTAATCCTGTCAAAAAGAGAGACCTTGCCTGCTCTCTGGGAGAATTTGGCCCAGTAGCAGATATTTGGGGAGGTGGACTTTAGAGACCTTCAGGTATTTAGACATTCTGTTAATACATGCAATCCAGGAAATCCAGAAACTCAGCAGCTCCCTCTGCAGCCTCCAGGTATTTTATTTTACTCCATGTAACTGAAAAGAGATGGCCCTTTGCATCCAATGTCAGACCAAAGTCAGAGAACGGGACTCACCTCCAGTCCCTAATGGCACAAGGAAGTCAAACCATCCCAAGCCATCAGGCACCAATGAACTGCAAAGATGTTTAAGGAGTAGCTCTGAGAATAAAGTCTTCTCGAGTGCTGGGAGGGATCATACCTTTGCTGGGTGAACTACCAGATCAACTCCTTTTGTGCTTGAATGCTGCTCGGCCCGGGAGGATATCAGAACAGAACTCAGTTAGGGGTAATAATATAGCACAACCTATAACTTTCAAAACTATACTCTTAAAATGTTATTGGCTACAGGTATGAGGCATCCATACGATCTAGGAGCCACCTTTAAACTTCATCAGGATTCAGGGATATGCACTTTGGCTGAAATTATAATTCATCGGTGCACGCAGGTGTCTGAGTCAGCAGATTGCATCCTTCTTGTGCTCAGATCAACAAAGGCTTTGGAGTTCATCCCCATCAGTTGTAAATGAAAGCTGGTCTTAGAGCCACCTTAGGACAGGGTCCTTTGGCACCTCTAAATGAGCCGAGGTGATCCCTAATGAAAAACAGTAACTGTTTAAGATAAAGGTTTGCACAGCTGAAGAAGAAAGCAGCCAGGTTTACTTTTCAAACAGGCCTGAGGAAATACATGCCAATGGCTTATGTAGCATGTATGGCAGGTTGCATATTACTTAACTGGTTTAAAATCAGTGCAAATGTTCCATCTAAAGTGATCATAAACCAAAGTCAACAACAAGCCCCCTCAAACTTGCCAAAACCACTGAGGTTTTTTTCATAGATGCTTGTACAATTATCACTCGTTTTTATAGCTTTTAGAATTCAAGTGACAAATTTTGAGGGACTTTTATTATTGACTATTGAACCATCTCCTTATTAAGGAACTAAAAAAGTAATTTGAACTATGTTATCGAAGATATAAAAATATATTTAATAAAACCCGTGCTGAAACGACACATTTGGGCTGGAAGTTGCTGGATTGCTCCTAGTAAAAATTCCAATCCTTGTAGTGGAGCTTAACTTGTGTAACATTTAATCCTGATAGTAATACAGCAAATCCACCTAGACTCTACAACTTATTTTACCTATTTTCCTTTTTTATCTGTTTATTGAACTTCTTTAATGGAAATTGTCCATATGTCATACTGGGCGTGCTTCCTTTATCCTGCATTTCCTTTGTAGCTTCATTTTGTGATAGAAGTCTTCAAAAAATCTAAAAGCAAAACACAGGAGACCAATATCTTAAAAACATGGATGTCCTAAGGAAAAGCACCCTTGAACAACAACTATAAATACTTGAAAGCTGTAAAGGCAGGTCATCAAGATACATTTCTAGATCTTTTTATTGCACTTATTTCTCTAAAACTTTTATATATACATAAATACATAGAAATACAAATATATATATTTATGTATAACAATGTATTTCAAGGAAAAGTCCACACGGCTATATTTGAAAAGCAAATATTTCAGTTTATGCTTCGTTCCAGTCACCACAGCATTACTATTGGTGTAATGAATTTATGAAAAAGAAATGCCAGCTGCCTCATTACATCAAGTGTTCCAAGATCTGACACAGATGTTTTGGACCATAGAACTGAGGGAAAAATTTGGGTGTACCCATATTTATGCAGCCTGGTGAGAGAATGCATTCCAGCAAGTTAAGGTTGTTTTGGAAGAGTCTCACATGTTTGTTTCAATTGATGTCCAGTTGAAACAAAAATATTTCTGATTTTCTGATGGAGGCAAACTTTATTCCAATGGTTCCAGAAAAGCAGAGCCCATACTTTTGCTATGTTTTCTATACACTTTCTATCTTTTTGCTGGCCATAAAGATTTTAAACTTTATAGTGCAAAAGGAACAGGGCTCTTTCATTTGAGCTAATGGTCTTCTAATGAATTTTGTGAATGCTAATATGCCCACAATACATTTCGTACAGCTGATACACGATCCTCTACTTCTAAAATGGGTCTGTGTAAATTAACTTTGAAGGGTGTACATGCTGGTCTTCCACCCAGTAATTGCATGATGTGAAGCCCCACAGCAGCTGATTTCAGAGCTCACCCTGGCAGATACTTGATGGTGGAAATTTGCCACAAGGATTACATCATCTTCCAACAAACCACATGTGCATGACAACAGTCAGCAAACAATTACTTAAAACCCTATAATATAATTCGTAATTTGACATAATAGGCTTTTCTTTCAGGGTTCACATTTCCATGACAAAGCCTGGGGAATTGGGGCACTTCTGCAAACAAGCACAGGCTCTGGACATCATCAGTGGGGGAAACGGCCCTGTCCCTCCTCTCCTCAGTGCTCCAGGCTTGCACAATTTCTGTACCGCCTGGAATTTGGGACTAAAACTGTGACAGTCATCGTTTTGGAAAGCTCATTAAAATGCTCCTATTTATTTCTTTTTAGCCCTGGGCGAAGCCAATGCCCATCTTCTGTTTTCTCTAACAAGTCAGCAAGGGGGGAGGAAAACAAACCTCTAGTCATGATTTATGGAAAAAATAACACTTCCTTGAGTTTTAAAAACATCTGAAAACAAATGTCATGCCCGTGCCTCCTCTCCCGCTCCCTGTGATGTTTTCCATTCTCCTGTGTTACAAAGACTAGTAAAGGCTGAGTCTCAGGAAAGACGTGTTGTGGTAAAAGTATTTCTGCTTTAATCTAATATTCTCCAGCAAGGTCGCAAATCACTAGCTATGCAACCTTTGAAAACCACAAAATTATTGCAGATTCAGGCCTTGAAGCCCTTCTGTCTTCATTGTTCACAGAGAGAAACCCTTGACGTATATACAGGAGGTAGAGGAGTTTAAATTCTCTCCCTCTCCCTCCTTCCCCTCCTCGCTGCTTTTAGACAAGTGATTTATTTGGAAAATGTGTGACTTCTCTAATCATCCGTTTATGGGGCGAGGGTTTTTTGTAGCTGTAAAAGGACTTAAGGCCAGCAAGGAGGAATTATGCAGCTTCTATTGTAAGGAAATGTAAAATAATTGCAGTTTTATGTGGGGTGAAGACACTTAGAGGAATGAGAAGTCTTTATCTGCAGATGTGAGTTAACGTTTTGTTTAGACTGTGGCTGCCAGAGGAAGATATGAATAAACAGAAGGTCCTTCTTTCCCTAAGGAGAAAAAAATTTTACTTTTTAGTCTTGTTTCCAAATTAGCTCAAAGTTGGGAGACGGACCTTTTCTGCACACCTTAAAAAAAAAAAAAAAAAAAAAAAAAAAAAAAAAAAAAAAAAGAAAAAAGAAAAAAAAAACTCTTCAGAACTTAGTGGCTGGGAATATAGAAGGGCAATAGTGGCATTATTACACACATTACTACTAGAAAAAGGTTATAGGCGTCTTACAGGCATCATACATTAGCACAGATCCACAGAATGTGGTTTTCAGGAAGGGAAAGAGCAGAAACAGAAGGGAAGAGAGCAACTACCAAGAACAGTGAAACTGTATCACCAGTGCTGTCTGCAAGGCTGTTGATTTTAAGCTGTTTGTAGCTATTATCTTAATTTGCTCTTCCTTCCCTGAGTGCTCCTCTGCGTGATTTGTTTTCACAGCCCCCTGCCCGGATTCAGAGGCAGAGGAACCCATAGGTTCAAATGAATGATAATGAGCATTGTCAGAGGGGCAAGAAAATTGAGTCCTTGCTCTGGCTGCCTGGCCAAGAGCTGCAGGAGCTAATTGTGTCAATGGTAATGAGACCAAGCAGGCAGCAGATGCTCACGTGCCTTTACAATCCAAATCCCACCAACAAATTCCTCCCACAGAAACTTTGAGGGATGTCTTGGCACCCTGGAGATGGTGACAGACCCGGTCTCAGCCACATGCCACCTGCTAGAGCCATTGTTAAAACAAAGAAGGAGATAAAAAAGTGCCTATTATGATAACAAAGTTGTTCGCTGTCTCTTGCCATGACTTTACGGCACTGGTTTTACCATACTGCAGCTATTGAACAAAAAAAAAAAAAAAAGAAAAAAAGAAAAAAAAAAAGGAGAAAAAGAAAAAAAAAGAGCATCTGAATCTTTATACAGAGACATTTTCGTTGGGCACTGTTAACCACTTACTTGGGAAGCCAGATGTTCAGTATGTGTTACATATTCTGCTGAAAACCCATGCCTGCCTTTTTCCCATTACAGCTCCCACTGTGCCTGCTTCCTCCAGCAGGTTTAAGTTTTCACATTTTCCCACTACACTGGAGCAGGGAGCATGTTTTCCTCTTTTTTTTTTTTTTCCCAGAAAAATCATGAAGAAAAAAGTGCAAATACCCATGTTGAGTACTGTATAAGCATTTACTGTAAAATTAAACAGACAACCTACTTGTTTCTTACTTACAAAGCAGACTGGGTGGTGGATGGTGCCTGAGGTTTTGGAGAGAGAAAGACCATTATGGGTTCCTTAAAGACAATACTTTTTAATGTAAGCTTGCTAAATTCTGCGGTAGAGAGAGGTTTAGATCCTTCCAGGAAATATTTGCCCAATAGCAGCTGTTTCTGGAGAAATCTGATGAAATGTCCTTTCTTGCCACAAAACTTTGTGTCCAGCTTTGCAGTCCTGTGGGGCTCATGCTCTTCAAGACATTTTTAACTGACTCTAAAGCCGTCCATAATCTTTCTAGGTATTGGGCTGGTTCCCTGTCAGCCTCAGCATGAAAATCATAAAATCACTGATGTTGGAAAGCGCCTCTAAGACCAGGAAGTGCAACCATCAGCCTAAAGCTGGCAGACCCACCAGCACCATTTCTACAAAGAAGGCAAAAGCATCCAAAAAACTCTGGAGCTACCTCTAGCTCCAGCATGGCTGAACAGGGCTGAACTCTGGCTGTGCTGAAGATGATTGACCCGTTTCCTGCTTGAGAGACCCCCACACCCTTGGAACATTTTAGTCACTAGCAGCTGCTGGAAGTAGGCACATGAGTGGATCTGGATCATTTGGCTTAGGCTGTCTGTGGAAGACTGAACATGTGCTTTTTCTGGTAAAAAAGACACTTGAAACAGCAATTATGTTCCTTTTTTAAACTCCCAGGAGTAATGGAGGGTGTTATAGCTCCATGAAAAGCTTGGCTTGAGCCAGTAATTTGACAGACTGTGTATTGCAGCCCTGACTAAATTCACATCTACACCAAACTTCAAATCTTTTATTTCACAGAAACCTCAGTCCTGTAAAGAAAATTATCTCAAAGGCGTTCTTTCTGCTTCTTTCTGCTCTTTAGAAAGAGCGGTCTTGAAAGCATCATCACAACCTAGAAAGTGTGTTGCAGGGCCCAAGAGCAACACATTTGTCAAAGCAGAGTGGCAGCAGTTTAAGACACAGAAAGCCTTTCATATTGATTCACATAAAGCATTTCAAATTCCAGTGCACGAGGTGCATGAGTTTGCTAATATCTGGAATAAAACCAGATGTTGCAAATCCAGTGCCAGTACACCACCTTGTAGGACTCCTTACCGTACCTCAGGCTGAGAACACAGATGCTGCTGGTGCTTTTCCTGTGGGGACAAAAGAGGTCTGGGGTTTCTGCCTGCTGTAGCGACCACCTCAGCCCTTGCTGGCTGCACCACGGGGGCACAGGAGGTGAACGAGCACCTTTGTTCCTCGTGTTCCACTTTGCACGAACCAAAGGTGACGGCCACTGCTCTGTGAAGCCTTTGGCTCGCTGCATTTCACGCCTTTCGGCTGCAGGGAAGGTAAGAAAGAAAAAAATGATGCCTTGGGAAACTGGGTGCTTACATCTGTTGTACACATCGGGACCTACAGCTCGGTTTGTGTGGCGTTGTAAGAAAGTGGAACAGGGCCACACGACATTACCTTTGTCGGCTTAAGGTGCAGTGGGAAAGAAATGTGTTACAGTCCTGGCTGGTGCCTTTTCTCCCCAACATCCACAATGCTCAAACCCTCTTCTGGCTCTAGCGTATGTAATGCTCTTAAAGGCAGTTTTGGGTAAACAGCTATCAATTAGAGACGTTTTACTTCATACTTTACAAGGCAATGACTAAACAAAATGACAAATGCATTAAAATCATCAAACAATGGAATTTCCATAGTATACTGTGTCATATTAACTAATCCTCAAAAAAAAAAAAATTCAAAAAACATCTGATGATATATTGCAGGCATTTGTTTATAAAAGAGATCTAGTAAACTGTAAGAGTCACGCATATTTCTCTTTTTCACTGGGTAAATCTTTGAGAGATAAAAAAGTCTTATTGGTGCAGAAGGAGACTGAATATCTAGGTACTTACCATGCATGGAACATACATGGGTTTATCCACAATTGATATGCACAGTGCAGCATCGCAAAACTGCCTTGGAAATTTACTCATGTAGCAGAAAACATGATCCCCTGCCCTTTGCTACGATGATTGATGATAATGTAAACCCTAATTTTAAACTCACATTTCAAAAACTTTCTCTCCCATCAGCAGGTGTATGGAATTTGGTGGTTTGATGTATTTTAATGGCCCATCAGATCTTTTCTAAGCAAGTTGAAAATGTGAAAATTATAGGTCAGGGCTTGGAAAAAAAATTTACTGTTTACTCCTTCTCCTGAGTCTTGGACTTTTGTTCCAGGGCTTTGACTGGCTGTTTGTTGGGGCAGGAGAATGCTTTTTCCTGGTACAGCTATTACCTTTACCAAAAGTCTTCTGGATGTCTCTGAGGTGACAGAGTGGCCTTTGAGGCAGCTCCTGGAGGACGCTGCACAGTAAGGGCAGTATTCTGGTGGGAAAAGATACTGTTAAGACATTATCTTCAGCAGGAAGTACTGTAAGGTTTAGGTATACATGTATATAGTCAAGATACAGATTTTGTGGAGGCCAGGATTGATAACATTATGTGGACTTTTTGCTTTTCTGATTTTTCTTCCAGAACCGCTGACCCCATTTTTTACTGCCTTTTCAGGGGAACTAGGCAACTGACGTCTGAGACATGTTGCTTAATATTCCACAGACCAAAATATGTGCTCTGCCTGAGATATTTGGTCTTAACTAAGAAGTCTGTTATGCAGAGGCCATATTTTTGGTAGTCCAATGGTCTTTTCTGCCTTTGATATCTCTTGAAGTAAGTCAGCCTCTGATGTCCCTCAGTTCTGAGAAGAGCATCAGGTATAAGTGTGACTGATGAGACGGTAGACTGGACAAATACAGCATTAATTTGCGATGAGTTCTGTTGAATGGTTGTCTAGGCAAAAAAAAAAAAAAGGACTGAAACGTCAGTTTCCTTCCACCCACTCCAAAATATGGTATCACGTTTGCCTTGGATCAGCTTTTTGGGCCCAAGAGTGAGTATAAAATGGCAACACACATTTGCCTACAAGAATACTCCTCACTCAGTCTGGACTCGTGCTGCAGCAGATGGAAATATTAGTTTTACTTCGGGAAACAGGTTTGTTGAAGAGGGATGGAGGAAGAGAGAGGAAGAAAGAAGCAAAGGGAGAGAAGCAAGAGGGAGAGACGAAGCTCCTCGGTTTTGTCGTTCATTGTGATGGAAATGTTCTTTTAAAATCCACTACTGACTTAGGAAGACTTGTCTTTCACATTCATTGCACAGGTGTCAAATAAAATTTTATCTTGCAATGTCTTGTGCAGTGGAGCATAGCTCTCGTGACATTTTGTAGCATAATGCAACGTAAGGTAATAAATCACAGACAAGTGAATAAAACCTCATTTTTGAGTATGTGTCTTGAGGAGGGGAATGAACCAAATGGCACAGTACTAATTTTACTGTGCTTCTATCATTGTTAAGAAACGTTTTTTTTTTCCTCTCCCATCTTTGCTGAGGGACTATTTATCAAAATAGTTCTTCAAAGTAAAATTCTTTTTCACCTAATTTTTGAATATATATTGTGCATCTAGGGGATCGTAAACTTTTAGAAGAAAATATAGACTTGAGAGCTCAGTAAAACTCCTCAGAGTAACAAGACAGACTTTAAAGCGTATCGACCACAGAAATAAACCTCCTTTCAGCTAAGTGAAAAATAATTAATCTGTTGTGCAGCTGTGGTTTCTGAGGCAGTACTGTAGGCAAATGAAAGTGCAATTTAGAGTCAGTTTGTTTTTCCTTCGGTACGACAGTGAAGAATTGGAGTGCAACTTTTGGTAAGAACCTTGTGGTGAATAGGTCTGTTTTAGGTGGGAAGAGCTGAGATTAGTCTCCAGGAGGCCAGCAGCACTCCGGTCATGTGCCTAAGAGCACTCACAATACCACGCTCACTAAGAAGCATCTGCTGCCTGCACGTGGGACTCTCTCTTTTCTTTGTGAGGGAAGTCTGTCATGTCAAAGGTGGACTGGAGTTTAAGAGACTTTCAGACAAAACTCTTTCATGGGATGTTGGCGATCCCAACCTTGGGGCTGCCGTGATTGCTCCTAAGCACCCTAGAGAGGCATCACTTCTAGAAGTGCTACACGTGTAAATATTGTTCCATCTAAGCAAACAATCTGAAGGCATGCTCTTCCTCACTTGCAGCTTATCAAATGAGGAAAAAAAAAAAAAAAAAAAAAAAGAAGAAAAAAAGAAAAAAAAGAAAAAAAGAAAAAAAGAAAATTGCAACTTTTTCCTTACTTTAGTTCAGAATTCAGGTAAGGACCATTGTGCCAATGACATTTTATCATCATTGTAAGTGCAAGCGGTCAGCTGCAAGGCAGTGTGGACTCACATGATAATATGGCATGTAAATACGACTGATAAAGTTGTAAAATAAAAAATAAGTTCAAAGAGGGAAGAAAAGAGGTGCTGTAATTCCTACTGGTAGGTATCCTGCTCTCTGTTATTATACAGAACCTGTCTCTTAGAAAGACCAATGTGACAAAGTGGAATTACTACCTGTAAAGTGATAAAAATTGCATAAAGCAAGTTCTGCATATCTAAGTCTGCTAAACAGGTCCTTGGAAACACATGCAATCATTTGAAAGTAGACATAATAGTTTTAAAGCAGTGGAATTATTTTTACTATGAATTATTCATCTCCTGTACTCATCATGTAAAGGGGTGGTTACTTCTTTTATCAACAAAACAGTTTTTATTGACACTAAGAGCAGCATTTAATTGAACCTCTTTCCCCAATTATCGTCAGAAAAGAGTTTACACTTGTACTTTGGAAAAATGTTTTAGGAAGATTTATCAGAGCTGCAAAAAAAGGTGTCCATGAACTAATGGAATTATACTATCTTTGAATTCTCTCCACCAGAACTTAGAATGGTCACTAATTCCTTTCTTTGCTCTTTTGGTGTTTGCAAAGGGGTCCACTAAAGCCTGAATTGATATAATTATTGGCTTGGATTGTTAGAGATTTAGGCCAGATGGCTATGGGTTTCTAAAGTCCCAGTTGCTTGTGTTAGCTTTTCTAGTTTGCCTATAGGGTTTGGGGATCAGCAATTTGAAAGGGCTGCAAACTTGTAAAACAGTATTATTCATGGGGGCAGAATGTTCATCAGCGTGACCCAGTACTAAATACATTCATTATGGGCATTTCTATTCTGCACAATTTGCCACACGGTGCTAGTTTGTGGAAGGAAAAAAAAAAAAAAGAGAGACAATGGCTTATAAAATGCTTTTGAATGCTTAAAAAGAAGGAGAGCTCACACTGAGCCTCCTCTGCTTTCTTTTTCAGCAAAAACCTTCTTAGTGACTTTGGCTGAGCTCTGCTGAGTAAGTAAATTGGGCAAATAAGAGATTTACTCTTTACATTTTTGGATATGCCGTGGGGGGGAACATAAGAGAGGGAGAAGAGCAATAAAAGAGTGATGGTATCCTTATGGGAAATGCTAATAAACAAATGGACAAAGTTAGCAGCAAAACCAAGAGAAACATAGCAAGCCTGTGGATAAAATTATAAAAGCACATGCAAGAAGGAAGTAGAAGTCACATAAATAGGTAACATTTGGGATGGGAAGAATGCATCGGCTTCCATGTCCTGAATGCAGCCCGCAGCTCACACGTGGATCTGTAACATTTCTGGTGTGCACAAAATACAGGCTCGACTCAGACACGAGATCGTATTTTTGTGTGCAAATGTGTGGGAGTGTAAATAGCTTTCTGCAACATCAGAGAAGGGAGGAATTTGTCATTTTCTAAACAATCTGTCTCGTGGCTGCTTTTCCTTTAAAATACTTGGTATGTAGAAAGTGTGCTTAGCACAGGCTGTCAGGGTGGAGCATGAAGTGCTGTTTCAAACTGGATGAAAAAGATCATCTGAAGTAGCACTGGAACAGCAAATAAAAAAGCTCAGAGACAATCGCATACATGGACACACAGAGGAACGGAGGCAGCTGCGCTGAGAGCAGAGATGCTGCGGGAGGCAGCCGGGGAAGGACGGGAGAATGTTCCTGACTTGGGAAGAAGGAGCACAGGTTTTGGGGAGCGGAGGAGCTCTCGCAGGGCTCCGGGCAGGAGCACATACACCGGGAACACGCAGGTTGTAGGCAAACAAGCAGCGAGAAGACGCTCTTGCGGCACGCATAGCGAGACCGCTCTTTTACTAAGCAAACCCACTTAAAAGCTCCCGGCGAGTTAAACAAGGGGGTAACCTAAAAGTCCGCAAATAATGGAGCGCGAACGCATTTCTCGTGGCAGGAAGGGGAGGAATTAAAATCACAAAACTGCCTCGAAGATTCGGGGGGGGGGGGGGGTGGGGAGGAGAGACGTCGATTTAAAGTTGCCCGTCAGTCGTCGGGAGCCCCCAGCCCCCATCCTCGGCGGCCAGCGGGTGCCGGCCGGGAAGCCGGCGGCGCTCCCGGTGCCCCCGCCCCGGCGCGCCGGGCTGCGGGCCCCCTGCCCTCCGCCTCTCCCCTCCCCTTCTCTCCCCTCCCTCCCTCCCTCCCTTCCTCTCTCCTCCCCGGCTGATTGGCTGCACCGGGCTCAGCACAGGCCGGGCAAGAGCTTTGTCTGGGGACTTGGAGTGAAGTTGCGGAGGATTTCAGTCTGGAGCCGGCGAGGGAGGGCGTTCAGTCCGGCGGCGAGCGCGGAGGAGGAGGAGGAGGAGGAGGAGGAGGAGGAGGAGGAGGAGGAGGGCGGGCTGCAGATCCATCCCGCCGGCTCCCGGCGGTCCCTGGATGCTGACGGCGGGAGAGGAGCACGCTGCCCCGGAGCATCACAGCCTGGAAGAGGAGCGCCGAGTCAAATGAGAAGGCGTGGGTTGCTTACGGATTGTATCTGGATGTCCCGGCACGGTGTGTATAACAAAAAAAAAGAGCAGAAACTTTTCTGATCTGTAAGTAATTAATACTTGGCTGGCTAGAGAAGGCGTTTTCAAGCTGGAAAGGACCAGATGTGCTTTGGATTTAAGGTACCGAAGGAGGCAAAATAATTGCTTTTTTAACTTATTGGGAGAAATTATTTGCAAAAGCTTACAAATGTTCCGAATCGGCGGTAAAATGCACTTTCTGTTCATTTTTGCACTGATCGTAATATCTTGCAATAATGCTGCGCTGGGCAAGAATTTGAAATACAGGATTTATGAGGAGCAGAGGGTTGGATCAGTAATTGCAAGACTGTCGGAGGATGTTGCTGATGTTTTATTGAAAATGCCTAACCCTTCCTCAGTTCGGTTTCGAGCCATGCAGAGGGGAAATTCTCCCTTGCTGGTCGTCCGTGAGGATAATGGAGAAATCAGCATAGGAGCTAAAATTGATCGGGAACAACTGTGCCAGAAAAACTTAAACTGCTCCATAGAGTTTGATGTGATCACTCTGCCTACTGAACATCTGCAGCTTTTCCATGTTGAGGTCGAAGTGCTGGATATTAATGACAACTCTCCGCAGTTTTCCAGAGCTCTTATCCCTATTGAGATATCAGAGAGTGCAGCTGTAGGAACTCGGATCCCTCTGGACAGTGCTTTTGATCCAGATGTGGGAGACAACTCCCTTCACACTTATTCCCTTTCTGCAAACGATTTTTTTTAGCATTGATGTGAGAACCAGGACTGATGGTGCTAAGTACGCAGAGCTGATCGTGGTTAGAGAGCTGGATCGCGAGTTGAAGTCGACTTACGAACTCCAGCTCACTGCCTCTGACAAGGGGGTGCCTCAGAGGACTGGGTCATCCCTCCTGAAAATCAGCATTTCTGATTCCAATGACAACAGCCCTGCGTTTGAGCAGCAGTCATACGTTATTCAGCTCTTGGAAAACTCTCCTATTGGGACTTTGCTCATAGACCTCAATGCCACGGATCCAGATGAGGGCGCCAATGGGAAGGTCGTGTACTCCTTCAGCAGTCATGTGTCTGCCAAGATTATAGAAACTTTTAGGATAGACCCAGAAAAAGGTCACCTGACCCTGCTGAAGCAAGTGGACTATGAAGTAACCAAATCCTACGAAATTGACGCTCAGGCTCAGGATATGGGGCCAAATTCTATCCCAGCTCACTGCAAAATAATAATTAAAGTTGTGGATGTGAATGACAACAAGCCAGAAATCAACTTAAATCTGATGTCCACAGAGAGAGAAGAGGTAGCTTACATTTCTGAGGGGTCGCCCCTGGACACCTTTGTTGCCCTGGTCAGAGTGCAAGATAAGGACTCTGGTGTGAACGGAGAGGTCGTTTGTAAGCTCCATGGGCATGGCCACTTTAAACTTCAAAAGACTTATGAAAATAACTATTTAATCTTGACTAATGCCACTCTAGATAGGGAAAAGAGATCTGAATACATCTTGACTGTAATAGCAGAGGACAAGGGAACGCCAAGCCTCTCCACGGTGAAACACTTTACTGTCCAAATCAGTGATGAAAATGACAACCCACCCCGCTTCCAGACAAACAGATACGAAGTTGTTATCTTGGAAAATAACTCTCCGGGAGCGTACATCACATCGGTCACAGCCACAGACCCAGATCTGGGCGACAACGGGCAGGTGACATACACTATTTTGGAGAACTCTGTTTTGGGAAGTTCTATAACCACCTATGTGACCATCGATCCCTCCAACGGGGCGATCTATGCCCTGCGAACCTTCGATCACGAGGAAGTAAATCAAATTGTCTTCGTGGTTCAAGCTAGGGACGGAGGGAGCCAGCAGCTCACCAGCAACACCACGGTCGTACTCACCATCATCGACGAAAACGACAACGCTCCCGTCATCGTGGGGCCGGCGCTGCGCAACAGCACAGCAGAAATCTCAATCCCTAAAGATGCTGAAATCGGCTTTCTTGTCACCAGGATAAGGGCTACAGACAGAGACTCTGGTATGAACTCTGAACTCAGCTGCTCCATAGCAGCTGACAAGGAAAACAGCATCTTTGTGATGGATCCCCAAACTTGTGACATCTCCATCAATGTGAGTGTTGAATCAGTTCCAGCAAAACAATGGGAGTTTCTGGTGATAGTCCAGGATAAAGGCAGCCCTCAGCTTAGCACTAAAGCTCTTCTGAAATGTACCATTTTGGAGCATGTTTATTCGTTTTCAAGCACCGAAGCAACTTTGGTGAGCCAACCCTCCCTGGACATCTCCATGATAACGATTATATCCTTAGGATCAATATGTGCCGTGTTACTGGTTATTATGGTTATCTTTGCTACGAGGTGCAATCGAGAGAAGAAGGACACCAGGTCTTACAACTGTCGCGTGGCCGAATCCACCTACCAGCACCATCCCAAACGTCCCTCCAGGCAGATCCACAAAGGGGACATTACGCTGGTGCCGACGATTAATGGCACGCTGCCTATCAGATCTCACCACAGAGCTTCGCCGTCATCGTCCCCGGCCCTGGAGAGGGGTCAGATGAGCAGCCGGCAGAGCCACCACAGCCACCAGTCACTGAACAGCCTGGTGACCATCTCCTCGAACCACGTGCCTGAAAACTTCTCCCTGGAACTCACCCATGCTACACCAGCTGTCGAGGTAAGGCTCCAGACCTCGTTTTTGCACGTACATTTATAGCCCCCTGCGTGCAGTCTGTGAGAGCAAGGGGCAGCCAGGCCTGTGCCTCATGGGAATGTGTCATGGATTTCTCTTCGATGGCGCAGCTTTTCAGTTCTACTCCAATATCAACAGATTCCATTACCCAGAGGAACAGTGTTAAGTCTGTTGCTAATAGCATTATTCCTTGGTTCTTCCCTGTAAGGTCAAAATGATGGGCGGGAACATAGCCTTTTGCACTGGTAGACTGTTCACTCTTTCTTCCTTGCCTTCCCTCTCCATCCTCTCTGTACAGCTCCATCTGAGAGAGAGTGCCTGAGTATTTATATTCAGAAACAATCCAGGAAACTCTTTTATTAATGGGGGTGCAGAACTAAAACATTCTGACACAGTTTGAATACAGCTGCAGTAACTTATGATCACCGTATCTCAAACTTTGAGACTCCCTGTCTCAGTTTTTACTGCAAATGCTGGGTCAAGGCTTAAATAAATGTGAGCTGTGTCCTGGTAACTCTTTATATTTAAAGCAAGGCTGTCTTGTTCTGGGTTAGGATCCTGGAATGGTAAAGGCTTGATTCTAATATATTAAAGCAAAACAAAACTCCACCTCTGTTTAATTGCTCGCTTTACTTGTTCAGCAGTAAATTATTGTGAGTTCAGAGGCTAATGAACAGCAATGAACTTCCTCATTTTACAGAGTCTTCAGATGTTTGCTGTGTCAGACGCTACACTACCAAATAATCTATGGTACTGCATTATATACATGCAGGAATTTGATTTAATTAAATCTTAAAGGAGAAAAAAATAAACCACAAACAAACCTGAGAAGAAAACTAGTGGTTTTACAGCTAGGAGCTTGAGCTTTCACTTCAAGGAATCAGTCTTTTCACCTTTTCTTTAGCAGGTTTCTCAGCTTCTCTCGATGCTTCACCAGGGCCAGTATCAACCAAGGCCAAGTTTTCGAGGAAACAAGTATTCCAGAAGCTACAGGTAAGAATCCAGATCGTTCTGCTACCTGTGAGTGTTCACGGATCAGAAAATACAGGCATGCGTTTTTAAACAAAAAATGGACTATAACATACTTGAGATAATTTAGTTCTCCACAATTCTCTTTACAGATATGCCCTACAAGATATGGATAAATTCAGCTTGAAAGACAGTGGCCGGGGTGATAGTGAAGCTGGAGACAGTGATTATGATTTGGGGAGAGAGTCTCCAATTGACAGACTTCTTGGGGAAGGTTTCAGTGACCTTTTCCTTACAGATGGGAGAATTCCTGCAGGTAAGAGCACAATGGAAGCTGAGCAGTTTATTTACAGTTCTGCCCGGCTGTCACTTTGATAAAACTACTACTGAGAAAGCAAAAATTCTTTAGCTTTCAAGTCCTGTGTTTCCTTCCTTTTTAACTTTGCCTCATGATCCTAAGTTGAAGCCTTGATGCATCTACAAAAATGAAACCTCAGATACAACTGCAAATCTACCCGGAGCAATGCCTACTTTTTTTTCTTACTCACATCATGAGCTGGCTCCGGATTCCTTCTAAAAGTATGATCTGCTCCAAGTCCTTAGACTTTTAATGACTGGGTGGATGTCTTTGCAAAGCCAGGCAGTTGTGGTTTGTTAAAAATACAGTGGACTATAATTTGGGAGATAGGTTTTCCACCATGGATTTGATCCATATGATAGAAACTTCTACCATTTAGAAACTGAGTGTGAAAGTGAACTGGAAATATGGATGGAGAAGAAAGAAAAGGGTTTTTCCCACTGAAAAATGAATAGCAAGGGAAGGTTTGAAATATTTCCCAGATTTTAAATCTTGCAGCCCTGGTTTTTGGTAGCAGGAGCTTAAGAGGTACAATTCAGGGGCAGAGGGCAGAAAAGAAAAAAAAAAAAAATTAGAAAAGGTTGAGTGGCAGTAGGATAAACAGACATATTCATATTCATGTGTATGAAGTATTGCTTTTAAATTTATGCCCAAGTAAAAGTTGAATAAAAGGTCATGGGAATTCATGCTTAGTACAGACAGAAGAATTTTGTAATTACTTTAATAATTATACAGCCTCTGGTTGTACCCTAGGTCTTGTCCTTACTTCAGATCATGTTTAGTTTTCTCTGTATAACCAGAGGGACAGATAATTTCAGTAGGGTTCACTGAACCAAGTTTATAAATTTAACAAGTTTAGTTTTATAAATGGAGGCTTTGGGGGGTGGTGCAGCACGTGGCCTTCCTAAAGCGACCCCCATGTATTAACCAGGGCTGTGATGCTAGACAAGACAGAAGGCCAGAAGTTCAAATTGGTTTTCTTATACATTTTAACTTCAAAATTTTCTGTGGATATTTTGCTCCAGTCTAGGTCTTGCATCACATACCCAGCCCTTCACCTGCCTCTTCAAATGTGCTCAAAACTGGAGGCCTCGAAAGGTTACTCTGTTTTTCAGACTAACCTAAATCGGACTTCTAATATATTTTTATCCTCACCCTCCCTAACTCCTACTACTTTTTCCGCTGCCAGCTAGCAGGAGGCATGTCTCATTCTCTCCTATGCTTTGGCAGGGAGGCAGGGAGGGATCCGCTGGAGCTCTCAGTTGGCTGGGGGAAGTTGAAGTGCAATGGTATTTGCACTGGCATCCAGCCCTGCTGCTGCCAAGGAAGAGTGATTCCTTTACAGTGGGCAACTGCAGGCTGCCAGCAGACAGGAATGGTTGTCCTCTTAGCTGGCTGAAATGCCCGTGACCCATTTTCAGCTCTTACAATTCGCCCTCTAAAGAGCAAGCCTAAGGACAGGATTTCCAAAAATGCCAGGCGAATTAAATTCAAAGTAAGGGAAACTTCTCTCAGTGCAGACAGAACTGGGTTGGGCTATCAGGATTGATATTTAGTCTCACCCAGATGTCCATTTATCGCTATGTGAGGCCTTAATCCTTCAGATAAGTCTGTTGAACCTGTTCACATGAGTCCTGAATTGATCTACAATCCCAGTATATGAACAGGAAAAGAAAACTTCCTGAAGGTTTCCTGTTCTCCATTCTGAAAGGTTTCTGCATTGTCAGTCTGGACACAGGCAAAAATGCTGTGGGAAGGTCCTTTCAGTTTGTCTGCTTAAGGTGGAACAAGAAAGGAATGGAGCCAGTCCCTCAAAACTCCACAAATTACATGGTCAGAAAGTTCCATAACTGTTCTTGAAAGACTTGTTTCTTTTTCTTTTTAAATCTTAACCAGCAAGCTTTAAATTCTGGGGGGAAAAAAATGAAAAAGAAAAAAAAAAAAGAGAAAAGAAAAGCTGTTGCACATCTTTAAATTTTTAAATTTATTGCTGATTTAAAGGACAGATTGCGTCACCATTCAGTTACTTCAGAGTATCTTTTGATCTTATGTTCAGGCATCAGAATTTATTATTTTAAACCAAAACCATTCCCGATAACAACGGCTGCAAAACTGAGGCTTAGACAAACTTTGCCACTAATGAAATGCTAGACCACTGAAAGTTTCTAATGAATTTAAAGGAGTCTTAAAGGAGTCTTCTTAATTAGAAGTGTAATCCTCAGCTTCTGGGATGACTTGAGAAGTGGTCACGGATCGCTTAGATGTCTTTTGACAGTTCTAACTCTTGGGCATTTCCTGTAAAATGCCATACATGGGAACAAAGACTTGCAGGCATTTCAGTCACTTGTATCAAAACTTCAGCCGCTGATACATTCTAGTTTGCTTTGTTTGTTTGAAACTTCCTGGATCAGCAATTATTTTGCAATAGATTGTGCAATATCCAGGCTGCAGTCTGAGTTTGTAATCTTGAAGAAATTCATACGGCTGCATGCATGACATGGAGAAAGTTTATACTCGTAGGAATGGAAAGGCCACTGGGAAAGCAAACAATATGATAGGCTGTGTAAAGTGCAAAGCTAAAGAGTGCTGACAGTATGAGAGTAGGACTTTATAAATCAGCAGTATATCCTAAACTGAAATACTCTGTTCGGTTCTGCTTACACCATTAAAAAATTGGTTTTTGATGAATGGAGTGGATCCAGAGCCAGATGGGAAACGTGTTCAGGGAGCAGGAAAAAACTTCCAGGGCGTGACTGCAAACATTTCTTATGCAGTCGGTATATACTGAGAAAGAGCAAGAAACTCTATTCTGTGTGGGATGATCTAACCATTAAGTGATTAGGGCAGGAGTTTCTTATGGTCAAAATATGCATAATGCAAAGAGTCTGTCATTTCTGAAAGCTGTCTTTTGAAGCTGGTGTCTCAGACCCGTTAGGGTCCCAGCAGCACCCAGATCTTCTGTAGCATATCTGGCAGGCACACAGACACCTAGCCTGAGGCCAGGCTTTGTGTCCTTGTGTCCCTTTGGAGTGGAAAATTTAGCATCTCTCCTGGCAGGTCCCTCTCTGCAGGTGTGTCAAATTGGGCTTTTCCTGCCTCTGCTTCCAGGAACCATCCCCAGACCGCTTGGAATGTTTGCAGAGGACTCTTGCAGTTCCCCTTCGTGGGCGGTTTGGACCAGTGTAGCACTCAGGGTTGCAGTCATTTGCCCCATCTTATTGCTTCTACCTGAGAGACGTCAGTAAACCAAGAAGCTGGGAGAGCTGCTCTGTTGCCTTGTGCTCTTCAGCCCTCATGGCTGAGCTGGATTCCCATCCAGTGGGTTAGAGCCCTCCTTATGCCGAGGCCTGAGGCGGCACGGGCCAGTAACCTGAGCAACAGAGCTGCAAGTGCAGCTGAGAGTATAAATCCAGTATAAACACCAGTCACATAGGCTGAGAATCAGACCCTAGGTGTTCTGATAGTGGATTAAAATTTAACTGATTTAGTTAAAAAGGTAATATGGCAGTGGATCGCCCTGTGTTCTGCATATACCTCATTGTCAGAGCAAAGGAGTTGTTTAATGCGAAAGGAGATCCCTCTGCATGTTATTATTATTTGCTCTTTATTTCCTCTGTCCATTTATTCCCACTTGATTGCTCTGATATGCCTCACTAGTTGCATGCAGGAGACTTCTCTAAAACTCAAGTGAGTGCTTGGAGGTAGAAATTTCTTCCTTGTATTTTATATTTTTTAATGAGCTAGACCTGTACAAAAGGCTTGTGTGGCTTCAAGCCACAAGCGCTCGTTTTTCCACCTGGAATTTTCACGTCTACCTTCAGCCTTAGTTAAGGGATCGCAATGCTGTCTTGTGTGTTCTGCATTGGTTGCTCTCGTTCTTGGCCATGGAGGCACCTGACCATTGGTATTTGCCACCTTCCTGCACACAGAAGGTGGAACCAAACACCGGATTTGAACACCTCCGGGGAAGCTCCGTGTCCTGCTGACAGGAGCGCCCGCGAGTGCAGGCGCGGTGCGCAGCAGGAGGGGACGCTCACTCTCCTCGTGTCTCTCTTGCAGCCATGCGCCTGTGCACGGAGGAGTGCAGGGTCCTGGGCCACTCCGACCAGTGCTGGATGCCACCGCTGCCCTCTCCCTCCTCCGACTACAGAAGCAACATGTTCATCCCCGGGGAGGAGTTCCAGTCACCCCAGCAGCACCTGCAGCAGCAGCAGCAGCATCAGGGCCTCGAGGAGGACGCCCAGGCGGCCGACGCCGGTGAGAAGAAGAAGAAGAGCTTTTCAACGTTCGGGAAGGACTGCCAGAGCGAGGAGGAATCAGGGGACACGTGCACCTCCTCCCTCCTCTCCGAAATGAGCAGCGTCTTCCAGCGCCTGCTGCCTCCCTCCTTGGACGCCTACACGGAGTGCAGCGAGATGGATCGCTCCAACTCGTTGGAGCGCAGGAAGGGACATTTGCCAGCCAAGACTGTGAGTTATCCACCGGGGGTGGCAGCCTGGGCAGCCAGCACGCATTTCCAAAACCCTGCCAGCAATGGGCCCGCTCTGGGGACTCACTCGGGCGCGCAGCCTTCGTCCAAATGGCTGCCAGCCATGGAGGAGATCCCGGAGAATTACGAGGAAGATGATTTTGACAATGTGCTCAACCACCTCAGCGATGGCAAGCATGAACTCATGGATGCCAGTGAGCTGGTGGCAGAAATTAACAAGCTGCTGCAAGATGTCCGGCAGAACTAGTTGCTTCAAAAGCCTATTTTTCCATATTTATGGAAAACTGGAAGGGGAAAAAAAAACAAACAAACAAACCCAACAAAAAATAGACTGAGGAGAACTGGCATTGCCAACTAGTTGCATTTATCATAAATGTGTCTGTGTATGTTGAATATTAAAATACTGTATTTTCATATGTACACAATGCAAGTGTGATTATCTTTATCTGTATTTTAAAAATACATTTGTACCTTATATTTATGTGTAATTTAACAAATAAATTTTATTTTTGTACACCCACAGCAAGCATGTTTTCCTAAATGTATATAGATGGTACCACCCTTGTCAAGCTTAGAGCATTCTTGCCACACAGGCATGTTAAAAAAAAAAGAAAAAAGTTTCAAATACAAATTCAAAGCACTGAAAAAGTTATGCAAATGTTAGTTTCAGTAAATGATCCAACACCTTTTTTGCAATGTTTTATAATAAAGAATTGTAACTCCCACGAAACCTAAAATGTCCTTTTTTATTTTTATGCTTTTGATCTATAGAATCATTTTCTCATTTAATTAATGGATTATTGCAGGTCTTCCTGTCTTTGGCACATAAGTGTTTTCCCCGGTGAACAAATAATGGAATTCAGTGATGGGTCTTCCACTGTGATCTCTGCAAGAAAATGTAAATTTGTTGTGCTGTTGTTACACTGCAAAGCCAGTTGAAGTCAGCAGTGTATACTTGAAAGACAGCAATAAAATCGGCTTTTCTGACCTCAAGCTGAATTCTGAATTTATGTAAATACAAAAATTGCAATGAACTGCTTTATCTTTGTAAATGACACCAAAATAAAAGGAATGTTGCATCTTCCAGAAAAACAGCTTTATTTTGCCTCTGCACAGCAGCTACGTTTTTATATTAGATATATTCTCTATTGTAAGTGTGCCTGTCTTTCATTTGCAAAGTAGCACAGAAATGTTGGAACTTCCTAGAAAAGGGCAAGCCTGCTTGTACATTTTCTCTGTCTGCATCCCTTCCCATCCCATCCCATCCCATCCCATCCCATCCCATCCCATCCCATCCCATCCCATCCCATCCCAGAGTGAGGCTCTGTCCTGAAGCTTGGTGGAAAGTCGTTTATGTTACGGTGCCATTGCTACAGTGGGGGTGATGGAGGTAATATTGCTCAGAGGAAAGTCAATGTCGTCCTTTTAGTTATTTTTTTTTAAAACGTTTTTTAGTTAGCCTGTCATACACAAGGAGATCTTTGTGGGAGTAAACAAATGGATTTTACAGTTGAGAAACGTGGGTGGGTTTTGAACCCCCAGTGCTCATTTCAGGAGTGTTAAGAAATGGCCATAAACTCCTGCATTTATGGCATTTATGCAGATGCATATTTTACAGGATATATATATATATATATATAGTAGTTTTTTTACCAGAACTGTGAAAAACTGTTGGAATAATCCAAGCCAACCTGGGCATAAAACTGATACATTTGTTCCGGAGAGTCACACTTGTAAAGTATCTTATAAAATATATTTTTTTAATGCTAGATACAAAAATTCCTGCTTAACGTTACCCCAAAAAAGCAATAATTTTGTTGCATGCATAAGCTTCATTTGTTTTCTTAGTGTGCAAGGAAACTTTAATCTCCTTTCACAGTGCTGTAGATGGGACGTTTGAGGATGTGTAGGCATTTGTTGACACCTGAACAATGGAGGGATTCTCAGCTTGTTTACACATCAGTAGCTCATGCTGTGCTCCTGTACTGGTTAGAAATACCAGAAACTCACTTTGGGAGGTTTGTTACAGCACCTTTGAACACCAACAGGACTTGAGTCTCATCGAGCTGCCCTCTGCTACTGACAGGAAGAAGTTATAACACCCCATTGAATATTTGACACCTCTTCCCTGTTTTTACCCTTCATTCCTACTAATAGGCATTATTGGTCCCACGAGCCTCACCTGGCTCCCATTTTCCCATTCCTCCTCACTCCGGGGGCTCAGACTGGAGCAGGCAGCTGTTCTTCGAGTGTTTGTCCTCTTTGGCTCTCAGGCTTGACCCAGGACTGACTTTATAGCTGTGCCTCCAACCCATCTCCAGCTACTGCTGACAGGAACCCTTGGCTTGTCAAACTCATCCTGGTTTGTCACCTTGGCACGCTGAGGGCTGCCAGTGGATCCCTTTGCCAGCACCTCACTAAATCCACTGCATCCAGCTTCTGTAGGGCTGCACTTTGTCAGTGTGGGGACTGCTCGTGGTGGGATTGCTCTCAGCTCTTGAGCTTTAAAACAAGATCAGGCTGACTCTGAAGCCAGGATGTTGTGACAATCCTAAAGTTCACAAGGGCGTAACTTCCTCCTCCTTAACCAGGTTGTTTCTGTCTCATCTCAACCCTGCCCTTGCAGTTTCTCTCTTCTTCAGCATCCAGTCTGAGCCCTGCTCTCCAAATTCCCTCACCATCACTTCATGTTAACTCCTCTTGGCTCTCTAACTTCATTTCCCTTAAAATCTGACCCGCATACTAATCCTGCACAGCCCATAGATATGTTTACGGAGTACATCGTATCGCAATAACCCTGCCCACAACTGAATTTCCCACTTTCTATCTCTTTGGTTGGATCTAGCTGGCACAGCCTTCAAATCTTCTCTTGCCCTAACTTTTTGATGTGTAATTGTAAGCTCCGCTGGATTCCTGAATTCCCAATGCCTTTTTTTGGGTGCCTGTACAGCATGGAAAGGGCTGACTTGCATGGCTAAACCTCCTCACTGCTGACTTTTCACAGAAGTGGGAAGGAGGGTCAGGAAAGCAATTCTGAAGACAAAGCTCATGCCTGCCTGGTTATTTGATTCCAGCCTGGACACACCGAGAGTGTGAGGTGTACAGGGAGACTGGTGGTTGTGTTAAAAATGTACAAGGTGGTAGTTTGAAAATAGTTATTAGACTTGTAGATTATTTTTCTTCTGACCCGAATAAAACATTGTTGTCTGTTACAAAATCATCTGCAGGATATGAAACTCCCCTCCAAGTGGTGTGTATTCCTCCATTAATAAATGCAGATAGCTGTTTCTCCTCATTTCTAGAGGAGGAAATATGAGACGTTCAGGCTCAGGCTGCTTTCTGTCTACAAGCTTGCAGGGCAGCTTGATAAGCTTCATTTTCACAGTCATATCATCCGCTAGGGATTACCAACCTGTTTTAAATTTAAAACCCTAAAATTTTCAGGCACAGTTTATGCCTGCTGGCCTATGTCACATGGATAGTCTCAATGATTTAAAGAGCCATTGTCTGCAGAGAGGACTTTCTAGAAAAAGTAGACTGCAGTGAATTTATATGGTAGCAATAGGCGTCCAAATATCATAAAACACATAAGGTTTTCCTGGAGGGGTTTTCTATACCAACACACAGTATTAGTATTTGGGATGTGCGCTGCTGCAAGAATTCTGTCATATAAAGGGACCAGTCTCCAGGAACAAGAATGTTTATTTAGATTATATCTGAAATGCATTGGAGTTTGAGTTGCATTTATTATTGATAGGAAGCTTATTAATAGGTCTGTAGTAATAGTCGTAAATGAGAGAAAAATCTCTCTTAATCCTGCTTGGTTCAGAGTTCCTCTTTTTCTCAGGCTTCTTTTATAAATGAGAGAAATTATACAATACTTATGTAAGTGTATGTACACATATGAAAACCCTAGCAGCAAATCTCTTCTGTGTAATGGGAAAACTGAGAGTATGCAGATTAAACAAAATATATAATAAATCTGGATTTGTTGCATTTTGAGTACTAATAGAGAGTTGGGGGTTGCTGATGTGGTTTAAGCAGTGAACATGAGGATGGTTGTCATGCCCAGAAAACAAGGTCCTAGTACTTCTCTAAATACTTACTGGTTTTATCATTCTTGGTGGTATAATGGCAGAAAAGTTTGTGAAAATCAGCAAATGGTAATTACCAAATTACTGGTTATCCCTGTAAGTGTTCGAGGCCTGGCTGAGTGGGGCTTCGGGTTGAGTGGTCTAGTGGAAGATGTCCTTGACAATGGCAAGGGACTGGAAAAAGATGATCTTTAAGGTCAAACCCAAGAAATTCCATGGGCTAGTGGTTCGGGCGTTCCTTCTGTATATGGAAATACGGAGACTTTTGAGCAAATACAAAGTTTATTCGTGGATGCTCAGCAACTACTTTTCTCCATGCTCATGTAAGTTTTTTTTATTCTCCTCTGAAATGGTTACGTTAAAAAATGTACTGAAATAACAATCAGAGTTGTTTCACCAGTTATTTAAGTTGTGTTTAAGCATTTCTGTCACTGCTGCATCACACTTTGCTATTAAGTGCCCATTAGGATAAACACACTGAGAGGATGTGGCTGTCAATAATGTCTTTGCTGCATTCTTTACCCTGCTTGTGTTTATAGTTGCTATGTCTGAGAACAGCAATAGAAATCAAACAAAAGCCACCACAAAATGTTTAACCCTTACAGTTTCCTTACCTTTTTTAATGTTCTATTGGAATTCACAGAAAATGCCAGGAAGTTTAATTTTTTTCTCTGCAACCTGCAGAGGATTTCAGTCTCCCAAGATTAGATGACTCGGAAGCCTCCATTTTTTATCATTAGGTTTGGCCTAATGCCCTCCTCCTGACCTAGGGGGCTATGGTACATGTGTCATCTTTCAATAATGCCGGTCGTTACATTTTCAGGCACAATTTCTCTCCTTTCTGTATCCCAGGGTCAAACTCTGCCTGCACACAAAACTTGGCCTGCAACATTTTCTGCAATGCAGTTAATAACAGCAACAATAATAACAATAACAATAATGAAAAAAAAAATTGATTGCTAAAAATATTAATAATTAACAACCCTGCTGTATTTTGCATCCTCAGAGCTGTAATTCCTAAATGACTGAGCACTTCTAAAGGCCGTGGGGATGGAGAGGGTGGGGTGGTGGCAGTGGCAGTTACAGTGACAATTCCTGGCACGTAAAATGGTGATGGGATACAAAGCACCCCCAAGACAATTATTCAGTGCAAAAATAGTATTTTGAATTGCAATTTTACCTGCTTGCCAAGATTAGTCTCCTCCATAGCAACTGAGTGTCCTGAGGTCATCGTGGAGATTTAAGCAGACAGCACAGAATCACACAATCCCAGAATTAACTAGGCTGGAAAATTGCTTTGAGATCATCAAGTCCAACCTACGACCTAAGACCATGCTGTCAACTAGACCGTGGCACTGGGCACCATACTTCCCTGCTCCTGCTATTCCTGATACGGACCAGGATGGCTTCTTGGCCACCTGGGCACACTGCTGCTGGAGTTCTGGCTGCTGACTGAACAGGACTGCTCTCGTTCAGTCAGCCTCAAAAGGAGGTATTCTTTCTGCTGCGCATGGAAAAGGAAAATCTCTCATATATGGTGCTCCGGTTATAATAACTTGTCTTACCTTTGTGGAAGCAATGGTTGTGTTTAGATCCCAGGAGAACTCAGAACTCTCCAGTCACTATTATGTATGGCTAAAACAGCTAAGACAAGGAAAATAAGCACAGTCTAGATGAGAGGAGATTGTGTTTGCCTCTCCTTTTCACGGGCTTCAGGCGATCTTGAAATAAAATGTTTTCTCCGTCTACACATAAAACACATTTGTGACGTGTAAAGGTGCATTGCTATGAAACGCAGGTGAAATGGAGACCTGTCTGAGCCTGGTAATAATTTTATATGGAAAGATTCCATTTATTCCTGGGTGGGGGAGTAAGAGAAGCTGTTGCCCTGGAAAAAGGCTAATTGTAAGAGTCTTCTGGTCTAATGAGCTGAAGGTACTGCCTGTGTGTGAGCTGTGTGGATAAAGTCCATATTCAAATTAATATAGCGCTGTGCAAGAGGAAAAGGAGAGGAACAGGTTAAAAAAAAAATTGAATTTTCTTGTTAATTGGGCCTGTGCTGCTTCAAGTAATGCCTGTTATCCACAATATTTGCAAACTAGGGGGTAACCTGGCTGGCTTGAATGAAAATGATGACAAACAACCACCACAGCAGATTAGTGCACCTCTGGCAAAGAATGATGGCCATTTTTTAATTCAAATATAACGTAAGCATAAGCTTAGCAAGTTGGCAGGCTTGAGACCAGTTTGGGCTTGTTTTGACCCGTCTTGCTTTTCAAAATATTAGAGACTGATATTACAATCCTTATATATCCTCATGTTTGGATTTTTTTTTTTTTTTTTTTTTTTTTTTTTTTTTTTTTTTTTGGTAGTTGTGTCTGATCTGACTGGAAAGTCCTATAATTTAAACTTTTAAATACTTTTAGGAAAAGGATATAATCTGGGCATCTGCAGTTGCAGTGGTACAATACATGAATGGGGTTTGCACTGGTTTAAGGAACCAAGTGATGCTATTACAGTCATCCCTCGTGATCCCAAAAACCTGTGAAACAAAATCCCAAATGTAGATGTGTTTTCTGAAGGGCCACCAAAATTCAGGTCTCTCTGATGGTTCTCGTCTCACTTACCGTAGCACATGTTGGAGTACATTACTTCATATGGGAAACAGCAGAGATTTATCACTGAAAACCTCTGTAAACTGAAAACTCAGTGGCTTCCTTCCATCGTGGGTGGACAGCAGTAACACATTCTTATGCCCTGTGTCACTCAACACAGATTTCTGCAACACTGTTTACAAAAGTCTACAACAAAACACTCTCAAGAGAATATGCTGCAGTTCAAGTTAGCTGTGCAGAGAGACATTTTCTAGCTTCTGTAGTTCTGCACTTTTGCATATATTAAATTACCTAATTCCTTCACATCACGGTGAAACTGCTTTCTGGAAAAGGTGTGCACGTGCCATTAGCTGCAAGTTGCATGAAGTGCAAGTTTCACACAAAAGAAAGCATGTAATATAATGTGTCAGCAAAGAGCCAACAAGATTATTTCACAATTAAGCTAGAATGAAACTTCGAGTTTAAATATGAAGCGTAACCACTGGTATCTGTGAAAACTTTACTCAACTGAAAATCAGGAAAAAATCACGTTCTTGTGAAGGACTGCATGCTATAGAGTTCTTAATGACATAGTTTCTGAGAAGTAGATAAATTCAAATATAAAATAAGAATCTGTATGTGGATCACACTACTCTTTTGCAAGTAAATATAGTGGGTTTTTTTAGGTTGAAACATAGATGCTGAAAGAGAAAACATTCGTAAGTCTCTGCTTCACTAAAAGACTAAAGATTAGATATTATGGCAAAAAAAAAAAAAAATAGTGTAGGTTTTTGAGTGTGGTTATTTCAGCTACTTACAACCCATCTTTGCTATCAGTGCCATGACTAAAAACTTTGGAAATACTGGTGTTAAGAATAAGGTTTTAGTGGTAGTGCATCATTGAAAATGAAGCTACAGTAGAGTGGCAAACCACATATCATCAGTACCAACTTTAATTAGCATGTGGTAGAAGAATTAGAAGAGACACCATTTCCCTGAAACTCTATGAGAATCTACCAAAAGGCGCTGTTGTTTTTGAAATAACTTATTTTAAATCTGAGTGATCAAAGAAATAGTCTTCTTCACTTCCTATTCTACTTGTTATCCCAGATTTCTAAGGAAACAGGAAGAGCAGGGAAAAGACCTGGACAACTGTGCTCTGCAGTTTAAGTATCTCACTGAAGGTGCTGAGCCTGTTTGGGCAGGGAACACGGATTTCTGGCTAAATCCTCTGGAGCCAGGTGCTGCGCTGGAGTTGGGAATGGAGACTGGTAAATATTTTCTGGAGTCTGTCGCCTCCAGGGTACAATTTGTCTGAGGCTGATGAGAACAGGGGTAGATTCTCTCACTGCAGAGCTGAGTCAATGAGCCCAGTGGTGCCAGCAGTGCCTGTTTACAGCCTGGCTGAGGCCTGAAAAGGCTGGGTGTCCGTCAGCGCTAGCAAGGGGAATCCAAATGGATTTGATGCCTCCAGCCAAGGGCTGTTGGCTGCATGGGTGGCAGCCAAACATATGGTGATGCTTTGGGCTGGTGGGACAGGAGCAGCTGGCTCGTGGGGAGTTGCCACTGGAGGCTTGTGCTCACTCTCTCATTTCCTCTCTGCTTGTTGTACTGATGTCCGAAAATATTCACATCCTCCTTATACCTTATACCCTGGTGCTCTTACTGAGCTGGCCAGGTAGAAAACAGATTCTGGAAAAAGCCCAGCTTGTAAACTGGGGAGTGAAGGGTGAGATCTGGCATTTTTTTTGACTGAGTGTGTTGTCCTCAATAATGGTCTTTTTCACTGAAAGCAGCAAGAGTGTTATTATCCCTCCATGGAGTCAATAGGAAATAAATGAAAGCCCATCTGACTTTAGAAATGAAAATTGATTCCTTCCATTTGGAGACAGCTTGTGTGCTTTCCATTCCTCTTGGAACCTGAACACACAGGAACTGCTGCCAAAATTAGGATGATGCTACAAGGGTATCGGAAGCAGCTCTCATAAGTATCAACAGGAGGGGAAGCACAAACAAACACGGGTACAAAGGATAGTGTCTGGTTGTGCTGGGGGTAAATCTCCAACAAGGGAGAGGAATGTCACCCGGATAGAGGGTGCATGGGAAAATATTTCAGCTCTAGTTTTTGTCTTGAGAGTTGTTCTGCAGTATGTTCCCAGGCAATTTACAGAGGAGTTACTTATATACATCACATGTTTGAAAGAGTGTTTTATGGGCAATTTAGTTAAATGTTGAGCCTGGGACTCGTTGTACAAGACCAGTGAAATTAGCTAAGATATGATAGAATCCTGCTGTTGTTTTTTTAGAAGCAGTGTTATACGTTTAGTAGAATTGCACAGTTCAGTGATATCTTCCCATGAAGCATGATCTGAAGGAATGATAACTTAGAAATACAGAGGAGACACAAGTATCTTTACAAGTATCTGTAAATGCGAGGGAGTTTGGAGACAGCATAACTATCCTTTCTGTTTTACCTCAGGCTTTAAAAATACTTTTTTCAGAAGAGATTATGGATGGAGAAAGATTCCAGTTGCAACACAGTTATAATTGTTTTTCCAGTCTTATTCCAACCTACTTGGGGATGGTGGTCTGGTCATGGCCCTCTGGAAGGGCTCCATGCACCTCCCAGTGTTTCCCCCCAGAGCTTTAATAAATTGTTCCGTGACCCATGAGGAGTTTGAATCACCTTGGAGAAGTCTCAGTAATTTAAGTATCTAGAGAAATTGCATTTATTAGGTTATTTTAGCAAGCTTAGTTAAGCACAATTTCCTGGGGTGTCCTGAAGCTCCAGGATCAGTCAACATGCGAGTCACTCCTAGCCAGCGCTGGAGTGCGGCTGGGTCGAATCACTCAATATTTACGGTTGTTTAATCTACTGGGCAAACAACCTAGCACATATATATTGCTAGGACTCAAATTTATTTTATAGCACAACATGAAATTCAAGAAAATCTCTTTAGGTAAGAGAACTATTCCCTCTACATATTCATTTTTTTTGGATGTGTTTTTTTGATATGGAACTGGGGCTTTTTGTTTGTTTTCATGGTGTATTAAGAAGATTGATGCAGAGTAGGTTAACTACCAAAAATAAAATCAGAAGAACTTATGTTCTAGGCGAATTGAATTGGCTGCAGGACCAACAAATTATGACTGAATACAAAAATGTTTAAAGCGGTTTTCATAAAGTGAACGTCAATACTTTGAGCTGCTCTGGATGTTTTCTTAATTTTACAAAAAGGATTTTTTTTCAAATGTGCTAGCTTAGTTTGAGAGATTCAGAGAGGGAATCACTGGTTATTTAAGCATATGAATGTATGTAGACGTGTGCTACTCTGATTCAAAACAGTATGACATCAGCCCCGGACAAAAAACTGTTTTGCAAAGAGAGCTACAGCAAATTACATCAGAAAATACAATGGATCCATTGCTTGTGATGATACTAACACCAGCAGATAAGCAGATTTCTTTCTTGCCCTTTCAGAATGGTATATATGTATACACACACACACACACACATATGTATGTATGTATGTATGTATGTATGTATGTATGTATGTATGTATAGTTCAATTACTTCAAGAGGCAGGTGGGAAAATAGCATCCCAACTGGAGATAAAATAAGAATATTTGTAAAATCATTAATTTAACAAGCAATTAATAAATTTCCCATATTTCTAGAAGGGTTTTTAAGAGGTAATCTAGTTTTTACAGGCAAGAACTGATATAGACGTAGGGAAGTTCAAATAACTGGAAACCATTCATGTATGAACAGGTAACTTTCTATTCCAAACCGTACTTGAAACAGGGTAAAAAGTGTTTTCAGCAGAGTTGTCTAGGAAATTAAGTAGTTCTGCCATATTAATGGCAAAGACACGACAAAATTTAAGACAGTTTAGGCTAAGCAGTGTCACTGGTAGTGGAAATTGCAGCATATTATCTCTTACAGCTTTTTGAGAAAAACACAATTTTCACTCAAATTTGTGTTATTAACAAAGTAATTTGATGTTTTTGTACTGGCATCTACCAGCAAAAGCTTGCCAAATGCAGCAATATCTCAGCACTTTAAACTCCAGGGTGGGAAAATATCTCCTTTTTAAAGAAAAAGTTTTTGTGAAATAGGGCAGAGTCTGTTATAGCTTAAAGAAAGCCACACATTGATATCTGCAAGAGTTTAGTGCCATGAGACTCTGTCTTGGCTGGTTTGATGACAGAATATTTTTTATTTCTGCTGGATATTGAAAGTCCTTAATAACTTTGAACAATGAGCGTATGCTTAACATAACTCTTCACATACCTGGGTTTTAGTTCCCTCCTTTTCTCTAATCAGATGGAGTTTATGAAAAGCTATGTGTTTCCCTAACCCAAAATCCTCAAATGTCTTGTTCTCCCATCTACAATAGTAAAAAGCAAAGGTTGAGAGACAATGAGGGGGATGTATCCTAGGTCAAACTGAAGAACAACTTTAACAAGAAAAATGGTACCTGGTTTACTGAACATGAAACCTGATCTCCAAAACATTACAAATGGAAAATCCACATCCTAATCTTGCTCCCACGACTGAATTTGTTTTTAAAAAGTGTGTTCCTTGATGTGGAGCATGACTAAGGGAATATTGGAGTATCAGCAGCTGGATGCCCAGGAGAAGTCCTCAGGAGCATTTCGACCTGCTGGAGAGCAGAGAACAACAGAGGACCAGCATCCTGGAACAGGATCACAGCTAAAAGCCTTACTTGGAACTTACATGGATTACTTGGAACTTGTCAGGAGACAGGGGCAACATTTAGGAAGAATGTAGTATCCTCATGGTATGTCCTGTTCTACTCACAGTGGAGGTAATTTTGTGTTCTCTTCATGTGTTTGTTTAGCTGGAGGCAATTGGGAACTGAAGTGATGAGTAACAGGGAGTCATGTTTAAATTTAAATGAAGGCTTCAGTTTAAATTAGGATTCCAGGACTTGCAAGAAAGTTCTGTAAGAATTAGGCACTTGGAGAAAGTGCAAGACTGCAATTGGCAGTAAAATAAATGACAGAGTCACTAAAAAATAAGAAAAAAAAATTAAATAGCAGAAATGAAAGAGCAGAACACTGGTTTTAGTCCAGAAAGTGGCAAGGAGCTCTGCGTCAGCAGCTCACCCAGTTCCTGCAAAGCATTACAAGATGGAAATTATAGACAGAAAATACTTATTATGTTATGCAGGCCATTTTCCAGTGCTAGCAGAGAAGGGAAGAAGTGGAAAGTACATCTCGTGTCACTCTCATGTCCCCTCTGGCTATATTCGGAAATGGCATGCATAAACTCCGGAGGGAGCCGCACCCAGCCACTTCTAGCCAGAGGCAGTTTAACAGCGTCTGAAATGCTGGGAACCGGGAGGGAAAATCTGGGGGATGCTCACACAGGTGGGAAACCCCTTCAGTCTGTGACTTGGAGTGCTTATAGTGAATCTATCGGCATAGGAAGAGACCACAGGCTGCGATGATAACCTGGTTTGCTCTGAGAGCTGTTCTCTGTGCTCATGCACCAAACCCTTCCCTTCCGCCTTCCTCCCCTGGGGTCGGGCTTCTCCCGTGCTGGAGGTGTGCCTGCGAGGCCCTGGATAATTTCTGATGGCCAGAATATCCTCCAACAGGATACTTGTCAACAAATTGGAAAGTCTGCTAATAAATTGAAACAAAACAAACAAACAAAAACAACCAACCTCCCCCAAACCAACCAATCAACCAACCAAACAAATCATGGGACTTGAGCTCTTCTGACCTAGTAGTCAGAAAATCGTAAGAGAGATAGGAAAGTTTCATTGGAAAAAGGGAAAGTCCCTTTGCCTCACCTCAAGCAGCTGACAGCTAAAAAGAATAGAATTTTAAGCTAAATGAGGTCTGCCTCTCTCTGTCCCAGTTTATTTGCTGCTCAGCTCTGTATTCTTTCTTAGTCTGGTTTTGAGGTTAAATTCCTGTGACCACTACCACCAAAGCCAGGTCACATGTGTAGCAATTCAAGACTGAGTAATTTTGTAAGCCTTTTTCACTCACTCAACTACAGCCATGACTACAGCTTCCAGAAAAGAAGCGTTTTCTTTCTTTTTTTTTTGCTTTTTTTTTTTGCTTTTTTTTTTTTTTTTTCCTTGTTGAGTTTTGTTCAAGTGATTTTTGTTTAATTGCATGTTTTTAATTATGTTGACAGTTTACTCTGAAACCATCTGACTGGGCTTTTGATTTGTTTAATTTTTTGCAAGCACAGTTGCACTTACACTCCCCCTCTGTTTGCTGAAGGTGGCTGCTGATGTGACAATTTAAAACGCAGTCCCAAGCAGCCATTTACTGGAAATGACATGGGGTATGCCTGTTCGAGTAGGACAAAGAAACAGACATAATAATAACTTAAAATGTGAATTATTCATCCTAGCATGTGAAAGGTATGAAGTGTACTCTAATTATCAACTTTAAAGATTAAGGAAATATATTTTTTTGATTGGTATGTTTCTTTTTAAAGAAATACTCTGGCATCTTGAAATGTGAAGTGGTGGGTGTAAAGGGAGCCAAACTGTGCTGTAGTCTTCTTTTAATGGCAAAAATATTCTAGTCTTCTCCAAGACTCCGGTCAGCAAATGCTTTTTAATTGTTGCCATACGATGTCTGCGAGATCTGAGAGTCACCAGTTCACGAGGAAGCGTGGGTGTCAACTTCGTGGTGTCAAAACGGCTGCGCCCTTTGAAGTCATAATCACCGAGCAGATTTAGATCAGCTACAGTATCTTGCCAAACTGATGAACTGATTACTGCTGTGTTTTGGAGAAGGCTGGCCTTTGATCTCCGGTACTTCTAAACGAGAGGACACCTCAGTGCGTTACTCAGAGTTTTATACTCTACCAGGGCTGCGTAAAGTGAGGGGACGCGGAATGACGTGATCTTTACGGCCCCTTCCAAGGTGAGCCATTCTACCATCTCAGAGGAGGTTTCTACTGGTGCCTGGAGCAGCTTGTTGCTCACAGTCTGATGGGGTTATTCATGGTTACCTCCTTCACCTCAGGAGATGAGGAGCTACCCTTAGCCTTTCCCTTGAGCAGCGATGAGCGGAGAGAAAGAGCTGTACCCTTTTGTCAGCTTGGGTCCGCTGTTCCGGCTCTATGCCCTTCAGCTGAGGAGCTGAAAAGTCTTTGACTTAGACTAAATCCTGCTCAGCCACAACTGAAACACCAGTGTCTTATCAGTGTTGTTCTCGTCCAGAATCTTAAGCACAGCACTGTACCAGATACTTGGAAAAAGATTAACTATCCCAGCCAAAACCAGGACAGACTGTTCTCCCTCATGAGGGTAAGAAACACCCCCAAATGGAAACCCCAAACCAAAAGAAATCCTTACTCATTATACATATGTAAAATTGTTATTAAAAGAAGTAGCTGCTTAATATTAGAGTGTTCTAAAAAAGAAAATTCATATGGTACATTAATTTTTTCTTACTTTTACTCTGATCCTTCCTGGGGCCAGTTTAGGACTCCTAATGATGACAGGGGAGAAGACAGTGGAAAACAGGGGATGAGTGTAAATTTCTCACACTTACACGATGAAAGACCATTAAAAAACCTGCTAATCAGCTATCACTTTTTCTTTATGTTACTTTATAATCTTCCTTTATAATTTAGGAAATAGTGAGATTTTTTTTAACCTGTAAAACATGAATTAGAAGTTTTAAATTAGAAATTAAACCAAGAAAATATTGCGGTTTCAATGTACTTAAGCTCTCTGTGAATACTCAACTCTAGGACAGCAAATTTGATTTCGTTATTTACAACCAGATCATGACAGGTCTTTATACTTATTCATTTCTCTCCCAAAAGATTACCAATTGGTTTATTACACAGAGGTAGATAAAGGTCATGCAAAATAAAAACAGGATGGATTGTATGGCAGAGAATTGCACAGATGTGAATCAGACCAATAAGGATGGTGTTGGACTTACACTGCTAGAAAGGCTGACACTCACCATCATATAAATTGGATAATATTTTGAGTAAATGCAGTATTAGCAGAAACCGGCAAACAAGTTGGGGAAAAATATGAGCGGTATAAAATTTTTATGCTGATTTCCGTAGGCAGTCACACAGCATACCAGTTTCTCTTAGTGAGAATGTGCTCTGATAGAACTGAAAATAGAATTTGAGAGAGAGATAAGTGGTCAATATGTACATTTTTTGTCATTTAGTGTTTGTCTCTGCTCTAAAGCATCTATGTATGTAATAAAATTCAGTGACATACATCTGATATTTTTTCCAGAGAAAAAGTTAATATTCATAATTCTAAAACCATTTGAATTACAAAAACAGTTGAAATCGTGTTATATTTTCATTATTTTTTATAATTAGAAATTGTATTATTGAAATCTTTTTCTGATAAAATAACTGTCAATGTACATATGTTTTCATATTTTGAAGCAGTTAAAGCAGAATAGCCAAAGGTTTTTATTTGATGACTTGTAATTTATACCCAAAAATACCATCTTTTTTTTTTTTTTTTTCTGGCAAATAGAAGACTTTTTTTTTTTTTTTTTTTTTTTTTCCCCCCATAATTGAATTCATTATGCTATCCTCTATTCATGAGACTTCCGTATATAATATTTTAAAAAATAAACTTGTTGTGTTGACTGTCTTAAGCTATAAGGATAACTTATTGTGTTACCCTCTTACTTTTCACATTAATGTTTGGACTCAAAGATCTTAGAGCTTTTTTCCAGCTAGACAAATATTTATAAAAATGTCTCTGTGCTTTCTGACATAATGGAAGCATGTTTATGACAGTAAGTCCAACTGCTTAAGAGAAATAATTTTATTAGTTTTTAGAGAGGCATAATAGCATTTGAAAGAAAACAACCACTTGACTTTCATTGTCTGTTTCAATTTTTTTATTTTAATTGGAAGGTCAGCATTCTCTACCGAGTGTGAATATAAATGAAAGAAAATTTATATACAAATTGTTATGCACTACTAATTGAATTACGGGAAATAAGTGCTCTTAACTTCTATTTGAGGAAACTGTCTGGCTACCCGATGGGAGGAGGAGATAAAGTTCTGTCCATTTGAGGGTGTCAACGAGCTATTGACATTCTCTGTGTGTCTTACGTGCTCTTGCAAGCTTAATCCTGTTCGAACTAAAGCCTAAACACATCCAAAGAACATCTGCAAACTCTCCGCTAGCCCTTGCATATTCATCAGCATGTAAACAGAACCCGTGAGATGACAGTAAAGGAATGTGAACCATAATTAATCTGTCTTCACAGAGTCCATTTATAAATTATTGCTGCTAATCCTCCCTCTATTTTTAGATGGGGAAGGAAAAGCTGGCCTTACAACATATCTAGACATTCAACAGCTACGAGGCCCCCATCGGGGAAGGAAAAAACCCCACAAAAAACCCAAGAGTTCTGAGAGACCTGAGGGAGATGCTACTCATCACTGCTTCCATTCTAGATCTTCACAAATTTGTGAAGCTAAATACATCAAGTTCAACATGAATATTTAGCTGAAAAATCAAGACCAGAGCTTCTGGCCTTGTGTACTTATATACGTGGCTTCCTGATTCCATAATGAAGTGAGAACTGGAGTAGCGCAGGTACCATCAGGTCTGGTTTCCTTTAGAAGGGAGATGATCATGGTCATGACAACTATCTTATGTGTTAGTTATCAATTGAGGCAGAGCCTCTTAAAAGTAGGCTGCCTGTCCACTTAAGTAAGTTTAAATCAAACCCAGCACTTACAATCCTTTTAGAAACCAATGAACATTTGAATTGGTCTATGAGGCTTAAAAAGATAGACAAAACCCAAAACAAGAACCACACATTATCACACAATCACAGAATATGCAGTGCTGCAAGGGACCCATATGATCCCTGAGTCTAACCCTTAGCCCTGCACAGCACCATCCCCAAGAGCCACCACCCTGTGTTGTCCAAATGCTTCCTCCTGCTCCTCCTCCTCCTCCTCCTCCTCCTCCTCCTCCTCCTCCTCCTCCTCCTCCTCCTCCTCCTCCTCCTCCTCCTCCTCCTCCTCCTCCTCCTCCTCCTCCTCCTCCTCCTCCTCCTCCTCCTCCTCCTCCTCCTCCTCCTCCTCCTCCTCCTCCTCCTCCTCCTCCTCCTCCTCCTCCTCCCAGACTGGCGTATTATTTTTGGTGGTTTTTCTGGTGTCACACGAGCTGTTCAGTATTTTCAATTTTTAGTGATCCTGAGAATAGCTGGGGACTAAATCTTTCGCACTGTCGTTAGTTACTTTTTGTGTTTCAGCAGCGTCCAGACGTCCCAGTGTGAACTAAAATCCCACTGTGAAATAGGCAAAACAAACACACAATAAAAACAAACTCTGGCCACATCACGCAGCTGGGGAGGAAATAGGTAGAAACAGGTAATCCTTGGAGACCAAGGGTAGTGTGGGCAAATGATGGCTCTAGCTGATGGGGAAGGTTGTAACCTGTCTTTGCATATTACAGAAGTCTTCAAGACTGACTTATGCAGATTCATACTGATGTATGCCCCAGTTTATTTACAGTTTTGCAATATAGTCACCTTTGATTCACCCCAGTAGTGCCCATATTTTCAGTATTTTAGCTCATATGAATCAGGTTTCATCTCTGCATTCTAGGTCATATATTTGAATTTTTTAGAGGTAAAAGAGGGAAGGATTTGCCATTTTGATACAAGGTAGATGAGAATCTATCAGTAGCAGAGTTACCCATGAGTAAGATGGAATTTTGACAGAAAGTAGAAATCAGAGCCAGGCTAATTAGAAAAAAAAAAAAAAAAAAAAAAAATCTGAAATTTAAAATGAGAATGTTTGATTCTACTAATTCAAGTGGTGTTCTGAGCTAAGGCATTTGCTAACAGTGCATTTCAAAAAGTTTAGTGGTTTAAAGTTTTTCTTACAGCAAGAAAATCTCCACTCAGGACAATGCAGACACTTGTAGGTTCCTCTACAAACTGGATGATCCTGATAATGCACCTCATCAGGAAAATCATTGCAATGCTGTGGAAGATGAATACAAATAAATATTGTTGTATTTCTTATTAATTACTGCTTATTGTATTTTGCTTAGACTAACAGCCAGTTGACTAACAAGAATGTTAATCAGGTGATCAAGAACAGGGACTTGGCAAATCTGAATTAGATTTTATTGGATTTTCTTGAGCTTTTCTGAAGAGACTCTTAATCAAAATGCTGCAATCACCTTATGATCTAAACATCCAAAACATTATTGAACGTAACAACTCTTCTAGAGAGAAAAATTAATGAAGTTTCAGCCAACATCACCAAGAACCTAAATCTTTGCCATGATTAGTGACTTGTATCATCTTTCTTCAAGCAGACTATTGGAAGCTGTTTGTTTTCAAAGCTTGCATTAACCGTGGCCCTGAAATATTTGAGAAAATTAGGGCTTCAAGGCTCAATACATCAAGCGCAGGTGGAATTTTATTGGCATGGAATAACTTAATTGGCATGAGAAATTATACTGAAATGAAGTTTGGTAGGAAGGCAGCATGAATGTCAGTCCTAATGTGTAATACCTATAATTTAAGTACGAAGTATGTATTTTATAAGTATAAAAATCTTACTATTTTAGATGAAAGTATTATAGGAATAAAGACAATGTATGTTTGGAAAATCAAATCTAAATTACTTGCGAGAAGCCCACAAATACTATTTTTTTTTTTTTTTTTTTTTTTTTTTTTTCTTCATGAAAGTAGGGTAACTTTTGTGTAATAGTTGAAATTCCTTTGGAATTCATGGAGGAGCTTAGAGGGTCAAACCCCAAATATGCATAAACTTTTATGGAGACTGAGGGCATCAGCCTGCCTTTAAAATGGGGATAGTGCATTTCCTATGCAACTAAGTCATAAGACACATTCATTATGTTTTCATTTAAGCAAAGATGCAAAATTTTCTGGCTAGAAGCAACAGTATGGATGATTGCTACCAAGTGTAATTAATTTCTTAATTTACACCTAATCAATATAACATTTTTCAAAAGTTTTCCTCGGTCAATCTGTCCTAAGGATGTACATCCTAAGATGGATGTTACTTTTAAAAATACATTTTTAAATTTCTATGGAAGCATAAAAGGAATCAATTCTTTAGTAAAGCTGCTGAAATACTGTCATATGTGAGTGGTGAGGCATGAATAACTGTGTGAAACTACAGGAGGGAAGCATTTGCCTTTTTTTTTTTTTTTTTTTTTTTTTTTTCCCTCTCTGGCCTGCTTTATGGTTTGTAAATGATAAATGAAATTTACTGGCAATAGCCTGCAGTAATATTTCAAATTATGTTACAGGATACACTGTGAAAAGTATTGAGTTATAGCAGAACCAAAGAAAAAGGCCCTAATTTTTTCCTTTCTGGAAAAGTGTGCTGTATTAGGACATTCGTCACCCGGTTTCAACATTACAGGATGCCGCAACGCGTCAACCTCCATGGGCCGAAATATTTTGTTTAACTTAAATAACTTTAAAATTATGCCCACTGTTAATGTTCAGACTTGGGGATTAAGTGAAGTCAAATGTCAGTTTTGCAGCGTGGCTCTGGGTAGCGGTGGGTGCCCTCAAAGCAAGGCAGGAGAGAGGAGCTGGGGAAGCGCATCCCTGCGGCACTGCTGTGCAGACCTCTCTCCTAACAGCAACCCCTCCCCTTGCCCCCCTCCCACGACAGAAAATTTTCACGGACACGTTTTTATGATGTTTCATTTGTTAATGTCAACGAATGATGAAAACCAAGATGAAAAAGACATTACCCTACACAGGGGCCGTGGGTAGTGTCTACAGTGTCCTTTCAGCCCTTTGAAGCAGGATCCTTTTGTCGGCTCGGGTGAGTGGCGGCTCTTTAACATTCTGAACCTGCTCTGGCTGCTGGGGCAGTTCATCACCAAAGAATAGAAAAGGGCCCCTGGCATATCAAATTAAAAAAAGAAAAAAAAAAAAAAGAAAAAAAAAAAAAAAATGTGGGGGGAGGAAAGGAGGACAGAGAAAGGCAAGTGTCCAGCACACAGACCGTGCATTGTGCACGCAGGGTTTCAAGAGTCTGCCGTTAGGTATATTTCATAATGTGAAAAGACAGACCAATTTTGGCCCCCTCGCCTGGTGGGATCAGTGCTGTCACTGCCATTTATTTTCAATCCCCCATGATTTCTGTATTGCCAACAACCCTTTTTGCATAAAAATGAACCATAAAGGCAGTCAAAACACCTGCTTTACTGACAGCCCCGATTAAAGCTTTGATTTATCCTTCAAAGTGTAAGCTGATCTGCTGTTCCTGGGGCCTGGTGCTGGTGTGTAATTCATCGGGGGCTGAAGGTCTCCTTTCTGTCTCCCCACCCTCAGCTGTGGGCGCCTTTTGTACCTGCTTGAGAGCTGGGCTAACTCCGAGAACACCCACCCCAGCTGGAGGCTGGGATTTTTCCGTCCCTACTTGGTCCATTCTATCAAGTGACAGTAAATTACAGGACTAATTGGAGAGGCCCCCAAAGGCAGGGCTGCGTGGCTCTGAGGGAGCAGCCCCGCTCCCACTGCGGGCTACGGGGAGCAGCTATTCCAGATGGAGAGGAACAGCGCCGGCTACTCCCACTTTGTGCTTTCCCATCACTAAAAAGATTGACGTTTGGCGTGGAAATTTTAGGGGTCACGTGGGAACTCCTTCTCTGCAGTCAAGTTTTGTTCTGTGGTCCTAAACTTTCGTTTCAGGGACTGCGGTGGCAGGGCTGGGCACCGTGAACTTCTCCCCAGGCTGAAAAACAGCACAGCATGTGGGACTGAGCCTTTCGAGCTCTTTTTGGGCAAAAAGTTAAAAAGCTTTATCACTGTAAGCATAAAAATAGGTGTTTCTTAAACCTACTGGAATGTTAAATTGGGTCAGAGTTTTTTTAAAAAGCTACCTTGAGCCTGTATGTGAATCCCTCCCCGCCCAAAATAAAAGCAATCAAAAAACCAAACCTCAGCCTTTAAAATACTTAGACAAAATTGCCTTGTGAGTATATTTGACTTATGCGCCATCGTTGATCCATTAAACCACTAAGCTGCTATAGGTGCAGAGCACGGTATAAAAGAAGGCTGAGCAAATCGTCCCACGTGGATCAATGCTCAGAGATTTCCCAAAGTGAGATTTCTTTTATTTGAAATGTACTTTTTCACTGAAATGAAAACATTCTGAGGAAAAAAAAAAATATCTGTGTATTACTGTTTATAAATTAAATAGGAGCAAAGAGGATGATTTGCATTCCAACTCTTTGTTCTGGAAGAAGACTCAGTTTTGAAATGCTGATTAAGTCAACACATAATCTAACATAGTATATATGCAATATGATGTTTCGTTAAGATCAAAACAATTTTTCATTTGATCAGGCGTACAATGGAAAAAAAAACTATCAGGAGAGACTGAAAACGTCCTGTGAAATTAAGACAAATACTTAATAATAATTCCCTATTTAAAAAAAAAAATCAAATTTTTTGTTGCTGCATTGGCTGGGAACTGGAACATTAATTTAAAAATAGCTTTGCTATAAATTCTTTAAATGATAGAAATAAATCTCAACATTTGCAGTTGAGATAGCCCTTGTCATAAGTCTGAATTGCAGACAGTTTTCCTGAGTGTTTGGAACGTAAATTAATGGGATAGCTGAATCTGTGCTGTAAAGTTGAGCAGATCTGAGCCTCGGCACCACAAGGGCTGTGGTGGAGTTGCAGAAGTGCAGGCAGCAGGCACCTCTGTGTTCAGGTGTGAGATAGGCATGAGCTTGTCCTCACCTGGATGATTTCCTTGCACAGGAGGCAGGCGTGGGCACAGGGCAGGCGGGATCCAGCCAGCCTCAGCGGAATGTTGGCAGCACATGTGCAAAGTCTTGAGCTGCCTACTTAACCCTAAAAGTCTGGTTTGAGATCTCTAGGTGTTTGGAAGTATGATTAAGGTGATCTCAAAGCATAAAAATTGAGAGCTTTGCAAAATCAGCCACGTCTTTAGGTCTGCAATAGCATCTATGGGGATGTGGGGTTCTACAGAGCCATCAGAGACCAAAGCTGCAACAGCTTTTAATGTTAAAGAAACTTCATCTTGTGGCAGTGGGAAGGAAAGGCACTAAAACATCTGCTTATTCTTTGTCTATCACTGTCTTCCTCAATCTTCGCTTGCTCACCCCACACCGTTTCCCTGTCTAGGCTGGCATGTGTTTTACAGCCCCCCACACAATAAATGCAATTCTTGATTTTAAGGCTGGAAAACCCCTTGCATCTGGTATCCTTTTGAATAGAGTCAAACCTCTTTAAGAAAACCTGAAACGATTCATGACAAAAATAAAATTCCCGATTAATTTTTGCTGTCATAAATACTGCTTTTTGTTGGAAGAAAAAGAAAAAAAGAAAAAAAGAAAAAAAGAAAAAAAAAAAAAAAAAGGCAGGAAAGGTCAGAAATAGAGAGAGCCAAACTAATTTTGCTTTGTTTGTACAAAGGAGGAGACACTTTGCCTGAAAGTGGTCAGTCCTGATTTTTTGCCTGGTGCATGTGAGCTTATCAGTCTTGACATTAGTTTTAGTTCCTGCTGGAGGGAAAACTTTCAGCCAGCTATGACTAGCTAATGCAGATTTGAAGAAATGGCACACATATTACAAAATGCTGAATTTTTCCATTTATACAGAGCATATAAGAATTTTTTCATGTCTCCCTCATCCATACCTGTGCCTGTCTTCATAGTGACTGTTCTTTGCTCCTTTCTACATATTTTGATCTGTGAATGAGAATTAGGTGCCTTTCTCCTAACATTTCATTTCCAAAGTACTTTCCCTCTTGTACTGAATGTATAAGCTATATATACACCACATAAATGTATATGCATATACATTTTATTGTATAATACAGTTAAGATTTCACTGAAAGCATGTAAAATTCCAATTCACATAGGAACAAGTCTCTCTTAAGAAATTCAGAGATGTTTAAGATATAACCATGCCTGTGAGAGCGTCCTCTTTTGCTCGTATCAAATACGTGGTGATATATCAAATCCAGTGGTGCACCAGAAAAAATAACACCGAATCCTGGTTAAGTATTCCTAATGGAGATAAATATACACGTTAAAACCTGAGTCCACCACTGCTGTGTTGCTCATATAGTGGCATGTCCTGAGGGAGACTGAGGGAGCAGGAGAGATGGAGCAGAGCATGTGGTGAGGCAGAGAAAACACACTGGAAAAGGGCTTGGGCAGGAGTTCTTACTCCACAGTCTCAGTAAAGGCAGTAGATAGACCATTTAAAGCAACTTTATCCACAGCCTAAATCATCTCCATATTTTGGCCTTTTGTTAATCAGCACATTACTCTCTCCTACAGGCGTTTGTTGATGCGCGCATCCTCTCATAACCTGCTCCCTACACCCTACTCATAATCTAAAATAACTTTTAAAAATGTCAGCCTTGGATTTAGATTTCTTGATTCTGCTTGGCCCCCTAATTACCATTTCCCAAATGAATCCAGCCTCAACTTAATCCTTATCTTGTGTACAGGTTCTACAGCATTGCTCCCTGCTGTACCTAAAAGTTAGAAGGAAACAATCAGCATCTGACTGTCGTTTAACTGCACAACGTCTAAATACTGTGTAACATAACAGGTTCTAAAAGATTCATTCTAATTGATGTCAGAAAACTAGGCAAAATTCTCGTCTCACTTCTAAGAAAGAAATGTTTTGGATGTGCAGGGCCTACGTTCTTTTCTTTGCTATGCTTTATCAAGCCATCTTTCAAAATGTTTTAAAGGCTGCTTTCCTTACTCATGTGTTTTACCTTGAAGGCTCTCACAGTGGTGATGACTGCTATTAACTATGTAGTCAAAAAAATTTTAGGTCTTAGCAAACTCCGTAAAACAAAATGGAGGAAAATTTTCAGAGGTAAACCTCAAGCGCAGAGACTGGCAACCCTGAAAAAAGATTTGCAGCCAAATCTCTTTAGATTGAGGTAAGCACAGGAGAAGGTGCTAAGTGAAATCCTGGCAAATATCCACAGCTGAGCTGTGACTGGAAAAAAAATATAAAAGAAAATAAGAAAAGAAACCCATAGCTGTTATTACAGATATGTAAATACAGATTTGATGACATTATAGATCAGTTTTAAGGTATTTTTCTGGCAAAATGCTTAATTTTACTTTTTGGGGTATGTTCTCCTTTATAAAACAACATTTCTTTCTTATACAAGCCAGAGCAGCGTTACGAATTTTAAATCACCCGTAGCACATATAGCAAACTTTCAATGTTAGGCGCAACTGGTTTGGATAAAAAAAAAATTACTTCTCTTTTTTGTTTTTAAAATGTTACTTAGCCAAAAGGATATTTTAATAAATGCATAAAACATGTTCATCAAAATGTAAAATTAATAGAGTGCGCATTTCCTCACAGATACTTTTGTAATTGGTTTTGCCAAGGGTAGTTTAGTTCAGATGCAATCCCTGTTTGTTAACTGAGGGCCTATTCATTATATTTTATACAATTTCATATATTTTCTATACCATGTATTATTCATGCCGTAAAATTTTAATTTTAACCCTATTACAAAATGGTTTTATTTATTACTATATGCAATCTAGACTCGTATCAAAAAGGACAAGAGTAACTTGCAGTAACAAAAACCATGAACTTGACCTCTCAGGGATGTATCATTTTCCAGCTGATTGAGCTGGGCCAGGATAAAAAACCTTTTGTATGCAAATATTATATTGCTCATAAACATTCAGAATCGTACTCTGGGTACCACCCTGGGGTTTTGCAGTTCAAGGCTTTACCTCTGGCTTGGTTTGTTCATACTTGTACGGTGTGCAGAGCTCCAGCTCTGCAGGGGGACACAGAAGAGTCAGTGAGTCTTCTCATAGCACGCTTGTGAGGAGCAATCTCTTCTGGGAACAGAATCCAAACCAGTCTTGGCTAAATGTAGGCACTGAGGGATGCTGTATCTGTTTAGGAAGCCAGGCCAGGGAGTAGTGCATGCCAGAGAAATTTTGCTTATCGAACATGTGATGGTCTAGAAACAAGGGAAAAACAGAGACCAGTATTGTACAGCACTAGAGGTGTACCTCCTCGTCTACAGGAATTTATTTTTTTTTTTTCCCCTAGAGGAGGAAATAGCTAAAAAGACTAGAAAGGATTGTTTTCAAGTAAACCCAGAAAACTTTACAGCCTCGTAAGACTAGTTTTCTCTTTTTTTATTTGAAATACCTCTCACGTTCCACAACTCTACCACATAATCTGTGCAATCCTAACCCAGAGATCTGTTATAAAATTGTTCATATATATGGTCAGAGTAGACTACTTTCTTTCCAGGGTTTCTGATAGCTGCCAGTTCAAAGTTACCTCAGGCAATGCCTGGCTGGGCTCAGTGAGTTCCCACTGACAAGACCTTTCCTGGGACAGACATAACCAGAGAGAAAAATGTATTCAAACTGTGGGTATGGAAGCCTCCTTTAACTGACAAGTAAAATTCTATATTAAAATTATAGACTTAAAGAATGATGAATTATGGTAGCATTAATTTGGAAGGGACCTTAAAGATCATTTTTTTCCAGCCTCTTGCTGTGGGTGGGGTCAGCCTGCATAGACCATGTTGCTCAAAATCTGAAAGTTTCTAGTATCAGATGGAGCCTGTAATTGCAAGCAAAAGAAGTAGTGAAAATTAAAGTAACTGTAACAATGTTTGAGTTTATAAGGGTTAACTGTTCAGCTTTGACTAGCTTGAAGTTATGCATAAGGAGACTCACCTTTCATATTTTTTGCTTTTAGAATCTTCAGTTGATTTTACTGCTGAAATTTGCAGCCAAAAGGAGAAAAAGAACATAATAAAAATGTTTCAGAGCAACATGGCCTTTTGTCACACCATGATTTGAGCCTGCATGGCTCTAAGTTTCAAAGCTTGAAGGGTACAGCAGGACATCGATAAGTCCTGCTCTCTAATTAAGCACTGATAACTCTGCCCGGAATTTTATTTTAAGCAAAAAATGTCTCCTTAATGTTTGCTGTAACAACAAATTGACAGCAAGGAACATGTGTTTGTTCTCCCAGCTGGTTCAGAACATGCCAATGGATTCAGTACAGGTTTATCAATTCTTTTGATTGTTTTGTTTGTAGTCTTAGGAGACTTACCGCCAAAATCTGACTTTATATTCATACATCCTCAGTAAGCTGCATATATCAAGGAACTAGGTACTGTGTGTTCTCTCTGCCTACAAATAGCTCTTCTTCCTCTACACAGGATAGAAATGTAGCTTGAGTTAACTTTTTAAAGTCAAAAGATGTTTTGAAAGCCAAGTGCTCTTTAGGTTAGCTATACGTACATTTTGACATTTTATCTCCCTTACTACATCAATCTGCTTTTAAGTATATATAAACAAGCCACCTTCGGGCTTCTTCATCTGTCCTATTCTATCTCATTGTCTGCAGTCATTCTACATTTTCCTGAAGACCAGTCCAGACTCATAAGGTGTCCTAGGGTATTCAGGGTTTTCTCCCAAATTTGTCCCTAAACCAGGACATAAGGCTTGTTCCTCTTTTAGACAGGTGATGTTTAATGAATGCTTATAATTAATTACACTGTTGATTACATGGGAGGGGATTGTCTGCTTTGCGTGAAGATTGGATTAAAGGGGAAGTAAGTCATAGTCCCTCCCAAAATACAAAATAAAACACAGGTCCAGGGGATGTGCTGTTGCAGAAGTTGACCTTATGCAGAAATGTGACAGCTGTGTGTAGTGTTCAATGGTCAGCTGGTTTGCTCTTACATCCAGTCACAGCATTCCCTTGCAGCTGTATTTGCATATTGGACATCCTTCTGTTCCCTTCAAGGATTAGAGACCATGACTGACCTGGTAGCACTCCAGTACTGGGGAAGGAAAAGTGTCTGTGGGAGCACCTAGGAGTACAGCTTCCTGGAAGAACCACAGCTTAGTGACAGACTTGGCTTGGGGTAGCATGAAGGAAGATGTCTAAGAAGATACTGATCAGATACCACAGAAAAAATATAATAGTACAGTGGCAGATTAGAAGCTTTGGCCTCACACAGCAAAAGATTAAAATATCAATTAGCTTCTTTGCACATGTCCAAAAGTTATTTTGCCAATTATACCCCAAACCAACAAGAATTTCTGTACCTCAAATTTAAAACAGCACCTTTGAAGGAAATGGAGAACTGTAGTCTATCTCAGGGAGTTACTTACATAAGGTAGAACTTGTTAAAGGGTGTTTATTCTGGCCATGTTAAAGAGGATAAAGAACTATTTGAGATACTTTCCCCTATTCTTTAAAGATAATTTGATAAAACAAAACAAAACAAAAAAACCCACCAACCCCCCCATTCTTTATAAAAAACATTTGCTTAGAAATCTAAGAGTCTCTGGAGAGGTGAATGATTTTCTGTGACAGTCTCTTCAATATTATCAAGTCAAACTCAAGCAATTTTTCAGCACTCCCACTTAGCTTTGAATAATAACTACTCCTGCTTCTTATGTGAAAAAAATCTGGTGTGTTTGAGAGTGTGTCTTTTGCTGCAAATTTCTTCATTGGCCAAAAATAGATATCTACTCTATAATACTAAAGCTGCACTTACCAACAAGAAGTACACCCTCCCCATTGTAAGAATTTCTCATTACAATCTTTATTGCAACTTCCATCCAAATCTTTAAGGCCTAACTTTTTTTTTTTTTTTTCCCCCCTCTTTTTTTTTTTTTTTTTTTTTTTTTTTTTTTTTTTTTTTTTTTTTTTTTTTTTTTTTCACTTGGCTGTGCCTTGCAAACAGTTAATATAATCAATGTTACACAACAAAATTATTGAGTGGCAGGGCACATATTTCACTGGCACAAGCTCTTGGATATCAGAATACTTTGATGAGATGCTGATAAGAGACATTTAGAGCTTACCTGGAATATGAGATAGGAGAGATTAATTGGGTAGGGCCCCGTGCTACCCTGCACAAATTTCTTGAATCACTTCGTGACACTATGAAGAATGTATTTAAAATACTGTTTTCCTGGGGGGGAAAAAAAAAAAAATCTATTGATTCAAGGAACAGAAATAAAAAAAAAGAAAAAAAAAAATCAACCCCTGTGTGCTTCTTTGTGCTGGTGTTATTAGAATCATAACATACTTATAAAAATAAAAAAATAATACTTTTTTTTTTTTAAAGAGCACTCTTTTTATTTGACATTGTCAGCTTCTGTCTGTGCAATGACATATGGATATGTGTCAGCCCAGGGGATATTTTTCCAGTAACACAGTGTTCAGAATAAGTTATTTATGAACAGATGAGCAAGTTTCATTATCTTCCAGTTTGATTGAGAAATCAACTTCAACAACTTGCATCTTCCTTTAACTTTGTATTCCAAACATTGTCTGACTAACCAGAGATTTGAATGAACTTCCTGTCTGAGGTAAATCCTAAACCAAATCTGACATGACTTAAACATGTTTAATGAACAAACATTTACTGAGGAAATGAACAAAAAGAAGGAAGAGAAGAAGAGATCATTCTGCATGTTTTGCAAGAAAATCCTAAGACATTGGGACCGTGACATTTCTTTTTTTTCCCTTTTCTATTCCGTAGGGCTGGCATCTGCTGAAATGCTTAAGAAATGCGTTTCAAAGGATGAGGAAAGTAAGAGCATATGAAGGGTTAGTAGGTGACTAGAAGGTAGCAAAACCAGAGGAGAGTGGAAAGCTGACTCAGGGTCCCAAGGGTGGGCATTCATACTCCTCAGACTCGCCCTGCCTCCACTCTTAAGTCTCGGTGTAGGAACAACAAACTAACTAATTCCTCCAATATAAGCTTTCATAGCCAGCAGGTGAGTTTCATATGCCCACTTTGAGCAATGTTTCTGGTCTTTTCTTCTGTCCACTAGTGATGGAAAAGATATTTCACTGGTGGAAGACCTTCTATTTTATTTCAGGAAAGGGAATTTTGTTCCTTGGCACAGGTAAGGCTACAGATCACCTTGAACTGCAAATATATGTTCATTTTTTTTTTTTTCTCTATATATATTCATTATTTTAAACAGAATGAGGCTTGATTTTAACAGGCCTAAATAGAACAAAAAAAAAATCAGCTTTCAAAAACTATTTGTTTTCCCCATTTCTTCCCCTGCACAGGAAACTCTTATTACGTGGCTTAATCAGAAACATATTTCTGGGATGGGAATGCACAAGACATAATTTTAGCCAGCTGAGGAACAGAGACAGACTTCTTTGGAAACCTACTATCTGATGAAACAACAAAAGTTTGGGTATGAATTATTCAAGACCATAGTCAAACTATTCAGGAACCCTGATATGGGGCTTGAAGAAAACAAGCCTGGAATGCGTTTAGTGAATTTCTCCAGCTTGGGTCTCTTGAGACTTGATGAATTCCCCACAAGAGAGTAAGAGAGATGCACATTTTTGTGATCTTAGGCATGGGATGAGAGGTGATATTATCGTTAATGATGTGCCAGCGTTTTCAACAATAATTCATATCTACAGGGAGGGTTGTCTCACAGTTATGTTGATTCTACATGGTTGCATCTACCATGAAAGCTAAATTTGATTGATACACTGTCTATAATTCGAGTCAAGCATACAAAAAGAGTAATGGTGCCTGGACATCCTTTGTGTTTAGAAAAATACTCTTGTGGAGGAGTTTGTGTGCACATGTGCCCGTCTATCAGATTTTTTCAGTGCAAATTCTGAGTTTCTAAGGAAAGCAAACAGTTTCTGTGCAAAACACCTTTTTCAAAAGACTTTTTTTAATGGTAAAGAAATGGGGAAATATCTCGCTACATAAATTAAACTATTCGATTTATAACTAACCCATGAAACTGTAAACATTTCAGAGTTCTGGGATTAGCAGGTGAACTCACTCTATTTCCATACGGAGCTGCATGAAAGCACATATCTTTGCATGATCTAGGTTCGAATGAACAGTTATATAATTCAGTTATAAATCCATCATTTGTGTTAATTGTGTGTTAATAATTGTTTCACAAATATCAAGATTATCCCAATCCCCCGGTAATAAGCAACTCAGCCTTCATCTCAAAATGAGTAACTTTGCTGCATACAAAGATATTGTCCATCTGCAATGATATTACCAATTCAAAAATTATTTACTAACAAATTTTTAACCTTCTAAACAGTCCTGTGGGTTTGATTTTTTTCCCCCATTTTTTACAGATATTCCAAGTCTCTGCTTCTTCTATTAGCCTCAGCTTATGGGGCCAATAGCAAGAGAGAATCATCAGTACACAAAACTGGGACATGAAAACTTAAAACAGGACTAAGACCTGTTTGATCTGAAGAGAATTATGTTTAAGCCAATTTAAATCACTTCAGGCAAAGAAAGTAAAAGCAATACTGCCTCAAGATCTAACACTGAGTTTCTTATTTTTATCTGTCTTGCTAGGATACCAGGATAAAATTATTGCTAAAATAACTACTTCAGAATGCTAACAGCCAAATACTTTTGGGTCATGATGAGCTCAGAAGTGGCTGAAAGAGGCAATTGTGGCCATAATTCTCTGAACGAACTCAACCTCTTTGTCCTTTGAATGGTCTCATTTGCATTGCTGGAACTCCTGCCTTCCCCTCATGGTATTGCTTACACAGGTCCATATTCAGCTTGATCTCAGATCCTCTCTTGAGCTTCTCATGCGTGTGTAAACACTTAGATACCTTGCAATGTAATTTTTAACAGTAATAAATGCTATGTATTAGCATTAAGTGTCAACAAGAATGGTCAGACCACCTATAAATGTGTTGTTTTCACATGTGGATGAGCCTAATCTAAACCTCAGTGGTGTAGAGTAACTTCTTCAAGAAACAAGGCTGCACTACAGAGAGATTTTGATATTTCATTATGTTTTCTATGCCGAATCAGCCGCTATTGACAATTCCTGGGTGACTTAAAAGTCACTCTCCTCCAGAAAGTTGGTATGATTTGACCCCTTCTGTGTTTTCTGAAAATTAAACATATTCTTCCAAGACATGCAGGCACCGGAGAAAATATTCTATGCCTACTAATTTTACAGACAGTTTCAGGGAAATGATAATTATATAGTGAAAAATTAATTACAATAACTATGCTTTCATGTTAAAAAAAAGCTACTGTATGAAGACCGCTACTGGAAAATAGTACAGAATTTCATTAAAATATTTTGGCTTTGAATTAAAGGAGAGGATCAACAGCGTTCTAAATTTGGCATTTAAAACGTGAACATTTACACAGCTACTAATACGTATAGCAGCATTTATGTTTGAATACTTGTTTGTGTCACAGTTGTAACTGTTGTACAGAGAGCACAGCAAAGAAAAACATTCTCAGTTTCACAATTGGGAAATTAATTTTTGTGTAAAACCAATATTATAAACATGGACTGGGCAGATGTCCCTGTGTTCTAGGGTGGCTTTATGATGCTTGTGTCCGCAATCCTCTGCTCTGTTTATGCTGGGTATTAAGTTCTGCACTTTTAAGATTAGAACTGAGAGCGAAGGGGGATAAAAGAAAAGTGCAGTTTGTTTTCAGAAACTGCTCTGACTCCCCCGCATTCCTTCTCCGCATCACGGACAGAGGGAGAGAGCTCTCCTTCGCTTTTTAGTTAGGTTTTTTTTCCAGTTAGCTGAGGCCAGAAGTTTTTTTTTTAATCTGTTCAGCTGTTGCTGAGTTTGGGAACACCAGGATTATTAAACTGCACTGTGGCTGGGACACCAGACCCAAACCCTGGGTGAGACTAAGAGAAACCTGAGGCCACAACCATGAAAAGGGCTTCCTCTCCCATCCAAGGAAAAGACTTTCTGAATTTGTCATCTCCCCTGAACAATGTTCCATTGTTTAATAGTATTCATTTTATTCATATTTGTGAGTACTTTGCTGGGTAAATAAACAGTTTTTCCACTGTTCTCTGAAGCAATCTTTTCCAAACCGACAGGGGCGAGGGTCCACTTGAATTTGCTTCCTAGAGGGACTCAGTCAGAGGTTTCCACCCAAATTTTCATTAAATCTGACACCCTCTTAGTTAAATCGTTTTGTTTTCCTTTTCCCCAAGGGTGAATCACATCAGCAAATAAAAAAATAGTTTGCTTATCTAAAGGAATGTTTTGTTATGAAACACATTTGAAATGGTTTATCTTCTTTCTTTTTAACTTTAAATTTTCAAAGCTAGAAACGTAATGAATTGCCCAGTCGGTTTTAGGTTTATTCTCCTTTTATGGGGTGTTTTGATGCTTTGGTGGGTTTTTTTTTGGTTTTTTTTTTTTTTGGTTTTTTTTTGTTTTTTTTTTTTTTGGTTAGATTTCTTTTTTTTTTTTTCTTTTCTCTTTTCTCTTTTTTTTTTTTTTTCTATTTTCTTTTTTCCTGTTTTCTTTTTTTCCTTTTTTTCTTTTTATCTTTTTATATTTTTTTTCTTTTTTCCTTTTTTTTTCTTTTTATCTTTTTATCTTTTTTCTTTTTTCCTTTTTTCTTTTTTCTTTTTTCTTTTTTCTTTTTTATCTATTTTTCTTTTTTCTTTTTTTCTCTTTTTTTTCTCTTTTTCTTTATTTTTTTCTTTTTTTTCTTTTTTTTTTCTTTTTTTTTTCTTTTTTTTTCTTTTTTTTTCTTTTTGTCTAGAGATGAGGAAACACGAGTTTCTGCTTGTTTGCTTTTCTGGTTTTGAAACTCCAATAGTTGCAATAGTTTGTTTCATAGCCTCTGGAAAATGCTAGTAGTTTTTCCTTGAAATGTATGTCAGAATAGATTTAGCCTGAGGGAAATTCTGAATACTGTAGCTAGTTTAAGTACCTTGGGAACAGCTCCTTTATGGGATGCGTGCAAGACAGGTATAGAGTTGCAGAAATGAGTCATGGATCCTTGAGTGGGGAAGTTCATATAGTGAAAGATATCTGAGTTGAGAAACAAGCTGGAAATTCAAAGGAAGAAATTCTCTATGTAAGACAAGTACAACTGAAAAACAAACCTCAAGAGCCCAGCTTAGCAAAGGTTTATTTTAAAAATAGAATCCTGAGAAATTATAGACTGAGAAGACAAAGTATGTTGAAAACCTACTTTCCTCTCATTTTTGCTCATGTTCTTATCACAGCTTTTGTAATAACCTGCCTCAGACTATGAAAACTCAAGTTCAAAATAAGCTTTCCAATTTACACTGTACAAGGCCCCGCTATTATAAAGCACAGTGTACCCACAGTGGCCACATTCATGAAGAAAAAGTTTTGGGGGCATTTTGTCAAATCTCGAATGAAACCATGCCATGCCACAATACATTTAAGAAGTATTTTTACTTGTATCACAGGCTACAGGAACCACAGAATCACAGAATGTTAAAGTTAGAATGAACCTTAAATACATCTCCCAAAAGACCCGATTGCTCAAAGCCCATCCAATCTGTCCTTGAACACTTCCAGGGATAGGACAACCACAGTCTTTCTGGGCAACCTGAAATACCCAATCATCTTCACAATAAAAATTTTCTTCCTAATATCCAGCCTAAATTTCCCCTTTCCCTTTGTAACCTGCTCTGCTGAGCAGGTCCTTGAGGAGGCAGAAGTCTGATCTCCCGAAGCCCAGGGCAGTGAGTTTTCTGTGCACCCTCAGCGCCCTGGGGATCTCCATCCCCACCATCTCATGGTCCCTGCAGCCAAGGCTGCCTTGGAGCACTGCGTTCCGCACCTGCTCCTCCGTGGTGGTGAGCACAAGAGAATGATAAGCCCAGTACCACAAGAGAATGGTGGACGCAGTAAGAATGATATCAAAGCTCGACGTTCCTGACAACGGATGAATTTCTGCTTGTTTAATTTTTCTGTTGTGCTGAATAGTCCCTTGGTGTAACTGTTCAAGAATTGTGTGCCTCGGGGCTGCCTCGGCTATCAGCACCTTCACATACATCTGCCAGTGCAAGTGGACTAAACAAGGATGTCAGGAAGCAGGAAAATCTGCCTTCAGCCTTTCCCTACGTATTATCCTTTAAGCTATTTTAAATGGCATCCCCCGTCTTCTATAATTAGGGCCAAAGCAGCCTGAATCTTTTCAAGTCCAGCCGAAATTCAGTTTTTCTGTACTGCATCAAGTGGTGGTTCGTGCACCCTCTTTCCAAATTGGAGGTAGCCATAGGCCTTAGTGCTTTATCTGCTCGTTTCTTGCCTAATCTGCATCAGTTGCTGAGCAGTGAGTCCCAAGGACCTTGTTGAGTAATAACAGTAAAAGGAAGGGATACTCCTTATGGTTATGCTTTCCACAGTTTAAATACCACATGAGCCAAATGAGTTTTACTATTTTTATTTTAGTTATGTGTGATTAAATGCTCTATCAGAATTCCCTACAGTATTTCTTCAAATGATTCTCCCCAGTTAGTGTAATAACTTTACTGACTTTATGGAGAGAAAACTAAAAAAATATAAAGAACCTAAGCAAAAGAACAAATAAATAATAAGGCTAGTCTGAGCTCTATCTTGATGCATATAAAAAAAATAGGACTATTTTTAAAAATTATTAAAATTTTATTAAATTTTAGTTCTTTTAATGAAGAAATTATTGGCATAGTCATCAGTGATAACCCTGTACTCCACGTCAATTCCACCGAGTGTAGAAATATTGCAACAAATAATGATCTATTGATAAGTTTTTTTTGAAGTTGCACCAGTGTGAATATCCTCAAGCTATCCTGACCCAACATAATAAGACAGAACTGAAGGAATTCCCTAAAATAGGAACTGAATGTTAGTTTAAGTAGGATCTCTGGGACTGACCAGAAAGTCATCACTTACTGTAAGTCAACAGAACGAGATTACAGGAGAGGTGCAAAATGTGAACTAACCTATAGGAAATATCTGCAATCCAGATGAAGAATAAGGCATCAGGTTTAAGCGAATGCTGTTCCTGTGACACAAAAAGAACAAAGCACCCCCAGCATGTGGCACCTGCCCCTCTGTCCTTGACTGTGTAAAGAGAGAGAAAGCAGGACTGTCACCTTTGCACCAAGGCACTTTGCCTGGGTTCTCTGTGCCCCAAATCAACACACCAAAACTTCGCTTTTTGTCCAAGGAGTAAAGCACAAGCAGAGTGTCGCGGCAGCGCTATCAAAGAACTCTCACGTCCTCCCTCCAAGCAAATCCATGTAAATCTGAGCCCAGGGTACTAAAATTTAGCCTAAATTCTGAGCTATTTTTTTTTTTCAACATGCTGAACCTGTTGGTGTTTGGGAGAAATTGCAATGTCATATTCATCCACTGTGCATTGATAGGAACTGATAGGCATGCATTAGTCTTGACAGCAAGCTCTGAACAACTGAAAGCTGTGTACAAAAAAAGTTGGATCCTTGCCATAGATTAAATAGATACTGTGCATAGATTGATAGGTACAGATTTCCTTTTTGAGGAACAAAAAAGAACAACAAAAAGGTGGCTTACCCAAGAACCACATGTGGGATGAATTGATGACAGAAGCCAGCTTAAAGTAAAAAAATAAAAGCCCAACACATAACTTTGAAAGTTCCCATGTTTGTACATGCCAAATCCTGACGTCTTTCCCATGAAAGGTTGATTCATTTTATAATACATCTCTTCACAATGCCTCTGCACTTTTAGGAATACTGATGAGGCATATGAAAGTTAAAACAAAAGCAGTGAGTCTGCAAATATTTTTCACATTATTTTTACTTGTGAGAGGGATGGACGGGATAATGCTACTAATAAAGAAAACAACAACTAAATCAGGCATAGAAACAAACTGCAATTTTGATTTTATAAAGACAAATTCTGACCTGGGTGAAATCAATAAATGAGAAAATGTGATGCTTTTGAAACACTGGCTTGCTCTCTGGGAAGAATGGACCCCACGGAGGGAGGCGACAGGCCTCCCCTGAAATGCTGAGCAATAACTGAGCAAATATTTGACCCTGTTCAGCCATCTTCTTTTGAAGAGTGATGTGCAAGGCATGCCACTCTCAAACCTGAAGGCTTCTTGTCCACAAGAAAATGGCCAGAAACTGCTTTATCTCACCCAGGTCCTGTATGTTGACTTGATGGCACAAGATTTTTCTCACTTTTCATATATTTATATTTGTTTTTTTATAGACACCTTACTCCCAACTACAGACCACTGCAAAGTCACACTGAGTTGAGATAGAGGCAAGCATTAACATCTCCCTGTATTCTTTCATGCAGCTGATGGTGTAAGGGCACAAGCCAGCTGGGAGATGAAAAATGTACTCTTGGCAGTGTACCCTCACAGAAAATGTTCCAAGTCAGCTTCTGAGCCAGTAAGTGAAATAAAAAGGAAGCACATGACAAGGGTGTAGGGAACGAGTACAGGGGACTCATACGAGGTTTATGTCTGTTTATGCTCTGGCTGCGGGGTGGTTCTCTCCCTGTGTATCCATTGCAGTCCCCGTCTCTTGTATTCCAAGAGGGGATGGAGCAGCGAGTGCCAGAGCACACATGCCATGTTCGTGTTTGTGTTTGTGGCACGGTGAACACACCACACTGAAACAACAGCCCCAAAAACTCCCTGGGAGCTCTGTGTGTGCTGAGGAACGCTGCAGCTCTGAGCTGGGGAGGGGAAGGAACGCAGCCTACAGCGACTGGTCTGCAAACCATCTGTGGGACCTTCCCCCACGGCCCTCAAGGAGCTAATTGATTGCATGGCATTACTTGCCTTTGTTTCTAACCGGGGGAAATAAAAGGAATGGAAAGAATAAATAATGTAAGGCATAAAAGTGGACTGGCATCCAAAAAGCATAAACACATGCGGCACTAAAACACTGGGAAACATCCTCATTAAATGCATTGCAATGTATTTTTATGCACTGTGGATTTGACCCATTATATTTTATGATGGAGAGTGTGATAATTTTATTTCCCAGATAATGGGATTGCTGCAGCTGCTCTGACATCACCCTACTGTCAGAGTTCCCAAGCACTTTAAATAGTGACTGTAGCTTTGAGGAGCACATGAATATGTCTCGTGGGCTAACACCAGCACCAGGCCTGCAGCTTGCCTGCAGCAACAGCCATGTTCCCCTAGTGAGGCTGCGATTTTGGGAGGGACTCCTTTTCTCTGGAAAGTTCTCCTGGGTTAGAAATAGTCTGGATTACTTCGATTAAGGACTTTGTCTCCCAGGTATAGCTGAGATGGAGTGTTAGTCATACCTCAGCAATGTGCAATTATCAATAACTTAATCAATAAGTTTAGGCTATGGGACGCAGATTTTTAATTTAACTGTACATTCTTAGTTGAGTTTATATTTGTAATTACAGCTCTAAATCTTAACAGGCATATTTTTGCTAACAAACCATTTTCTTTCCTGAAGAAAGTACTCTAAGATATGCAAAAATAAGTAACCTTATTAATCTGAAAATGAAGGATGGATAGTGAAAGACAGTTAGTTTTTCTTTTTCACTGTTATTATTATTTGTTCAATATTATATATAGAGATGTAATCTAACTCCCAAAGCTGCTAAGAACTTCATTTCTTTTATATATTTTGTTTGTATTCAATTAAATAAGCATGACGGCTAAAGGATTTTTAAGCAAAGTATTTCTTTAAAACCAAATCCCTATTTTAATTCAAGTTTGAAAGGAATAAAAATTAAGTCAAGACTCAGACGACTATTTTAATTTTATTATTGTTTTTAATTAAATCTCTGGAATCATTTCTAGTCTTCCAGAGGTGAGTATTTTGTGACTTAAGACTCTTTATGAATACTGTTTCTAATAAAGGCCTAGGATTTAGAGATCTACCGAGCTTTGGAGCATGAAGCGCTGTTTGAAGTCTCTGAAATCGTGTTTGAACTCCACGGCATGTTGAATACACAATAGAGGTCATTAACCGCTGTCGTCATTAGAAGCAAGTTGTTAACCTAAAAATAATATCATATTGGCAAGCTGAAACCTTGGCCTGAGTGACACATATGAGAAAGGGAATTGGCATTGAAACCCCGGACTACAGTGTTATGGGTTGTGCTAAGATCTTTAAGCACATGGAAATAAAAGTTCAAAGATGGACTCACCCAAACTGAACCAGATGTAAGCATCTCTCACGGTGATTTAAAAAGAATCGGTGCTGAAACTGATCATGGCGAACTTGGCAACACAGTAATGACAGCAAAGTAGATTTCGAATTTACAAATGGCTCATGTATGTATTATGTCACCGCAGAAATTTCAATACTTCTATGATCATCCTCATAATGAGAAAAAAACCAGGAAATGTTTTCCCTAAAAAAGTACAGGAATTTATTTATCTAAGGTTCATCTTAGGAAGTTATACTTATTTAAGATATCGTAGATGTGGTGCTGATTGCCTTTTTGTTGGAAGAATTAAGTAATTCATATTGTCTTATGATCTGATGGGAGGAGGTTATTTTTTAATTTTTTTTTTCACTCAGTCTTCTGATTTGATACTTCTTTGCTTTGGATTATGAATCTGTTGTTCCTGTAAAGATTGACAAGTAACTTTCTTGCTGCTGATTTTTGGTTAAAAAAACAAACAAACCAAAAAAACCCCCAACCAACACCCCCCCCAACAAAAACAAAAACAAAAACAAAAACAAAAACAACCCTATTGAAACTAGTTGAGTTTGTCACTGTCCTATTCTCCCAGTGCCAGCATCTACAGGTGAGCTACAAATGCATCCAAACCACTGCTATAAATGACGATGTAAAACTCAAGTCAAGGAAGACTAGAGTTACTTGTGAAACACCAAACTTACTGTGGGAGAACTGGGAAAGATTTTCTAGGTGACTGAAAAAATATCTCCTTGAGAAATTCAGTGGTGAATGAACTTTGTGCAGGAATCTAACATAAAAAAAGGGCAGGGGCAGGAAGGGATGAAAAAATCTTGGATAAAACCGTACTTGTAGAAGTGAAATTAAACCCACTGGTAGGAGAAGCAATGAACAACGAGGGCTGGTGGAAAATAACCACTACACTTCTTTCCTAGACAAGAACCAGAGCCTCACCAAGAACCATGGGACAAATCCTTTGTTCCTTGTTACTGCGAGCAGCCTTCCTCCACTGACATTCCCAGCCCTAGCTGCTTCCTGTCGGGTGCTTGCAGAGGGAACCCGGTGCCTTTGATCCCACCAGCCCACCACAGCTCTGGTTCCCTGTATTCCCTGCTTTCCTGCACCACCCACCAGGGCTGGGATTCCTCCCGCTTCCTCACAAGCCTGATACTTTCAGCCTTTCATGGAATGTGCAGCACTCACCCACAATCACAGAGTTACCTTAGTCTTTCCCCACCCTACCTGTTTTCTTTCTTATTATCATTCAGCTCTTATTAGATGATAATTAATAATCTTTATTGGAATCCAAACGTCCAATGAAACAGTAGCCAGCCACAGCTGACAGAAATTGCCAAAGGGATATCCTTCCTAAATGGAGTGGCTGAAGAAAAGCTTGGATTAGTGAGAACAGTCTTCTCTATCAAACTGACACCACCTTGGTTTGCAAAAGGCCTAGATATAGTTTATTTCTGCTGATGCTGATAAATAGTTGACCAGGCCATGAAGCACAGTAGAGAACTAAGTTTTCTGACCTGTAGAGACTGGCAAAAACTCCATCAACACAGCTTATGTTATTACAGATGGGGAAACCCACAATGATCACTTCTTAATGATTTGTAGAGCCTACATGTTTGAGATGACATTTTATTTTTGGTGATGGATTGTGACCCTTCATCCCTAGAGCAATAGTGTTGGATATGGATATGATAAGAAATGCATATAGACCTCTTGATCTTCATAAAAATAAAATACCACTTGCATATCAAGATAAAATTTTTATTGCTTATATTAAAACACTTGGGAAGTAAATCATGCCTTCTAGATATTTTCACATCAGAGATCTCAGCTCTGCTCAGTTTTTGGTATGTGAAATAAAATATCTACACAATGTAATAATAATTCCACATGGCTATTTTCCCCCTTGACACACCTAACAATTAGTGTCCAATTTACCAATCTGTGTCCATAAAGGTGTTGATGTCAACTGAGCTTGATCTTTTCCCAGTACTGGTTTCTCTGCTTCTTGTTCCACTCTACATAAAACTCCAAAACACATTCATCTCTTAAGCAGGATCCTTGAATTATAAATATTTAATATTAAAAAACCCAAAGGACTGAAGGTGAATCTTTCTGATGAAAGAGATTTCTTTTTTTTTTTTTTTTTTTTTTTTTTTTTTTTTTTTTTTTTTTTTTTTTTTTTTTTTTTGTGTCAGCTTTAGTATCGTACACATCTTGATTATGCACCTGTAGCCATATGGCCATTCCCAAGCACTTTGGATTGTAACTATTGTGGCCCTTTTTGGGTATTTTGTTATGTGGGAATCTTATTATAAATAGGATATCTTTTCTTCTGCACAGAAGGTGCATTTCTCCTTGGACTCGTGCTGGAGTATCACAGGGCTCTGCAAGATTAGCTTTGTGAAAAAAGAGACGTATTTGAGGGGTATGATTTGTTCTTGTAGAAGAGATGTCAAATTCTTTTTGCCATGTCTGTCTTTATAGTGATGAGAGCACTGGTTTAGGACACTGTCTGTACACAAACACAGCACTTGGGACAACTCCTAGCAAAACATGCAGTAGGGATTCAGATTTCCATAACTTGCAATCTGTCTCTCAAATTCACTGAGAGGTCAAGATAAAAAGTATTACAAGGAAGCTTTTTTAGGACAGTGTTTTTTATCTATGTGGGTCTTTCCCTGTTCACACTCTTCTTGCCCACTTGCCAAAGAGGGAATTTAATAGCAACCAGCAGGCTCTTCTCTTTGCTGCCTGTGGCACTGTAGCCAGCCTTGCCTTGTGCTTTGGTCCTCCTGAGCAGCCAGTGGAGGAAGCCCTGTAAGCCTGAACTAGTTCTGCTGAAGAGTACACCTGACTCTCTGTGATAGCCTACAAGATACAGGGGTCAGGTTCCCTGATTGTTCAGTGAGGGAGGGGAGTGGAAAATAACTCTGTCCATCTGTCAGCCCCACTGGAACCATCTGAGAAACCTCACAGATTGCTTCCCCTCTGTCCTACTCTAACAGGGTTTCCCATGGGAAAAGGAAAATCTAGCCCAAAGTCCATGGATAACTTTTTTCCGTTAACTTTGCTGGTTTTGATTATCTGGTAATTGATAATAAACACCTAATAAAAATTTTTCACATTCTTTCACAATTTCTTTGCCAGAGCAGAAAAGAGCAGAAAACTTAATAGTGGAGGCATAGGACGTTGCAAGGGGATTTTTTTATATTTATAAACAAAGACTTCTTCCATATAAGGATAAGAAGATTAAATTTCTTTAATAGCTGGGAAAAGGCTTGCTTGCTTTAAATAACTATAGAAACTTCCTTTGTGGTGCAGCATTCCAGAGTGAGGCCACATAATCTCTTGGTGCATGTAAATTGCTGTGTGAATTATGTTCCAGTTATGAATTTAGACCTTAACTGTGACTGACTCTAAAGGGAGGAAAAACTCTCACTTCACACAGCTGTGGAAGAATTACCAGGACCTTTAGCACTGGAACTTGACATGAGTATTGGCAATGTCAAATACTTGGATTGTTCTCAAAACAAAATGCAGAAGTGGAGTTTATTCCGCCTTTCCATGTGTCAGGCCATGAACATGGAAATATGATGGATTCCAAAGAGCAGAATCCCAAAAAGCACTTCTGATTTTTTCCTCATAGTCCTTCCTAAACACGATGGGAGTCTCATGGGTATGTGCCTGATTTTTTAAGCTGATGGCTGCTGTGTCTCTTTTTCCCCCAGGACACTGCGCTCATAGCCCACATCCTTTCAAAGGCTAAGCCTGGAGGGATGGTTTATTACCTGGCAATTAGCAATTCATTAAAGTAATATCATAATAGCTGAGATTAATATTTTGATTAGTCACTTCATTTTACATTTTTCACCTTCCTTTCTCATATAGGCGGTCAGAAGGTTTGACTGGCTCTTGTTTCTTTAGTTAAGTGTATGTAAACAATCAATGTAGCTTTGGTGTGCTACAGCCCTCAGCAGTGTGGAGTCAGTCTATGAAAGTACAGGTGCTGCAGCTTCTGAACACACAGTTTCTAATACAACTTGGTAAAAAAACCCTAAATTTAGAAATATGGAACCTAGTACTTTAAATCAGCAGAAAATAGTTTTAAAGAAAACGCCTCATTCAAATGTATATCAAAAGCACATCTGTGTTTTATTATACTTTGAAAATAATCATCGATTGCTGATGGTGGGAAGAAATCTACTGTCTCTTCCTGTTTAGAAGCACTGTGGTCTAAACCATCTGCTGTGTCCTCTATGCAGACCTATGAAACACTTGGAAAATGAAAAAAATTGGAAAAATTGGACTTGGGCAGAGAAATCAGTAACATTTTCAGCTAGAGCTGAAAAATGTAAAATCTTATTCAAAATATGAGTTAATAAAAATATAAAGAAATTACTGTAGCTCATTAAATATCCCTATTCAAGTGAGATTTAAGGCCTTACTATTTATGATAGTTAATTTTCTCCTTTTAATATCTATGATCTGTTTTATCATTAAGGCTGATTTAACCTCTGTCTCAGTTCACTCGTGAAGCAGCTGGCAGGAAGATTTTTATACCCATTTTTGGTGTCCATTACAAGATCTATTTGGACACCCTTAGGTGTGCTTACGAGCATTTTTGTTAAGACTTACTTTAAGTGGGTTTTACTGTGTGCATGCTGTAGGAGGGAGTGTATTGTGATTTCACATAACTTAAGCCATGAAGAGGGGAAAAATGTGTACCAGTAGGATTGCAACCACTTTGTAACTCTTACTCCTTCTCCCTGCAAATGGGAAATAATCCTTTTCATTAAGTGTAGCTCATACAGTTTCTGTGCATTGTATCATCTTAGCTGAATTCTGACTGCAAACTCCAGACATCAGTGGGATGGAGCACTAATCTAGAATTCTTTATCTATGCCAAATGTTTGCCCCAAGTATAACTTCTCCCTAGAGTTTCTCTGTGTGTCTGGCTGCACACCATAAGCAATTTTACTCTGGATGTTTTCTGAGACCAGTCCTGCTGAGTCAATCAAAGTTCTGCTTTGTCTTCAATGGAAGAAGGAACTAGTCCTAAATGAAAAGGCTTTCCCCTGTTTGGAGACTTTTTCAGGATTACATTATCATTTTATTCAGAGGAGCTCTGGCATATGCAGGTCACTTTAGGATATTTTCATGCTTGGGACCAGATGGAAAATGTCTTTTGCAATCAACAAAAAGATTCCATTGTTGACATTTCAAATTTTTTTTCCACAACTGTAACTGATTTGCTTTCTACAAAATTTAACTGTGTCCAGAAATGATTACAAATACTTTGCAATGAGATTACTTTCATGGCTCAGAGGGTATGCAGTGTCATAGAAATGCACTTTATTTTGGTATGTTTGGATTCAGCTTGAACAGAATCTGTTGCTTGGCTAGCTTAACTGATTCATTAGTGGACCGAACAACCATAAAGTTATCCCACGTGGAAGTCACATAATGTATCTATCTGAAAAACCTAATCACATCCTGGTAATTGGATTTCTCTCACAAACTCTTCCCTTCTTCACAAAATAATTAAGGTACGTGACAAAAAACTCTCATCCACGCAGGCAAAGAATGGAGGAGGAAAGGGTGGGGGAGCCCCCCAGTCCTTGGCAGATGGATGAGCACCTTGACCTGCCTCTTCCTGAGGCTGTGCCAGGAGGGTGGTCGGCCCCACAGTCTGGGGCCAAACCCCCCGTGGTTCAAAATAAAGGCCTCCCCAGACCACTTTTGGGTGCTGCCTAAAAACGGTAGTGAATGGGATGCGAGGGAAAACATCAGGGAGAAATCATGAGGCACAGGTGTCTTGCTGCGGTGGGTGGAGCTAGAAAGGTGCCACGACCTTCTGGAAGTGTCCCCGAGTGGAGAGCTGCCGGGAGTCACAGGCACACCAACACAATCGCTCAACACTCACGCTGGATAGCTGGGATAAATCCCGCGGCAGTAAGAAAGGGAAAGGTCTTCGTACAGAGTTCCACGGGGAGGTTTTACTCCATCTTTATGTGAAAGGGTCCGGGGATGAAGACAGGGGCATGAGTGAGGGACCAGGGTTTATATATATGGGGTGGAGCTGGGAACAGGAGCCAAAGGGGGAGGGAGAGAGTGGAGCAGAGGAGGGGAAATTTACAAGTAAAACCAATGGGGGAACAGGGGCGGAACGTGAGCACGGGATTGCACCAAATCAGGGCCAGTGGGGCCTCGGGGAAGGGAGAACATTCCAGGGGAAGGACATATTAGGGAGAAAGGGGCGGGGAGGCCAACGGGCCAACTGGGAGAGCAGAACTGGGGCGCATTTGAGTAACAACCAAAGAACTCTGGGAGGAGGCGGCTTCTTGTCCTCCTAACGTGAAGGGACTTGTCCAGATTAAGGGACATTCCTCCGAGGGAGCCTCAGGTGCTCTGGGTTAGGAGGTGCACTGGCCTCCGCAGTGTCTGGTGCCAGCACCTGGAGTAGCTGAGGGGCTGTATGCCAACACGATTCTCCAAGATACAGGGCTCCAGCCCGTATTTACGGAAAGAAAAATCTTTCACAAACCCAAGCAAAACAGCTGGTTGCTTTGCTGGAGATCTCGCCATATACTTGAATAGACATTAGGGTAAGAAACATGGGCCCAGCTAATAGAATTGATTAATGAATTTATTTTAAAAAAAGGTGTGCGGGGTGAATGGAGGGAGTTACAAACTAATATAGTGTTTTAAGTTTTGCATATGGGAATCTTCATGAATTGTCAGCTTCTAAATCTTGAAAAACACACAGAGATTCTTGTAAAGAGACATATTTCAGTAATCTTCTTCCAGAAACAGGCAAAGCAGTTGTTTTGACTCTGCTATTTTTTTCCTGACTGAAGTAGGACAGTACCACTGGCTTCACTATTCTGCAATTTGTGGCCATATTGTTTGTCTCATTTCCAGAGTGAAACAAATGTCTTCAGTTTCTAAAGAATAGCTAGTGTTAGGTCTAAAATAGCCAATAGTTTAAGATGCTTATCAATCAAACCTGGATGTAAAGGTTGACAGTGTGTCAGGATTTTCTCTACTTTAAAGAACAGATGAAAATTTGAAGCTCTCCCTTGGGAGATCAGGATATTAGTTTACTTGTAAGAGATCATGCTGTTTTGTAACCCAGGTCTGTATGTTTGAGCTTTTTCAAGATAAGTCCCATGCCTTCCACTGTCACTGGTACAGAAGAAATGAATATAAGATCTCCTTACATTCTTCTGCTTTCCAGAAGACAAATGAATCCAACATGACAAAGCCGTCTTCATGCTCAATGTATGTAATTAATGCATCCACAATTTATCTAAACTCTGTGGTAGTGGCATAGTGTTTACTGAAACTGAAAAAAAAACCCCACTAAACCACCCCCTCAAAACCCTCTATAGTTTTATTTTTAAAACCCAGCTTTTGAAAATGCAGTAAGCTGAAGAGTTTCAAGAAGCAGATTGCTGTTACCGCTGCAGAGGTAATTTTGCCTTGCAGCACTAAGCGAGGCTCAAATGTTCCTCGGAAGTGTTTTTCCCCACATGAAAAAGATCTCACTGAAACATTGTCTAATGATTTGAAAGCAACTGGAAATTGGGGCATAAAATTTCTGTAGTACATTGCTACATACAAGGTTTTAAACATTTTTTTTGTTATTGCTTAAGTTTCCAAGAGTTTATGCGAGAATCTTTCACAGCTATGTGCCTCAGATGTGAGATATTTCACAACAGGCTGCAGGTGAGGGAGAGGTGATTCTTCTCTGAAAGATGGTCAAGAGAGGGTGAGGAACACAGAGCTGGTTTCTGGAAAAGCGTGATGTGGCCAAGTCATTCCAGAAAACAGTGTATTTGGAGCTTAATGAAGGATTGGTAATTTTATTCTTTCTAGAGAGAAAGTGTCAGGGTTTCTTTGGTGATTGCTGACTTGAAATTCGCTTCTTGACTTGCTCTTGGAGCATTGTGATACTTCTCTTTGAAGCTGGGCAGGTGATATTGATGCAGCAGTTCTGTGACTTGTCACATGTTATTCAGCTTGTTATGAAGGGATAAATAGATCTACTTATGTTGTCTGGTGATTTATACGGCCTGAGACATTTTTATGTTATCTTTTAAAGTTTGATTGCTCTTGAGTTTTATTTATATTTACAACTAGGGAAATGTTAGAGTGTTACATATTCCGCTGTGTTGTTTTCCTGCTTATATTCTAAGATGAAAGAACCAAGGAAGTTGGAAGTTTGATTGTAATGTCAGTGAGATGTTTGCTCTGAGTCAGTGAGTTACACACCTGTAGTAATGTATTTAGTGTTGATCCTGTGTACATACTTCAGATTATAATCCTGAGATTACTTTTGGTGAGGAAAAACAGCTGTGGTTGAAAATATAATTTTATTATTTACATTCTTTTTTTTCTTAAAGTGTGTTTATGCCTAAGGCTTTTCATTCAGGTGACCCTCACATATGACTGAGCACAAGACTGGCAGCAGACTGTGGATGACAGCCACAGAGGTAATAATGCTGCATCTTTTTTTTGTTGTTGTTGTGTGAGTTTTGATCTACTCAGAGGAGAGTGCCTGAAGTTATGGGGGATTTGGAATCCCTAATGAGGGAAAAATCTGTTTTAGCTGTCCTCAGAAATTTACTTTAGAAGGCAAAAACAGTAGCAGAGGCTTAACTTGTAGTCAAGATTATTTTATGCCTCCCTAGATAAACCGTAAAATATTTACACAGCAGATTTCTGCTTTCTGTGGCAATAGGTTTTCCATAAATATATGAATGTGTACAGTTGTACACCACCTTGTCAGTAATGATCCCCAGGCTAGGACTAACCTGAGCTGGCACATCCAGGGGACACAGTGCTATGCCAAGAAGATATGAGCCTGATTTCTCAAAGCTGTGTAAAGCCTGAAGTAGAAATTGCAGATTTTAAATAGCAATAAACAGTTATTTGGGTATTGTAGAGCTCCGTGTCAGTGTGGCCAGGTTCTGGATTGAAGGACAGAACATCAGTTTTTTTAGAACATATCATCATGTGTAGTGGCCTAGAGCTGGTAGGTCCATCTCTGATTAACTGCTGCAAATTAATGTCAGAGATGAAAAACAGTCAGCAGAGCAGAGAGGGATACAACTTAAAAAGTTTCACATTAAGTTGAAAATTAAAAAAAAAATCCAAACTTTTCCATCAAGGTAAGGAAATAATTTAAATGCACAAATAGCTTTTTCTGTTATATTATTTTAAATTGAATTTTTTTTAAGGCTCAGTGTTTTTATATTTATTTACCCCCTCATTCCTCTCCAGGATATGGAGATATCCAAGATATTCCCCTTCTGGAAGTTTTCATTCTGTTCCAGTCCTCTAGGAAGTAGAAAAAATATCAACAGCTTAAGTACCATAATCTGTTGCTCAAGGCAGATGAAAAAGTAGAGCCACGGGTTTACCATCCACTTATTTACAACAAATCATAGCATAAAGATGCTTGAAGTTCCTTACATGTATCTTGGTTAAAATTACAAACAGACCTCTAATTCTATCAAATTGGATTTTTTAATCCCAAACAAAAATATTTTTATAAAGGATAGAAAAGTGTATACTGGAAATTGACATGGAGCATGTAAACAACATAACACTTTCACCATTGCTACTTAGATTTGCTTGTTTGGCAACGAGAATTTAATTCACAAATGTATACATAATACTGGATTTGCAATATTTTCCTTAAATCCTTTTTTGTTTTGACCCAAATAAGTGTCATGGAATAAAAGATTACTTAATGTGTAGTCTTTTTGAGACACTCTTGAAGTAATCTTTATAGCTTCATTTGTGTAAGCTCTTACACTCTGCTGTGTAATAATACTGAAAATTCCAAGTCTAAAAATGAGATTTTGCAATAGTTTGTTCTTCCCTACAAAAAAAAAAAAAAAAAAAAAAAAAAAAAAAAAAAAAAAAAGGACTAAATATTTGGACAAAAAGTAATTAAAAATCTTACTTTTTTTTCCTTTTTAATCTAGGTAAAGGTTTTTCTTAATTCTGATGAAGTATCATATAAAAGTGTGTGTATGTTTTGGGATGGCAACACCCTCTCCATAATGAGTTACTGGGGGACGTTTCAATTATGCGTTTTTCACCAAATAATTCCGGGTGCAATCATTCCAGCTAGGTTATGATTGCTAGATGAACTGGACAGAGCTTGAGCCCATCGTGGCTGTCAGATAAACTGCTTGAGGAGAAAAGGGCTCGAAGTGTGGAAGCAGAAGCGCTGCCATCACTCCGCAGCTTGCCTCCATGTTTTGACGTTGCTTTCAAATACCGTTGGATCGCGTCCAGGAGCAAAGCAGTACAACAGCTGGTCCCAATTACTCTAACTACAGTGTGCCTACAAGCACAAATGGCCAGTTTTCTAATTTGGCTCTCTGGTTTAATGAATTAGTTATTTAATAATTTGACAGGAATCCCAGTGTTGTGTTTAGCTGCTTGCTTCTGTTTAATCTTCTCCTAGTGGCTGTGTCCATACAGTTCTGCTGCAATCGCTGGCCGCTATTGTGAGTTATGTAGATGAGAAAGCAAAATGCGTTGGCAACACACGGCGTAGAGTTGTTGTTCTTTTACCTCAAAAGGCCTACAATCTATTACTTGCTAAGTTCTTTACTAAAAAGAGTTATCACTTAATACAGATAGGGATAGAGATTTTTGGCCATCTTCTTGTCTCTCAGGAAGTTTAAATAAAAAAAAAAATCTGAAAGGCACGCATTCTACTTATTTTTACACATTCATCTACTTCATGGGATTTGTAGGAAAACAATATTTTCTGGGGCTTCTAGAGAGTTGCAGAAAAATGTAGCTGCATGAGCACAAGTAGGAACTTACTCATGCAAGTGGTGTAGAACGATGCACAGCTGTCACAGTGGGATAAGGAGACATCGACGTCTCCACAGATGAGAAAAGGTGTGTGTGCTATGAGCATACAACATAGACCTGCAAAGAAATGGTCCCAAATATACTGAAAATTAGAATATCCACCTATTTTCTCTCAAAACTTTGCTTCTAATAAATCACCAAGGGGCGATTATTTAGAATCTCTTTGTGATTTATCAGAAGGGGTTTTAGTTACCAAGCAACCAAAACCTGTTAATTCATAGTGCAAGATTATGAATTCCTGCTGACTGGTAAGGGGGAGTAGGAACTGAAGGATGCAGCTTGTGGAAAGTGGGGGAGAAAAACTGTTTTGAAATGAGAAAATTTTTTTCAATGTCACAGCGATATAAAAGGAGCAGCCAATTCACATTCTTTTTGCATTGTATTGCAATGAAAACACTCGTTCACGAGGCCCCTGAGCCTCTGACTACAAAAAGCCTTGAAGGAATTGAAAGTGGGGTGGGGAGGGGTGTTTATCTGTACTTACCCAATGTCTCCTGCAGCGGGGCACTCTGGGTGAGTTCATGTTCCTCCAGTACCATAAAGTGAGGAAAACAGAGCAGGGAAGGTGGGAGTTCATGCTGTGGCTGAACAAGACTTACTGGGCTAAGCTGATCTGACACCATTTACTGACTGGGGACTTTGCCTGTAAGATTATCAAAATTCACTCGAACCTTAGGGATTTGCAGATGAAAGATTGAAATAGGTGGGTAATATGACACCACGCCTTCATGGCATGTAGTTCTTGTGTTGAAGTTCACAAAATGTAATTCGAATGATGAAGCTTGAATTTAGTGTCTCTTCATTTTAGAGACAATAAGAAGGATGTTGTGCAGTGTGAAAGTCAGATTTTGCGCAAACCATGAGCTGGAAGCACAGAAAAGTCAATGGCAAACTCAATAACAGATCACATTACAATCCGAAAACAACTGAGAACTGGTTGCAATAAGGAAGAAAATTATTTCCTCAGCAACACTTTTTTTCTCTAAAGAAAATACATAAATATAGTCTCTCTAAATATGCCACAATACTAGTAGTAGTAGAAGTAGTAGTAGTAGTAATAATAATAATAATAATAATAACAATAATAATAATAATCACTTAGCCAGCAGTAAAAATGAACAATTATTCCCACAGTTGAATTGGGACAATTTTTTTTCTTTATTTCCAGTTCTCCAAAACCAGGTGCCGATAGTTTCAAATTCCTTTCAACTTTCTTAGTGCCCAGTGGAAAACAAATATTGACCATTTATCTCAAATTAACTCTAGATTATGGAGGTGTTCAAGGCCAGGCTGGACTGGGGCTATGAGTGAAATGGCCTATTGGAAGGCATCCCTGCTGTCAGAGACTGAAATGTTTCATGCTTTAAACATTGTTATGAAGGAGTTTTGCCCAGTATAGCAAAGACTGTATATTTATCCATTGGATTCTGTGTGGTTTGGGGGGACCCTCACCACCAGGAAGACCAGCTGGAGAGGATCAATGGAGCATCACTTGGATCCACAGAGTGGTGATATTTTCTTCAACGTGTTTCTGTCACTCTCTTTCTGCCCCCCCCCCCCCACCTCTTTTCTATTTCTCTTCCTTTTTTTCTCTCTTTTTTCTCTCTTTCCTTATAATATTTACTATCAGATAAAACCCATACTATAGACTTTGGCATATGGTTTCTTTTGTACCTTAATTCAGGCAGAGGCATTTCAAGCAAGCTTAAAAACTGGACCGTAACACCTGCCCATGGCAGGGATCTGGAACCAGATGATCTTTAGAGTCCCTTCTGACTTAAAACATTCTATGATTTATCCGTGAGCTGTGTTGGTTATGTGTCCTAACTAATGTTTTACCTGAAGTTTTGCAATTATTTAAACCTGCATTTTTGAGTGATTTGAGAGGCCTTACAGCAAGCTTGGCAGTGGGCAAGGCTAGATAAAAGAAATAGAAAATGCTAAGTGAAAACTTCATCTCTTGTCTGTCAAAGAGTTTCCATGGCAGCAGGAGCATGGTAGGGTTAAAAAGGGAATAAGGCCTGCTATACAGCTCTCCTGAGCTGAAGAAATGACCTCACACAGCATGCAGCTGCTCAGGACTGGCAATGGGCTCCTCTTTAACTGAGCTGAAATGCACTCCTGGAAGGAAATGATTCCCAAGTGCTGCCCATGGAGACTGCAGCAATTATTGTGTGAATGCAGTGTCTACCAGGAGCATGTAGCACATCCACACACCACAGACTGAGGAGAGCTGCTTCTCATGGCACAGGAAGCTCAAAAGTCTCTTTTTCACATGTCTTTCTTGATTGACCCCTTTGGATAAGAATGCAAATTCTCTCCTTTCCATCATAACAATGTTATCACCAAAGGTTCGTGTAGAAAACATCTGACTTACAGCAATGTCCATATAAATGAGATTTATCAGAGCCTGAAACTAATATTGGAACTGATGCTCTATTGACCCTCTGTTTCTGTGTAAACATTGAAAGAAATTCAAGACTTATACAAAGGAGGTAAAATGATATAATTTCAGATTAACTGGCCTTAGGATCAAGACTTAAAGTGCAATCTAAAGAATTCTGTTGGTGAGGCTCTATATTCCCTTTGGGGGAAAAGAAAACCCCATATGGAAGTGCCACATAACAGAAATATTTCTAGAGCAATTAAAATAATGAATTAGAGCTACACGCAGAGGAGCTGGAAGCATTTGTTTAGGAATAAACATTTTTTTTCCCAAGGTAAACACATTTTTCCAGCAACTGTTTTCTTTTAGAATGGGACTAAAAAATTATTTTGAACATGTGGACTTTATTGTGGAAAAGTAAATTTTTATGCAATGGTGATTGGGCCACTTGTCAGTGACTTCAAAGCAGGGTTTGCTGACCACAGTGTGGTCCAAAATGTGTTCAGATAATCTACATTTTTATTTGACTAGGACACAAAAGCATTTTTCTTGTGGCTTTAGCATAAATATAAAGTTGTCTTACGTAAAGTGCCCTCTTTCATTTTTACTAGCTCTTGCTTAAATGCATATTAAATAAAGCTGACTGTAAGAAAAAAAAAATGATGAAACAGCGTATCATCCAGCCATCAACACAAGAACATCTAACAATGATTGCCCAGATAAGCAGTTTAAATTCAGTTGTTATTGCTATGATTCAATCCTACACTGGCGATTCCTTGGGAAGAATTCAAATTAAGCTACAAGGGTGTTGTTGGAAAAGGAAGTTATTTGAATTTTAAAGATTCTTAACAATTTGTAATTATTACCAATAATTACAAAATATTTGTAATTACAGGAAAATTTTCTATGGAGAGCAGTTAATGTTGATTTTTAAAGTTACAGATTATATGGAGCTGCTCACAGATATATATCACATAAAACTATCAAAATAAGTCACAGGTTAAAAACTGAATTCTTTCTTTCCTATCATAAGGAATTCTTGTGGGGTTTAGTTCTTCAAAGTGGTAATTTGTAAGTTCCTAGTAGAAGCTGCTCATTTGGTTGAAAGCAAACAAAAGATCTTTCAGAAAGCCTAACACCCTATCTGTGAAAAGTCAAGGGTAAATTTAATGACAAATTAAGACTGCATTATGCTACACAAGATTTAGGGAAATAGTTTCTGAGCCACCATCAGTTTTCTTAGGTATGGCTACCAATATTTCACTGGGAAAATTATAGAATGCAATTTTCCCAATGACTTCAAGAAGAAAAAGTTTGTGGGTTGTTTTTTTTTTTTGGTTTTTTTTTTTTTTTAAAATCCCAAACAATAGCTTAAGTATTGATTTTTACTTTATTTGACTAAGAATTAGGCTTTTAACTGAATCTAAATATTAAAAAAAAAATCCAAATTTTAAAACAACATAGGTGAAATTCAATTCTCAATAGAAACACCTCAATATATATTGTGTATCCATGTTTAACAGCCTAGGTTCTTGCTATGTCTTTGGTGATATTCAACTAACAATTGACAGAAACCATACATGTGATTCAAAATTAACTCATAGTGATCAATGTCTGCATTGATCTCAAATGAAGCATGAAAGATTTTTTTTTTTTTTTTTTTTTAGTAGACTCAAATCTGAAATAAAAGCACTTAAGGTTTTCATTCAAATCAGAAAAGCTAGAGACTAGGAAAAATAGTTTTGCCCTGTATGTACATTATGTACATTCTGGGTTTACAGGTGGCTAGCAATGGTTTACATTCTGTACTGCTGGCCCTTCTGTAGCGATTCTTTCATTATTCTCTTGTACAAGTTACTTCCCTTGTTTATAAAAATAACAGGGCAACACCAAAACACACTGAAGTTTCTAAAAAGAACATTAATTTGCTATTCTGTTGCTAGCTTCAGATGCTCATGGAATCCATGGTTTGCAGCCTTGGAATTACTGTCAATGTTGGTGCTTTGAAGCATCCCAAAATTCTACTACCTTGTTCTTCTTACTTCTAAAATTCTTTCTCTGCGTCTCTTCTGGACCTTTCCTGGTGCTTTTTTGTTTGTTTCTTAATAAGACAGACAGAACCAGAGGATTGTTTTTGTTGGAAAAGACCTCTGAAGTCCTTGAGAGATCAGCGAGCCTTTCAAATCACCACCTTGCCAACAAGACAATGGCACTCAGCGCCACTTCCAGTCTTCTCTTAAACACCTCCAGGGATGGTGACTCCACCATTTCCCTGGGCAGCCCGTTCCAATCTTTAGTCACCCTTTCTCTGTGAGGAAATTACTCCTGATGTTGAACCTGAACCTCCCTTGGCACAGCTTGAGGCCATTTCTTCTCCTCCTGTCACTTGTTACCTGGGAGAAGAGGCCACTCCCCAACTGGCTACAGACTCTTTTTAGGGAGTCTAGAGAGGGATAAAGCCCCCCTGAGCCTCCTTTTACCCAGGATGAACACCCCCAGCTCCCTCAGCTGCTCCTTGTGCTCCCTCAGACCCTTCCCAGCTCCATTGCCTTTCTCTGGACATGATGCAGTCCCTCAAATTCTTTCTTGCAGTGAGGGGCCAGAACTGGGCACAGCACTCGAGGTGTGGCCTCAGCAGTGCTGAGGGCAGGGGGACAATCCCTGCCCTGCTCCTGCTGCCCACACCATGGCTGGTGCAAAAGACCTCTCCCCACTTCACTGAAATAAATTGATACCCTGACGTACGAAGGATTAGCAGAATAGATAATGTGTTTAGAGGACAGCTTATTTAAGATGCAATTCCTTACTACATTTAGTTGTACCTTTCCTTCCATTGTTCCAGGTACTAAATGATCATGCAGAGATTGACGGAATTGGCCTGGGCTATTCAGAGAAATAGAGTTTCTGCTGGTACTGTGGTATTGCTTAAAAAGCCATAGTCATTTGCAAGTTTTCAATTAGTTGTGTTATGCAGGAGGCTTTTTTGACAGGACCACTGAAAAAAACTTGTTGCAAAACAACACAGAAGGAGCAATGCCTCCTGACACTGCTGTCATAAATATTTAAGTTTTTAGATATAAGTTTCTAGCTCCATTTTAGATGTCCCAGGATATTCCACCTGGCTGCCAGATGTTGTTCCAGATACAATGAGTCTCGTGTTTTCCTCTGTGCTGAGGTCTAAAAGAAGTTAGAACATCTCAACCAGCACAAAACACCTATATTTAAGGAGATAAGTTTGTCCTATGTATATTAATACCCAGCTTTTTAACAGATAGATAGAGAGATAGATAGATAGAGAGATAGATAGATAGATAGATAGATAGATAGATAGATAGATAGATAGATAGATAGATGGAGGGATACCTTATTGCATTGCAAAGTCTACTGTCACAATCTCTTAACCCCCCTATAAAAAACAAAAAACTTTGACCTTCTGTGAGGTTAGCTTAAGATAGTCCCCAAATTTTCAGAGGCAAGCTGTGACAAAAGACATCAGCTGTTGCTCTTCCAAGTGAAAAGATGGTGCTGGAAGAATCAGAATTGATGTTGCTCTTACCATGAGTTTAACCACCTCAGCGCATCATCTCTCACCACAGTTTGGTCTTCTGCCAGAAGTCATTTTATTTCAAAACAAGAAGGCCAGGAAGATCCAGAGACATAACCTCGCCTCAGATCTGAATTTTCATCTCCTGAATGGTGTTTTCTGGTTTCTTCCAAAGTCATTCTCACAACATCATTTGGGAATAATGAATAAAAGCAACTGGAATGTGGTACTTTATCCAAATCGCCAAAGCCAAGTGCATTGGTATTTGGAGTCCTGCTTTGCACTTGTCTCTGTGTTAGCTTTGAGTTACCACCTACTTTTGAAAGGAATTGTTTCCTGAAGATCATATGGTGAGGGTCTCCAGAGCTCATTAAATATAGATATCAAAAATGAAACCTTAATAATTGCTAATAAGGAGGTAACAATAATTATCCCTTCAGAGGACTGTCTGGTGAGATGAGAAAGACTTGCCTGGTATATCCTTTGGATTTTATCATACATTGCATAATACCTGTTTTCAATACTGTTACAACAAAACTGCCGTGCATTCCATTATCTACTGCCCAAATATCAGGAAAGAACAAGCCCCTCCATGTAATAGTCATATCTATGAGAAGAGAAAGAAATTAAATCCTGTCACTGTGCTAATAGCATCTTGGCTTCCAAAGAGATGATGAGCACACCACATTTGAAAATGTCATGTGTATATTTCGGGGTGATTGGTGATACCTGTGTCAGCATTGCTGCAGCAGAGAACCTCATAGCTCAGGAAAATTGAGGGAAAAAAACACTGCACATCATTTTCCTTTATGAATTCTACTAAATATGCAACTCAGAACATTTCCTGCTTTTCTCCAAAATGTATGTACTTTTCCCAAAACATAGCTTTGGAAGAGCAGCTAAATATCTTTTGTCTTTATAAAACTCTCCTAATTACCTGCTCTTCAATGTAGCTATGAAAATTTGCCAATAATATGCTTTTTTTTTTTTTTTTTTTTTTTTTTTTGCTATGCATACCTTTATATCAATCTATTTATATCAATTTATTTAATATGCTGCACATCTAACAGCATTCAAGGCTTACCAGGCTGCTTCGTGCTGCTTGTTTATTCATCAGGATAAAATTTAAATATGCTACTTCTAATACTTTTTCTCTGCTGCATGCTCTGGAACTTATTAGTTTTGTGTTTCTGAGGTATTTCCTGAAAAAAAGAGGCAGAGCTACGACACTGCAGAAAAGTCCTGGGCTTTCTTTCTAGCTAAATATGAACTATTTGTGAATAACTGGGACAGTATGGCAGAGACCTCTTTGTAACTCTGGCTTGAGAAAATAAGAGCTATAGATAAGAGAAGTTCTCAGGGTGTCAGTGGTGGTGGTGGTGTGTGCAATAGATGGTATTTTTTTTAATTGAGATGTCCAGAAATCATGTTAATTTGCAATAATGGCTGAGAGAAACAGTCTCTGATTTCAGCTTTGGCTGCAACCATTTCCTAATTAATTTGTTGTTGACTTGCTTCTGCTTCTTTTCATCATCGTGTCCGCTATCTGAACATTTTAACGTCCAGAGCAGGTTTTACAGGCAATTCTGCTCACTGAATCCTAGGCTTATCAGCTAAAATGTTCCCACTGCACTGCTACATGAAATGCAATATTGTTTACAACAGCTCTTCCTTGGAACCCATATGAGCAGAAAAAAAAAATTGCAATCAGGGAAAATTAAATTCTGTACGTAATACAGGTTCAGAATTTGTACCTATGAATTTTTTGTCTGACAGCAATTTCCTTACAGCTCAGAATAATTGAAATGCTTCATGTTCCTTAAGATGCTCTGGAGCTACTCTCTGACCACACAGGCTGAGACCCCAAATCACTTTATCTTCTTATTCTAATTCTTACTTCTGTAATCAAAGGAAAACAACATTTCACATGGCCTATATGAACAGTCACATTTAGAAAAGCAAGCTGAAATATTAAACATTTGAATGTCAGATGCTCACTACAAATGCTCGTTTTAGTCCAAAGATTAAAAAATGTAAAAGGCCATGCCAAATTGAAGTAACTTAAAAAATATTTGAAAATATTCCACTAACAGAATGAGGCATTTGGTTTTAATTTAATGCATAACCACATGTGTATTGAGCAAGACTGAATCCACCTAAATATAAAAAACAACAAAGAAACAGCATTAGAGGTTTTGAGACAAAATTATGGAACCCATGTAAATTTTTCTTTCAGTTCTGTATGCATAACATTTCAAGTCTATCTGTATAATTTATGGTATATACCCTGGTTTCAATTTATCTAAACACAAGGTTTGTTTCATAAACATCAAAGATAATGAAAATGCCTTTTTAATTAATCTGTTGGAATCTACATGTTTATTCCACATTAACTTCCTTTATTTGTCAACTTCACACATGAGCAATGACCCCTCCTGTGCTGTCTCTGCTTAATGTCAAAGCAGGAGGGAATAATGTTTATAACATTAGCTGCATTCTCTCACTGATGTCTGGCAATTAATGCTGCATCTGGAATCAGAAAACTTCAAAATGTCTTTCATTGCTACCTGTCTGGGTGGCAGGGAGGAAATGAAAAGAAGCTTTTTTAATTCTTGTCACATCTAGTTGCAGGATTTACTAGCAACACACCTTGTTCCAGTTACATGGAGTAAGATTATACCAAAGCTGCTGGTCTGTTTTCAGAAGAATTGTTACAATTCCTGAGAGAAATAGCTGTGAGTAATAGAAATTTTAGTAGAAATGAGTCTGTTAATAGCTAGGAAAAAAATTGCTACAGCAGGATAGACCTGCGGCGTCATAGTTAAAATTTCAAGCAGGGTAGATGAATTTATGACTTAGAGCAGGGAAAATGTATTGAAATAAAGTTCTTCTAATTCAAAACTTACCTCCCTATGATTTGCCCCATCTTATGCTTTTGCTGAGAGTTCCCATCATCAGGCTGTTAGACCAGGGAATGAACCTCTCTTTTAAGTCACTTTATGCTCAAGCCTCAGTGTATCTCAGCTAATCCATGCAATGAGGTAGGAGGTAGAAGATTTCACACTTCCCTGCTACAGCTTGGCAGAAACCATTTTACCCACTGGGACCTAATCTGAAGACTTGAGGCATCGAGAAAGGCTGAAAAAGAAAAAAGAGGGTGCTTGAACGTCACTTGGATGAAGCCCTTGAGTTGGGTGCTATCCAGATTTTCAGGGAAATGTTGAATCTGTTTTCTCTTGTTGTTAGTGTCGTTGGGTTTACGTAAGTAGCCCTGGTATTTGAGGTGTTAAAACAATCCAACATCCAATCCAAGTGAGATATTGCTGTGGTGGTGATAGGTAATCTAGCGTGCCTTTGGTATGTCAAGAGATTGTCTACTTCTCCAGCTAAATATTTTCAGTTTTAACTTGTGCTTGTTTAAAAAAAAAACAAAAAACAAAAACCCTCCCAAAGATTACATTTTTCTACATATTGTCTTTAAACAAAATACACACTACAATTCTGTTGTTTTGGTAAAAGGAAAGGGAAGTAACAATTATCCTTTGTGCTCTTGAAAAATGGACATTGACATTTCCCAAAACACCTACTTTAGCCCCACACGGAACACAGCACACCGTGAAGGAAGGTATGGGCTAAATCCCAAACCGCAGTTCACTGGGATGAGTACAGAAATTCCTGGTTAGCAGACAGTGTGATGTGACTGATGTGCCCACAGAGATGCAAACATATAAAGCCAGGAATGCTGTCTCAAACCTTGAGCCAAAACGGATGTGCTGCCATAGCCTGAGCACAACAGCCGTGGTATTGACTGAGTTACATCCACAAACATGGAAGATGTACATTCTTGATACCACTGATGATCAGTCTTTAAATAAAAGAAGTCTAAGAATAGATACGGATTAGATACAGATTAGATAGATATAGATATAGATATAGATATAGATATAGATATAGATATAGATATAGATATAGATATAATATAGATATAATATAGACAGATATAGATTAGATATAGATGATCTAGACAAGAGGAAACGGGGGGCAATTTTCAAAGAGATACTTAAATTTTGGTGGAATTCAAGAGGAAATCAGTAATGTGTGGCTGATATTTACAAGAGCACTGATGGTTCTAGAGCCCAAAGCTACTTCCATCTTTAAAGCTGCAGGGATTAATGATGCTTCCTAACAAAATATTAAATACCTTCATATCCAAGATTCTGGGTTTGGGCGAAGATATTTGCTTTATCTGGTATTTGAAACGGTGCTTAGATTTGCCAGAACATGATTTAAAAACTTAAAATTGTGCAAGACCCGTAGTTAAATGCAATACAAATGTTAAAATGGAACAAAAAAAAAAGTCAAAAAACCAGATGACAGATTTCCAGATTTCTGGATCCCTAAGCAGCCCCAACTGCTGTTCTGCTGATAAAATATCCACACCCCGCTGAGTGGACATGAGCTACGTAAACAGATGTTCTTAAAGAGAAAAGGAAATGTTGAATAGCTGACTTATTTTGTTGCAGTGCTGCTCTGCCTGACGGTTAGGGGTTTAAAGGGTGGTAGCCGTGACCAGAGAATCCAGGCAGGCTTTAAGCGCAGCTAAATCCAATAGAAACTCTCAACTTTACTCTTTTGCCCTCGAGATGGCTACAGGTCAATAGCTATTTTCTGAGTTATTTGGGGATAATCAGAAAAGCATGTGCAGATATTGAAAGATTAAATTTGTATCTCTAGAACTGATTCAGGTACTTTTAAAGAGATATTCCTTTTTTTTTTTTTTATATTATTGTTTAAAATGGCACTACGGCTGGCAAATCTTGCTGACTTCTGAATGAAATTTAACTCTTTGTTGCCTTTCAGTGGACTAAACAGAGGTATCCCGAGGCACAAGGAAAAACCAGGATATTTATTATTTAGCCAATCAATACTGCTGTGCTTTTCTACAACTTTGTTGTAATAAAATGCAGTGTTGCCTTATAAATATAACAGACACTGCCTTGCTTGCTTGCCAAAGATAGGATTTATTTCAGTTTGAAAATAGATTCCTATTTTTTTTTTTTTTTTTCTTCTTCTTATAGCAACGCCTACTTTTAGAGAAGGCAAACCAAATTACAAACACGTTCGGTCTCAATATTTCAGAAACGCAGCAAACCTTATCGTAGGCAGCCCTTAAACCTACTCCAGGAGGAAACCCGTACTGAAACGCCCCATCTCGCTGACCCTTACAGTAGAATTTGGTCATGCCTTTCTCTCTTTTTTGTTTAACTAGGGGAGCCCTAAGTGGTTGCAGCAGTACAGCGTGTATTCATCCTGCCACACAAAGCCACTCCGGAGTGCGTTTAGCAAAGCCTAAAGTCTCGGGGAGGGCGAGGGGCAGACAAAGCCCAAGCTGCGCTTTGAATACAAATGCTGAAAACTTTGTCAGCGTTTTAAAATTAAGTTTCGACTATTCATATGTTAAGACTTTAGGGAGATGAATTAGGACAGCTGAGAAACTGATTACAGCCTCACGCTGCATTTTTTCACTTCGCTGTTCACATAGCCAGGCTGACACGGCCCCTGCTGAAATACTTCCATCTCGTGATACATGTATCAAAAACGAATAGATAGGATGGCTGATTTTGTGTCTTTCTTGTTCTGCCACATGCTTTTACTTTGAACCACATGTCATTAATAGAGCTAATGGGATTTTGGCGTGGAACCAAAGGGGTGGGAGGGGAGGGAGGGGGGTGGAGGGAGATGGATGGGAGCGAGATGAACTACTGAGAGGAGCACTGCTGCCTTTCTCTACACTAGAGCAACGTCAGGTTTATTAGGCTTCCCTTTAGTCCTTCCTGACAGGACTGGAGGCACTTCTCTATACTTGTATGTCTCATGCATTCATGAGCCTCTTTGACACTATTGCATCTTTTGTTAGCGCTGAAAATGCAGATCATTGCTCTCCCCTTCCTTCAGCTGCCATATGGCATTGTGGAAAGGAGCCCACAAAGGAAGGAGAGGAAAATGGGGGGGAAAAAAAAATAAAAAAAAGAGGAGGGGGGGGGGAAGAAGAAATGAAACTACCAGCAGATGAAATTGATTTATTTTCACCGTTAGGGAGCAGGGGGATGGATGGAAGCCTTTTGGAATACGAAACCTTCTCTCAGAGCAGGCAGGCAGGCCGCCTGCATGGCAGCTCTGGTACATGTTATTTTTTTAACATGGCTTGAAAATAGAAGCACCATTGTTTTGCTTAACTACTGTAACAAATTTAAATGAAACGGAATGCATCATCCTAAGTAAACTGCCAAAGTTGTAGCCTTCTATATTTCCTGCTGCCTGCAAGAGGTAAAATCCATGTAAACCCAAATGCTTCATAGGTGTAACAGTCTGGCATCACTCTGTATTTTTCTAAAAACCCTCAAAATAACTTTGGTCTAGTCTGCGTCTTGCGGTACTAAACCCTTCCTAAAGTAAGTAACAGTTAGAGCACTTTGTATAATTGCTTTAAAAACAAACCAAAATTGTATTGGAGAGAAAGAAGCTTCGTGTTTCCATTCTTTGGTTAGTTTCCTGTGGGGTCCTTGCTTTATGAAACACCAAATAAAATGTTTAAAAGAAAGGCAGTGCAGCATGTGCTGTGTATTAGCTGAACTTGATATTCTTGTTTACTCCACTAGGAGTATATATTCCCTCCTCATATAAAAAAGCACAACTCAGGCTGGATATAAGGAAATAGTGTTTTTCTAAATAGGTTTTACGAAATTAAAAACTTAAAACATTACTTAGGTTAATGTAACCATATTAATGACTTTTCTTCCTCATTCTCCTTGATCTTTTAAAGTGGATGTCAATAAAGAGGTGGCTTTAAATATTTCCATTGTGTCAGAAAAATTTATATTCTGTATTTTCTGGGGTTTGCTCACAAGATCCTGTTCAAGAACTTATATAGTATCATTTTAAATTCATGGAATTAAGTTTGCAGTTTGTTTTCAGTAATCTTAAAACCAGGTTAGTGATAAAGAATGTCTCTTAACCGAGAATTGGATGCACAGATTCTACAGTTAGTTCACTCATATTTGGAACAATGTTTTGGTGTAATTGCTTGGAAGGTCCCTTTTGATGCAATAGTTTACTTCTGTGCCAAGTTCTGATCTTTTGGATGTGTGATTTGGGCTGCTTCTTGGGTGATTTTGTGTGTGTGTGTGTGTGTGGGCATGAATATATTCCTGATGAAAATAATACACCCTTCAATTTGTTCCATTTGCAAATGTCTAACCACAGACCTTTCAAGGAAACAAAGCCTGTGACAGGTATTGGTGGTTGTACACGTTGCACTCCTGCAGAAATTAGACGTTTAAGATTATTTGCAAGAATGAGGTTTAATTGCTGTCTCTACATAGCTGTGCTGAAAGTGCTAGTTTTTCTAGACTCTACGTGGAAAATGGAGTTTTTCCCATTCCTCCTTTCCTGAATGTGACCTCAGCCCTGCCAATGACAGGAAAAAAGACAGAGGCAAGCATCTTCCTTGCATTTGTATGCTGTAGTCTTTACCAGGTCTCTGTTCCCCTGTTCCATTGAAATATCTGCCCAAGACCCACTGCACTTGCAGCTCACAGAATTTCTATGGGTCTTCTTCACTACATCCTGGCGTTATTTCAGATATTGTCCATGAGTGAACCTGGGTATGTCGACTGGTAAGTGGTCGTGGAGTTCCTGAGCAGGTGTAAGCCTTGTGTTTCCATTTTATGCTGTGATTAGGTGAACAGGTCTTTCAGGAAAGCTTCCAGTTTAACTTATTAGTGCTTCTTAGTTCATGAGAATGGATCTTACTGATGCCTGAGAAGGGTGATGAGGAATAGACTGTCTTTTGGTTTTGGCTAAGGCAATGACTCAAGTCACAGAATCACTAAGATTTTATTACATGAGCTGGCACAGACTCTGGAGCCTTCTTACTATAATAATGTTTACACTGTGGAATTGACCAGAGTGTTGGGCCCAGATTTGATTGCCTTGAAGCTTGGAGCTGTTTTATTCATAACTCACACACACTCTGTCAGCTGCAAAGTGCTCATGAATATTTTCTCATACAGATGGATTTTATTCCAAACTTCTACAATTTCACACAGGAACTGGCTTATTCATTACATTCATATTGAATAATGCTTTTGTCATTTGGTAGAACAAGGAACATATTGTGACTATCAAGGAATAATCCATACCTTGATAATTATGCGTGGTAACTGTTCATCAGCTTTTGTTACTGGTCTGAAAGCAACTCAGATAAAATCAGAGTTTGTTCATGAATGAAAGAACAAACTCTATGGCAAATGTTAGTCATAAAAATAATCTACTATTACATTTAAAAAGTCTTTGTGCATCATCAATAAACAAAGTTTAGAAAATATTTTGTTTATAGTCCTCATCCATTCAAAGTTTTATTTGATGTTCCTTATGGCATAGGGAGCAGGACTGACAGAGGAGACAGTGTGAACAAGAATGAACATATGCTTATAATATTCTCTATGGGAAGACTGGGCATGGCCCCAGCCCTAAACAACTGCTTTTGATTTTGTTATAACTTTCTTTTGTGTCAGTTTTCCTCAGAAACAATGAAGCTGCCCGCTTCAAGGGTAAAGCACAAGGCACTAGGAGATCATATTTTGAGCAACTTCCTCCTGGCTAGAGAATTCCCTTCTAAATGTATGACAAGTGTGGTTACACATTTCACTCTTTTCAAAAGAGGACATAAAGCTTACGTCATTTGTTTAATCTTCCATTTAATGTCACAGTAAAAAACCTTCACAGTTGAAAAAAAAGAACATGAAAGCACCAGTCCCACCAGTAATTTTAGAGAAAGATGGGGCTACACCAAACCCAACACCTGTATGTCTCTGGTATGGAAATGTTCCTTTGCAGTATAACTTGGTGCTGCTTGCATGGTTAATTCCAAACATCAGTTCTCGAAAGGCATCTCAGGAGGAAGACGTTGTGCCCATCTGAAGACCACACATTGACTAAAATCAAACATCCCGTTTTTGAGGGAGAAATTTAAATCTCATAGTCCCTACATGGAAGAAAATTCTCACAAATTAATTTTATGCTAAGCAAAATGATGAATAGTCAAAACTTTTCTATTGAGAATATACAGTTAACACTTTGGACTGGCAAGCAAACACAGCTTTATCCTGACTATCTTTTAAAAACACTCCAGACACAGAAGAAAAGGGGAGAGTAAGGATTTTTGAATACCAGACTCTCCTGACTGAAGGTTTTTTACATTAATCGCTGGAAGAAACACAAAACCTGCACTGAGCAGAAAGGAGAATGTATGACCTGATCTCTCAGTTTCCTAGACATTCATGCTCCAGTTAACTATTTCCCTTATGCAAAGTGAGACAACCACAACAGGAGAAATATTCACCTCCTCACAGCAATTATAGATATTCCTTGGAGAAATGGGTTTGCAGGGTGAAGAGAATATTATATACAGGGTTCTCACCCCTCCCAGAATGATTTAGCAAATGAATAAAACAAAAATGTTTTAAAGAAAACAGCTCCTGTAGTTTTTATGAATGGTACAAAACAAATAATATTGTGGCATTGCCCTTCTAGTGACATATCAGACCACATAAGTTTTCTGTCATCTAGAGCTTTTTAGTTCACTTAATCTCAATAACTTTGGAGCTGGTTTTATAATTTTACTGAAATACTAGCACACAAAAAAATCAAACTATAGATTATGTTGCTGATAAACATTTATGCTACTGTCTACATAAAGAGAGACAACATTCCAACTCCTCTTGTGTGCCTTTATATCTTATTGAGTTGTCATAAATTTTTATGCTCATTTCAGTGAGTTGAAGGACTGACTTGCAAATTCAAGATGTTATCTTGTAAAACTGGACCTCTGAGTTCAGATATGCTCTGAATAGGTAAAATGTACAGATTGTGTAGAACTAGTTAGGTTTAATCAAACCAAATGAAACTAAAGCATTTCAGAAGATATTAACAAAGCAAGGTCTAAGAAAATCTTATCATTTTTGCTTGTAAATGTTTGGCAGTATGCATGTAAGGGGTTAATTTGAAATCCTATTATATCTGAATGGGGTGTAGAAAAATGGATCCAGGAATTATTGTCTGGTTTACGGTAAATCTCTGTCTAGTGTATACAGAAAGGGAGAGGAGTATATGTGTGTGGAGGGGGAATGAGACTAAATGAGGATTGGATCAATAAGCTTTGGATAGATCCTGCAGTAGGTAAATTTAGCATGGATTGAATGATTATAGATTATACCAGGAATGTCCTGGATAGGGACTCCTGCTTTTATTTATCTATTTTTAATGGATATTGTACCCATTGTACCCACTTACATGTAAGTTTATTTTCTCGGTGAGCAACACTCATCTTCTTTCTTCACTTCTGCTAGTTTGTTTGCTTTTTAAAATCTTAGTATATTAAACCACTCCAGAAAGTACTTTGGAAGTGGAGATCTTGTGGACCACAGGGTTATTTTTCACTAGACGTTATTTACTTCTGTTTAGCCACTACACTGTTTTTACTGGATGTTAACAGGAAATTTATTGCTGTGTACCTGACAAGGGGACAAAGTGGTCTCAGTGTCGCTTAAGTAAAGGTCCCTCGACACGCCAAAGCTCTCCCCATTCCACCAGAAGTCGTAGGGATTCCATGTTGTAGGCTAAAGTAAGGTTACTAAAAAACCCTTAGAAAATGTAAAGTTCAAGAATGCTATCAAAGGCTCGTTCTGAAGAAGTGCATCTGTTCAAATGCATATTATAAGACAAGTGAAAGTGTGCATTTTCCCCTTTGAATAATTTCTTTTCCTTGGCTTGAATGAGAAGTTTAAACTTCTCTGAGCTTCTCTTACAGTGAGAGGAAGATGTGTTTGTAGGAAGGTGGCACATCTGGCCCACCAGCAAATGACCAGCCAGTATCAGCAAGCAGAAACATGATTTTTGCTTCTGATGCAACTGTTACATCAAAAGATTAACCAGGAAAAAAAAAAAAAAATGACCATTCGAGGCAGGTTTCCGACTTAGCTTCAAGTTTATCCTCCTTTTCTCCTCCGCTGACTGAGGGATTTGTGGTCATCACTGGAGCCTGCTTTAAAAGTCCTGTAGTTTTAATCTTTTGAGAGTTCTGATGCTGAATAGACCTGGAAAGTTTAAAAAGAGGATGAGAATACACCCTGTACCAGCTAAACCTCTGCAAGATATTAAATCATATAGCAGTCAGAGAAATAGAAAAAAACCCCAAAATCATTCACATCTCTTATGATCTGAAATGTGCTAGAGTGGAAAGTGTTGAAAATAACAGGGAGACAGAAATGGTGTGATAAAAGGAATCAATGCTTGAAATAATGTAGAGGTTTTTATTACAATAAATGAAAAACCACGCAAAAACCCCTATAAACTTCCTGTCTTTAAACTGGCCAAAAGAGTTTATCACTCAAATAGCGACATTTTGCTGCTCCCAGTCAGCAGGTTCCATGCCATTTTTTTTTTTTTCTCTCTCCACTGTGCCATTAACTAGGAAAAGCCACCCAGGCTCAAACAGTGAGTTGCATATGGAATCTACACCAGCAATAAAGTCCTTACACCGTTCGTTTGTGTACCCTAATTGTGATATTTTTGCCTTCATGCCAGTGACTCGCAACAGTAAGTGTGAAATCATTGGTATGTCCTTTTCTTCTGCTCGTAGAATGTCTCTCTTTGAGATCATGCCACATACCTGTGTTTGCATATTTTCCTCATAAGTGATATTGTCAGAAGTATTGCCACTGGTGTTGTAGATTAGAACAGCAAATACACAGCGCCGTCATGTAGGTGCTCATTGGATTTGAAAATCAAACCCCCTTGGTTAAAGTTTTTAGGGAAAAAATCATGAAATTCAAAATCATGAAATCAAAAATCATGACATCGAAAATCATGAAATCAAAAAATCACCAAATCTGTCAGGTACTATTAGGAAATATATGTCTACAACTCAAATTTGGGAAGTCCACAGTCTTTAAATCCTTTGAAATGGGGATCCTCTTCTCAAGGAACATTGTTCTGTTGTTGATAAACATCTGTTCCACTGCCAGAGACATGGCACTGAGTCAAACACATGCATGTGCAGACTGAGCTTTGGGTGACTTATAATTGTGAGGAGTTACTTTAAATATTTGTGGTGGTGCTCTGGTGATGCTTTATTGTTGACTGTTTTAGTATTTTTATTTTCCTGAGACTTTAATACCCCATGATGCTGGTCAATTACTGATAGTACTGATATATAACTAAAGTGAAATCATGCACCAGCACATTTGAAATTTTTCTGCCATGGCAAAACCTGAAGAAAAGGACATTTTATGCCTGGGGGAGTCATATTCACTGTCAAAAGAGCTTTTCGTTTGAGAGGTCTGTTGAAACACAAAACATCCACCAAGATACTGCTAATGTCAAAAATTATCTTTAAAACAATTTCAAGAGAGTGTCCTAGGCCTACATCAGTAGTAGGAATATGTGTGTTTTTAAGGAGGGATATAATTTTTTGCACATAATTAAAATATGCAAGGATGATTTGAGAAATTTCAGATTTTTTTATTAAGGATAATCAAAATTTTAGCTACATTACTTGAACAAAAATCCTTATCAACCATTTGTGACAGGATTCTTGAAAAAGACCAAAGAAATACAATACATATAATACATCTTAAGGAAAAACTCAAAAAAAAAATCTTTTTTTTTTTTCTTTCTATCATGCATATCCCTTTTTTCAGTGTTACTGTTTCAAAATGATTTGTCATTGAATATTAGCCCCTTTTACTGTGTATTTGGTCTCAGGTCCCTTCCTTGTGCTGAAACAAAAGCCTTTAGATTTAGCTGTGAGCATGCATACATCTGTAGAATAAAGATGCTTTTGTACCTGAAAAAGGGAGCAAAATGGGAGATTCAATCATTATAAATTTATGCTTTGTACAACCCAGGGAAAGAAAGTACTTCAAAGAATAACACTTTTAAAGCTAATTTTGCTTTATGTACATACCAGCGGTGGAATTATTGTGATCCTGCTGTAATGTCTTGTGGGAAAACATGTGGGATAATGCAACAACCATGAAATTAAAATGGACTACTTCTGTAGAGCGGACCATTATGACGTGGTGCCTTATTTCTCAGAGGGTCCATTATCTCTTCATCACCAGGAAAATCGGGCTCTGCAATGAAGGGCCACAGACTGAGCAGGAGAGGAGGCAAAACAGTAGAGGAAAGGCCATGGGAGAAGAGAGTGTGCCACTGTCACATCTCAGCAGCCTTTATTTAGCGATCTGAATTCTGAAATTCAGCAGCTTTAAAAAATTGTGTCATTTATAAGTGCCAGCTGCTGAAAAAGATAAAGGAAGAAGGTAACCTGTTTAAAATTAAAAAAAAAAAAAAAAAAAAAACACAAAAAAACCAAAAAACCACAAACACACACACACACACACACACACACACACACACAAAAAAAAAAAAAAAAAAAACCAAAAAACCCAAAACCAGCCGCCAAACCTCTGCACCTGAAAGTACTTCAGTTTATCTTCTAGCAGAGCCTTTGAATTTTAATGAAACATTTGGGGAAACTTGTAAATGAAAATGGAAATGTTACTTTCTGAGAAGCTGGCACCTCATGTGAATTATTTAGAGACAACTTATATTGTTTCTACTTTTAAAAAGCTAAGAAAATGTTTGTGTGTTGGGCTTTTTTGACTTTTTTTTTTTTTTTTTTTTTTTTTTTTTTTTTTTTTTTTTTTTTTTTTTGGTTGTCTTAGTCTTAATTGATTTTATTTCCATGTCACTTAATTCCAAATTCCTAATTCCAAAATCTCTTCAAAACACAATAGCTATGCCACATAGCAATTAAAGTACCTAATGTAATAACATCAATGAATTTCTACTGCTCATCTGCAGCTAAGAGAGGAAAATTAAACTCTTTGATAAGCCTGACTGCATCACAGAGATGTGAAAGGGCCGAGATTACAATGTGTCATTTCTGAAATCTTGCCTCAGACATGACCTCAAGTACCCAAAATGCCTCAAAAGACAAAACATGCAAAACTAAAGAACAGTTAGACCAAGAAGTAAAGTCTGTAACTGCAACAGTATCTAGATTTTTTTTAAAAAAATTACTTAATTTATGATTTGCTTATGCTTATTGGACCAATTCTAAACGGCTTCATCAATGATGTTCTAATACTTAAGTAGAAAAAAAATCTACATATCTGGGATATTGCCCAATTTTTAAAATTCCCACTGGTTTGAAAATAGGCTTTATCTCCTGTTTTTCAGACATTTAAAATAAATCTAATCCTAAAACAAGTAGGGTTTCTCTTATTTTTAACTTCCATTTTTATTAATATTTTGATGGAATATATGTATATATATGTGTGTGTGTGTGTGTGTGTGTGTGTGTGTGTGTGTGCACATACATACACCATAAATGAACAGAATTTCTTCAAATGTTGAAGGTAATTAAGGCTGTTATGACCAGGAGGCTGTATTCTGAATGATACTTAACATTTGAAGTATTTTGCAAAAAATGAATGTTTTGTAAGTAAGATCAAAGACGTCACAGACCCGTATGTACCTTATACCTGCTCCATTGGTAAAAACCATTGGAGAAAGGTTTCAAATATATTTAAATTATAGAATTGCAGGATCATTTGGGCTGGAAAAAAACGCTGAGATCATTGAGTCCACCTGTGACTGATCACCACTGTGTCAATTAGACCGTGGCCCTGAGTGCCATGCCCAGTAATTTCTTGAACTCGTTCAGGGATGGAGACTCCACCATCTCCCTGTGCAGCCCATTCCGATGCTTAGCAACTCCTTCCATGAAGAAATTCCTCATGCTGTCCAGCCTGAACCTTTCCTGGTGCAGCATAAGTCTCTTCTCCTTTGTCCTGTCGCTGGTTACCTGGGAGCAGGGACTGACCCCCTCCTGGCCACAACTATTCCCTGTATTGTTTTCATCAGTCTCTTTGCTGGTGCTGGTGCCTGGCTCTAACGTTTGGGCCAAGCAGGGTGAGCTCTCAAAGTAAATCAGTAAGCTGTTTTTGCTTATGTAACTTCTCTCCCCAGCAATGAGGGCCGTGAAGTGCAGCTTCAAAAGCAGTCACACTTGCAGAATCCTCAGGTGGCCTGGTAATTGGAGCTATGGGTTGTTCCTCAGCGAGAGGTGGAGATGGAGAAATGTTGCGTATAGCCCCGAGTTTATAGATTCCCCCGGGTTCCTGTAAGCACTGGGTGGTGTCCTGTCATTTATAGTAGCAAAAAAATTACAGCAAGAATATATATATATTTCTTTAAGCAATTGAGCATAGAACTGTTGTGTTTAAGTGCTTTTTGTTTTTCTGCTTAATAGAAGAATAATAGCAAGGCAAGACAGAGACATAAATGTCCATCCTTCAGAATACATACAATGAGGAAAAAATAAAAGTGCACTCATTTGGGATTTTATTAAATAAGGTTTTCTGATAGGATAAAATTGTAATGTTGTTTTCAACTGAAGAGTGAAACCTTTATGCTTTCCACTTTAGTAAATTATGTCCTGATGAGATTATTTCTCACACATATTGAAAGACCAGTCTCTCGCTTTAGTGAGTAAATTGCCTTATACCACCTGCATACCCCACAGCTTTCTCCTTCATCTTTCCTTTCTATTTTCATATCTGTGGGAATGGAATCTGCTCTTTATATTCAGCAAATATGCCTCCTGCTGCTGCCTCCGCTGCCTTAGATTTAGGCCCGAGTTACCATGCCTATTGCAATGATGCTGAACCATCAAGAGTGTGTTTTGCAGACTGGAGATTCTGGCACAATCCTCCCTAAAACGGGTCATCTCAGTGTCTTCCTTCCAACTCTTTTCTCATTGGATTTTTGGGTTCACATAGACCCATTTAAATGCACTTATGATAGGATACACCAGGATAACTGCTCAACTCAGAGAAGTTTAGATTCATACAAAGATGATCAGAATAGCAGGAATACATGAGCTAATGCCAAGCTGGGAGGATTTTTTTTCCTCTGTTTGACAAGGATGCTCTACTTCTATGACATTTCTAACTAATTATTCCTGTTATAATGCAGATAACATTCCTTGTTCTTTTCACTTTTTATAGGTCAGAGATGTTTATCTTCAGCACCCCGTGACAATGCATGCAGAATAACTGTCTATTTGATTTTTAATGCACTCCGTAGTTACAGTGTCACGAAGGACTTAAACCTACAGACAGAGGATCTGAACAAAGCCTGAGTTTTCAGTGAACCAGAGTTATGCTTAGCTAATGTCAAGAAAGCGAAATGATTGCTCTGTTTTAGATTTACTAAAGGAAGATTATAGTTTCAGAATTGCTGTCTCCAGCTGTCTCCTGTTTATAGTCTGTTTTGTTCTTTATCATCTGTATGTTCTGAATGTTTTGCTCCCTTGCTTTCAATTTAAGGATGGTGCAGACGGCTTACAGCGTATTGTTGGATGTGAGGCTTTAAACTGACAAATTTTCTCATTTCATATCCTCTCCAACCCTTTCACTGGATTTCATGCTTTACCTTTGTAAATATTTGTGAAGATCATAAAGAGATCAGGGAGAGTAATGTTCCAGACAAATGAGACCAGTAAATTTTTCAGTGTGTGATTTGTTCTTGGTGTAGTCACCGTCTATTTCACATAAAATAAAGAAGTCTGGGCATCATGAAGCTGACACAGAAACCAAGATACACAGTGTTAGGAAACTTGGTACTGGGTGAAGTTACCAAACAACGAACGTGATGAAAAGTGAACACTGGGGAAACAATCAGGGGATGATAGAGGGCAGGAAATTAAAACCATTGATACCCCAGTTGGTAGTGTGTTCATGATGACACCGTAAAAGATGTGATAACATAAGAAAACCAGAGTGATTTGAATTTAAAATTGAACATTTGAATCTAAACCTTCCTGTGCATCGTGGACCAAATTTTACTAAATGTTTTCTTTCCTGAAGTGTTTTAATGAAATATGACGGTTAATCCAATAGTCTACACATCTATTTTCCTTATAAAAGTCACAAACACAGAGTCACAAACACAGAGCTAATATAATAAAAGTTTATTTTATCAGAAAATGGATGTATTGGGAACTGTAGAAAATAGGATATGTAGGCTGGATTCTCAAGTTTAACAAATTCTTTTCACACATGATTTTCTACAACATGGAACCAAAGCAGGCAGAGTGCAGCACAGCAAAATTCCCAGTGGATGGGGGAGTGATCACAAAGCTGGTAAAGGTGACTGTGTCAGAAACTGTTATATCTCAGGGATGAAAAAACATCACAAAAGGAAAAGAAAAAAAGCTGGGAAGCATGGTACTGCACGGAAGATCCAGGGATGCTCAGCAAGAGATGGCCTCAGAAAACCAAGAGCATAAGAGTTACAGATTGGAATTCATACTTCCTTTCTTTTCCTGATTCTTGTATTAAGGTAGGCAAAATGGTCTCTAATGTTCCACAAAAAGAATATTATTGCTTGTTTTGGAGGATTTCTTTTAAGATGAAACTTTTTAAATGTTCAAAGTCATTGAAAAAAAAATATATATTGTACATTAAGATAATATAGCTAATCCCAGCTGCAAAATATAAATATACATCTCTGAAAATTAAAAAGGCCACCAAGAGAGGTTAGTTAGAATGGGGATACAGGTAAAATTTCTATATTCTATAGTATATGAGAAAGTGCATAGGCAGAAAATAAGCTGGTGCAGAGGGAAGAACAAATGAACTTAGGTTTAAAAACTTCAGGCATTTAAAAGTGTTCTTGAAGCACTTCTTTACACAAATGATGGATGAGGGGAGAAAGTAAGATCTATCCTTAGACCTGCAGTGAAGTTGACACGTGACTTATCACAGAATTTCAGAAATACATGCCATTTTTGCAGTTTAAATAAAGTGATAATTCACCAAGGAGAACGGGGAAAAGCGCTTCAGCTGCTTTCTCAGTAACTGTAAGAAACTGGCAGCTAAAAAGAGAGAGATTCTTTAACACCATTGAACAGTAAATCCATCATGGTCCATCACCTTGCAGAGGTTTGGCCCATGGTTTTTGTGGCCACCTCAAAGTATGTGCTGCCATGTATTGACCAACAGTGGGCTTACACGGGGTGGTATTACACTGGGAAATCCAAAATTGGAACCTGCACAAATTGTCTCAGATCACTACCTGTTAACAGAAATGAGAAAACAATCCGAGGTCTAAAACTAAAGCCCTGCGTCCCTTTCCTTGGAGACAAAGGAACCTTAAAAGGAACCTTGAACATTAAAAACCCCCACCAAATGGCAGTCCACAAAGAAAGCAGAGACAAATCTAAAAAAAAAAAACCAACCCCAAAACAAAAAGAGGATTGATTGAAGTTATGTTTTTGTATTCCTTTATGTTCCATGCACAAGTTTCATGGGACTGCTAGTCCTGTTGTTCCTCACAGTACAACAAGCATCCATAACTACTAAGAACATCTTTGGTGCTTAAAACCAATAATTACAGCACTTCTAAGTTTAAGCCTGTTTAGGTATAAATAGCCAACAGCTCATTCCTTCCAAGAAAATACACCGATGTGGAAAAGTTACCGAAGTCATGCCACTGCGTGCTTATACCGTGTTTGCGCATCAAGGCATGAAAGTTTTGAAGAATCTGACATTTAATTATTTTAAGAAGGAGCACCTTTGGAACGGGAACTACATGAGCCTATTTTCCAAACTGTTTAACAAGTTGTGATGAAAGTACAGCGAGGTTTTTTTCCTTCTCCCGTGTAAGCGTGGCTTTTAGGGGACCATGACTCCAGTCAGGCACTGTGAATATCTTTGGGCAGAAAATAGGACCAGCTGGTGCCTTTGCCTGGTACTTTTTACATTTTCTTAAAGGTGCTGGCTGGGAGGAGGGGTGGCAGAGAACTGCACACAGAAGACAAGAAACAGAAGTTGTGACTGGAAAAAGACCCAGAATTGGCTACAGCAGCTCTCCACCAGCTGTCATTACAATGTGCATTGTGTACATTTGCACGGTGTAGAATCTAATTCAGTTTTACAGTCGGGAAAGAATGGCAGGCAATCACCAAGCATCCATCACCAAACAGCATGATAAATAAGCTGTTATTTGGATCATGTATTCAGCCCAGTCAAGAGGTTTGGACTGGAAAAAAAGCAAACAGAAAAGACAGGATCAAAAAAACGCTCCCATAAATAAAACTGAAACAGAAAGAAGTATCTTCCCTGCTTCTTTTGGCCTTGAACATTGGCCACTATAGAGAAGTAATATATGATTATGGTTTATGAACTTAATCTGAGACTTGCAACTGTACTAGTGTGAAGTAAAAGAAAAAAGCAACACTCGTGAGGGTTCTTTGACAACTTTCCCGGAAGGTTCTTAATGTTTAGAACAGTGAAGTATTTACTTATTGGCAATACTTACTGAAAATCATTCAGCATTTCAGTAAAGATAGAAAGGGATAGAAATATCTAATGAAAGGAAGTCCATATTTCAAAATAACCTCTGCCCTTCCAGCCAATTTTTAGTGGTATTTCGCTCTTGAGAGATTCAGAGAGGTTTCTGGTTAAGTGTTTCAGAACCATCTATCAAGCTAAGACCTAAAGGATAACAAGTACTTAAGCATTTTATATTTGCTTTGTGCTACCCCTTTGTTTGCAGATGCTTAAACAAAGCTTTACTAATCCAGTCCTATGCATGCATAGAGTGGCCAAGCAAACTTTTAAAATGGCTAAACATTGCACTCTTTTAATACACCCCTATGGAATTTGCAAATAATCTGTTTACCCCGAAAGTCTCCGATGCATTTTGGTATCTTGCACTTGACAGCCTAGCTGAGGGTTCAATCCCAAATCCAATTAAATAAACCAAAAATCACTAGATTTGACTTTAGATGTATGACTTATGCAACCTTTAGCACGTCACAAATTTCAAATAAGAAACATTAACCTCTTTCACTGTTATTGAAGTGTACACACATAATAGTCTTGTGCTCTGAGCTTCTTAAAAAAGCATATGATAAATCACAATTCATCTCAGGCAGGATAATGTCATAGCCCTGAGGGTGCTAATGGGATTTACCACCCCTGGCTGGCCTCACGTGGGATGCTCTGCTCATGAGCCCAGGACTCCCATTTAACCCAGCCTATGATTGATATCTAACTCTCCCTTTTAGAGAGTCTCTGGACCTGTTCTGCACTTAGCTTTTCTCCTGTGTGAGTCTCCCAGGCAGAAAATCTCTCTTGTCTCTGGCTCCATCTCCTTCCCTTCCTGGATCTTGTGAAGGGCCTTGCTCTGTTCCTTGATGTCCTGTTCCCACTGTGTCCTCACAGATGGTTTGTTAGAGGTCACTTACTGTCTCTGCAGCCAAATATACAAATTATTTTTGGAGCAGACGTGAGGATCTTAAATAACTTCAGAACTTGTAAAAGCTTGCTTTTTTCTTCTTTGTTTTGGTGTTGATGTAAGGATGAGGAGGCTGGAGGGCAGGGGTGAAAGATAGAGAGATGCATTAAACTACTCCCAGAGCTAATGGGTTTGCTCCCAGCTGTCTTCTCTTTCTATATATTTGCAAATACTGGTATCTTTAGTTCAGTAGCCAGAATGAAAAGTCACAAGCGTTTTTGAAGGGTAGTGGGAATCTTTCTGACGCAAAATAATTTCTTTAACCTGAAGTTTTTAATAACTGTCCTAGAAAAAGTTAGCTTTTTGAAAAATAGTGCAGCTAAGAATTGAAAGGATCACTCTGAGGGAAAAAATAAACCCAAAAAACTTCAGCTGTCAAAATAGAAATATTCTTGGGTTTGCATGGAAGCATTTTTTGAACCAAAATAGTTCTCCAGTTGGAATTTAACAGAGACTTCCTTCTTCTGAAGCTGCACTCTTCAATAAACTTGCAATATTTACTGTCACTTTCAGCTGTTGTACTTTGTTGGGTATGATTAGAATTAGAATTCTAATGATTAGATTAGAATGTTCACTCTTAAAAGAAGCCACCAAATACTGAGAATTCTCCATTATTGCCAGTCTGAGACAAAGTAAATACATCAGGTTCTTCAAGGATCGTGGTTTTTGTTATAAACTGTTGAAACAAGATCATGCAGATGGCAATAGTGGCTTTGAGGCTTACAATGGTTGTGTATCATAACTCCCACTTCAGAGTAATATATTTGGGTAAAATACCTCAGGACTTTGCCTGTATGAACTTATGTCCAGCTACTCCATTGCAGATTCAGAAGCCTTTTGTAGAGGCTTTATATAAAGCTAAGATAATGACTTAAATTCTAGTATTGAAAAAGAAGGCACTGAGGTACTGAAGATACCAATCCATCCCTTGGTCTCATACCATTTGTGCCCCAAATCCCAGTCCTTTCCTTGTTCTATTGAACTTGGTCCTTAACACCCCAGCATTTCCTGTCCTACCTGTCCTCTGTTAAGCCTTTTTTCTCCTCCTCATTCCAGCACCTTCCCACACAGATTTTCCCATCTCAGACTTCCTTCTCACCAGCCCTCTTGGGAGCTCATAAAGCTCCTCTCACTCTTCAGCACTTCCTTCCCATATTTTTGTCCCATATTTCCTCCCACGCTAATCACATCCTTTCTCAGTTTACAGTTTCCAAGCTTGCTCATGTTACGCGCTTCCCCCTGCTCTTGGGGGCTGTGTGCAGATGTTATTCCTTTAGATTTTGTGAACAGCAATCTCTTCATGGGCACTTCTTCCCATGGCCTTTGTAGCCAGCCAAATTCTCTCTGTTTCCAGCATCCCAGAAAGCAGGATCATTTGCTCTCCTGGGTTTTCAGAAATCCAGGTATATTTCATATACAAAATCCAAGACAGAACTCCGGGGGTAGTGATGGCTAAAATTTTGGTCAGGAGCGGATCTAAAAAAGCTATAAAGCCAGTGAATCTTTAAATTATTTATTGCATAACATTGGTGAATGAGTTGGGGTTTATGTTTTAACAATAATTTGGATACAATATAAAACAGAGCTGTTATTAATAAATTACTTTTACTTAAAATCTCATTGCTTTTTGTAGCTAGTTTGCCATTCCAATGAGTATTGCTGCTGTTTATCAAGTATGTTTGATAGACTAGATGGATTAAATTAAAAAAATAAGTTTTATGGAAATGTGAAAGCCCCATCCTGGTCAGTCGCATCACTAACTAGTCCAATGGTTAGAGCTACATTGAATATTTACTTCTAAAGGAATATTTACTTCTGAAAGCTATATCAGTCATTCTGGTTGATGGTTCTTCTAGGGCATACCTATTGCAGTGCATGCTCAGCAAAAAAAAAGCTACTAATATGCCCTATGGGGGCAAGGGGTAAAAATTCCACCTCAATTCCCCAAAAATTTCTGCTATGGCACGGAGTGCTTTGAAAGCACTCAGGAAAACTCGAATTGTACGAACTCATGTTATGTTTCCCTGTATTTCTGGCCTTTACAGAAATGAAGCACGGTGCCCGCGCCCCTTCTCCCCTCCCCACAGCGCGATCCCTATGGAAGTGGATGCGTACGCGCATCCCAGAACCTGGAATTGCAGCGCGCGTCTAGGGGAGACACCTGCTGGTGCTCGGCCGGGTGGCACCTCACTGCCTGCCGCAGGGATTGCTGGAAAGCAAGGAGAGCGACAGGGAGCACGGGCAAAATGGGCTTTACCACCTTTTCACCATGAAAAACTTTATTTATTTTTTTTTTTTTTTTTTTTTTTTTTTAAGGTAGGCTGGATGCTGAGAAACCTTTTGCTATTTTTGTTTTGGGATGACAACCTCTCTGGCACTTGATATAATCAAATCACAAAATTAACTTGATTATATGGTGCAGGAAGAAGTAATTAGATTGAAATTAGGCGTGCATTCAGTGAAATGCAAGGTACATATATTTTAAAGGCAGGTGTTTCCTGCGGTTTCAGCCCACGCAGCCACCAACTCACTCCCCCACAAGAGGGACTGGGGAGAAAATCAGAAGGGTAAAAGCAAGAAAACTCGTGGGCTGAGATAAAAACAGTTTACTAGGGAAAGTAAAAGCAAAAGAAATCAACTCTACCCCAACCAAATCCAGGAAACAGTGTTAGGAAAGAATATAGTGCTGACGCGAACACTTGAGGCATCCTAAGCTTGTGTGTTAGGAGCAGCTAATGACAGAATTCAGAAGTGGCAAAACATTTCTTGCTTAAGCCCCAAATGAAGAAATGGTGATGAAAAACTTAAGTGTGACTTCACAGTGTTCAAACTCAACATTTGCCGAAGCAAAAATGTCTACCTAGTCATGATTCCAAGCCAGTGTGTGAACTACATCAAAATTAAGGGCATTTTAACAGAAAATGAGAGGATTGGCTAAAGCAGTTAGTTTTTTCCAGGCATCATGCCGACTGTCCAGGGGAACACAAGAGGACTACTGCAGAGACATACTGTACAAGTGAAGAGGAGGTAACTAAACTGTCTTTGGCAAAGAACGCTAAAGTCACCAAAAATAAAATGGATTCAAACTGTACCTGGTCAAAATTCATGGAAAAACATGCTAATCAAGGGCTATTAAACAGTCATCTATGTAACAAAAAAAAAAAAAAAAATGTTCAGGATTGTTATTTCTCAGCAGTAGTGGTAGAACAGGAGAAATGGTTAAAAGATCAGTTACCAGTGGCTAGACCTCTGCTCACACAGAGGTTCTGCAGCTGATGATACATCCCAAAGAAAGTGCTCTTCTTTTTCCTCCATAGCACAAGGTTGCCTCCCATTGCCAAGCTGTTTGTTTAGCAATGTCTGTGGTTTAAGGTCATTTAGGTCCAAACCTGCCTCCTGTAGACCTCCTGGATATGCCTGGATTCAGCTATTTTTCTTCTGCCTCAGCATCTGCCAGAGAGGTGCTCATTCTGTTGTCCCCACCACCACTTCTGCACTCACTCGTTCAGTAAAGTGATCCCTTTGTGGAATAATCAACAAAAAATGAGCACTGCTTTTATGAGACTGGACTGAGAGTTTGGAAACAGGCCTTTGATATTCTGTATCTGCTCTTGCATTAAGTCCTACAAATAAGATTTAGAGGTGCATGAAGCTTCATTTGTGAAACCACTTTGCACATTAGCATTTCTCAAAATCGCTTTGTTATGCATCCACTAAGGATTCTAGGCATTCTAAGTATGATTAAACAATACTTTAATATTTTTATTACTGATTATTTGGTATAATGTGTCATGAAAGTTACAGAGTGAATGTTTATGATTGATAATAAAGCCTTTATAAAGTACTGAAATACATTTTGACCTGCAAATAAGATAAAGAAAATCCAAGCTAATAACAGGAGAGCTCCCCTTTCCCCCAGCCAGGATTTTACGTAGTGCTCAGTTAATTAACTCATGTTCTTTCTTTCTATCTCGAGGTGCTAGTTAGTATACCTTAAGAAAAAAAAAAAGAAAAAAAAAGCATACAGCAGTAGCTAAGGAAGCCAGGGAGAGGCAAGGCTTCTGAAACCCAAAATAAAGTTGACTATGAAATGGAAAAAACATCCCTTTACTTCTCCAGGTGGTAGCAGAAGCTTTATAGGTAATTTTGCTTTGCAGAGCAACTCTGTCCCCTGAAATTATATATTTACTCACAGGGAAGGTTGTTTCTCAGACTTGAAAATACCATTCCCTTCCTAAAAGCCCACTCAGTATAATACAGAACACTCATTATGATAAAAGCACTGTTAAGTCCCTTGACTTACTATTTATTTTCAATGATGCTATTTTTGAAGAACTGTAAAAATTTAGATTAATTAAAGAAAGTAGATTGTGAATAGCTTGAAATGGAGGAGGGAAAGAATAGGGAAAAAGAGGGAAATTCCTTTACACGTTAAGGGATTGATTTATCAGTAAATGGTTTGTCCTTTTATGTTAGTATGTGCAATGACTTAATGGCAAAATTGTTTCAAGGATGGATTCATAAACCAGTTTCAAGATAAACCTTGTCTCATTACATTTTTTCAAGTTTTAGAGGCAAGAGTTTATAAATTATGCAATGTATACACCACATACAAACAAGGTTTTGCTGATAAAAGATATTTGAAAAGACTTTAGGAGGCACACAGGTCTGCACCAGCTCCTATTGACTTCTCTGACTAATAAGGATTATTAATACAAATACTTCATAAATCTGTTCACATTTGTGAGCTTTTCTATGCTTTGAGACAGCTGAAAAACTTTTGCATAATTTCCAGAGCTCTTCATCTTAGCACTGCTGTATAGCACTTAATATGAATATTGGAAATTCCTCTTTTCTAAGGAAAACCCATTATTTTTTTAGGCACAAAAATAAATAATACAATACTATCCCTATTATTCTTCTCTGCATGAAAAGCTCTCTCTCTTTTTATTTTTTTACTACAAACTCTTTATGGTTGATAGATATTTCCTGCTGTGTAAGTGCGAATTCTGCTTTGGGGGCAAATAGTTCAAGGAGCAGGAGCTGAACTTTAATCATCTCTTCATTGTCAGTCTGCTACAGTATGTGAATGTTAGCTAATTCAGCATTATTAAAGATAACGTAGTAGGAAGATTATGCTTGATGTTTGGGCTAGTTTCAAATAACCGTGATAAAAAGCATTCATCAGACTTGGCTAACAAACATCCAATGGTTTAGATTTGTTTTCTCCAGGAATTAATTTAGGAAAGAAAACTATCCAAAACAAAAAAAAAAAAACCAAAACAAAACCACCAAAAAAGTCCCCAAACCTAAACAATCTCTCCCTTCCAAGCAAACACCCTAATTTCCTTCCTTTCCTTCTTCCTTTCAGATTTCCACTGTAACTCTTACATAATTTAAAGAGTGCCCCTCAATTATAACCTTTGTTGTGCTACCAGAAGTAGTAAATAAGTAATGGGCTATGAAAATAAATTGCAGTTCATCTTGCAAAATGATCAGGCACCAGTGAAGACTTCAGGCCGTGTGCTAAAGAAATTTTACTTATTTATTTTAGATATTATAGCATAGAAGAACAAGAAATAATATAGAAGGGGTAGTTGTGTGGGTATTTAGGAGGACTTCACAGGAACAAGACAGAATATAACATCCAATCATTCTTAATAGGTATAAGCAGCTTTTTATCTATGTCAGGGAAGAAGAAATGTAATTAATTGAAATTCAAATCTAAGCAGATATGAAAGTCTATTAGCTATATCAATAAGGAGAAAAGGGATATTTAAGTATAGAAATTACTTTTCCAATTTTTCTAATGCATCCAGGTGCAAATGATATTTTTCACAGGGCATTTCCTGTAAAATGATTTGAAGTTAATCTGTATTCTGTTTTCTAGCAATATAGAGATTGTGGTAAAAGTGAAAAATTTTGACAACATGATTTCTACCCTGAAAGTTATTTTGTGATCCTTAATTACGTGCCTTTGAAGCAAATTCTAGGCCGATAGACACATTTGAAAAGTAACCTGCACAATTCAGGAAGTAAATTTTTTTGTCCTTCTTTGGTTGCAAAAATGCCAGAACTGGCTAAGAGAGAACCAATTTGTGTGAATAAGAGCAGGAAACAAGAAAGGTTTACTGTTGTAGAAATGTTACCTTCTTTTGTATCTCCTTGCTCTGTAAAAATTGCACGAGCACTTTTTTGTTCTGAAATGAGAGAAATTCCAGTCTGAGCAAATAAAACATATCCCTACATTACTACTCATTTGTGCAGAAAGTTTCTAGTTACAGAAGTTATAAACTTTAAACCTGTTTTACCTGTTTTTAATCTAATCAGAAAGCTTATACTCACTTTAACCTCATTTTTATGCCACCCAATAAGGGAAGTTTTTCCTGTGATATACGAAGAATTAGGTCAGTTTATAACATCAGTAAGTTCAAACCCTGAAGTCTTGAATCAGTCTGCAAGACCTTTATAACAGTCTGCTCAGATCCAGAAATAAAATATCAATGGTATTTGTATTCCTGCCTGGGACAGTAATCAGAAAAAACCCCAAATATTCAGGTGCTACAAGATAACCACTTTTTTTGTACGGTGGTTCCCAATATGCCACCACTGTTCCCTACCTCAAATAAGGGCATCTGTATAGCACTGTAATAAGACTGGAAAGAGCATGTTACCTTTTAGAGTATCTACTTTTTCCAAGAATGGTCATTTTTCCTTGTGTAAAAAACTGCAGAAATATGACATTTTGTTGTTTTTGTGTGAAATTAAGAATGTGATGGAAGCATTAATAGCATTTTTGTTTTGTCTGAAAAGGAAAGGAAGAAAAAAACCCCCTCAGCATCTGGATTCAACAATATAATCAAGGAACTCTATCCTCAGCACAGGTAAAGTGGTATCATACTGAGTCCTAGTGAAACCTGTTGTTTAAGATCATCTTCACCAGAAAGGGACTATAAATCTCTCAAGATCTGAAGATGAGTCAAAGACAAGGAAAGTATCAAAACTACAAAAGATATGTTAGAGTCTCTTTTAGTAATAATCAGCATGTTTGTCTTTGCTACGCATCTGTTATTATTTGTGCACACATTTTCTGGAACGCTTGTTTTTTCCACCTCTCCCCTCTGCTTAACACGTGCGGACTACTCAGATAATTCCATGTTCACTGAGACATCTTTTAGTATGACCTGCATATTGCGTTCAGTAAACTTATGGAGCTTTGAAAACTAGAAATTTCAATGATGCGATTTATAAGCAAAATTACAGAAGGGAAACTTCTAGAGAAGTTTCACCAAAACATTAAAAAGGGAATACCTTAAGTAAAATTGCATAAATAGGAAAGCAGTTAAAAGACCCCCAAAACACCCTGGGAAAGCCTATCAAGATGTCAAAAAATGGGAACTGAAGCTCGATGCAGGACATTAAGCATATTTTTGATCCCAGGATGACTTTAAGATCATTTTCTTAAGCAATATTTTTATTCATAGCAGTTAGTGCCTAAACAAAAAGTCAGAAGCAAACTAACCATTCTGGAAATTGTAATTTATTAGCTTGGGAGGAGTGAGGAACTTAAAAAAAAAAAAAAAAAATACAAAGTAGGAAACTGAATGGAGAAATGACAGAAGTCAAATCCAGCTACAAAAAATTTAGAGTGTATCTTTGGTATGCAGATTGGTTTGAATACAGTTAGCAATTTGCAGAAGACTTTTATTCTCAACACAGCTAACTTTAAAATCAAGGAAGACTTTGGCTATAAGAAAGGCAAATATCATGCATGTTTCAGGAAAACAATTAGTCAGTCTGTTCTTTCAGTGTTTTACAATGGATCCACCATATATGATAGCACATGTGGGTGTTTAAAAGAGTCTGCACATGTTTGAAAATGTCCTACGTTGCAAACAGGGACTGGACATGCCTTTGGCTTTGGGTGAGACACATCATGAGTGGGAAGCAACTTAAATGCCAGAATGAGAGTAGTTTTGAGCTTTTAAAGGATTTAGAGGGCAAGATGGCATACATGGAGGGCTTTTTTTTTTTTCCTTTTGTGCATTGAGGAAGTGTTAGAGAGACACTGTGGTTCAACCATACACTGCAGACTGTGTGCTCTACAATAAGGTATTTCCCCAGGGGCTAATTCCTGCAAATGTTGCATCATGAATCAAGAACAACCTTAGCAAGTGTGTTCTTTGTACTATTCCACCGCAAGAACACACACCAATACCAGCAGCTCTCAAATTTGGTGTTAATGGCAAAGTGTAAGTTACTTTCAAACCCAACAAATACAAGCGTCTCCAAAGATTTTTTTTGTGATGCATTTTGCAAGACTTTTGGGAGTTTTTTGCAAGATCAGTAGTATTAGGCATGGAAAATAGGAATAATTGATTTCAACACGAGCAATGAACAGTGCACGGTACATGTTCTTTATATCACATATTACTATATTGGCACCAGATGCAAAGGCAGAGCAGGTACATATGACAAGCATACAGAACAATTATTCTGGGATTTATTCCCTTGCCTCACATTTTCTCATTTCTAACATAAGGTGTTAAAGATATGAAACTGTCACATGTACGATTAATGTCACACTATTCGTCTTCCACAGAGACATTATTCAAAATATATATATGGAACAAAGAACCATATATCTTCACCAATGTTCGAAAAATCTCCTTCACGTAATGAACACTTTGAGAGACATTCAGGGAAAAAAGCATTAGAACCTTGCTCAGTCATCAAAATTGGATATTTTTATAACATTGAAGTACTGGCCAAAGCTAGGCAGAGTTACATAACAATGTGCTTGTGAAGAGTTTTCTGGCTTCATGCCTGATTGTCTCTTTAGGCTGTTTGCCTAAATCTCCTTGACTTTTTTGAGAAAACCCTTTCAATGTAGTTTTCTCTTACTCCATGATTTATGGGGCAACCACTCAGAATAAGAACATTAGGGAATCTGGAGCCTCAGGATCCATGATATTAGGAAAACTTACAAGACAAGGCTGGATGTTCAGATTTGCTTCATGAAAAAATGTTTTTAGTCTTAGGGCAAATATTTGAAAGCTCCGGTGGTTCTCTGACTTACATCCTGAACTGAATAAAAGCAAAGGCTCCAATGTAAAAATTCTGTGAGAAACAACGTACTGTGATCTACATGAGTTTCACAACACTGTACATGGTAATGAAGGAAAGACCTCAGTAACTGGAGTATTCCACATGACTGAACCTTTAGTTATCGATAAGTATTGTATTCCTTTAAGTCTAAGTATTTATTTTATGGTCCAATTAATTAATTAAGAAATGTTTTTTACCTTTGCATTTTTTTTGGTAAACTAGAAACAGAGAGAGAATTCATATGTTGTAGTAAAAACTAGGATGTTTCAGGAGAGTTTTGATCAGATGTTTACATGCTCAAAATTGTGTGCCTAAATCTATTTCTAGTTAATCCAACCCCAAATATAAGGTGGTTCTCTGAATGTAGCCACTGTGTTAGTTTGAACTGCTAAAAAGTCATGGAAATTAGGTATCTGCCTCTGGCCACCATGCTGAACAGAAGATTCTCAAAGGTTGTAATCTATATCAGCTATGTCTCTTGTGAGACAAACAAGATATCCTTTGACTTTTTTTTTACTTCAGAAAGACTATTGTAATAATTTTCCTAAAACTTCTGTGTTGTTGTGGTCATCTGTTTTGGGAGAGTATAAACAGTACCTGCTGATTTATGCCAAGGGTCAGTAGAAACAAACTACCATCCTTTTACTCTGGCAACTCTTTTCAGCTGTTCCAAAAAGTCCGTGGAAGTACAGGCTTCCAAGTATTACTTCTGCTTCTGGCCAACCCAAGTTCTGGTTGCTCTTCTTCAGCTGTACCTCCCACTAATGGCTCATTAAAACTCCTGTTGTTAGTCATTAAATTTGTGATGAGATTAATGCTGGGCACATATGGTTCTTGGGAGCACTTACAGATGCTAAGTAAAGTTTTTAAATAATCATCACTATTGACATTTTCTGATGAAGAAAAATATGTAAAGCCACTGTGTTGAGTACATCTGACTTGTTATTTTTGACGGGTCAAAACCATTAATGGGAATTGTGTATGAAAGGGTTTTTTTATTACTTTATACAACAAGCAAATAAGCAAAGATTCTTTCTCTGTGAAGGCTTTTCTTCCATAAAATGTTTTTAAAAGAAAGCCATTCCTTCATTCTATAGTCTGGGTACCAGGCCAAGTTTGACCTGTCATAAAAAAAACCAAACAAACGGAGAGATTTCCTAAAGAGAGATTTCTGTGCCTCTCCCGATTCTCCAAAATTAGTAGCATCTTTCCTGCTCATTTGCCAGATCTCTGGGCAGTGTTTGCAGCTGTGCTGGAAATGGCATTTCCCAGCCCACAACAATGCTTCACCTACAGCATCCTGGGGATGAGATCCTCTGGGCTTAGCCCCTAACCCAGAGGAACTGGTTTTCATACCCCTCCAAAACAGATGCTATTAGAGGGAAGCTGTTTTGTTTTATTGTTTTGGTTGTTTTTTACAGAATTAGGCACCTTACAATTGTGACATGCTGCTCTCTGCATCACTGGAGATGGTATTCATTGAAGCAGGCCACAGTGACACACGGCTTCTCAAGCATCAGGCATTGCCATTTATCTTTTTTTCTTGCCACACCTTTTATCTTGTTCGAAAAACTCTTCAGGTGGAACATTTCTGGACCCTGCTCTTCAAGGAAGCATATATTCGGGAAATGTGTTGAAGATGTATTTCAGGTTTTGAATCTGCTCTGGAGTTAACACCTTTTATAGAGGAATTACAGAGCAGATAACAAGTAGTAGGAGGATTAAATTTCAGGAGTTGAAGTTGGTATCGAAGAGTCTTGGACTGGCCAAGGATGTGATGCATTTGTCTACCAGTGCTCCACCTTTCAAAGCTCTTTGTTGCCTGGGGAGTGAAAAATAGTGTTTGTAGGCTTAAAGCATCACACTCCCCCTTAGTTTCTGCTTTGACAGCCCAAGGCTGTACACAGAAATATTGGGATATTTCACCTGATTTTTTTTTTTTTCTTTTTTTTTTTCTTTTTTCTTTTCCCACCAAGCATCTTATCAGAATCTCTCTAATGGCCAATTAGGAATTCTTCTGTGTTCTGATTCACCAATGGTAAAGCCAGGTGTGTATTTATTGGGAAATACTAGTTTAAATAGTCCCCAAGAAAAGCAATGCACTAAGGTTAAGAGGACACTAATCCTTCCTTTAATTTAATTCCTCCAATGCCTTTCATGTTTCTGACTTAAAACTGTCAGTGATTTAATAGCAACAGAGAAAAAAAAAAAAAATTCTATAAACCCAAAGGATATATTTAAAGTAGAGAACATAAAAAGTTTCAATCTGCTACCACATTATATGGCTTCGTTGTTCATGATTTTATTTGAAGTCATTTAAATACTGTGGTGTCTGATGGTAACATAAAACTCAATTTGAAAGATATTTTGTGCTCCAGATAACTTAGGATTAAATGTTTTGGTTTAGGCCTCTTTGGTTTTCTTTGAAACAGTGCCCAAGAACAAACAATGCACATTTGTTAATCCAGATTTAATGTTGCATCTTAAAAATAGGAATATTTTTCAGTAAATTGTATTAAATTATTTGAGTTTATAATTTATAATATGCCATCAGAAATTTTGCATTGTTTTACAGTGAAATAATCTCCCTTTGTCTCCAGTAGGAGCGTTCGCTTAAGAGATTCTGTCAAACTCACTACTTCTGGCGAAAGAAAAATTGAGGTCCTGGCTCCGTCTGCTGGGCTGAGAGCTGCAGGAGTTAACTCTGCTGATGATAATGAGATTGGGCAGGCAGCAGATGCTCGTGTGCTTTTACAATCCAAGTCTACCAAAAAATTCATCTCACAGAAAATTTAAGGAATGTCTGGCACCCTGGAGATAGTGACAGACTCAGTATTAGCCATATGCCACCTGCTAGAGTCACTGTTAAACAAACCACAGGATTTTACAGCACTGTAAGAACATACTTAACTCACAATAAAGCACTGCAATCTCCCCTTACAACAAACAACTTTTAAACCACCAGCCATACAAAGCTCTGAAAAGAATGAATTTGTTGGAAAGTATTACATAAATTAATTAGAGAATATTCTGCATGGTGTTCTATTTATAATCACCCATGTATAGGAACATAGTGTTCTTTATAGTAGGTTATCATTCCCATAAAATCTCAAATACTTGACACCCACCCACCCACATTTACAATTTTAACATCTGTTTCCTTGAAGGTTGTGCGAGGGTCTGTTACCATTTTCAAGCATCAGCATATTTGATTTCATTCTGAGATAAAAATATATTCCGTAAAATATGCAAATGCCTTCATTTTACGAAACCTGTGAAGGAATGATACCTCACTGTAAAGAGGAACTTGTGAGCACTTCAGGATGTATCGTGCATATCTGTGGTGTCTTCCATGGTTAATAAAACATATTTTTCCTCTAGTCAGCAATTCTGGAATGAGTAGATAAAGACTAAAAAAGGAGGTATCTTCAGCTGTGACCTTGGGAACTCACATCTCATAGACCAAATCAGTGACAATGTGGCCAAAAATGCTCTTGGACAATTGGTACATATTCCTGGGCATGTGTGTGGGTGTTTGTTTTGAAAATTCCACAGCAACAAAAATTAGGTTTGGGAAATAAATGCCATTCATAAAAAGTCAAAAATCTCTCATGACATACGGCTTCAGATGATCCATCGGCCCAATTTGATTGAGAGGTAGAAAGTGTTTGAACCTGAGAATTATGCAGCAGAGTCTCATTGGAAAAGCAGGACATTTAGAATTACTGTAGGAGTCTGGAGCAGCGAAATTTTTTCTCCTCTTCCAAATGGTTGATAGTTCCTAATATCCAAACATGTTGGATATTCCTGTCTCTCAGAAACTGAATTTGACCCTATATCTTTAGTTAGTCTTTATTTTACTGTCTCGTAGTAGCAGGAATTGTTTTTCAGGAAAACAAACAAAACCAAAATTATGAACAATGTTACTCAATTGTAGTTGAAGCTCAGAATGTCTCTGATTTACGTACTGGGAGGCAGGTTGGGGCTAGAATTCAGTGCCATGGCCAGTTCAGATCTAGTGGGTCTTTTGAAGGAGTAAACTACGTGTAGCTGTTTATTTTAAATTTAAAGCATTAGCCACTTCTAAGTTAACTAAAAGAAGAAATAAAATATTGTGTGATGCAACCTCTGTAATTCTTTGCTTAAAGAGTCATGAAAATCAGGTGTAGCACGTGCTAAATACAGACATATAATTTCTCTTCATTTCCCTTACTTAGTTTGCTGTAATTATCTCCCTTTCTCTATCTGAGAAGCTGAAGATTGTTGGAATAAATTTTGAAGTACATTTTTTTTTTTTCCCTGGAGTAACTCATTCAGATTCAGGCTCAGATTCATTTCAGTAGGAAAAGATTGAGGCTTCCGAATTTTAGAGTTTTAGCTCCAGCATGAAAAACAACCTGTTTGTTTTATAGATATGTTCCGATCTGAAAGAATTTTTTTAGTGGGAGCAGAGAGAAAATTGGAATGGATGACAATCGGACCAAAAAAAGCTCTTATTTATCTCTGGATTCATTCTCATTTTTAGCACTCTGCCACCTTACTATACAAACAGCCTCAGAAGCTACAGCCCTTGCAAGGGCTCATTTGCACTATTTCTCTGTAAAAGTTTTTTTGTGAATAAAGACGATCGCAATTCTTCTGTCGGAGATGTAGAATGCAGAAGTAGGAAAAAAAATAATTATTCTTAGTACTGGCTGTTTCTGAAACATATATTCTTGACTTACCACCTTCATCTCCAGTTGCACACTTCAGCAAAATAGCTAAGAAGAAAGACTGCCTCATTGTAAATCTACCACAGGTCTTACACCTGGGAATCCCAGTGTTGTCAGAAATAGGGTATTTTCTGACCATATTTAGGCTGGCAATTAGGAGATACTATAATAATATTCTTAACCATCAATGCAATCAGGTGTAATGCAGATTTTCAGTAGAGTTGCTAGGACAGAAACTCCTATTAATTGTGAGATAAAGTTGATGTGTGTTTGCACAGGTTTACGCAGTGCATTTACCTGAGATAATAAGGCGCTGTTCATTAGACAGAAAGCCCCTGCTAATCCTGTTTTTCTAAATACACTTGCATTCCTTTGTACTCATTCTCTGATTATGCTAAATAGCAGCTACAAAGAACACATTTTGTCTTTTGGGTATTGGTCTAGATGCTGCTCCAGGGCTTGCCATATCCGCTGCAGAACATGCAAAGTGATATCCACAGCACGGAGCTGCTTGTCCTGCGTCTGACTCGTTTGGAAAGCAGGGAGTGTTTCTGTCATTAGAAAATCTTGAGAGACCCGTTTTCTAAGGTTGGCTCAGCTGCAAGGCAGCCAGATAGGTGCTGACACCAGCTCTGGTTTTTACTCTGATAGGGATGTTCCACCCTGCAAAGCACCATTATTGCCTCCATTATATGTCTGCACCTTACGCCTACTGTGCTGAATGATGGATTCAGGAAAATAGAACAGTTCCATGGTGGAATATATTTTGCCAGTAGTAGTAAATCTTCACAGAGATGGTAGAATATAGCTTGCCAAACTAGTAAAACTTTCAGAGAATGCTACTTACAAGGAAAGCAAGATGTGATTCTTGCATCTAGTCCTTTTCTACTCACCTGCAGTGAGTATTATGCAGCGATGTGTGAAATCCGTCCTAAAACCAATATTTAGATTTCTTCTGCTGTCCATTGTTGCCATATAAAACATGATCTATTACACCCTAAAAGACAGGTCTAAACTTCACAAACAGAATCAAACTTAGAAGTTGGCTTCAAATACCAAGGGAAGGTTCTGAGTTTGAGTAGGTAGCTGACTTCTGGTTCATGCAGCAGCAAAAGCCAAAATATATATTGGATTGTAAAATGAGAAACTGGGAAGTTAGGAGAATACAGATTTAATTTAAAGACTTCTATCACTGCGTCCATGCTTTATTTTGTTTACTACAGAGTGTCATAAGCACATCCTTGATGTCATTGCACCAAGTGGAAGCTGTATATCCTGCTGAAGGTCTGAGTTTCAGCTGCTACTGCAGTAACTGGCCTTGTGCTCTCCTTACTGATCTTCTGGCATGGGGAACACTTTTGGCTGAAGATCATGGACAACGAAAGAAATGTGAAAAATTTTATTCTTGGGAGGAGCAGGTCATAAAATGTGCTGGTAGCCCAAAGACATTGCCAGCCTCCTCGCTACCAATAGGAGAGTCCTTAAAGCTTTCCTGTGGAACAGGGTGATCTCACTAGCAGGCAAATTTTGTCAAGGCATTGTGTCCCAGGTTCCTAATATGTTTTGCAGTATTTTGCAGTTGAATAATAAATTGTGGTTGTTACAAAAGAAGTATCAATATTAAGAGAATATTTTTTCAGAATTGGGGGCCTGGATTAAAACTGTTTTGCTGGGTATCAAATTGGGTATCTAATTTTTGTCATTCATTGCTCAAGCATCACCCATCACCATCAGTACCCTAATGAATATCAGAATGCCTTTGTTTTAGAGTGATTTAACAGCAGTGTTCTTGGTGAATAATGCACACAATTTTATTGAGCAAAAGTGAAATGATATAACACTACAAAGAACTGTCTTGTTATGTATCATAGAATTAATTTCAGAGGAGTTTGTGTATCATAATAGCACATAGCAAAAGCTTAGGATTTTGCTCACTAAAAGTAAAACATACCACAGCGGATCATTAATCCTGCTCGTAGTCAGGGAACTACTCATGAATTTGAAATTAGAAAACAGCTAAAGAGGAGTAGTAAAACTTATTTCCTTATATTGGGAAATAACCATTTCTGTGGAGAAAAGGCTTTACCCAACAGGGACATTACCAAGAAAAAGCAAGTAAGCCTGTTTTTCCATTTATTGTTATGGCCTCACTTACCCACTGCTCCTCTGCTCATGTTCCTTATTTGTGTGTCTGGACAAGCGCATACTTTGTATGGTTCACAGCTATGAAAATATTGACTTGGTAGTTAGTTCAAGCATGCTGAAATGAAATGTAAGGCTGCTTTAGAAGGTTTTTTCCATTTCTCTGCCAAATTAAAGTTTCTACATTTAATGAGCATGCATTCTGCTCTCCTGCAAGTAAAAGGGCTGAGTTGCTGACTTGTGCTCTCTTTTCTTCAACATTTCCTTTTTCTGAAGGTCAAGAATAAAATTCACAATATTTTCAGATTACTTTGATTACAGTGTGTCAGTGAGACATGTGAATGATGAGAGGCTTTACAAAGGCCTCTCTAGCTAGTATTCACCTTTTTAATTCACCTTGATTTTGAAAGACCAGACAGCAATTTCGTTTAGGACAGCCTAAGGAAGAACATCCAAAAGTAATTCACTGTATCATCAAGTTATAGTACACACTCCAACTTTCTCATGTTTTCATATGTTCTAATAATCAAGCCAATTGTTACTATTTCTCCTGCAGTTGGACATTTGAAATTGTGGATTTCAAATTTGAAAGAGATATCAATTGCCATTTAAAAGAAATATATCATGCTTTTAGCTAAGGGAGCTTTTTTCCTTTTCTGCGGTAGTCTTTCAGTAGTCTGTGTTTCTTACATGAAAGTTCATGACTTGATTGCATAGTTTTCTGCTTTGGCAATGTGTATTGTTTCCTAGTTTTTCAAAATGGCTTGTTGTGAGTAGCAACCTGTTAGTGAGATTGAGTATTTTGTTAATTCACCGTGTTGCTGATTTAGATGCATTTTTCATGGCTTGGTTTTCATTCAAGTAGACTGACTTTTTGATTTAAGCTTTTGATTCTGTTATTCAAAGGAACTAGGATATTTCAATAGGTGAATTTTCAAATTCTTCTTTTTGACAATATTACATACTTAACTGATTAAGAGATTAGTCTGAAGTATTTGACTGGTGCTATTTTACATATTAGTTAATCTGAATACCTAGACATTTCTATAGTCAAGTGGCTAGAAAAGAAGGAATCAAGATTGAAGTGTTTCTTAATTGAAACCTCTTTTTTGTGAAGATTATGTGTTGTGTTACACGTTCAGAAAATGCAGCAGTACAGTTTAATAACACATTAAAATACAACTAAGACTTTGTAAGAGTAGATTTAATAAACTGATATTTTTATAATAATAAAATTCTAGAAAGAGGCTGAGGAGAGGCTGTGTGATAAAAGACTCGTAATAGACTTCTAGTTGTTCCTGGAGAGGCAGATAAAAATTCATTGCATTGAGGCATATTGTCCAAACCTGGGGCTAAGAAAAAGAAATATAAAAAATAGCTTTCTCCAAAGGTATCTTATAAACAGCTACTTACTGTGAGGTTTTTTTCTTCTTTTGTCCTGCTTACTTTTTACAATATTTATTTATTTATTGTCTTCCCGATATATCTAATATCCAACTCATTTGAATCTCACCAACTCAGACAGATTGATACAGTGGCAAAGGCCTCACCGTTGACATGGTAAAAAATATGTACCCATATCCATATACCCATTTTTCTCATCACTGGAGTCAGGCAACTTTTGAAGCTGATAATTGCAGTAGCTGTTCTGAACCATCATTTTTTACTATATGTGCTTAGAAATGACTTTCAGATTTGCTCTGTAAATATCCAGGGGATAAAGTGGAGGCTGATCCCCCTGTAGATCCAGGAATGCTCCTCCTTGCCCTTCTCCAAGACTGGTATAATGCTTTTCCTGTCCCCACCACCATGGTGTTTAAAAATGATGGAGAAAGTTATGACAATAATATTGACCAGCTTTCTTAACAAAAATGCATTCAAATTCATCCCATCTGGTCCCTTGGGCTCCTGTATTTTACATTACCTGTGATGCTCTCTATCCTGGTAGGATACAGCATCCTTACTACACTCTTACTGTGCCCTAAGGGTCTGGATTTTCCCAAGGCTAAATGGGGTGATAGCACTAATGGCATTTCAGCAGCCCTCCAGTTTTTATTAGTGCATAGTAGTTTTGTTTTAGATACGTCTCTGGATGTTGGCATGTAATGTGATTAGTATTGTGGTTGAATTTGGATGGAATTTGTCGTGATTATGTTCTACTTCTCTTTCTGACAGTGAACTTGCAGTAGTTCTAAATGCAGGAAAAAATGAGGCATTACAGAAGTACAGGCTATGCCATGGAAATGGATTTTCAATTCTTTGTCTTTTCATTGCTGCTTATGGAAATTGCCATCACTCAGTTTTAAATAGATTCTAATTTTCTATGCCTGTTTAAAGATCTATACATTAATTCTTTTCACATTTGGTTATAAGAGTATGTAGATATACTCTTAGGATTTACACTTCTTTCAGGAGTTATGTGGTGATGGGCTACAGTGAGAAAAATATTGAATATGGTAATGAGAAAAAAAAAACTTATTGAAAAGAGTTTTTGTGAAAAGTTCAATTGAAAAGTGTTAAATAAGATAGAGCCTTGGATATGGTGGGCTAGAAGCAAATCAACGACTGGAGCTGAACAACTGTGAATGCACAGCATGTGCAGAAAGATCAGCTGTCAGGAGATTGGTTTGATATAAGATTGATTCCTAACTACTTGGTTAGATACATTTTCAATTAATAATTATTGGGATTTTAGAAGCTTAAATATTTTTCATTTTGCCATTCTGGAATGCCTTGAGTACCATCACAAAATGCTCTATTTTAATGCAGTCAAATCTTTATAAAGGTATCCAAATGTTTTCTTATGGTTTATACAATAATAATTACAGCATAACTGTGTAAACCGCAGAAATTCCTGAGGAAAGCTCTAAAAAGTACATTACAAATTAGGCTTATGTTGCTGCACGTAGCTTTTATGATTAGGGAAGCTACAGAGTTGAAGAATGTAGAGTTCTGATGCTTCTTTAAAACCAGAACCTTTACAAACACTGTGAATTACATTTTACTTAATATTATTGAGATTTTTTTGCTGATACCAGACACTGCTTCGACAGTAGCGTGCATTTATTTTATCCGCTTTGATACCAAATCTGCACAATGCATACATGAATTATTTATTCATGGAAGAATTCTGATTTATTTTAGTAAGATGTTTCATCATGTCAGAGAAGGACTTAGGGGACTGATACACAGAAATTGTGATTTTTAATGTCATGAGGCAGGATATGTAGAGAGAGGGTAAATAAATATTGGAATAGCTGTACAATGACAAGGGGCATATTGCAAATGGGAAATATGACATTCAGCTGGCCTGAATAATTTGAGTGCACAGTGAATGATAGTATCATCTCCTATCTTGATAGTAATGATGCAGTAATTCAGCACTGGCTGCACTGTGCTTACTGATAACATTTCAAATCAGATGCTGTGTGGCATTTGTTATTTACTGGCTGGGATTTTCCATCAAGGAATGAAGGCAAGCAGAAAAAAATCTATATAAATCTTGCGCTGATATAATAGAACTATTTAGTACAAGAGTCCTATAGATTTTTCTATAAAAACCATTTTTATTCTATTTTTTCCTGTATCTCTATTTTAAAAGTCCACATGAGATGTTTTCAGAATAAACCAAGAGTTTAGCTATCTGAAACACTTTGGTATATACTACTAGTAGAATGTGGGACTTTTCTGTGTGCAGACCCTCGTAATCATCGAGATTGGGAAAGAGAAAAATAATGATTTCAGTGCCACTGTGATTGGCAGCAACTCCTCTTCAGATGCTACACGTCTACTTGGATTCCTATCACATGTAGATAAGGGTGCTTGGTATAAATGCACCACAGTTTCCAGGCAATTAAATGATGAGTAAATAATGATGTGAAGACAACATTGCAATATTTTATGTCTTGGATGCCATGTTCTTTATCAAAGAAAAAATTTGCAAGAAAGGAGCCTGGGTGTTGGCGTATTAGTGGCAGCTGAGGTGGTCTGTATTTGCTGCTAGATCTCAGAAATCAGCAAATTTTCTGAAACCTCTGGCTTTTGAAAGTTGTTTGTCATAGTGTCACAGATAAGATTCACTTGTCAACAACATCAATATTATTGTTAAGTCAGCATCGTTGCTAAATTTATTATGTCAAATAATATAGAAATACAGAAAAGTGTGTTTTTTCACAAGTAAAATCTATCTGTACTTCAGACTTACAAATTTTTAAGCACTGTGTTCTCCTTCAGGCAAACGATTTATCCTGTCTCATTCATTTAACGTGAGTTAAAAGAAGAGCTCAGTTATTAATTATTTAAATCACACTAAGTCCAGGCTGGGGTATCAACAAGGTCTGTGCAACACACATAAGTGACCTGAGGGTGAGAATCAAGATGAAATGGAGATCTGAGGAAAGGAAATTGAAAAGAATCAGAGGGAGATTAAAAAAAAAAAAAAAAAAAAAAAAAAGGCAGAATCTCTATTTTTTTATGTAAATGCATCTCTGTTTTAGGTATATTGAATTCTCCAGCCTGTTTTGCTAGAATTATTTCTTTGTCTTCTATCTTAAAGAGGTGTGTAACAGTGTAGAGGAAATGTAGACTTTGGAGTTACTCTTCTTGATAGATAATTCTTTGTCAGGGAGGACAAATGTTTTCAATGAAAACCTTTAGTCTACAGAGTCCTTGATGTGAAGTTATATTTGACCACAATTAGAAGAAAGGATCTCCATGAGAAGAAATCTATAACTAAATTTCTTAGCCTTTAACTGTGCTGAAATCACTAGCTACAAGACTTGATTCTTCCGAGTGTTTTCTTTTGTTAACAGTGTGAGAAGAAGGAAGAGAAAGCCACAGAAACACATAAAAAAGAAGTTATATGTGTTGTCTATTTTGGTTGGTTGGTTGGTTTGGCTATTTTGGGGGGTTGGCTTTTTGGTTTTTTAGAGATTTTCTACTTTTTGAAACATATTTTTATTATTTCAAACTGAATTGCAAATGTGGAAATCAGAAAGGGACAGAAGGGAAGATCTGGTATAAATTGAGCTTTTATTATATATTTTAAGGTTTCAGCCCACAGAAAAATCCCGTTGGCAGGTTAGTTCAGTACTGAAGTATGACTTTCTCACACATAATGTTTTTATCAGTCCATTACTTCATCTATTTTTTTTTGTGCATGCTCGTGCCTGAGGCTTATCTCCTTTTTATGTCATCCCTGATAAAACTGTTCATAAGTTTCCTAAAAACATGTGAAAATCAGCTTCTCCATTCCACCACTGATGCTCTTCAAAACTTCAGAATTTTCTCTTTCCTCTGTTACAAGCACTGTGTCTTCATGGCAGTTTTTGAGAATTTGGCTTGAGCACACCCAATTTGTAAGGTAGGAGACAGAGTGCCATCATTCATTCAATGTTTTTTAGCCTGTTGTTAGGGGCCCTCTGTGTAAACTGGGGAGCTTGGATCTCCATCATCCAATGCCATGCCCTCCAGCTCGTTTCTCCTTATGTCCAGCTGCAGAGCACGATGGAAAGTGGTACTGATTCTGCGTCCCGTTATGTTCCACCAAACCCTGGCTTTAACCAGCTGAGTGGTTTTCCAGCAGTGTTGCCGTGTGGAAGAATTCTTCCTGTGTAGCTTTCACAATTGCAACTGGGGGAAGTTCTCAGCCTCCTCCCTGCCTCTCCCCCGTGCCCCCTCGCCCCGGTGCAGAAGATGCCTTAAGCGTCTTCCTCTTCTTCATGATCTCGGCCTGTTCCACCAGCACAGAATCCAAACACCTCAGTCATTTAATACTATCAAAGCTTCTAATGGAGCTTTTCTCGGGTTTTTTCCTGCTAGCACTTATGTTGCAGCAAAGATTCTTATGCTGCATGGAAAATAACAGTGACATACGTGTGGAAAAGTGGGGAGAACGTATCGGACACCGTGGGAAGTGGACAGCAGAAAGGCACTTGGAACTTCTGGAATATATGTAAGGTTGCAGCATTTCTCTTTAGCTGCATAAGCGAATTCTTACAAGCACGCCAGCATGAATCTTTCAAAAGCAAAATTATTATATGGAAAGAAAATGAGCAGTGTAGTAACAAGTTATTTTGCTCAGGGCTACAAAGTACAACTGCATTACATGCTATATCTATATTTGGTATTAAAAAGAAATCAAAGATCTTCCTTAAAGCAATTTTTTCTGACAAGATTTTCATTAAAACTCAGCTCTTGTTATTAAGCACATTATAACATAATTAAAATTAAATAAGTCTTGTGGGAAAGTAATAAAATGACAAAGAACCACCCTTAATTAATTTTTTTTTTTGGGGGGGGTTCATTCAAAAGAGATTCAGTCTGCGAAACAATATTATTCATTAAGCATATTTTAATTATCTTACTTTTTAAAATTTATATACTCAGAGGTACCACTTTGATACAGTAGTTTGAAAAACCTTTAAATTATTGAAGAAATAATTTGCCAAAAGCTTTTATGCCTCCGTGTAACCACAGTGTGTTGTCATGTAATACTGAAGAAATAGATTATAGCAATTGGTCATTGGCTTGCTAACTCTGCCCTCCTTGAAAGTTGTATTGACTTTTTAAAAAATAGAAGACATTACAATTTAGTTAATATTGTTAAAATGTCTTCAAATATCACACACTGTTATAAAACCAGGTACATTTGACATCAAAGATTTTTCTTTGATATGCACAAGTCTAAAATGTTAGACTTGAGTAGGCAAGGAGAAAATCAACTGCATATGGACTATTTTAGTGTGTTGGACTGTTGGAGGCTGAAGACTTATAGTTTATGGCTTAAACATCTTCATGAAGGACTTTTACTTATTATAGCAAGACTGTCTTACAGATAGCTGCATGGAAGAGCACCACACCCTGAACTGGAGCACAGCTGAGACTCTGGACTGCAAATTGGTGGAGATAAGGTAAAGTCATTCAAGTCTGAGCTGGGGAAAAATTGTGTATTCACAGGAGAATTAAGCCTCACACCTTTGGGATAAAGACCACAACTCAAGGTTTATTTGCTGTGAAGCTTGTACAGACCCCTAACCAAAGGGGTGAGGAGGAGAGGTTTTGGGTGTGTGGTGAAAACGCCTCTGCTCCGAGGCAGTAAATGCCCATCCTCTGCCGTGAAGAGTGGCTCAGCTGTGGGTCCCTTCACTTCAGGAACAGCCACATCCACATCAGGGCCAGCAGAGGAGATGTCATGGTTCATCAGAGGTCCCCACAAAGGTGTCCACAGACCCTGCAGCCCTGCCCTTCCCTTCCCTTCCCTTCCCTTCCCTTCCCTTCCCTTCCCTTCCCTTCCCTTCCCTTCCCTTCCCTTCCCTTCCCTTCCCTTCCCTTCCCTTCCCTTCCCTTCCCTTCCCTTCCCTTCCCTTCCCTTCCCTTCCCTTCCCTTCCCTTCCCTTCCCTTCCCTTCCCTTCCCTTCCCTTCCCTTCCCTTCCCTTCCCTTCCCTTCCCTTCCCTTCCCTTCCCTTCCCTTCCCTTCCCTTCCCTTCCCTTCCCTTCCCTTCCCTTCCCTTCCCTTCCCTTCCCTTCCCTTCCCTTCCCTTCCCTTCCCTTCCCTTCCCTTCCCTTCCCATTCTACCCCTGAAATGATGGTCATCCTTGGACTTTCACAGGATAGTTCAAGTTTATAAGGTGTAACCTTTCCAAGATATTCAAAAGGCCTCTCAACCATGTGTCAGGCTGTTTGAAGTGTGGTAATACATTAAAAAAAAAACACACAAGGCTTTATAAATCAATGCCTTACCTCACTTGTTTCTTGGGAAATTTATGCAACATTAAATGTACACACAAAGCCCTCTTTATTGAGTTTAGGCAGGTTTTTAATCTGTTTTCCACGTAAATGGTCTTCAGCTTTTTAAATCTTTCTTAGTTTTTGTCTTTTTCTGAAGTCTTTTTCTTCTTACATATCTTGAAAACACAGTGATACTTTTGGTGAAGTGAAACAAAAATTTCACAGTCTGAATTAGTTCAGGCATTGCTAATGTAACACTCTTTGGAGAGAGATTATAAAAATAATTGTAAACTTTTCAAAAATGGGATGAATTTGTAGTCCTGATTTCCCTCCAACACGACTTTACTAGTTATCTCACCAAAGAAAACATGTTTTATCCTGCACATTGGATAAATAACCATTATAATTTATTAGTGCTGTGCTGCACTGCTGTTCTGGTGTGGAACTGTGGACCTTTGTTACAGAAAACTCTGGTGCCAGACAATAATCCTGGTATATGGTAGATCACTCAAATAAATCTAAATATCCATATATCCATATATCCATATTCTTACTTTTGTTTGTTTGCTAACTCACCTTGATTCAAAGGATACTTAGAGTCAAAAACCCCTGAGAATCACAGCAGGTGTAGCTCAAGTGATCAAGATCCCCAGGGAAGAGGTCACAGCAGCAAGCCTGCAAGAGTTCAAGGAGCACTTGGATAATGCTCCAAGGAATTTGCTGTGATTCTTGGAACGGTCCTGTGCAGAGCCAGGAGTTCAGATCCTTTCCAACTCAGGACACTCTATGATGCTCTCTGAGTAGCTCAGATTAGTCACTGAGTGTGGCCATCCACCATTCGGGAACAGTGTTTTGACCTTTTTCTTTACATAGGTGGTGGGCAATTTTTTAGCCTTCAAAAACTAGTTTAGAGTACGGCGCTAAGCTTCTTTCAGAAGGTTTCTGAACAGGAAAAGTTTCTGCTGCAGAAAAAAAATCTTGGTCTTTATCCTCAAAGACTTGGAAAATTCTTATGGAGTGTCTTGTAGGAGTTTTTTAAATGCCATCTGAAAAATCCAGCAGAGCAGAAAAGCTGAGTTGCCTGAATATAAAATTCCAACATATATGGAAAGCGAGTTTAAATTGCTTTTGCACACATCATCTGATGGTTTTCCTACCTTGGGTACAGTCAATCAGTGCAGCAGGCTGCCCAGAGGGCTGGTACAGTCTCTGTCCTCTGGGGTTTGCACTGCAAAGACCAGAAAGAGCCCTGAGCAGCCCGGTCTGACTTCAAAGATCTCCTTGCTGTGAGCAGGAGGTTGGATTAGAAACCTCTCAAGTTTCCTTCCATTTGCAATTTTACTATGATACCAAGAGTTTTCTTAAACGAGTTGGGTCGAATGCTAAGGATACAACACACGAAAATTTTACAGTCCTAAGCTTCTTTTGCTAAATCTTCCTATTTAGGCTGCTTCTTTTAACCAGGACGTTTTGAAAGAGTGGGACCTGATGAAAAGCAGAGACAGTATTATAAACAATCTGGTATACGTTGGTAGTTTGCATCAAGGACAGCGACAGTATTCTCACAGATGGTGTGTCACAATTCTTTGCTGGGAAGTTAAGCAGAGAGAGAAAACAGTTTATCTTCTTGGAATATGCCAAACAGAAAGAAGGGAACAACACGTCCATTTCATGCCATTGAACCTGGAACGCTACAAAAGAATAGTTGTCACCTGGTTGCAGTGAAACTTTCTGCTATAGACTACGTGGTTAATCCTGGGAACACCAATATTTACAAACAGAATTGCCAGCTGTTACTACTCTTACTGAAGAGAAACCCCTTCAAAAGCAAATAAAAGGTCAAGACTAAGTAAATAAGCTTAAGGTCTGTGTTGCTCTGATTTTCTGATGCAGCCAACCCAGAACTTCAGCTGATCTATTTAGCAAGGAGAAAAGGACTCCTATAAGAACAGAGGGAATTTGACTGAGACAATTTGAGTAATTTGGGTTTTTTTAATGCTGTAATCTTAGCTTGGTGATATGGAAGTAAGCCAAAAATTTACGTATTTTCTGTTTTTCTTGGACCTCTATGTGTTGGTTAGATGTAATTAAAACTGTAGCCTAAGACAAAAAAAGATGAAAACATTTCTGAAAGTTGGAAATGGACATTTTGGGTCCGGAATTGATCATATTTGTTGCAGAAACTAGTGAGAACCTAGTATTTTATTTGACACTATGTATGCTGTTATAGTTTGATCCCACTGGGTAACCATAGAAAAGGTAAAATCTCCATTGATATACTATCTTGGTGTACGAATAAAATTATATTTTAAAACCCCCAACCCAATACAATACATTTTTCTATATTCCTTTCTACTTATTTATGTTATAAGTGTACAATTAAGTAAGATGTTGAAGAAGAATATCATTTTAATTCAAACATTTAATGACTATTTAGTTAGTATTTAACACATAGTTTTATGTATGCCTTTAGAAAAATAAAATGCATATGTGGCAGCTTTATGACATAAAGTTATTGCTCATTATAAAAATATTAAACAACAAATACAGCTTGCTCAAAGCTTAAAGCATGTTCTTTAATACTTCTAAAGAAGTGTATCTACACTGAATCATAAGAAATAGACCATTTTTTTTAGAGTTTGTCTTTATTAAGAAAAGTGGAGAGTGATGAAACTTTTCAGTGTACGATTCAGCTACTGTAGTACTGAAAAAGTTTTTTACAAACCACAGATTAAAGAGAGAGAATTTCTGAACTAGTGCTTGTGTCTCCCTCCAATGGTAGGAGGCTGCTATTGCTGGGGCCGTGCCGGAGGAAAACCCGGCACATCCTGGAGCACCAAGAACTCTAGGAAATGCTTGATTGGTTTCCTTATCATACACTTAAGAGAAATCAAAATCCCTGTGGGATTTTTTACTTGAACTGTATGAAAAAATCATGGACAGGGATATCTCTTTCTGTTGTAAATTAAGTCTATTTGAGTGTAAGGATGAATATGTGAATGACACATATTTCTCCATTACTTAAATGCATTTTTCCACCATCAGAGGTGAAGAATTTGGAGAACATTTGGATGATGAAGTTTCTACAGTAGTTCAGTACTAAAAAGATAATTTTTAATGATTTTTCATTAATCACTTAAGGTACAACAGTTAATTGCTCTCTATGAGTGAAAATTTTATAAACAATGTATCAAATGATTTTATTAAATACTAAACATGGCATAAAAACTCTAAAGTTCTTGTCTACTGTTAAGAATTTTACAAATGCCATTCACACTATGTAAGTTGGAGGATTTTCCTCATATTTAAATATTACCTCTGGACAAAGATTTAATGCCACTGTAAAATGCAAGGACTAAAACTTATTTATTATTTTCAAAGAGATGTTTGTTTGCTGGCAATAGTGGACAGCATTTCACAACACTGAATGTAACTGTTCCAGAAAAAAAAGCCAAAACAAACCAAGCCAAAGAACCCCTCAGGTAAAATAAGAACAATAAGAACTCCATCAGGAACTGAACAAATAGAAATTAAATTTTTGTAAATACAATTTTATCTTTCTTTGGGAGAGCCTTACACTACTTACAATGCATTATTCTCCTTCAAAACTAAATATATTCTATGTAATTCACCAACTCCTGAAGAGTATTTTGACAGAAATTCCTGGTGAGTAACTAAGATGTGCGGGTTTTTTATTAATATGAATTCTATAGAACAAAAGACTACTGAACTTAGATTATTTCTAGTGCCTAGTTAACAATGTGTATAAACAGTCATATAATGGACTTCTTAACCCAAAGGCCTTTGCTATTATTTATTTTTTCCCTTTAAACAATATACTCTTACAGTCATGTGAATACTAATATTTCACTGATGTAAATGGACCATGGAAAATCCCTACAGAAGATACCTGGAACTGGACAAAACATGAGGTTGATAGTCTTGGATCTCTTGAATTACTTCCTCAACCAAATAATAAAACTCATAATCTAAGTACTGCTGGTGACCCATGTATAACATTGACAAATTTACTCCCTATTTTTATACTTTCAATTATACTGTATAATTTACAAAGTATTTCTGTAAGTAAAGGAAAAGCACCCAGCCAAAAATCCCTGTATCAACAAATCACTCGTGAAGACTGAACACTTTTGTGATTATTGAAGGATTCCCACAAGAGGAAGTGTAAAACTGTTTCTACTGTGCGTATATTTCCAAAGGTTTATACTATTAGTCCCTCTGCAGCCATAGAGTGACAGACAATCCTTGCACAAAGAAGTGATTATAGAAGCAGCACAGAGATGGATAATATCTCTTTAAACCCATCAGTTGTCCTGATCTCTTCAAGGAACTAGGCACACACATGTAGGTGGTGCAGTTGACACACCTGAGGGATGGGGTGCATCCAGAGAGACCTGAACAAGCTGAGAAATTGACCCATGGGGTTTAACAAAACCAAGTGCAAAATGCTGCCCGTGGGTCAGGGAAATCCCTGGTGTCAATCCAGGGGTTTGAGGATGAACAGATGGAGAGCAGCCCTGCCCAGAAGCACTTGGGGGAAGGTGGTGGAGGAGAGGCTGAATATTAGCAGGCCATGTGCACTTGTAACCCAGAAAACCAAACGTGTCCTGGGCTGCACCAGAGCACCTTGGGCAGCAGGGCAAAGCTGGGGTTTCTGCCCCTCTGCTCTGCTCACATAACTCACCCCTGGAGTTCTGCATCCACAGGGGTTCCAAGTACAGGACAGACACGGAGCTCTTGGATGATTAGGGGGATAGAGTGATAAAACATTAAGGAAACCGGTGCTAGTCATAGTTTTTACAGAACAAACCAAGATTCACCTCGTTTGATGTTACTCGAAGAGAGGACCACATTACTAATTCTCAGAGTAAAGAATTTCTAAGTGTCATTCAACTGCAGCTACTAAAAGATGTTCTTTACTCTCTTCTGTAATCCATTATTGTACCTCTCTCTTGCTTCCTAGCACCGAAGGGGAATCTAAGGGAACAGGCATGCCTGGCTGACTGGGAGAATTTAATTTTCTGCACATAGCTCAGTAAAGAGTAAAACTAGGGTCGAAGCAGCAATATAGAGTTCAAAAGACACCTCAAAGGACTGCTACTGCTACTGTAACATAAATATATTATTTATATGCCCATTAACGTTCTTTAAGCTACATTAGAACAGTAGGCACACCTAATTTTCCCTTCTCTTTCTAATGGTTGTGGTACATGAAAAATAATGAAATCAAATGGCAGCTTCTAATTTTTGCAGAAGCTGTGTTTTCAGCAAAGCTGGTTTTACTGTTTGAATTTGGCTGCCTTAGCAAGCACCTGTTCTGCCAAGCTACTTGTGCGATAATGTGAATGGTTATGAAGGCCAAAATACCTTAAAAAGCTCTCGAGGAAAACAAACGTCCTTGAGTGTGCTCATAGCTCATCTTATCTTATTTACTTATCTATTTGCTTTAACCAGTCCATAGCCAACGCTGGATCCTGAATATGAAGTTGGTGTGAGGTACTGAGCAGACTCTAACGTCACAGAATCACAGAATGACCTGGGTTTGAAGCACCTTAATGATCACCTACTTCCAACCCCCTACCATGGGCAGGGACGACTTTCAGGTACAAGAAGCAGTTGATTTCTCTGATTTTCCTTGGATTTAATGTTTTATTACTGTTTTCAGAATCTCCTCTTCATATATACATAGACATAGACATAGACATAGACATAGACATAGACATAGACATAGACACAGACATAGACATATATACGTATATATATATATATGACATTTTTATTTTCTTCAACATATTATAAATAGTAGTACAGAGTCAATCAGGAGTGATGTACTCAGCAGTCAAGAAGCAGATGCCTATAAAAGCATTGTAAGCAATGCACAGGTGGATGATATGACCTGTCCAAAAACTGCATCAAACATACAAATTACTGTAAACCAATTCTTCCATGGTTAGCTAAATCATAATAATTTAAGTAAGAAATATTGTCTTTGAGGAAAAAAATCATCAACCATGAAGGCAGGGAAAAAACAAAAAAAAAAACAAAAAACAAACAACCACCACAGAAGTGACTGAGGTCAGAGTAAAAAAGGTAATATTTCTGGCAGCAAGGCTTAGCAGCCATCCTTTAACATCACCAGATTGCACTGTTTCTACGTGATTGCTGAGAGCTGTGATTGTCTGAATTCTAAGGACAAAATGTTCCTGCTTGTGCAATGCTGGTGTCAGCCAATGCTGCAGTATAAATCTCCCTCCCTCCCTCACTTTCGCGTCTATAAATTCCTAGGAGAGCGAAATTCTCGGGACAGCGCTGTCAGAGTGGGACCTGGCTCCAGCAGCCCTTCCTCAGGCGGCTCCTCAGCCTTTTCCTCAAATTGCGGAGCTGCCAGGGATCTAAACCGCGATATGCAGAGACCTCTGGAGACTGGGAAAGCGAACTGCATCCGAGGTAGTACCGGGGATGCTCCGTGCTGTGTGTTGAAATCACCCGGGGAGCTTGAAAGCAGCCTTATGAGTCAACAGGGATCTTATTCAGACTCTCCTAATTTGTGGGGGAAAAAAAAAAAAAGAAAAAAAGAAAAAAAAAAAAAAAAAAAAAAAGGTCATGTTGTCATGTTCTTGGAAGTGACAGAGTTTACCTTATTTTCTTCGAAGCTAGGGAAAAAAAATAAGGTAAAGTATATCTCACTTTTAAGATGTAAAAGAAAACCCCAAAGGTGTTAGATGCTTTCCTTATGTAAAAACAGGATGTTAAATAACAGACTCTTCAAACCTGCTGTGAGCTCGGCTCCCATGTTGCAAGCTCCTGGAATTTGGAATCCATTTATGAACACATTGCTATATAAGTCTGTTTGTTTTCTTACTTACAGCCTGAAGTCTGTTTCAGGGCCGAGTCTCTTAACATTGTCTGAGAATTGCTACAAGGTTCTGGTTGAGTTCAGAGCTAATTACAACTCCAAAAGAGTCCTTTGTAGGTTTGTCATTAGCTCTGCTTGGGACTGAGACTGAGGGGTTACCTCATTTATTTTCCCAGTGAGCATCTCTTGATAGGTTTGACCACGGAAAAATTGTGCTCACCTTGAAGGACACTGAAGTTTGCAACTACAGCTCCAGCTTAACCTTCGTGTTGCTGATTCTGTACTTTTTTGTGCAATTCAGTGTTTCCAAGTCCTCATCCATGTGTTAAGTATGTCATTGCTTCGGTGGGTCCTCTCGTGTGTTTGAGCACAGGGAATTTGACTTAGAAACAAGGAAACTCTTTGGCCTGAAGTTGTCTTTCACACAATTGTTACAATGCATCCTCTGTTATTTCCTTAAGCCTTGATTGTGGCTGTACAGCTACAACCAAATATCTGGCATTTCAAAGTTCTGATTTTGTAGATGAAACACGGAGAATATTGCATGTTTGGAGGTTGATGAAGAACCACCATGCAGATCCAAAATCAAATCCCAATTATTTCAACAAAAAGTGTTTCCGCATTCAATTTCTTGAAGTCCTTCCCCAAAAGTGGAAGTGGACTCGACTAAGCCAAATTACCAACTCTCTGCAAAGTACACCGAAAAGCAGAGTTAATCTTTGAATCAAATGCAAGCAGGCAACTATGTCTGGCTTTTCATGTCTGAAATACTGGTAAGCTTATGTTTTGCTAATGGTACTTCTGGAGCTATCCATGTCTCATTTGATTGCCAGCATGGAAAACTTCATCAAAGGAAACAAAGACAACTCTTCACAATATGAAAGCACACAGAGCAGCAGAAACCTAAACTCCAAATGTTTAAATGATTTTTGACTTGGGATCTGTAATATTTTCCTTGTTACAGTTGGGGTTTTTTGCCATTTTCATCATATGTGTTAAAACTATCATGTGCATGTTTAAAGTCTCCAGTGTCTGTGATGGATCACAGGATAAATTTAAAAGTTTATTTTTCAAATGTCTTTTTGAATACATAGGTATTTAAGTCAAGGATTCAACATTCACTTAATAAGTCAATAAAAAATATCCAGTGAATGTCCAAGAGAACTTGAGGAAGTTAAGGTCTTGCTCCTGAAATTATACAACAAAAGCAGAAATTCACTTTTTGATATGTAGTACTCCATGAATTAGACTTTCTTTTTGTTTTTTTTGCCTAGAATTTTGTCTAGAAAAAGTAAGTAGCAGGTCTATTAGTCTTTTCATAAATTCCCTTATGAACAGCATTTCTAAAACTTTCAAAGGAACCTGCCAAATAAATGTTGAAAATAAAATGCAATATGTAGGAGGCAAACTAATCTGCTAGACTATGTCTAAAATTACTAGTTAGAGCTCAGTGGACCTTTTCTGTCCCAGACGATTTAAGCCCTGCTGAGGGCAGGCTGGAAGGGATTTTGTGGAGGCAGCCTGCCTTGAGGTGAGCGTACACAGACACTGAAAGTGTAGACATAATTTTCACAGGCTTTCAAAATGCGTTTCAAGAAATCTTGTGTGCACTGACATCCAGGCTTTCAGGATCACTTCGCTGAGAACACTCATTTCGTCCTACCGTTCTCCATGAACAACAGCACTGTGCTTCAGGAGAGAAACGAGTTCAACACATGAAATGCTTGAAACTGGTGTTTCATACGTGCCTGTAGTGATAAATTGTAAGGTGCATTGGCTTTAGCTTTGCTTTGAGCATCCAGTCAGAGGTGCTGAAAAACATACTCATTATTTTGTACGTTTTCATCTAAGTGCTGCTCTGGCAGCTGGTGCATTGCTCTCTGTCAGTTCTTGTGTTCATCTGCAGTTTCACCTGTAATGAACTTTAATCAGATCCACTGGGGCTTAGAGACTATTTTTTTAATGCCCTAACCCTCTGTTTTTTAATTTTCCCGTAAAGTTAGAAAAAGATGCACTTGAGGACCTGATTCCACCTTCACTTCTGACCCACCACCAAGACATCTTCTTTGAGTCTTCCTTTTTTTAAGTTAAAAAAAAAGTGAGAGTTCAGATTTCAGGGTATGAAAGGAAGATCTGCTGAATTGGTGTTCTTCTATCCTGGAGTGATCTTCTATGAAATCTGAAGATCTATGGTATAAACAGAAAAAAAAGAACAAAATAAATCTAAAGTATGGATGTTAAAAGGCTTCTTAAAGCAAAAAATATATAAATAAGAGTGGATTGGTTTTCTTGTTTGTCTATTTTAGTAGCTTCTTCAGACTTAATAGTTGTCAGATATAGACACTGAGTAAAAAAAGAAAAACAACAACAACAACAACAACAAAAACAAACCAAAACACAGACAAGCTTAAAACAATTATCTGGTGGAAAATTCAGAAGAAACATCAAAATGCTTCCATGCTCCCCCTCAAAAAAAAAATTAAAAAATTATGTTAATTAATTCCATGATTTTTTGACAGATTTCAGTTCAGTATGTTACTGCCTATGCCCAGTTTTTACAATAGTCACATTGGGTGACTGGCTGGGTATTCTGAACACCTTATCTGGCAGATGAGAATGTCCTACGCAGACAAAATTTTGCAACTGAAAAATCAGAAAAAAAAAGAAATAATAGAGCTCATCAGTCACATTTTCTTTAGATTTCCAGGTCATCACCGTTTGAAAGCATTTTAGGACAATGCCTTTTATTTTTCCTTCCTAAAAATACAGTATTGAAGCTGAAAGGCGTAATTGCACCATATGACTACAAGGATGAAAACATCTACTGCACTTCTGGTTGTTTGACAAGAAAGTCCTGACCATCAAAATCATCAAACCTTTAGGCTGTTGGCCTATCTGGGATGAAAACTGTAACTGCTGAGTTAGGGCAGAAGATGTTCTTATCCATCCCAAATATATTTATCATACAGAAATTCAGGAAAAAAATCTTGCTGTTACCATGCTGAGGAAGCCCATTGTGGTGGTAGCCTAATGGTGGTTCTGAACTAGGTTTTGTATAAATCCTTTATTTCTAAAAATCTCAGGAAGAGGAAAATAAATAAAATCCTCCTCTGTCTCATATAATCGTTATTGCCATTCAGTATCTTTAAGAGGCCTCACTCCTCAGTTTGAAAAAAGCCATCTTTTCAAGACAGAGATGTTTTATTACACTTCTGAGTTGTGCAAGACTTATTACTGTTGTAGTTTATTCCAGCTGAGATAAACTGATTTTTGTGGCTTCATAAAGTCTAAAAAAAAAAAAAAAAATTGAAAGACTATAAATATTTACAACAAAATTTCAGGGAAATATCTTTAATTTTTGACTTGACTATATTGCAAATGTGCCTGAAGCAAACCAAATGACGATGTTGGTAGAAAAACATAGCTGGGGATTCAAGTCTACGACTTTGTTCTACTAGCAATTCTCCCAAGCAATTCATCCTAACCATGCAAACATAGGCAAGCCATCAGCTGGTAAAAACATGGATTGTAGCCTTACTGGTTGAAGGCTGGGGATATTTTAACACCAGCTATTTTTTTAGCAGCTCCAAAATACCAAGATAAAAGTCATTAAGTACGGAGTGGTCCTCCAAGACTTATATTGGTTTATTTTGTTCTACAAGAATAATTTAAGCATACAAAAATCTATTACTCCCGTGGCAGTTAAATTTGAAAAACAAGAAAACAAATCATAGAAATTATACATAATTCTGTGTGCTAGAGTTGCCCACATAATATTGGATAGGTGTAGACTTCTACTGTGTTCTACAAATCAGTTCCTCATGGAAAAAGCCAGAGTTGACAAGAACTATTCAATCATGTATATGACTAGGGAAAGGAAGATGCTACTAAGGCTAATTCCATGCATGGTCCTTCAGTGTTCTGCAGCAGTAATCCAAAAGTACTCGTAGTCATAAGGGAGAAATTAACTGAAGTGGAGAACACGCTGATTGGCATATTAATATTAAGGTTTTAAGGAACTGGATGAATTAGACATAGCAACAGGTTATGTTGAAAAGGGAGAGTATCAGGCTGCGGGAATCTTAGCGGAATAAATCTTAGCTCATTTAATTAGATATCTTGGCACACAAGAAGAAGGATGGTGTAAATGAAATTTACTGATGACACGAAGCTGGAAGTCCTTGCCTTGACAGGAGAGAACGAAAATGTCAAATATGAAACTGTCAAATACAAAACTTACAGGAATTGAGTGAGAGAGGTGGGGTGAAGTTAAATACTACAGATATAGATTCCAGTTGTCTTAGAGGCAAACATCATTCATTCTGCCATGAGAGTGACCATCTTAATTTGATTGGATGAAATAAAACATGAAAAATCTAAAATTCTAAACATTTCATAAGACGGATGGCTAACATTAATTCTCTTTCTAGGCACTCACTTTCCTGGAATTCCATGCAAGTGCTTTTCTATACCCCCAGGAGATGGTTTTCTAAGGATAAAGAGATGTTCTGTCAGGTGTCTGCTGTGTGGCTGTGGAGATATTTGTAGCTTTTAAAGACTAGTGGTGGTGGATAAAATCTGTAAATCTTTCTGCCCATGCAAACAAATCCGGTTTTGCGTTACTGTGTCACCCCATCCATCACCCCATCTGTTCAGTGTTTTCCAGTAGATACCCTGAAGCATTTAGCAGTCAGTCACACGTAGCCCAAACCTCTGTGTGTCCACCAGCAGGCTTAAACCCCAGAGGATTAGTCCTTCCCATTCTTTTTAGAGATGACGAGTCCTTAGGATCACAGCTAGATCGGAGTGAACTGCCCCAGTGCGCCCCTCCACGGCCCAGACAACTTCTGGCTGAACCAGTGTAGGTTAATTAATTGAATTGGAGGCTAATTAACTGAGTAATAAAGCACTGATAAGCGCGTCTATTTTAAGGTGGTGAGGAATGGGATGAATTTTTTCTTAAGAAGTCTTTCTGCAAAGGCTCTAAAGTTGACTTGGAATTGCCAAAATAATTTTTTTTTCCCTAGTAACAGGCTTTCAACAAAATTAAGGGTACGACAAAAGAGATTTTATAGTTTAAGTATGTCTTTTACTTTAAAGATCTTTGATTCCTTATTATTAATATACAAAAAATTTAATGCGTCCATATAGAAATACATAGAAACTAGAATCAAAGTTCTCAAAACATGAAAGTAAGATGTTTCAGAAATTATTTAGAAAATATCTCTAGGACAGAAAAAGTTCATGTAATTTCTTGCTAGAAATTTCTGTCTCCCAGTCTCCATTTTATAATAACATAAAATAATACTTTGTAATTAAGTAAATATACTTTAATGATATTTCCCTTCATTATATGTTTAATTTACATGGAATGTGAAGTACAGAGATTGGGGGTTGTTGAATAGCTTAATTAAATTTCTCAAATATTCATGAAGTGTTTCATTTCATGTGAATAAAAAAGGAACAAAAATATTTAATGTTAAGAGTTGATAAGGAGTTTAAAGGAGCAAGACATTTACAGTATTGTAAGTCAACATGGTGCTAGGTAGTACAAAGTATAACAATCATGTTTACTGGAAAGGAATGCAGAATTTGTAGTAAAGAAAAAGATAACATCAGTGTATAGAAATCAGGTGCATTAAGAATGAACCTGTCTTTTTCTAGTACAATGCCTTTTAGTTTCAGTCTTCAGAACCTATTATTAGATGTGCTTCGTGAATAGCAAAACCCTATCTCCACTCACATTTGATTCCCATTTTCAAATTTATATACCTCAGAGGCATTGATTTCCTTCTTAATGAGTCAATTGCAATCAATACTTGCAGTGAATTACAGTCATGTTCTTCTACATGTTCCCTCCTCCACAAGGAGATCTTCAGCACAAAAACCAGCTCAGTCTACTGAGCACCCACATTGTTTGCAGTAGGATTAATGAGTACTGCGAATCTTTTTCTTCTGGGCTTCTGCTGGTTTTGCCTGGGTTAATTTCCTTCCCAGGGGCTGGTGTGGGGCTGTGGTTTGGATTTGTGCTGAGCACAGGGCTGATAACACAGAGATGTTTTTGTTTTTGCTGAGCAGGGATCTCACAGAGCCAAGGCCTTTTCTGCTTTTTGTGCTGCCACACTGGAGGAGGTTGGGGTTGCCTGGGAAGGGACACAGCCAGGACAGGCGACCCCAGCTGACCAAAGGGACATTCCCGACCATGGGACATCATGCTCAGTGTACAAAGAGGGGGAAACCAGAAGCAGGGGACATTTGGGGTGGTGGTTTTGTCCTCCCACGTCACTGTTGGGCAGGATGGGGCCCCGCTCTCCTGGAGATGGCTGAACACTGCCTGCCCAGGGGAAGCAGGAAATTAATGCCTTGTTTTGCCTTTTTGTGTGCATTGCTTTTACTTTCCCTGTTAAACTGTTTTTATCTCAACCCACGAGTTTTCTACCTTTTCTACCCTTCCCATTCTCTCCCCAGTCCCGCTGGCGGGGCAGTGAATGGCTACGTGGGGCTTGGCTGGCTGGTGTGGAAACACGACAGGGCTTCAGGTCAAGCAGTTACAAACATAAGCTTCATTCTGACCAAGGACTGGAAAGTGACTTTTAGATAAGAACTTATAGCACAAACCCACTGTTGTAAGTGATGCATCGGCAGTGGTTTACAGGTTGGAGAATTAACTGTAAAGTTGCAGTGTCTTTAGCCATCAAGTTTCAACTGCCTCTGTCCAGTGTCAGGACTTTGGTGCCCAAACAAAACACCTCCATCACTGAAAATGAGAACTGTACTGATATTAAGGCCATTCAATACAATCTTTAATGCTCTTGGATAATGTTTTTCATTACTGTAAATTACTGTGTTCTCCACTGTTTATTTACCTTTTTTGTCAGGTAAAAACCTGGCAAAATTTTATTGGAATAGTAATAATGAAACCTTTTTTTACTTGCTAGTGAAAATCACCTTTTCATATTACATTTTCATATTAACTCAATTGCTTTCAGCTCTCTCATCAAGAATTACCTTTGCATATGGGTATCTTTCCATCATGGCCTCTCCTTATTAGTCATTAGACTTTTCAGAAGACTTCTAAGACATGAAAAAATGACATTGAATTAATTATCAATCTATCTCACTTTAAGGATCTGCCTACTCACCAGAGAAATTCAGAATATCATACCTATTAACTATTGCCCATAGAAGCACTTAGCCTCCAGGTTTATTTCAGCAAATTGGTACAGAAATAATTGCTATTGCGCAATTAAATCTCATCATTAAGATATCCCAAAACTGGATCTGACAAGTAGAAAATACGTGCTAGTTACTGGCTATTATTTCCAAAACTGTCAGTTTGACTCCAGAGAGCAGACAGTATTTCAGAAGCAGGATATCCCTATTTTTCCGGCATCAAACCTATCATGAGGTAGAAAAGCAATCTTAAAATTCAAAGTACTGTTTTTTTCATGATGAATTGTATTGGATGAGAACAGAAAACAACGTGAAAAGCACACGCTGACATTCTGATTTCTCCGAAGCAAGTAGGAGCAGCCAGTTTTTTGATACTGGGTTCTATGGAACCCAGGGAAGAGTGGAAATGTCAGTGAACGCAGTCACTGTTTGAACGTCCAGGTTGGTATCTCCTATTTTGAAATAAGGAATCAATGACTTCTGTGGGACTGCCATTAAACACTCTGGTTTTCTTTGTCTCCTGTTCCTTTGGAAAGAAACATTCAGGCTAATTTCCCTCTCTGTGGCAGGACTCTTCAAAAGACGCTCAAGAAATTAGTAACATTTTGGTTTAGGTTGACTTGACTCCGCATAACATCCCAGATGAACCTCCAACTGCTAGTTACATTGTAGTAACAGTAACTTAACATATTGTTGCATAATCTGGAAAATTCCATAGACCTGCAAAATGCAAACAGGCGTCCTGCTTTGAAAAAAACCCTGAGAGTACGCTTGGCCTTTTGGAGAATGACAAGTATTTACCTCCCAATTATTCCCTTTTTCTTAAATAGCTAGTACTCTTATCTTTCCAATGTGCCATGGTATTCTACCTCTCTTCCCTTCCATACACTCAATTTCTAAAACTCACAGCACATCAGCAGCCAGAGCTGCCAATATCCGTGGAGTTTTGTATTTTTCTGGAGACCTTAATCCACATCCATCTTAATTGTTCTACCTTTATAACAGACATATAAATATAAGCAAGCATACAAGTAAAAAAAAAAATTCCAGTGATATCTTATTCATATAATGATTCTAGGCTTTCATTAGAAACAGTTTGGTTTTTTTTTTTTTTTTCTTAGCGTTTTGAATTTAATTATTAATGAGAGAACTTATGGAAATAACTGTCTATCTAATAGATATATTAGAACATAATCTAATATTCATTTGTTTCTGTAGTCTGCAGAACTTGGGTCTGAACTCTGATGCTCTATGAATTGGGATTTAGTAATATTCCTGATTTTCTTCACTGTCAATATTTATGCTAAAATTGTCTGTAGCACTCTCTCATGTTTGAACAACTGCAAGTACTCCTAATTGTAGTGTGTCAATACCCTGTGAAGCCCATACCAAGAGACCCATGTTGGTATCTCTAATCATACTAAACACGAGCCATAATAAGTATGATTACTCAGTGTATAATATTTTCTGTCATCATTGATGGGAACATTCATAAGTGTCTAAAACACATGTAGTTTTAACATGGATTTTTGGAGCATATAAATGCATATTAGCAGACTTCTTTCTTCTTCCTTCCTTCCTTCTCCTCATGAGCTATTTTACTATTTCTCACAGACAATAAATCTTATGCATGTAACCCATCAAACTCCATTTTATCCTTTTCATTAAATGTGGGCAAAACTACCACCAGTTTGAAGCTGAGCCTAGTTCTTTCTTTGAATCCAAGACAATTTAACTTTACAGTTATTCCACATTTTTGTGCTGGCTATGAAGTGAAAAGGGGGACCAGAAATCATACCTTCCAGCTTACCTTTCCTAAGATAAGCATCATAAAGGAAGGTACGTGTATCCCAAACTGTAAATCCAGGAAGAGGGGTCTATATTTTATAGGAAAGTGTTCTTTTGTATGAAAGGTTCTGCCTCCTCTGAAGAGTATCAAATTCAACAGGTTTCTGATTTTGGGGAATAATTATTCACAACTTTTATAGAATTTTTAGGTATGGAACCCAAATTGTTGGTAAAGATTTAGAACATGGAGATCACGTTTAACTTGACTTTGTATTTGGGAAGTAGGGTTTATTATAATTGCTAATCAAAAAAACCCCCCACAACTTGTTCTGTAATATCTTGTAATACTTTGATTAGTTTTGCTGACAATTTTTCAACAGAAAAATTACACAGTTCATAATATTTTTTTATCTAAAATTATAGAGCAAGGCACATAGAATATGATATAGAATTTACGCTTCATGGAGGATGAAGCTATAAAAGTTTAATGTTTAATCATAGTTTGAGAAACCAAAGTTACACCATATGTTCATTATATATATTTATACATGGTCATAAAATACATTACACTTATGGGTCTGACTGCCCATAACTTATATGCAACCCTTAAATGACTAAGAAAAGGGAAAGTATACCATGAAACTAATCAGTAGACAAAAATTGAAGTTGCTGTAACATTCTCTTCTGCTATCATAACAGCTCCATAATGGTAACTTACCACCTTCTAAAGAAAAATGAGCCCAGACAATGAGCTCGTATCCATGCATCCTGTGCTTTTACCAGCACCCAGCGCCACTCCGACTGTGCTGGCAGAGCCAATTTAAGGTCGATCAAGATATTAAGTAAAATCTTGAAATCATATAAGGGTTGATCAAGCAAAAACTTTTTTTATCCCCATTTCTCTATGATGATGTCAGCTATTTATCATGACCCCAGCTACAAAACAGTGTTATAAAATTTAAGGATAAGGAAGCAAAAGCTACAGCAGCACCAGAGAATTTCAAAATCCTCTTTGTATTTTGCACTAGTAACAAACAGATAGATGAGATATTAACTATTGCTATTGGAAGACAGGAGTGTTTCTGTGCATTCCCTGAGCAAATTTTAAAAGGAAACATATACACTAAGGAGATATAAAGGTGGGTAAGAGTTGTATTGGAGTCTGTCTCTGTTATGATATAGTAGAAACCAGATATGGACCACTGCAATTGAAGCATGTGGAAAAAGAAACAGAGCAAATTGATAATCACATATTTCTCAACACATGAATGGTTTTATTAAAAAAGCAAAACAAAATGAAACAAAACCAAAAAAAAAAAAAAAACCCAACCAAACAAAAACTACCAAAAGAAGAAGAAAAAAAAAAAAACCAAACGACAACAGAAACAAACCCACAAAACCTGATCAAAACAAAAACCCCAACAAAAATACAATACAAAAAGAAAATTTACCTCTGCAGCTCTTCCAATTTTCCACCTCCAAATTTTATCACAAAAAATCAGTTTTATTAATTGTTATTAATTATATTGCATTTAAAACAACTATTTTGTTTAAATTGCCTTTAAAGCACTGGAAATAGTGCTGAGGGAAGTCTGTTTACTTCAGATTTACCATGTTTGTTATAAAAACCTATGATTTGGCAGGAGATACATATAATATTTTGCACTACTCTAAATGTAGAACAATTATTATTTTTCCAAAGCAATTCAAACATGTTACTGTTTATTACCAGAGTTGCAAAGTCAATATCACTTTTGAATGAGTGAAGTGCAGCCATATACCTCTTATTGCAAAGAGTTTAAATTCCAATTATCCCTTAAGAAGAACTAGAGCAAGATTAGTTTGAAAAAGGACTTTGAATTATGACTTTGAATACTTCCATATAACTTTCACAATGATCAAAATATCTTTTTTAATTTTGTCCCTCTGAGAAAATCAAGGTCCATAAAATTCTTTAATTTTCATTAGCTTTAAACTTGAACCTGCTATGGAAAGTAAATGTAGGAAAAAAAAAACTGTGATGCAAGTATCACTGTGCTTTATGAGAAGAGAAACACTGCTTACAGAAATACCATGTCACTGCACAGGCACTATCTTCAAACATTTTTGTGGCTTACACACGACTGCACATTTGACTAGCAAGAGAGAAAGACAACAGATATTAGCCGTGGGTCTTGCACAGATAATTCTGCGTTGCTCACTGCAAAAGAAATAACTCCCTCACACTTTTGCACGGCTCCTGCACGTGAAAAGGTCTGTCTTAAAGATTAATATGCAGAGGCAACTGGGATATGAGGATGTGGATGCAGGTAGACATCATCCTGTTCCTGTTGTTCCCCAATATATTCTTCCTGTGATTTGTGTCTCATTGCCTCCTACACTACTTACCTAATAGAGGGGGGAACTCTGCACAGCAGGAATTCAGCAACCCTGCACTTTGACAATCAGTATTTCCTTTTTGTTGGGGGGGATGAAAGAAAGGCTAGAATTACAGTGATTCATGATTCATATGAAAATGATAGCTAGTTCCTGCTAAAACGTGAACTATTTATTTGGTAACAATGTGCCATCTAATAATAACTCAGCATGGAAGTGAACTAAGCAGCATAGTCATCAGCACAGGGGATTCCCTACCAAGTGATTATCTGCTTTCCAAATCTCATGCTGAAAGCAGACTGCTGAGAATCTCTGCAGTAGTTATCATTACTTTCAGTCCGTGTAGGCAGAAATCCCTGTGCACTGTGAATATTTATTGTCATAATGGAGAGACCCAGTCAGCTGGCTGTCTTGGGTCTCCTCCTCGATAACCAGCATGAAATAACAACCTGTAGAATCATTATCTTTTTCTCTCCTTGCTCTCTTTTGTTGTTGAGGGTTTGGTGTTGTTGCCTTTAATTCATTAAACTGATCTAAATTATTCAAACGCAGCAGTATAATCTATTTTCTGTGGTTGAGCCAAGCCCTATTTGATCATGTTCTTTTCTATTTTGCATTCTGTTTAAGTAGAACTCATGCCATGCAGCCAGATAGGAGCCATGAGACAGACAGTGCACCCTTGCAAAGGATTGCATGCTGTTAGGAAAGCTGAAACAACAATTTCTCCAAAAAATAATTTTATAAATTTTAATGTGGCAACAGAAAACCAACTGTGGTTGTGTTACTGAACTTGATAAAATTATAACGAAATTATATCAGAGATAATCAGTCTTCCCCATAAAGCTCAGACTGCAGACGACAGCCCTGATCCTGCAGAGACCACCACCTAAGCATGAAATTTACACAAATCTCTCCAGCAGCATCATGGTTGATGAAATCTACAAAAGTTCTGGAATTTCTAATTATGGACAGCAGAATAAACCAAACAGCCTTAGGAACAATGAAGTATTGCAAACTGAAGAAAAAAATGTAGGTGTGAAGAATTACTCTAAGAGTAGCTAGGGTTACAAACACTCAGCTGAAACACAGGACGCACACAGGCCACCAAGAACATGTGAGAAGCGGTTACGAATCAGTGACATAAAATACCAACCAAAATGATTTGGATTTTCCTCTGCAGTCAGTGTTCCCCCAACATTTATTTTCCATGGATAGCAACTGAAGTGGTCAGAAGTTAGTCTGGTGTGTCCAGACAGCCATACAGTGGCTGAACTGAATTCCTCATTGTTTCATTTTCTCATTTTCCATTTTAAAATAAAATAGTAGTAAATAAAATTTTCACTCACTGAATTGATTTGCTAGTAATTTGGCTTTTTCTCTTCCCATACAAGACAGCTAGGTAGCTTCAAGATGATAAGTAATAAGCATATAAATCATTTGTATTGCATCAAAACTACGCTCATTATTTAAAAAAGTTAAAAACAAGTGAAGATGAAACAAAAGTCTTTCCATTCAGAAGTTAGTTGATGTTAAGAAATGAAGTGGAGGTGTGTGGTGTGGGTTTTTTTTTTATTTTTTTTTAATTTTTTATTATTTTTTTTTTTTTAAGTGGAGTTTATTTATTATTTAATTTTGAATTTCTGAATCTCTGATTGTGCTAAGAAAATCAGTCCTTTGAACGATACAGTATGTGGCAGCCCTTCCTTGTGCGCTGCCTTCTGAGCCGTATGGACTGGCGGATTTTGGCTGTGCTTGCATTAGGCTTGCATTTGACAAAGTTATAAGTTCAATTAACTTGAGTAAACTTGTTACTCAAAAGTTTGAAACTGATTGATTAAGCGAATAAATAATCCCTGTTGTTTTCATTATTATCGCGTTCTCCTTGCATACTAAATTGGGAAAGATAAACTCAGGAGCACTCTAATGAATTGCTAGGAATTTGTGGTAGTTATCTAATGTTACCTTTCTTTTGGAATGTAATTTATCTTCTTCAGTTTAATTGACTTGTTTAGTCAAATATCACACTAACATGCTGAGCTTTTGAAAAAAAAAAAATTTCATCAGTTTGCTAAATAATGAACTCATACATATCTAATGAGGCTGCAAAGCAAAGCTGAGTACATGCATGTGGGGAAGGAAGAACTGTCCCAAACAGAAGAACTGTTAGCCAAAGTTAGAAGAGACACTACTGTTTTGAAGTTTCCTTGTTATTCAACAATCCTTATCAGCCTTTGCAAATAAGACAAAAAGATTAGAAAAGCTGCAAAGTCATTATAGAGAAAATGAAACACCTTCTGTTCCCAGATTTCTTTTTTTTTAATAAAATAAGATTTTTTTCTTTAATTTGGAAAGTAAAAAGAGGAATGTCTCTATTTATTATTTTTTCATGGTCATGAAAAAAAAATATATTGATTATCAAGGAAAACTTTATGTTCATGAGATAACATGCTTTTTTCTTATCAGAAGGGAAAATATTTCAGAATGACTGAATGAATTTTTACCTAGACTATACAACATCCATTGGACTTTGTTTGTTTTGATTACCTCTATGAATTTCAGTTCCTGAGTGCTTTTCAGAGATAGAGTTCATCTTTCTTGTTAACTGTAGTGACAAATCCCTTAAGTCTCAAGATGATAGATTGTACATTTTCTAGCAAAACTAAGAAATGCTTATTTTGACTTTCCTGGGATAGATATGACAAGCTGTTGACTACGCAACTAAATTTTCAGAAGATGGGTTTTGCTTCATGTCTCATAGTTGGGTTGCCCGATATCTAATAAGAGACAAGCTGTGTTTGATGAAGTATTCTTATCTCTCTCTAGTTTTAATAATAGCCATTTCATTTCCTAAGTGACTGTGTGTGCCAGTGTTGATTCTGATCTGAGCTTTCATTGAATTCAAGTGTTCTCAGGTTCACAAATCAGATTGTAACAGACAAAATTTCATAAATACCCCACACACTTCTAATCAGGCAAAAGCCATTATTTACCAAGTATGTTACATTAAGCCGCTAAAAGAAAAGGTTGTGCAACAAAGTTAAAACAGTAAAATGAGCTATTTTTGTTTTTGTATTTTCCTTGTACTGATTAATATTTTTGTCATATGTCTTCACCTATGAATTTAAAGGAAGTGTAATGACACAATACTGAAAAAGTCAAATCAAGTGATGCAAAAGAAAATAGTGATGCAAAAATTCCCAGAATTCTTGTTTTATCCTTTTGTACCTAATGGCCAAAATACTGAGTGTTAGAAGAAGTGTATCTCTCACAACCAGCAGTATTCATGTTCTGCTTATGAAATTGTCCTGTAATTATCTTTATTTTATTATAAAATTAGGAATTCTTTTGATTGAGTTTATGAAGAGCACTAAGGTTATCACCAGAAGAGAACAGAAAAGTTAGCTGTACAACTTCTTATTTTTGCTAATACTGTAGTAACACCATTTGACTATTAAATACAATTTAAATACAATATCAAATACAATGTAAATACTTTCTATTTCCTGTTAATACTGGAGTAACACTCTGACTATTAAATACAAGGTAAACACTTGGTGCAATTTCTGCTAGCGGAAATTTTCTCATTAATCTCTTTGGGTTCTGAGGAGTCCAGGAACAAATTTCAATAGAAATGTATCTGAAAAGTTATTTCATAGATTTCTTGGTATAAATTTTACTTTTACATAAGCAAATGGCATTGCGATATCTGATGTGAGAGTTTATTCTATAAAGTTCTGTTCTCCTTTGAAGTCTCTTCATTATTTGCTTTCTGTTACCCCCGACCCTTCCTTAATGCATTATTATGCATGGTTGCTGTTTCAGATGTATTACGTCACTCTTTATAAGACTAAAGCTTTATATGGGCATCGTCAGTCTTGCACAATCCATTTAGCTACTGTGTTCCAGTTCCTAAGCTTCTGATGAATTTGGAATCATGACTCAAATATTTACCATTTTCTGCTGAAGTGTCTTAGAAGAATGAGATTATGCATGCAGAAAGTGTATAGGGAGTTCGAAGATAACAAATGGTACATCAAACACAGCTTAATGTGGTTTTACTGAAGTAGAAACAGTGGTAATAAATCACCTGCCAATGTTGATAATAAAATACTGCATTGGCCTTCATCAGCCGCCAGAGAAAGGTTAAATGTTATTTCTCACAATAACCATGCGGTCTTCATTCCTGACATCCTGACTAAATTCTGTCATTATTTTCTGTAGAAACTGTGGTCTTTATGAAAAATATCCCATTAAGAATAAAAGCTAATGCTTGCAAACCTATAATATCCCTGGAAAACCTTCATTCATTTTATGGTTATTGTACCACGTAAATTGTTTTCCATTTGGGGGTAAATACAACCTGCTCTGCAAAAGTCAGAAGGCAAAGCTTGGAATTTATCATGACCAGCTTTGGTTATCTCTGATGATTTCTTCATAATCAGTGAAGCTGGTCTGTGTAGTTTAGTGTTTAAGGCAGCTAAAACCAGCATTCTTAGACTTTATGATGTAATTTATTTATTTTCGCATTTATTTGTGAGTTGACTTGTTAGATGGTATTCTGCACCGGGGTGACGGAGAGAGAGGCGGTATAGGGTTCCTTCTGAATCTCAGCGGGAGAGGCACAAACCCAAAATGCTTGATAACTGATTTGATAAGATAGAACAGGAAGAGGAATACAGACAATTAGTGAACCTTATGCCCTTCAGATGCTGGGCACCCTGTGTTCATGCATCTTTGGATGGACCCTGGATGGGTTCTCCCACACTGCGTTGTCCAGATCAGAACAGATCCTGCCTGTGGAGAGAAGCTCCCCCATTTCGGTCCTTAGAGCTAATATGTAATTTCTTCATAAGAAAGTAACCCTTTTCCTTAAGGATGTTCTCATGGTAACTTCCTGTCATGTCAGCTACAAACCTGAAAAACAATTAAGAGCAGGATGAATGTAAGAGAAGTTAATCCATCTGTCCTTTACTGCAGCGTTGTCTTCCAGGTTTGTGTCTGTCCAGCCCACCTTCACAAGGCACAGCATACAAAATATTATCCAACCACAGCAATAAGTTTTTCCCTTTGCAAAGAAGTTTCCTGAAAACACAACAGCATTTTCCATTAATGTCCAAATATCATTGATGATCCTGGAAAAAAATATTTCCTTGTCTTTTTCACTGTCATATCTATGGCATAAGGCTCTGTTGGCTGATGCTATGAGCTGCATTAGTAAACGTAGTGAAATGTCAAATTTTCAATCTTATCTCTAGCAAAGTTCCTGGAATTGGCATCTGCAGAAAACTCTCCCTCTTCCAAATAAGACCTGTGGAGTCAAACCTCCTTCATACTTATTTTCCCATTTTGCACTCTGCTGATTGGTCAAGCCACACCTCTATTCATTACTTAGCTAAATTAAGATGCTTTTATATCCTGATCAGTGTGTGAATGGGAGAACATTTTTGTTAGATACATCTGGGAAACAAGATTAACCAGGGAAAAAGGGAAAGATGAGTAGACTAGGATAGAAAAATAGAGGCAGAAATAATTTTTGCAGAGTAAAAGAAATGAAAATATAAAAGAAAGGAGAGGGAATTTTGAACATATCATAGGCTAGAAGCTGTTTTGCTTTCACCAGAAATTAAATTGAAGACATTGGGTTTACAGAGCTGTAAATTAGCACAGTAAATGGACAAAGTCTGTATATGCTCTTATAAATATAATGCAATTCTCCTGAAGGATTCTCACAGTCCCTGAAAAGGAAAGAGCATTTCTAGTTTCCCTCTTCCTATATGGCTTTCTTTGTGGATTATATTAGAATTTTCCTTCTGAAATATATAAAAGGATATGTTAGTCTGTATTGCCTATGAAACTGAAAGTGTCTGGCTTTGTAATGGTAAAGTTTGATTTTGCCAGATCTAGTTTCAGCTGCTTAAACAAAAGTTTATTATGAAATAAAACTCAGAAAAACAAACAAACAAAAAAACCCCCTACAAAACAACAATAAAAAACCCAATAAAAATCAGAAAACTGCAACCTATAGAATGAAGCAGAAATTAATATTAAAGATTTGTGCCATATATGCAATAACTAGAACATTTAGTTCTTTATAATAGTTCTCTATTATAATGGCAGAAAAAAAACCGTGCATCCAGTTTTATATATTAAAATTTGAGTCAAAATATTTTAGAGTCTTTTTCCTTTCATAGAAATGTCTGCTTAGGTTTTAGTAAAAGGAGTACATACCCTAGATTTTGCATAATGGGTAAAATTTCTTCATTTAGATTACTGGGTGTAGGTACAGAGTGTGTTTAAGATAATCAAAACCACAACTCTTTAAAGAATTAGCTATCTAGTTTACCCCTATATTCATATTAGTTTAAATGTCTTCATGGTTTCTAATTATGTTTCTATGTAAGATTCCTAACCTCAGTGGCAAGATTTTGGAGAAAAGAAGTAGAGAAGCTGAGGATTATCAGGGAGTGTGACAGAGAAACAGACTGGTGGAATCGCACCCTTCCATCCCCGCGAGAAATGCAGAGAACGGGAGCTGGGTAAGGGCTGGAGGAGCCCTCAACTTTTCACCATCAGGAAGCAGGGGATCTAAAAGATGAGGAGGAATGGAAACAGGTCCCTTCTCAGAGAAGTGGGAGTATCCCCTCCTGGCATACCTCACCTTCCCAAGTGCCATTACAGCATAGGTATGAGGCTATGGAACTCGATAAAATCACCAGTCCTTAGAGCCTGCCACATGGATGGTGTGGAGCTGGGGTTGTGAGACAAAGAGAAGGAAAGAGAGGAGAAGGAGTGAGAAGATAGAGAGCCAGAGAAAGAAAGAGAGGGAGGGGCCTGATCCCTTTAATAATTAAATTGGTGCACGCCTCATATGCAGATGATGCTTTCCACACATGTTTTTCTCACAGCCAGCCCTACTCCAGAGAATGAGGGAGAGAGGGGATTGACCTTGAGTCTCCAGGCAGAGCAGGAAATTGGTTCAGAACAGTGCTGCTCCATCTCTGCAGGACTGTCTCTGCTCATCACCTTTCCTGTGGCAATACTACAAATATACAATACTACAATGTACAAATGTTTGAGACAGAACACGCTTAGGTCTCGTCCTCTACATCCACCTTCAATGGATGTTCCCAGCACAGAAAGGACATCTGCACGCTGAGATGTGGAGGCCATGAAGATGATTGGAGGAATGGAGCACCTCTCCTAGAAGGAAAGGAGGTGAGAATTTATTTTGTTCAGTCTGAAAGAGAAGGCTTAGGCAATTTTACTTAATGTCAGCCTTCCGGTACCTGAAGGGAGCCTGCAAGAAAGATGGAGAGGAACTTTTTACAAGGGCACGTAGTGACAGGACAAGGGCAAGTGGCTTCAGCCTGAAAGAGAGTAGGTTTAGATTGGATATTAAGAAAAACTTTACTGTGAGGGTGGTGAGGCACTGCAACAGGTTTCCCAGGGAAGTTGTGGATGCCCCATCCCTGGAGGTGTTCAAGTGCAGGCTAGACAGACCTCTGAGCAACCTGATCTGGTGAAAGGTGTCCCTCACCATTGCACTTGGGTTGGAATGAGATGATCCCTAACGTCCCTTCCAACCAGAGCCATTTTGCCCTCACAAAAACCTCCCAGCCTGACAGGCTGCTCACTTAGAAACCTAGGCCTGTATTTCACCTGCCAAAAGTAAAATATGTTTCACCTATTCACCAGGGCTTCACAGCATCTATCAAAAGCCTGATTTCTGTGTTACCTATGAAACTCATATGTAAGAAAGTGCATTGCTGGAAATTACAGAATAAGAGGAAGTTCTCCTAATAGTCCTCATTAAGAAAAAAAATCAAAGGCTAAGTTATTTCTCTTCTAGAAAGTTGCTTGAAGTGTTCTGTCACTGATCATTCCAAATGCAAATGCTTTAATGATGTTATATATTCCTCTCCGTGTCAGGGAAAAATAATACTGTTCTAATTTGATGATACTGAGCTCTTGGAAAATTGAGTTTGTAGGATTTTTTTTTCTTTCCAATTCATCATAAAGGATGGGAGTATAACCATAGCTGAGAACTATATTGAAAAGGTTATAGTTTCCAAATGAATATTTCTGCTTCCCTTTCTAATAGCACGTTTCACCATCTGGATAGATCTCATCTGATTCCTTTACCTTGTTTTTTTATTATCTGTAGGGTTTTCTAACATTAGGTCAGTCCTACCCTGATTTATAAGTCATCACATCTTTCTTGTGCTCAAATGGCTTCCCCAATCTGAAATATCATTGGAAGGGATCGTTTGTTCAGATCTGCTGCAGAGATGGGAGGAAGACACCATGGTCAGAGAATTACAGGATGGTTTGGGTGGGAAGGGATCTTTAAAGATCATCTAGTCTAACCCCTCTGCCATAAACTGGGACATCTTTCAATAGATCAGGTTGTTCCAAGCCCCATCCAACCTGACTCTCAGCAATTCCAGGAAGGAAGCATCCACAACTTCTCTGGGCAATGTCTTTAACTATCTTGCCGAGAAGTCCCATATTCAAATCTCATTGTTCAAAAAATGGTCCCTGTCCATTTTAATGGAACTGGCATATAAAAAATGCAAGATTAACAAATTATTCTCAGTTTGCTCTGTCATGGTCTTTTTTAATCTCCAGTCAGTCCAGACTATTACTTTATGAGTTCTGATTTCCTCACCAGTTCATACCCCTCCTTGGGAACCTAAATGTGTAACTGTTCAATATCAGGTATTTTACCCGGTGATGAAAGATTTACTGTACTTATTTAATTCTACATCACTTGTAGGAAGTGGTTCACCAGTCCATTGTTTGTTTGTTTGGGATTTATGCCCTGCTTTTCTCACTCGGGATGTTTGTGATCGCCCTTCCACCATCACTGTCATTGCCACTCAAGGCTCTGATAGTGTTTGGATCTGATACAAAGCATGACACCCAATTAGGTTGCTGTAGCATAATATGTGAAGGTAGTGAAGTGTAAAGCAGATGGAGGTCTCAAACCCTTGTGTTGTGTCCTGAGGGAGCAGGTTACAACATGAGATGCAGAAGTTTTAATAGAAATGCCCTGGGGGTGAGGAAAGGAAAACCTGAAAGAGAGGGTAGGACAGGGGTGGGATGATGTGGTGTACTCACAGGATTTTGTTGTATTTAATAATTTTAAGCCTGTTAGACAAAATATGTTTTACTTATGTTATGCAGATAACATTTGTGCCAGAAATAATTAGTCTATCAGAGTCTGTTGCCAGTTTTAATCAGGTTGTCAGAATCTAAATTCTCTAGAGCCATAATGTAAACATTTCACAAGCTAACAAGTACTGTGTGAAACATTGAAACATCTCCAGACATCTGTGAAGCCTTCAGTTGCAAACCTTTCTGATTTTTTTTTTATTTTTTCTTCTTTTTTTTTTTTTTTTTTTAAATTTGGAACTCAATTTCTTCAGCGAAATGACTGAAGGCTCAAACATTTTGAATTAATGTCGGTCTGTTTCCAGGATCTTGACAAGTTCCTGGAAAGAGCTTATGTTTCACATTAAACTCCTGCAAAATGTGATGTTTTCATATAAAGTTTATTCACAGTTTTAGGGAGAGACTCTAACAGCACAGACTTAATGCAGCCTTTTAATAGAATGGGAGATTTATTTTGCAACTACAGAGTGTAAGGTCTAAGATTCAATATTGTAATTTCTGAATCCATAAACCTGCAACAAGCTCTTTATAGTTGACATTATTTACATCGTCTCCCCCCACCCCCCCAAAAAAAAAAAAAAAAAAAAAAAAAAAAAAAAGAGATGTATTAGATTTTAGTTTTGTTTCAGGAAATAGGCCAGTCTTGTTTTGTTTACTGCCATTATTTATTAACGGAGCCTTCCAGCACCTCCTGACTGGTGAGTTAACCATTTAAAGTTCAGAACTCTGGATATTCTGCTAAACCTGTAAAGATGTTTTTATATTCCTTATCGAAGAAAGTTTATGCACTTTTCTTCAAGGCATACTTCTAAGCAAATCCATTAAATTTTTCACAACTGAGAACACATATTTGGCCCTATTTTTGGCTTTAAAACTTACATGTGGCTACCTTTTGGATAATAATTTATCTGTGGAGATCTTCAGCTTATTTTCAGTCAATTCATAAGTGGAAAAATAGATGTAGTTTATGGACAATTCCCCGCTAGATCCAGAGAGTATCAATGACCCTTTACAATGAAGCCATAGCAGTTTTTTATCTCTGAAGGGAGAAAAATTGGAGACTTGCCATTGGCATATAAAGCTGCATGTGTTAGGGCTGCTTCCAACTGAGATGCAAGAGGCCTGAATCAGCGTTGGAATAAATTGGCAGGATGTCATTGCAATGAGTATTTTCCAATGTGTTTGCTTATAAGAGAAAGCAAAGGACAAATCAGGGTACTATAGACGGTGGTGACTCTGAATGATCAGTGTTTAGTTTAATTTCCAGGATGATACTGTCTCCTGCTTGCATTATGCTTCCTAAATATTACGGTCTTAGAACTAAGTTTATCAGACTTTGCTGTGTCAAATGAGCAAAGATGTGACCTTGCTTAGGAACGTAATAATGTTAAAGGAATGCTGGATGCTTAATTAAAATGTTCCCAGCCCAGCGTTGGCTTCCAGACTGCAGGAACGAGAATCACAGTTTTCATAGGTTGGCAGCTACTTGTTTTCTCAATAAACAGGGCAGCTGACAAAGTAGACTGAGCTATCTCTTTTCCCCTTGTTTTCCAGACAGGTAAGTTTCTGATTTGTAGAAATGTTAGGAAGATGCTGTTAGCCAGAGATTACCTTCTTCTGGTTTAAAAGGCTGCTGTGTGTCAATCTAAATTTTACACAGGCAGAAGAATATTTTCAAGATTTGTCTATGTTTTGCTCCTAGCAAGGGATAAATGTATTGGTGGAGATCTGTGAAGAAATATTGGTGCTTTCTGTGACCTTCCTTTTGAGTGAAAAATAAACTTGTTAATCTGAGCAAACCTGGTGTCTCAGGAGGTGAATTTTGTTCTAGACCTCTCAACCATGGTGCCAAGTAAGTTATGATGGTGAATTCTTACTCAGTTCTACATTTAACTAAATAAAAAAGTTTAAATTATGTAATCATCGGGGTTTTTTGGGCTGAAAAATTATTATTAATTCCTTTTCAGTCTTTTTTCCTTCACAAATATATGGCCTTTCTAAATGATGTTAAGTTTAAGGCTTTAATTCAAACTTTATTTTAAAAGGTCCATACTACTTAACATCAAAATCATTTTCCTATGTCATTGTAGAGAAGCATATTACAAATAACCATGAATACAAGGATAAACAAAGTCACGTGCAATATCTTTCCAGGAACATTTTAGCGTATGCTGGAAACAATTTCCAAAGTAGAAATACTTTGAGTTTAAATTGTTTGAAGGAATGTCTGCACTTCTGAGACTCTGCCACGGAAAACCTGGGGCTGAGCTGGTGAGGAAACCTGGCCCAACCGTGTGGAGTGTGGGGGAGTGGTGAGTTTCTGCGTGGGGCCAGAGTGTTTTTAGCCCCACGAAGGGGCATCACATTCTGAGGGTTGCCAGCAGCCTCTCAGAAATGGCTTATGAAAAATTCGCAAGACGGCATGATCTGGGGATGTTTTGAGAAAGCAAAAAGGTTTTCATTAAAGCAAAAATAAAAAACTGTTCAGAACAAAAGAGTAAAAGCCGTGCCCGGTGCAGGGAGGTCCCTTGCACCTGCTAAGACACCCAGAAAATCCCCGAGAATCTCCGTGCTCTCTCTTAAGTGTTTAAGATCTAGGAGGAAATTTTGGCTTGCTGTCCAATAGAAAACAGCCACATTCCTTGAGGAGCAGCTCAAGGGTCCAACAGGTGCCTTTGTCCTGGCACTGGGCCAATTACGGCGAGAAGAGCGTAGAAGTTTCTGGTTCATTTTCCTTGTAAGTTTAAGGGTGAAAATTTTGTACAGCTCAAAAGACAAGGACAGTGAAAGGAGGAATAAAAGGATAAGGAGTGTACATGGTGAAACTCTCTGTCAGAAGGTCTTGTTGCAGACCCAGAAATTGTCTAAGTACTTCAAGGACTTCCAGAGATACTCTCAGCTAGAGACTTAAATCTTCTAAGAACCAGGAAATATTGTTTCCAAAGTAGAGAAAACCCTGTGGTCCCTATTTGTTTGCAAATATCTGCTCTGTTGATTTTTAAATTATTTTACTTAACAGTTAAAATATGCAGATCTTGGTAGAGGTCATTTCAATTCTTCATTCTGCTTTATTGGAAAAGAAAATAGAACCAAGATTTTCACCCTTCCATAATGTTGTGTCATTTATTTGTGTATACGGAATGTTATTGTGATTTTCTGTCTTTCCTGAAGAAACAGTTTCACTTCAATGAATATTCATTATGATGGAGAAAATTACTTTTTAGCCATTTCTTTAGGACACCTGTGTGAGAGGTTAAAACCTGAGATGTCCTTTATATTTACTTAGTAATAAAAGACTTTTTGCAGTACATAGCTCATGCAGAATACCTAATATAGCTCATTAGCAATCAGCAGTAAAGTGGCAGACCTCAATTTCTGTTGTGAAGCAAGTAAGCAGACAAACATGAACTTAGATCTCCTTACGCAAGTTAACTGTATTGAATTTTTCTCAGGAAGTGTGCTTTTCACATTTCTCCCTTCTGTGATTTGAAGATTTTTAAATCCCTCTGCTCATTTTCAGTTAAAAATCTGCAAATAAAAGTTTAACTCCCAAGTCTTTTAGGTGAGAAATTCTGAAAGATGCTACTTTCATGTTAAGTCAAGATAAATTTTTAGAATCCTGTTTAGACAAAGATGAAAAGAGGAAATATCAAGATATTGCATAATCTGTTGCTGCCATCCAAAGGAAGAAGAGTCATCTTGTAACCCACAGTGAGGGTTTTTTGCACAAGGAGTCTAAGCAAGTTGCATGGAAGAGAGAACAGAGAGCAGCTACCATTTCAGATGTATGTACTGCTTAAAAGCTGTTCAATATTTTAGGATCTGAATTTGATAATTGTATTTGATTAGCTAATGCACAGGTATTTTATGTAATAAAATAACAAGACTGGTGTATATGATTACAAGTCTACAGAAGTGAAGGTTATTGGCAAAAGATTAAGCAGGTGTGCGCTTGTGAATCTTGTATAACACAGCTGAAAACGTGGAACATTTCTAGCTTTAGAAGATGAAGCTTTAGTTAAGGTAGAGATTAAGCAAAAACCCAAAACTTTACAGAAGATCCTTTCCTTTAGCCAAGGAGATGATGCAGAACTCCCTCAGAGGTCATATTCTAGGGGGCCTAATTAAAATTTGGTTCTATGTTTCATTTAGGAGATGTGTATGCACTATTCAGAAGAAAGGTTTTTTTTTTTTTTTCCCCAAATAGGTAGACATCTCTTCTGTCAATGAAGATGAATGATGTGCTCCAATCTCTGTATCTGGGATCCTCAAAATTAAAAAAAGTTGGCACTGAAATGTCCAAAACTTAAAAGCTGGTTGAATATTCAAAATGGACCTTTTGCAAGATTTTGATAATATAGATGCAGTCCTGAGTTAAAAACAATATTGCTTTGCAACATAACACATAAATATAATGTGCTTTACAGTATAAACAGGGGGGAATTATTCCTCTATTTCTTTGCTTAAAAGAAGTGGAATGCTGGGGTTTTTTTTGAAACCCGCATTTTTCTCATTATTTTTGACTGTTGCTCTGCCTAATTTGAAGTTTTCTAGTTGATGTATTTTGTTGGGGATCACTGAAGGAGACAGGGTAATTGAGTTACTTTCTTGAGGGAGAGATTTCTTTTGGCTAGGAATTAGATTTATGCCTTAGAAGAATATGGTACCTTTTGATGTATTTTTGTGGTATTTGTATAGAGATGAAACTGTGTAATTTCCTTTAATCCTGCATAAAATTTTAATTTTGTGCCCAACTTTCATCTTTGTAGTATGCTGGATTTATGATGAAAATTTGAGTGAAAAATTCAAATGCTATGCATGTTAGAGTACTACCTGGATCCAAGGTAAATCTATTTCTGTTGTGACACCATTGATTGATTGTGTCTAATTAACTGTAAACCTGTGTTGTCATTTTAATGACAAAATATGAAAGAATTAACTGAAGCAGAAAAGCAGAAGGAAGGAAGGAAAGGAAGGAAAGGAAGGAAAGGAAGGAGGGTTTTATGAATTTACAACCTCAGATGCTCAGTGTGCTCTAATAACTCCTGCACACAAATATCTGTTTCTGTGATGGGATACTGTCCATAGAGAGAGATGTTCTAAATTTTACCTAACAAAAGAATACAGCTATCAATAAACTAGAGAATTAATGCTCATGAATTAAAATAATATGTGAAGCTCCTTTCTCACTCCTTAAGGTGTACGGACTTACAACTCAAGGTTAAAATCTTGACATCATTTGCAGCTGGCTGGATGTCAATATTCCCAAAAGAGTTCTGAAAGTACACTCTGCACTGATGTTGCTAAGTGTTGATGTCACTTAACAAACATTTAAAAGAAAAAGAATCTTTCCAGTCCCCTCCAGAGGGACCATATTATTTTCTCCATTCCTTAATAAGACTTTTTGCATTCTAGTTTAATTAAAACAGAGAGTTTATTTAAACAGTGCCTTTCAAAATTATTTCAACAGAAAATAAACCAAGATCATGGTTTATTACTTTGACGGCCATTGGTTATCAGTGCATTTTTCTTATGACAGTATTAGTAGCAATCTTCTCTTGACACTGAAGATGATGTTTAAAATCCCTGGAGTATTTAAAACAGGGGAGAGCTCCCAGCATGTCCCGGTGCCATGGAAACCAATATTTACTCTGATATATCAAGAAAAACCTGACATCTGGATTTCTCAGTGGTTTTGCATTTTGTATAAGGAAACATGCAGTCATCATAGCATGACACTGCAGTGAAAAAAAGACAGAACTGAATCAAAGAAAACTCCACATTATTAGGTAGAAACCAGGAAGAGTTGCTGTTAAATTTGCAGTACATGATATTTAGAAGTGATCTTTAGTGCATGATATTAAGTAGAGTTGTGAATGTGTTGCTATTGGATGAATCCCTACACTCAGCATCTTAGCAGAGTGTGCTGCTTCAGGGACCAACAAATGAACTCTCTTTTATGCTCCTTCCTCCTAAAAACACTGTAGGGAATGACAAGTTCTCAGAGCTGGAGGGAGGAGAAAGATGTTTGGATTTCTTTACACCTGAGGAAATAAGTGCTACTCTAACTCACGAGACTCCTTGGTTGCTGAAGGTTCACACTTGTGGCTATCCAATCGCCATTCTCACTAATAAACTTCTGCAAAGCTCAATGTGAGACTTAGTGAGTTCAGCTTAGAGGAAGAAGGAACTTGCACTTGCCCCTCTGGAAAAAGTTTGTGCATAGATTATTTTTACTGGGATTTCAATTCAGCTGCATCTGGTATAAATAGTACTAGGAAATGTAGCTACACCTCATGTGTCTTCTTAAAAGAACAGGGATACAAATTACTTTCATGCTGCATGTGAAGATAATGAAACCCAAATTTTGAAAATGGTCCCTTTTTCTTTGAGTAGTTTGATGAAATTTTCACTAGAAAGCCATTCTGACTAAGAACAGATTAAATCACAACTGCTTTGGTATCCTTGGCTATTTTATTTTAGGTGTGCTACAATAAATGATATGTGCAGGTGGTAATAAATATTTAAATAACTGCTATACTTTCACATTTCAATTTATATTTGAAACAAAAAAAAAAGTGATAGCTTTTTTTTTTTTTTTTTTGGTTGTGCATTGGTTTCTTTCCTCTTGCTTGATTATCAATCAGTTTAAGATAGTGACTGAAGCACAATGTAGGTCAATGGTGGTAACCATGTTCTCTGTTAATTAAATAGGACCTCCTTAAATGGGTGTTCAAAAAATTTTCCACAGCAAAAAAGCAAAATTGATTGCTTCCAGCATCTCCAATATAGATTCAAACCCCCAAGACAGAGTCCAGGCTCAAAGTGGCCAAATTGTTCTCAGCCCCAGGTGCTGGTAAAAAAGAAAGGTCTTGTGTTTCTATATAAGATGTGCAAAGTATAATTATTGAATGGAGAAGGGCTGAAAACTTTACTTCAAATATTTTCCTCTATGAAATATTCTGGCAAGTGAGTCACCTGACAACAAAATGATGAACAGCCTCTTGTTAGCTCCTGCCTGACAGCCAACTATACCAGAACCCTGGCCTTTTAAAACTTAAGGTAAAGGAAATACAATTTGGGTGTTAAGGCATGTAGATGTTGAGCAGTGCTATAAAGCATTGTCCCACTCTTGCCTGACTGTACAAGATAGTAAAGTTCTTGTTGTGTGGTGAGAGGTTGGTTGGTTTGTAGTTTCTCAGTCTGACAACTGAATTGTTAATATTGGAAATGGGGATTTTGCCCAAAATTGCAATTAATTGCATAGTCTCAAATTTTAATGAGAGGTTCTTCGTACTTTTTAATACTAAAACATTGTAATAATGTTATCACTGAATGATAATGTATTAGAAAACACTTATTTGGGTGAATTAAATCCATATTTTTTTTGCTAAGCTTCGGTCACCACTTCAATTCTCTCTGCCCCTTATTGATTTCTAGTATCTGTTTTTCATTGCAGGTTTGCTTTTAGATTATGTAAGTGAAACCTCTCATTCATGAAAGCAAGGATGGTATTTGGGGTTACAAACATTTCTTGGCACATTCCCCATGCAGTTAGAATTGTTCCTATCTTGTTTCCTAGCGAATTATCTCTGTGGCAACCAATCAAGTCAATGGATTAGTTGTTGGCCAAAAAGAATAATTTTTTTTCAGAGAAAGCCTTTTTCTATATGAGCTACATGTGTGTGCACATTGCATACAGGTAAAAGTTTATAAAAGAAAGGCTTTATAAAATCAGGCCTTCCTCAGATGAATTAACAACTAGCCTGTTAATGCATGAGAAAGAATCTAAGAATGAAAATCTGTTTGCATAACAATCTATTCCTGGGAGACAAGCAGGCTGCACCTGTGAAAAACAAAAAGCCTATCTCATGAGAATCCACAAAGGAAAAATGTAAACACCTGTGGAAAGAGAAAGTCTTAGCACACGCACGCACACAAGCAGCTTCTAACCAATGGACTTCCAACCAAGCAAGAATGTTACTAACCAATTAAACACGATATCCTTGAAAACTGTAAAAATGGGCTATAACATTAAAGATGTGTTTTTCCTGCTTCACCAAACTAGAGTCCTGTCTGTTTCTTCTGCGACATGTGGGTGTCTCTGTCTCTTCTCTTAAGAAGAATAGTTTTGATGAACAAAGAGGGAAAGAAACCATAGGGCAAGTGATAGTCCTTGAGCAGTCAAAAACATCTGCCTTGGACTCTGATTGCTTCAGAGATAGCAAATATAGAAAGGAATAAATATAATTTGCAGTATCCTGCCCTGTCACAGAGAACAATTTCTGTCTAGGTATTTAGTTTGTTTAGACATCAGCTCTGCAAAAAGACTAAACTACACCTAAACCACAAAAATGCAGCGTTCTGAGGGAAAATATGTGAAAATCAATAGCATTACGCTACAGGAATAGATCTGGCCAAATGGGAAAAAAGGCTTTTAACAGTGGTGGGAGATGTCAATTTAAATTACAGGGGAGAACCCAACTAACAAAACCAAAAGCGAACCAGGACGTTTGTATGTTCAAAGATATTTGCTAAAATTTAAGTCATAAAACTGTTCTATTCCAAGTCAGGTGAGTTAATCTATTTCTTCTGGCACTATCTTCAACATTTTGTCCTATAAAAAATAAACAGCTAACCAAAAAATACAGTTGGTTCATTTGACCTTTGCAACGGGTACTTTAAACAAAAACTTGCTACAAATGCATTTGTTTAGGAGGCTGGATGGATTTCTCCAGCATGTGAATATATTGGAATGGTCCAACAATTTTTGTCCTTCCCGTAATTCAGTCAAAAGTAACAAGGTAAAGTTAAAGTAATGAGTTCTGGGTCTTGAAAGATTGGTATTTTGTCAGGATCTAGAAACTCAGCTGGAAAACCTTTATTTCTTAGCGCAGAGGATTCTATTTTAAATCGATAACATACTTTCTAGCCTCTGTCACCTAAGTTTTTTAACTTAAGTTCCTGAGTTGCTTGATGAGCTGAGGAGATGTAAGAAGCTAGATTTTGCAATACTGATAACTGCAAATAACTTGTCTAGATGCTCCAGATTGGAATATTTAATTATTGGAATATATTCCAATTAAATATTGGAAATATTTAACAATCTGTGCAGGCTTGAAAGTCGGCAGAGGGCAATTTCTGTTCTTGTGAGATTTATAGCATAGGTCTATAGATCCTCTAATAAAATTGAGGGAAGAAAAATGGTCCCATATTACTGAGGCAGACATTTTGTGCTACTTTTCCTCGTATTGCACAGGTAATCTGTTTTTTAAGAACAGTAAACTTGTTTTAATTTTTTTTTCTGTGTGAGAGTCTTGCAATATAAGGACACTCACACTGAAAATATTCTTTTTTAGCTGTTTGGCTTTATTACTCTAGACAAGGGGGGAAAAACTGAGATTGATTTGAAACACATTTCTTTTATGTTGTCACAATGGTCTATGAAAAATATCACAAAGAATTTCATAAAGCAGATGGGAAAAGGTAACAGTTCTAATAATAACTCTTGATTGGTGAGAATTAAAGTGACTTAACAAATTCCTAATTGCAGTTTTTTATTTAAAAGTGAATTTTCCTGACATGACTTAGTGATGAAAATTCCTCTGACTTGCAGAAAATAATTTCTCAGGCCTCAAGGATGAGAAGCTAAGGCTGATCAGGGTTTCTACTTAGCAGACCAATTCCTGCAAGTAAATATTAAGTTTGTAAAGAACTGTTTTTCTACCATCTACTGCAATTAAAATACTTTTAACAGAAGCTAAATAGTTTGGTTTAGATACAGAAGAGACATAGCTGGATGAGCAAGAATTTTGTCAATGTATACACGTGGATAAGAAACATCTTTGCTTTTTTGTTTTTCCTTTTTTCGAAGTCTACTGTTCGCCTAAAGTTTTAGTTCAAATAACTGTAATTTAAATTTGCCATCTTTCACATTTCTGGCCTTTTCTTTTAATTCTCCTTGCAGAGTGCATTGAGTTTAGTGTATAGAAATTCTCTCAAATTCTATACTAGCGGTCACTTATTTAAAGAAATTTGGTTTGATGATGTCCAATATTTTTCATAATTTCTAAAGCTCCATGACTTTCATGTCTATGACAGGTTAAAGTTAGATTACAGATAAAAATTCTGGAAGTGCAGAAAATCCTGGCACACATTATATTTTACAGATGTCAGTTTTGTAGTCAGTAGTTTTGTATTTTTGGTGTATAATTATCTATATTTCCAGATGAGTCCTTGCTGATTATCAGGTTTTGTAACCCATTTTTATTTTTAAACCAAATAAATATATCAATAACATTTCCTTTTGATTTGAGCATATTAGGTTAACATCTTATGGGAAACTGGAGATGTGGAAAAGTAAGTGAAGTTTAAACTCTTCATGTAGTTGAAGAAATATATATTTAGGTACTAGGTTTAATAGATTAGGCTATTAATAACTAAAATTAGTTTCTTTGCTGACATACCTCAAAATTCCTGTTTACAGACTCAATGATATACTCAATTCCTACTTTACTTTAACTTAATTATGGTATTATGTTTTGAGCATGCATGCATCTCTCTAGCTCATGATGATTCCATTAACAAACTTTCCTTTCTGCTGAATCCTAATACAAAATATTAATTGAATGTTTTTTGGTTTTTGTTTTTTTCTTTTTTCTTTCTTTTTTAACCAGAAAAGAACTTAATATTGTCTGTTAATCATAGGAAATCAGTTTTTCATAGTGCTTTCTGTTGAGTACGACTCCATAACTAACTAGTAGTGTGACAACCTATGGGTTCTGCCAGTTCCAACAGTCAAAATTTAATTAAGCAACACCTGCAGAGATTTGTAGAGTAGGTAGGACTTCTGTAGGCTCCCATTAAGGCAAGAAAATTCCTGAATATTCAAAAAGAAATGATAATAAACTAAACATTAACTCTGATGAAGTTGTTTGCAACATTGTGTTTTTTGACTGACTGTGGAGTTTTCCAGTTTTAGATAAATTAGCTTGTTGAGCCATAAAAGGTAATGTTTTTAAGTCCCAGAAAGAACCAGCTCAGTTTTTTCCTCTGCTATGTTCAAGGTACTCAGAGATTCTCTCTTGGAGCTACTGGCTAGTGCAGTGATTATTGATGATACAACTTTTTACTTGCATTCTCATGCTCTGTGTGATTTAAATGCTAAATAAAAATTAAAAAATAAGGAATTATTTACTTGAGTACTTATTATGCTTTAGAAAGCATGAAAATTGCATAGCTTTCTACTTCTTGAATTTAAGAGTTGTTGTAATATCTTAAATACTGCATTATTTATTAACACTTTCTGGTTGTTTTGTTATTCTATGAATAAACAGAGAGTTTTATGTATGCCTAAACAGAGAGTCTGATAGATGAAAATATATACATCTGCTTTACTAATTCATTATGCAGTTATTAAATTCATAACAATTTTCCTGCAGTTTTAATACCCATATTAAAAATAATTTTCCTCTGCTTTGTTCAGTACATTCACTTGTTTTTGTTGTTAATTCTTTACAGCATGCTGTTAAAAACATATTTTACAGAAGGTATTTAGCTCTTCTCAATAGCCCTTATAGCTGGTACTTTTAGTAAAAGAAATATTGGGTTAGGGAGTCCCTGAATGTACTTTATATTTTATATGATGGAAATATAGGAAATCATAGCTTTAAAAGGCCCCCATTAAAGAAATATCTTTTATCCTTTCTTTGGTTCTGTTTCCCCTATTTTTTTCCCCAGTTGTGCTAATTTAAAATGTTCTGGTTTTGGCTGGGGCAGATTTAATTTTCTTCCCCTTCCTTGGCTGGTGTGGGGCTGTGTTTTGGATTTGTGCTGAGCACAGGGTTGATAACACAGAGATGTTTTTGTTAGTGCTGAGCAGGGATCTCACAGAGCCAAGGCAGTTTTTGCTTTTTGTGCTGCCACACTGGAGGAAGCTGGGGGTGCCTGGGAGGGTGGGAGGGGACACAGCCAGGACAGGTGACCCCAAGAGACCAAAGGGACATTCCCGACCTCATGAAGTCAAGGTGTGGTCCAGAGCTCAGTAAGTGTTAGCAAGAACACTATATTATACAAAAAATATTCTATTATATTAAAACTGAACACTCTTGACTAAGTTGTACGTGTTTCAGCTCACTTTCAAACTGCTCATAAAATGATCTTTTGAACTGTTTTGCTAAAGGCTCTTGTCTCACTAAAACTTGTTATCCAGGAAAAACCCAAGCAAACCCAAAGCAATGCAACCTTATTTCCAGCATTCATGTTCAAATCTGGAAAAAAACCCTAGATTTAATTTATGTTTTCCTTTTGACCTTATATAGAAACTAAGCACTGAATTTTTGATTGAAACCAATCTCAGCAGTTGTCCATATATCTGCTACCATTTTTCCTGCTGTTAAGAGGCTAAATCTCCCTTTTCCCATATATTATTTCAAACAGAACAGTTTTTTTGTTAAGAGAATTTGTGTGCAACCTTCTTGTCTTTCAAGAACACCAAGTTAATAAAGCCAGTCTTCTCTAGGAAGCTGTTTTAAAATTATGACACTGCTTCAGAATGATTTGTAAGTTTTGTTGCAAAAACATATGCTGTTGTTACGGAACACTGGGATTAAAGGTACCCATTGCTTTCTGTTTTTTAATCTTGCCTGGGTTTTAGGTTGTTTAGTGTTTTTTCTTGTTATTTTTGTTCATGTCCATTTCCAATGTGCTAACCTTCTTCAGCAGAAAATAATAAATTATCTGTGTCAACCGCTGATCCCTGAATGTCAGCTTATACTGCAGTGAATTTTATATTCTTGTTGAAATTGCTGGTAAATTTGTTTTATCTAATGTTGATTCATTCTTTACATGTTGTTAGAAAAAACCTAAACTTTGTAGGCCAGGCAAAACTGTTTCTTATCAAAACTTATTGTCTATATTTTTTGTCAAACTACCCCTGTTTTCACTTGTGTAAAACTTCAGATGTGGAGAGGGTTGAGAAAATGAAAACGTAAACCTTGGGTTTGCAAGAAAAACTAGGCTTGGTAGGTACCAAGGTCTATGAAAAACTGATCTGCAGTCATACACAAAAGTGGCTGTAATACCCAGTAAGCCACAAGTAAAATATACACTAAATTATTCCTGATCCATAAAAAGGAAGCTGTGTGGTGTTTTTTTTTTTTTTTTTTTTTTTTTTTGTTTTTTTGTGGGTTTGTTTTTTTTTTTTTTTTTTTTTTAAATATTACAGTTTTGGGACTACTCACTTTTATTGTGGTTTTCCTTAGCTTGTAGGTATTAAATAGGGGTTAGTGGATCCTGCAGAGTCCTTTTTGGAGAAATATGATACTTCTATAAATATTTTTAAAAGTAGATCCTGCCTGTATTTTTCTGGGCTGCCAAAATTTTCTAAAATAAATTTATTTCTGGAGTAAAAACTATAAATGTAGAAACAAAAAAGTACGGTGACAAATTTTTGGCCTCCTTAGTCAAGCCTTACCATATCTGGAATGTAGCAGAATTTAGAGTGATTTCCCCCTTCTCCTGCTGGCCAATTGCAATATACTCTGTGCATATTCCAGACTTTCTATTGGTGAGACAGACACAGAGTAGTTTTTCTTGAAATATAAACAACTTGTCATTATCAAATGACCATAAACTTTATGAAAAGCTGCGACATGAGAAGATAATGTTACTTGACCAATAGTATCAAGTATCAAATTGATTTTTTTTTTTAAAAAATAATGTAACAGCATTTTCTTTACACAAGCCCAAGCAAAACACTTCCATTTCACTATCCGCTCTTTGGTGGAAAGAAGATTAAACGTTTCCATAGCATTTTAATTCTGAAGTAGCCTCAGACTTCTGAGAGTTTTTAGTTTAGGAGCATCATGGGTCTAGTGGTAGGTTTCATCATGTTTCTTAACATGTTTGTATTTTTCCATTGATGCTGCACCGGACAGATTTCTGCAGAATGCTTATATGTTTTTTCATGATCAAATCTCACTGGTGAAAGTAAAGATTGCAGTAATTCTTTGTTTAAAGCATTATTTCAGGTTATAAAATATTGTGCTGTTTTAGAATATGTTGCAGATGATTGTATGTTTTGCCTTATTTTGTTTGATATGAAATTCTTAGAAATTATCAATTTGAAACCCAGAAATTATAACTTTATAATAAGTTTTTCTGAGATCTAGCTTAATGAGGGGAAGGGATGGTGGTAGTCCTACTGTGAGATAAAAAGTAATTTTGTTTCAAGATTAAAAAAAAAAAAAAAAAAAAAAAAAAAAAAAGTTCTAATTCTTATCCTTTTGTTGTAAGGGTAAATGGAAAATCTGGGTGGAGGAAGAGTGTGTATGACTGATTTCACTGTGTGAATAGATAGGATTATGGGACAGTAGAAAAATCTTTCCATACAGCTGAGACTGAATTCCTGCAAGTTACCTTTGTTAGGCTGCTAAATTTGGGCTTTCTTATAATCCCAAATACATTGCTGTAAAATTCTTCACTGCATTAGCATTACTTTATTTCAAGGCCACTTTTTCTCTGATTTTAAGACCACACATTATTGGAAGGCTTTCTTTTTGGATTTTAGTCCTGCACCTTGACCTAGCCTGGCAATTCATTGTCTTCTAGCCCTTGCATGTTCTGTTTGTCTCTATACCTTTTATTGCGTCCCTATTTGGAAGAATAATAATGTATGAATATATAGTTTTATAAATACTAAGTGATCTTGATGAAAGACTTCTTCATTTTACTGTATTCTTTTCTTTCTTCTTAAATAACCTGTGTCAAACTCGGTCAGTTTCTTAGACAATTAAAGATGTCAATGATGTTTGAGATACCTTTCTTGTTCTTTGTTCTTCCTTTTGCAGTTGGACACAAATTTGTGGTTTCCAAGGTATCAGTCTAGATGAGGACACAATTTGTCCTTTATTTGCTCTTTCCTGATGTATTTTTCATACATTGTGGGTCATTTTTGCCTTGATGTCGTGAAGATTATTGTGATCTGCGATAATGTAGTTTTGCAGTCTATTATACAATTAATTTTTGCATAGGCACATGCATAAAAGGAATGATTAGTTTGGTATCTCAATACTCCCAGCCCATATTCTTTTGTAGGTCAGTCAAATGACTTCTCAAGCACAAACTCAGTAACTTACTGAGCACATACATAAATAGTGTGTGGCTCTGCTGGTGTTTCACAGCATTTAGCAATTATAATGGACTTCAGTGTCTAAAACACAATGTATAAACCCATAAATTTATAAATCTGTATTATTATTAATTTTAATTGCAACATTATTGCTTTTACTGCAGCTGCTATTCCAGATCTTCAATATTGAAAGAGCTCTGACCACCAGCAAAATCTGTTTAAGTTGTTCACTATAGTTCTGATGAGTAATAAACCTTCTAAAGTTTTATTACTTGTTGGGCTTGAAGATGATGCCAGGAATTTTAAAATAGCTGATTCTAATTTAGTCTTTCTTTCTTTGAAATATTTTAGTTATATTCCTTTTCTTTGTCTTCGAGATAAGCGTAATTTTGTACAATACCCTCTGAATGTGAAGCGAAGGCTGGATTGTCTCATGGTGAATTGTAGATGGAATGACAGTTCTAGCACAAGATGTAGAACTCAGTATGGCATGATGGACAAAAGAATTAATGTCTGCATCTAGTTAAAACTGAATAAAAATGTTGAATGTGTAGGTGAAAACTGGGAAAATAGTAGATCTCTGGAAAGAAGTCATAACAGATAACACGGATAACATTTACATTTTTCATAGCAATAGCTCTCTAAACTTGTTTTATGCACTACACATAAAATGTGCAGTCTAGGTTTCAAGGATGGAGGAGTACTATATTTTATTCTCAGAATAACAAACTAGTAGCATTGAATACTGAATGGTTTCAAAATGCCCAGGTGCATCATCCTTGTGTTTGACTGGCGCAACTAAGAATAGAGCAAGTGTAGGAATTCTTTTAGTTATTTGCCAACACTTTTCCCTAATGATAATGAAGTTGCTTCATTTTTTTTGTTTCTGGTATGTTTCTATTTCTGAACTGGAATGGAGTCCCGCTGAAATTGCCAAAAACCAAGAGCCACCTAGGGTCACTTAAGTGTCATGAAGCCACATTATTTCTAATCCAAGTAGTTAACCTATTGAAACAAACTTTCAAAATCATCTTTGGTGTCTTCCCTACCCTTACCCTCACCAGAATTTTACACTTTTTGGAATTTCAAGTCAGTATAGACTGTCAATTTCTTAGATTTGTAAGACAAGAAGTTTTTATGGGTTGTTTGGGAAAGAAGTAAGGAGATTGGAATGCAAAAAAAAGCTGTAATTTCTTCTACCATAGAAAAGCAGAATTAAAATAAATACTTATCACTGTCCTAAAGAACCTGTACAAAAATAAAGATAGCAAAATTTCAATGTTGAGAACTATGGAGGATATTTCAGTTCCAAGTAAAGGTAATAGCTTTTGAAGTTAGAGAATAAATGTGTGTTATATCTGTTGGATAAATAACTAAATTTAGTGCTCAAACTCAAGATATTAGTAGGAAAGTTTGGCAGAATGTTGTACTATATTTTAGTGCTGACCTGGAATAACCCACTTTTGAAGGGCTGGTCTTTTGTGTCAGAAAAGTGCCAGAAAAAAACCTATATGAAATTAATAGGGTTTTTGGTGATTTTTTTTTTTCCCCAGCTGCAAAATATCCAGAGTATTGCTTTATAATAAGATGTAGCACTAACAGCCACAGATGCAAAACATGCTCGCATTCCTTGTTAGTCAGGCAGTGCTTTGTCTTGTGTTCTGCACTACCTGAATTAATTTCCACTGCTAAGGTGTTCTTATTTCATTTTACAATGACTCTTTCTGAGGACTGATCTCTAGACATAAGTAGGTTGGAAGATGTTCAATTAAGATGCATCTCCTGTTGAACTCTCTGTCTTGTAGTAAAGTCATTAAAGGTTTGTGATGCCCTATCTGCATTGGCTAAATTTGAGTTACCACAACTGTTTCTCTCATTCGTGTTTAAGCCTTTGCTAAACCCTTCATAATTTCAAGTGCAGTTTTGCGCTTGAGATTGAAGAGTGGCAGACCCTACCACTGACATTGTAGATGCTGATATCTTTCTCAATGTCTGTGTTGCTATCTCCACCAAGATCTCAATATTTCTTTTTCTCCATCTGTTGGGTTTCCTGATACAGAGTACTTCATGTATGAAGATGAGAAAGACCCATCTGAACACCTGAAACTCAGGTTCTTTGCTATTTGTTTAGTGCTCCTTGTTATTTCTTATCCAGCCATAAGTCAGCCCCAGGTAAATAGAAGGCAAGGGATTTTTCTTTCCCTCCCTTCCTTCCACTGTATATAGGAAGAGACACAATGCATGGCTACTGTTATGGTTCTGGCTTCTTTATCTCTGCCAAGGTCGGGATTAATACATGGGAGGCGCATTTTGTGTTTGGACTTGGATGCTTATTATTTCTTATCTCTATACACACTCATGAGCCATGAGCTCTAAATAGCAAGTTAGAAAACAAACATGAAAGGGAGTACCTCTAACTCTTTCCAAGGTTATTTAAGAAGTAATTACCCAATAATGAGGTGATGCCTATATCATTTATATTTCTGACCCAATAATGACCACCCAAGGCCCGCAATGCAGACTTTTTTCACCCAATTACAGAAAAACACTCAAACCCATGAAGAAGGAAAAAGAAGGTCAAGAAGAAGGACTTAGACAATGCCCCAAATCCTCCATATTGCTTCACACATATTACTATATACTAAAATCTTAAGATCTAGATTTCCAGAATTCCAGCAGGCTACAGCGTTTGTCTTAAATGTTTTCATAAAATTGCCAGTATTGCGTGAAACTAAAACCAGCTTACAAAACAATTTTTCTTGCCAAAAGTGCTCACAATACACATACCAGAAAGGCCATATGTGACTGAACTAGCACTGAGAGAGTTCTACACAAATCTGCTTTCTAGAATATTCTCGGACTGTACTATTTTCCAGCAGTTTATTATTTCAGTCAGGTCAACCACAGCCTTTTCTAGGTAGAAAATGCAGGGCTTTGATATTACACTTTAATGATTGGATGCTGCTGGGTAGGAAAATTATCTAATAAAATGTATTTGTGTCTATTGTGGTTTGACATCTATCAGAAATGCCTCTTTGTTTTGTACTTTCATGTAACGTATATCCATTACATGCTTTTTCTTTGCCTGAAAGTTGCTATAAACTTCTGAGAATAATTCCACTTTGAGTTTTTTCTTCTTTCTTGAACTGAATTGCTTAGAAATCGGTCTGAAATTTCAAAAGCTGCCTGAGCATTCTGAATGCATGATTTTCCATTAATTTCAAATAATGTAAGTGGCTTTGAAAAAGATAGCACATAGGCTAAGTTACCCTTGGGTGACATTTCAAATTTGCTGAGGTTAATGGTGAAATCTAAATTGATTTGAGCAATACTAAGGAGTTTCCCTTACATGGTGCTGGGTTAAGGCTCTAAAATAGTCAAAAATCCGTCCATTTGACAAAAACAATGAAACAAGTCTTTAATATTAAGGGAGATGATCTCTGTTCATTTGAATGAAGTTAACCTCACACTTAAAGGTAGATACTTTCATACTTTGACTGAGTGAGATACTGAGAGAAAGTCGGTTTTGGTCTCATTAGACTGGGAAAACTTGCCTAGATTGTCAAGAGGTACAGTGCTGAAATTGTGTGAAGCAGAGAGGACTTGACATTTCTCTTTAAATCAGTGGTGGTTTGGCTGTATTTCTGTGAACATAATTTGTAAGAGGAAAGGTCAAATCATGTCAGAAGTAGATGCCTGTCTTAAGCTAGGTAGGTAGTGGGTGTAGACAGCATAACCAGTTACACTGCAAGTTTTTAGAGAGAAAACCGTATGAAAATTCAAGTGGGAATTCAGTTTAATAGGGATTGTCTTTTCAGCTGGAAGTATTTTGCTTTACACAAATGAAGTCCTTGCAAAAAAAGTTTAAGAGGCATAACTGAAGTAGTTTTTGATAGGAAGTAAACTATATGCAAAAACTCAAATAAATGCTGTATGTTATAAGCTACAGCGTGGCCAGTATTGTTGAATAGCAATTTCTGACAGGTATGCATATGCTTTCTTAACCCACTTTCACTAGACCTAAGGGCCAGAGAACTTCATCATCTTCTGAAGTGTTAAGCAGCAAAATCCTTTATTGGATCTTTACTCTTATTAAGGAACATCTATTTATTTGCTGAGTTGAAAGAGACTCACAAGGATCATCATTTGTAATGTATGCATGTCAAGGTAGAGGTCTTTATTTTAAATTAAATATTTTTATGCCACTTATGTACCTCAAGACCATTGAAAAGATGAATAGAAATAATGTTAACCTGTCCTTCATTTTATAAGATTTTCTGGACCTGTTTTCTATGTCTTGATAGTTTTAAGAAGTAATAATGAAATGCATCCCCCTCCCTCTCCTAAGATAACACACAAAAAACACCCCAAAGAACTGCACATGCAAAAAGAAACCTTAGGTCGTTAAGCTTATTGAGGCATAGAGAGGTGCTTGTAAATTGAAAGAGAAGAAAGGTAACAGTTAAACTATTCATTGCTGATGCGAGAAACAAATCCCAGAATGACAATGCGTGACTAATGAAAGTTCTAGCTGAAAAAGATCAGACTACTTTATTTGCATTCTGCCTTTTGTTTGCTCTGCAGATACTACAGAAACCTTTTGAAAAACAGCCCCACCGTGTTCTTTTACTGATTCTTTATATACTAGGATATAATATTCACAATGTTTCCGTGTATCAACCTCTTTATATTTGTGACTTTGAGAGCCGGATTTCAATGTCACGCTGACTTGATAATTTATAAGAGTTCTGCTTCAAACAAGCAATCCTATTACTAAATGAAAGCATTCCTCTACCAGTTCTCTTGTTTTTAATGTTCATGTAATCAATAGTAGTGATTAGTGATATATTTTTCTGGTTTTGTCTATTGGCCTAGTTAGAAATCTAAAAGGTGCATTGGGAGAACAGGTTCAGTTCCATTCAGAAGTAAATATAATCATCAATTAAAAAAATAAAATCCAATTTTCTATATTAAAGAAACCAGTCATCAAATCTTGTTTTTATTAAATAAGAAGGCTGATTAAAATGAGGAAATACTTCAAATGCTACAGGCTTTACTATTTTTTTAAATGAAATCAATGATATCCAAGTGCGTTATCATGTTAACCTGCTTTCATGATTTAGAGACAAAAATGGTATGAGAAAGCTATGGAATAGCTTTTATATATTTTTTTTCTTCTTTTTTTGGTAAGAATATGTTAGAAAAGTTTTGGCTAAAATCTTTCAGTTAAATCTGTCAATATCTATTTTATTTTAACTTGCAGCTCAAATGTGAATTTGTTGCTTGAAATTTTTTTCACATAAACTTGTGACATCAAGACTGCATGAACAGTACATCAATTGTGGGAAACAACATTTAAAATAACTGAGTTTCACAAGTTTTCTCCCTTCATGTGTTTGGGTTTTTTTTCCTCATCATCCTTTTAATTTTAGCTGATTTTCTTGAATTATCAGTAAAATACAAGAGAATACCCAATTTTTAAGTGATTGAAGTGTAGGTAGGAGCACCCCAGACTACAGATTCTGTGTTCATCTTCTTCAGTTTTAGAAATGTCAAATTTATCCTTTTTCTGCAACAACAAAAAAACCCCCAGCTGTTTTAGAGCTCTGTATAATTGTAACCAGAACATCAATCCTCCACAAAAATCTTGGCTTCACAGGCATGAAGTCCTTACGCCTCTGACTTTTAGGAGGCGTCAATAGTAGTGATTTTGGTACTTATGTGTAGAATATTAGGGTTTGTGGTACTTTTTGTCCCCCCACCCCATAACAAAATAGCGCTCTGATTTAAGTCTTTAACTTATCACTCCCTTTACCCTTGATCTTCTTTCCCTGTTTAGCTTACAAATGAGAATACTATGGATGAATAAAAAGAATAAAAACTTTACTTAAAAATGATGGCCTAATTTGCGTTGAGCACTTATAAAACTGAATGCAGCCAGAAAACAATTGAAGTTCAGACAGCTAGTTGAAATTTGATGGATCGAGACTGAAGGAGAATGGATTTTGTCATGACACCAGCAAAGTCCTTGTTTTATGTGCTAAAGATTACTTGAATTTCTTACTGCTTCAATAATTAAAGTTGAAATGTAATAAAATTATTACAAATAAATGTGTTTGGCAAATTCATCATCTTTGTATTTTAGGATTCAACAGAATGTTTCATCTTACTGGATTTATTGCAAATTATTTTTTACTTGTGAATGCAATATTGAATCTTTGAACATGCTCCCTGCTGTGGCATTTAAGTGCAGTCAATATCTTATAATGAACCTACTGTCTAACCAAAAATACTTAAAAAATGCAATAACATCTCGAACTTCATTATTAAAGAATTATGTGTGCATTTAAAACTTTGTGAAGTTAAGTATATGACCAAATAGAATACAGTCATTCTCATTCTACATGTCTTTTGCTCTATATTTTACATATTGGAAGATTATGTTGGAGTGAGTTTGAGCACTGTTGCTGAGGATACTTAGAACTGATTTCAAATTATTAAAATGAAAACCTAAACAAAGTTTCTGACTGCTTAAACTGAATTTTAACTTTGTCTTTAGGTTAATCAGTGCCTGCCTCTGCCCTCTTCCTGGGTTATGCTTTTTGTTTACCTGTAGTTTTGTGACAGAAAACTAGGAAGGAAAAACCCTTGCACAAGTAGGCAAAAGTTGATCTCAGCTAATAGGAAAAAATGTTGCACATACTCCATGCAATTATCCCATCTCAAGGGTACAGTGAAGAACATGGAGAAATTAAAGCAATGGGCTACTTTTCCAGCTTATAGAATGTATTTTGTATCCTTATGTTAGTTCTACTGTTTTACTGAATCCTTTAGAGAGGAGCTGTGAACTTGAGATAGACACAGTGATTGACAACTCATGAGTAGCCTTCATTCTAAGTGTAAATTCTACTTAAAAATGAGCAACATTTACAGCTCTTTGCCTAAGATTATAAGCTGTCTGGAAAAAAGACCTAATTTCTTCAAATATTTGTCAGTTCTTAAAAGGCTGTGGCTGTAATTTGGCAGCGTAACATCTCTTGAAGTAAGTGGGCTTATAGGGCAAGAATTTCTAGGTAACGAGTTTAGATCTCTTCTGCTGTAGAAGCCGATGTTGAGTTAAAAGATTTGCTTCCTCTACTTAGAGGTATTTTCCCACCTTGCTGATTCTTTAATTCTAAGATTATTGACACCAACCAGTAACCCAGAACTGCTATGCTCATCACTAAACTGCATCCTCAGGTGCTGCATCAACGTGTCTTTTAAATACCTCCTGGGAAGATGACCCCCCTGCTTTCCTGGGCAGCCTGTTCCAATGCTTGGCAACACTTTTGTCAAAGAAATTTTTCCTATTGTCAATTTTTCCTATTGTCCAATCTAAACCTCCTTCTGTGGCCATTCCTTCTGCTCCCGTCGCTGGTTAGAAGAGGGAGAGAGGCCATCCTCCACCTGGGTACAGCCTCCTTTCAGGCAGTACTAGAGAATAAGTTCCCCCACAAGCCTCTTTCTCTCCAGGCTAAACACCCCCAGCTCCCTCAGCTGCTCCCCAGGGGACTTGTGTTCCAGAACCTTCCCCAGCTCCGTTGCCCTTCTCTGGACACACTTCAGCATCTCAAAGTCTTTCTTGCAGTCAGGGGCCCAGAACTGGGCACAGCGCTCGAGGTGTGGCCTCAGCAGTGCTGAGGGCAGGGGCACAATCCCTGCCCTGCTCCTGCTGCCCACACCATGGCTGATCCAGGCCAGGATGCCTCTGGCCTTCTTGGCCACCTGGGCACGGCTGGCTCGCATTCAGCTGCTGTCACCAGCACTCCCAGGTCCTTTCCGGAGAGGTTACTCAATGTAAACCCAGCACGTCTTTGTACAATTTCTCTCACTGTCCTAGGAGGCAGGATCTAGTACAATTAGAAGTCACCATCCAATTTCCAACCTCACTTTACGACTTTCCAGGCCCTATGTGATTTTATCGCTTACAAGACTTTCCAATTCCTACTTTTTATTTTTCTTAAAAGACCAAATCTTTCTGGTTTTATTTTATTGATTTGAAATCTTCTGGGCTTCTATTGAAAAATATGTGTATTTCTGTATTTATTTTATTAAATGAAATACGACAAACAGCCTTTTTTAGAGGTCTTACTACTTTTTGTTTACATATCATAACGAGGTGTTTTTATACTCGTTCCTTTCCTAAGAATTGTGTTGACAAAATTAATTTTTCGTAGTAGTTCTTTATAGAAACAGTCAGGCTAGTCTGTTGGTTTTGCACAGCCAGGTTTCTGGTAGCAGGGGGGCACAGAGGTGGTTTCTGTGAGAAAGATGCTAGAAGCTTCCACCATGTCCCTGATGGCTCTGGAGATGGATATGCTGCTGGCCAAAGCTGGGCCAATGAAGGACAATGTTAACATCTCTCTGATAACATATTTAGGAAGAAAATCGAAAGGAAAGTAGTGGTACAGTTTTTCTTCTAGCCAGAGAAGAGAAGGAGGTGAGACATGTGAGTGGAACAACATAGAGACACCAAGGGCAGTGCAGAAGGAGGGGCAGGAGGTTCTGCAGGCACCAGAGCCAAATTCCTCTGCAGGCTATGGCGAGACCATGGTGAAGGAGCTGAAACCTGCAGCCCCTGGGGATCCACTGGGATGCAGAGATCCACCCACAGCCCCTGGGGATCCACGGGGGTTACAGAGATCCACCCACAGCCCCTGGGGATCCACGGGGGATTCAGAGATCCACCCACAGCCCCTGGGGATCCACAGGGGATTCAGAGATCCACCCACAGCCCCTGGGGATCCATGGGGAATGCAGAGATCCACCCACAGCCCCTGGGGATCCACGGGGGATGCAGAGATCCACCCACAGCCCATGCGGGATGAGCCCACACCAGACTGGGAGAGCCTGGAGGAGGCTGTGCTCCAGTGGGAGACCCAGGGGATGGAGAGGGCCCTGCTCTCAGGCTGGAGCAGCTTGTCCTTGGAGGACTGCACCCCGTGGGAAGAGAGACCCATGCCACAGCAGTTTTAGGAGGAGCAGCTGCCCATGGAAGGGACTCTGGCTGCAGCAGTTTTGGTAGGGCTGCTGCTCATGGGATTGGAACCACCTGGAGAAGTTTACAGAGAACTGTCTCCTGTGGGAGGGACCCCAAGTGCAGCAAGGGAAGAATTTCTGTCCCTGAACAGCATAAGAAAATCTCGGGTGATGAACTGAGCAAAGCCCCCATGCCCCATCTCCCTGGGCTGCCGGTGGGAAGGAGGGAGGGCTGGGGGAAGAAAAGGTGCTTTTAAAGATTTCTTTTACTTCTCATTATCTTTCTCTGACTTTATTAGTAACAAATTTGAGTAACTTTGTACCTCTAAATTGAGCTTGTTTTTCCCTTGGAGCGTTTTCTCCTGGTCCTTATCTCAACTCATGAATCCTTCATTAAATTTCTCTCTCCTCTGCCCAGCTGCAGCAGGGTAGGGTGAGTGAGTGAGTTTCATGTGTGCCTAGCACTTGGCCAGTGTCAAACCACAAACTAGCTAAAAACAGAACCCAGAAGCTTATTGCTTTAGATGAGAGACCAACTTAAACAGTTTCCCTGTGGTCCATGATTGATACAGGTCACCTGTATTCCTTTTGTGCGCCTATCATGATGATTTAATTATTATTCTTGCAAGTTTTTCTATAGTACATGATTTTTGAAATTTGACTGTGCTAATAATTCATTAGCCTTGCATTTATGTGTCAGATACTGGCTGTTTCCCTCTTGCCTTTGAGAAGTGCTTCCTGCTCATTTTCAGCCTCTGCTATACATTTTTATTTTTAGGTTATGGCAATTAACAGATTATTCGGTATGTAATGAGCACATGATGTACCAAGTAACACTAGATTAAAGAATTTCCTAAGATTATTTCTTCATTTCCACCTAAGAATCTGTTCAGATTGTGTTCATAAGAGCAGACTTTTGTCTGTATCTGTATTATCTATAGGTAGATATTTTTGAGCAGGGGCCAGTAGGCTTTGGTAGTGAGGGTGATGGTATCAGGATGGTGGCAGGAGAAAAAGAAGAAACAAGGAACTTTAAGTTACATGTAAACTATTGGATGGCTGGTGGAAGATGATAAAGATTTAGGAAGTAGATTTTCTAACTTTTCCTCCATTCCAGCTTATCTGGAAGAAATGTGTAACACTGTTTAAGTGTTGTTTTTTCTGGTGAGGTGGTGGGTTTTTTTGTTTTTTTTTTCCCCCTTCTGTCTGGAAGAAAAAGTGGCCTAAAATGTAAGTAAATAGCCTAAAATCCACTTTAAAAGTACAAGGGGAAAAATACACCAAAAACAAATGGGGGAAAAAACCCAAAACACCAAAACCGTACAATCACTTCTGTGATTGGAATTTTCGTGCAGGCTTTTGAACAAGAGTTGTGTTTGATTGTTGGAAGTTGAGGCAGAATTCAATTTATGCCATCCATCACATGTATTGAAGGTTATATTCCTCTACTGATGTGTGCAAGCAGCTTGCTCAATGCCAGTAATGCCCAGAACACAGTTGTTTTAGGGAGCCTATCTTCTATTTAAAGGGAGAATATTTCTCTTCTCCTTATCACATAGAGAGAAGAGAAATTACACATTACATTCAGTGTAATCAAACCTTGCTATGGAGTTGGCCATTAAGTTTTTTGCCATACATAACTTGAAGTATATGCTCTTTATAAAGCACTCATGGTAGCTTAGAGAATTTAAAATTAATCTTTTGTTCTTTTTATTTTTATACTTTATCTGGAAGTTTGAAAGTACTTTTGTAAACATCTGTAGCGTTTCCTTTTTGAAGCTTGTTTGTGTCCCATGGAATGAATATGTTGTCCAGGGAAAGCAGTATTTCAAACAGGAAAAAGTATAGTAGGAATATCTCATTGCTACATCTCCATGGCATGGAAATACTCAGACAGGTTCCTTCCCAGCTCGTCCCCTCTTTGTTAGAGCAGAACAGGACGACTACTTTGACAGTGAACTCCTTCACATCTCTGCAGAATGCTTAGCAACAGATGTTTTGGAATTCCACGGTGCTGCATTGGGCTGCTAAGTCAAAATGTGTCTGCAGAAAGGCGGCAGCAGTCAACATCTCTCATCACAGCCGCCTTCGACAGTGAACAACTCTCATCACAACCTCACTGCTGCACAACATCGAACGAGTCTGAAAACGAGCGTGTGCATTCTGGTGAATCGTGTAAACTTCAGAACTGACCTGCAGGAGTACTTCCCTTGTTAGCTGGTGTGACGAGTTAGCGGATAATGCAGGGTAAAAGACAAAATTCTTCACTGAAATAGGGCGGCCAAGTTAAAATAATTTTTCCTGCTATTGCAATGCAATCGGTACACGTTTTCTTGTATCAAAGATTTAAAGATGCATTCTCTTATGTTATCTTGCTCCCTGTGCCATAGAAACGGGGAGTTCCATATCAGCTGAGCAGTGGCTGCTGCTATTTTTCCAGAAGGTGGTAGCATTGCTCTGTGCTAGCTCGGAGCACCTGCCTCCTCTGGTACTTCCAGACCTTTATTCACGAATGCCTTATTCATGCTCAGGAGCCATATTTCTGTAGTATATTTTATATTTAAATAACTAGAAGGTTATTCGTAAATTCAGGTTTGATGCCTGTTTGGTTTTTTTAACGTTTTAGAAGTGTGTTTTTTATTTTGCTGCTTTCTAAGTCAATCTGCAGGGATTTTGCTCTTCAGTACTGAAACAAGGAATGCAACAAGCACACAAAATAGATCTAGAAAATGCAAAGCCACAGATCCACAGCAGAAACAGTCTTGGAGGGTCTTCTGCTTGAATTTAGGCTCCAAAGAGTTATTACCCAATCGTGCCAGTGAAAAAGTGAACTGATTTTAAGATGCACTACACAGTACAGCTTCAGGCCCTGGGAGCTGTGTGCAGGGGTCTCCAGGACTGTGGAAAGCCTGGCAAGGCTGGAGTAAAGGATCTTGGTCGGGCATGGAGGAAAACTGGTATCCTGTCCTTGTGGCTGTGACACTGAGAAAGCTGACCCTACTGCTCAGCCCCTAAAATCCAGGATGATGAGGCTGCTTTCTGGTCCGGCTCCTACTCTGATTTATCTGTGGCAGAGTATTGTACCCGACTGTCAATTCTGACAGCAGCATGTTTTTTAATAGTAGAAGGTTTTCCCAGTGGAGCAAGCTGAGGCAGAGAAAATGTTTGTTTTCCTTCTGTGTTTCCTTAAACCTCACAAACCTGATAATGAGCCTGATGTTTACTTACATGGAAGGATTAAAAGAAAAATTATTTATTGCTTTATCCATAATAAAGTTAATGGTATGAATGAAAAGTGATATTTCAAGAGAAGAGAAAGGAAATAAACTTTAGAACAGAAAAATCGACACTCCTTCAATACAATCAACACTTACCATAGTATGAGGTAATCTCTATACCTAAGAATAAGAGAAGCGATTTCAAAGCCAGTTACCTTGATTGATGAGGATTATCTGAGGAAAAAGAGCTCCAAGTGGCCTTTTGAAATGCTGAATTTAGAAACAGAACACTACAAAAGGCTCTCAGTTGTTCTTATGAGCACAATTTATGAATGAAATAACTGTGTTTTAGATTCCTGTGCACTATATGCTTGGGCAAATATTAATGTAAATGATGCTTCTCCTTTAAAGGGCCTTAAGGTTCCTCCAGGAGTAAGTGGGAAGTTCCCTGTAGGATGGCGGGAAACAACAAGTTGTGGGAATGGGCGGGGAAGGAGATCACTTCTAACTTGGAGCAGAAGCCACGTGCCTTGGAATTGGATTCAGTGGAGTTGAGCTGTGTGGAAGCAGCTGCGGGCCGTTGCAACGATGATGGAAGACAACTGGATTGGTAGGAATGGTAGTGGTGATGTAATAGTGGACTTCAGTGCACTGGGTTTCTGTTAAGAAGCTGTAGAGTCTGGCTTCTGCTTCTCTGCAAAAACCCAGCCCTTCTAGCAATTTATCATAGCACCTCATAGCAAAGAAGTTCCTGTATCTGCACCGAAAGAGAGCAACCGTAGTGCAGCATTGAACTCGAGAACGTCAGTTCAGGTGCAAGATGGGGCTGATAGTGTATTAAACACAAGTTTCTCTACAGCCTGACTCGCAAGGATTTTCTAATAGGTTGGTATTTAACACTATGAGTCTCTGTATGTCTTGAAACTTAGCCTAGGTGGTTAGTATATAGGGGATTGTTTCTGCATTTACACCTTAGCCAATAATTAATAAAATATTAAATAATATACAAATTAAATAATAATTTATCCATCTATAAATGCTGTCTCATGGGCTGTGTGACTGCAACAGCTGCAAACATCTCTTTTCAACCAGACTCTGTGGTTAAAATTGAAAAATGTGCCCAGTTTCTAAATTTTGAATACAGTAAGAGAAACAGCCATGAGGATATGTATGCCTGACAACTCTCTAAAATATAAACCCAATTCTTTTCCCTGGGGTCTTTATTCTTTTAAAGTGTTAAGGAATCAATTGCACTAAAATTGATAAATGTTCTATCAGTTGTTGAAGTATTGCCAAATTTTCTCAGTTTTATCTCTCTTCTCCCCATTTTTCTGTTTCCTTGCAGCATGAGTTCAGTGGAAGCAGAGTCTGGTGTCTTCTATCTAATGGGACAGCCCACAAAAAAAAAAATTGAAAGACCACAGTGAAGCTCTTTTATTTCTCTGTATCATGTTTTTCCAAGGAAGTTTCAAATCCACTGTTTGCTGATTCAGTCTTGCCTTCCCAGCAGACTCCTACTGCTTTCCAGAGTTTAATGGTCAAACAAATTTTCTTTAAATTACCTTTCTGTGCAGAAAGAGGTGTAATAAATCATAAACACAGGAGGTCAGGTGATGTAGACACCTATTTGGCAGTAGCAGTTGTTGCTTTTTTCTTACTAATGACTTTCTGATGAGCTTTTTGTTTGATGTTTGTGTTATCTGCTAAAGTTAGAATGGAAAATCAGACCAAGGCAAATCCTAATGCATGCAGATCTATACGTATCAATTAAACTTCAAAATTCCCAAGGCAAAGTGTCTTCAAAGGAATTCAGGCTTTTCTTGTCCTTGCCCAGTGGATTCCCCAGTGCTGCTGAATGCTCCTCCGAATGAATCCGGAATTTTTTTTCCAAAGCCTTGAAGCTCATTTTCCTCTAGATGGCAGGGCCACTTTAGCCTTCATAGTAGTCACTGAGTTATTGCTGGCCCCTGGTCCCCAAGGTGGTTCTGCTAATTTAGTTGCTGGGAGAAACTTTATATCTGGTGAATAACTGGGGAGGGGTAGGCGAGAAACAGCGTTTGAGCAGTCTGCATGGAGCACCTCCTGAGCGATGCATCTGCTGCTCTGACATTCAGCTCATCTCTGAGATACCCTTCAGTGATGTTGTTCACCGTGCAAGAATATACTGTATATTGGTATAGTATATCAATATATTAAGCTTCTCCCTTATGCGTTCATAGGGCACAAAAGGCAAATTTCATGTGAAATAAAAATGAAATCTCTAGTGCAATCTTTGTGCATCCCTTTGTTTCAAGAAGTACAGGCTGTATCAAGATGTTCTATCAGTCAGTGGTGCTTTTCTCACTTGAGTGAAGGCAGCAATGATTGTGTGTTGTTGGCATATCAAGTCACCTTCCCACTGCATGCTTATTTTGTTTTACACTAGCAGTTCCACACAGCAGGATCAAAATTATTGCTCTGACATCACCACTTTCTTTTTATGCAGTAATAAAGGCTTTCTTCTACCTTCTGTAGAAATAATTAATCTGCTGAAACAACCTAGGGGTTCTGTCATGGAAGTGGGATCTAAATATTTTGGCATTCAATACCAGTTAAAGGACTTTAAAAAAAAACCCCTATCATTTATTTTTCCTTTCATGAAGGGTTATTCTCTGTATGTAGAATGTTGACAAACAGTATCTTCCTCTCTGAGATGCTCTTAGAGTCATGAAAAATTTAGGAAGATGCAGTAAATTGGAGGCTTGGTTCAGTGTGATAAGTAGGGTAGGATCCCCATTTTAATAACTATAGGTGTCTTGGTTACCATTGAAGGAGGTTTTTCAAACACTGTTTTTAACAATGTTACTTCAGGTTGTAACCAAAATGATTGCCTTTATACTCTGTTTTGAAAAACGGGATGAAATTAAGAATTCAATAAAACAATCTGGGAAAGACGCAAAGGAGCGCCAAAGTGATTTTGTTAATATGCTCTTAATAGGCGTGAGAAGCTCTGAGATGATTCCAAAGTTATCCAGGAATTTGAAATCTGCTTTGATTATGCTCACGTATTTGTATTATACTTGGACCAAATTACGAACTCATCTGCAGCTGATAATTTACTATCCTTACTAGGATGAAGTTAATGTTAATTCTCCTGACAACTGGGACAGGAATAATTATCTGCTTGCTTCAATTTAGCACGAGTTTGAAAAGGGGGTTGTGTGGAAGTAGATAACCTTTTTCATTGGAGATAAATACTTGGAAAAAATTCAGTTTTCCCTTTCCTGACACTAAGAAGTCTACAAAGCTTAGTAATTCTTAGGTCTGCATAACTTATAGCTCAGCATATTGCTAAAAGCTTTCTTGAAGCTCAAATTTATAGATATTTCCTGACAATACAAATTGAAAACTATGTTTCCAGTTTTAATCTAAACACCCTCTTGGTATCTTAAACAACAACATCTTGGCTTTATGAAGCTAATTTTTCCTGTCAACAGAGAAAGAGCCTTCTGTTGCTTCCATAATATAAAATTGATAGCAGACTTTGTTGCAGTGGCTTCCAAGAGATGACCTAGTGAGATCAGTGGATCTAGGTGATCAGTAAAACATATTATTGAATAACTGCTTTAATAGTGTTTGATTTTGTAAATTGTTTAATATAAGCATGATGGTGATGAAGATAATTCCATGGAAGAAGAAAATTACAGAACTATTATACCCATTTTCTGCTTGAGGTTGCAATAAGCAAAGGCTTTCTGACATTTATATTCTTTAAACTTTAAATGAAATATCTCAGAAACAGATACATTTGATACATTTCTTATAATTTTTTAAAGTATTTTAAATGGTTACAAATAATGTGTTCCTCATTTAAATGACACTATGTAATACGATAAATTTTAAAGCCTTGTGATGCATTTTATTTCAGAAGTCAGTAAATATACTTTGTTAGACATCTTGGAACCTTGCATCAAACCCTAAATACACTGGAGAAAGACAAATATGCTGTTTTCTCTGGAAAAATAAAATATGTATTTGAGCTTAGAAAACTTGCAGAAAATAAGGGCTTATTTAAACCAATTTCAATTCCTGTTGTTCAAAACAAGCCATCTCTGAGAGTTTACTGAATACAGGAGTTAAGTATGTAAGGACACTTCAAGCATTCCGTGTGTGAGTGCAGTGAAATCGCTGTAGACAAGGCTGCTCGAATGGCTGTGCAAGGACAGCAGATGGATCAGCCAAAGTAACCAACGTCAGCAAGTTGTGTTCGGCAGAGATGTGTACCTCTGTGCTGGTGTAAAAAGATGCAATAATCTTGAGCCTTTCACTTGCATAATATGGCTTTAAAATAGGAGCAAGGAGAGAAAAGCAACAATGTAATTTTCATTTACCTATTAAATGGCATACTTCAGCTATTAAATTTCTGATAAAGCTTACATGGAATTTTGCAGTTGCAACAGAAAAAAATGGTTTAGATTACAGCTGAGTCACTAAGTCTTTCTTTCTTTATTTTTTTTTTTAAACTATTTTTTTTTACTAAATTTTTACTCAAGAATGGCCCTGGAGTGGTTCTATTTCTTTCCAGAAATGAATGAAAGCTTACATTGCCTGTTAAAAAGAGCTGTATCAAACCAAAATTTTTTTAATCAGTCCAGCTGAAGGAGTGGGAAGGGAAGAAAGAAACTTCCCTGAGTTTTAACTCCTCTGTCTGAACAGGTGCCTAATAAAAGGACACAGAAAGAAAAACAAAGGTAAAATAAGTTCCTTGCTTCTTTCAGGTATTGGCCATTCTTGTGCTGGGTAATTGTCAATAAATGAAATTTCTTTTTGCAGACATTTTGTCTGCAAGAATGGTATTTTCAATTTGAACAGCATGGGCAGGATTTGTTTCCAGCTGATCTATTTAGAAATTACCTCTTGTAGACAGAGTTCCTTATCAATGTTGTGAGCTATGAACATGCAAAGAGCCTTGCAAGTGCAAAGCAGTGACAAAAGGTCTGCAAGTCACAGTTTCATATTATGAAATGCTGTAATTTTATTTCTTCAGATGACGACTTTGTACAGGAAGAGAGGTTCCAAAGCGGGTCTGAAAACCGCACATCCAGCTTTCCCTGCAGCTTGTCAAAGAGACTATCAGAAGTGACAGAAAAGTATACTTTCCAAAGTTTTAAGGAGCCTGGTACTTATTCAAAGCACCTGAGACTATCCTGTCTTGCTTTGCTCATGGCTAGCGTCTCACGGCCACCAGGCTGGAGGCGACACGGAGGAACTGTGTCCTGCTGACACCTCTATTCAGGTACTTACGTCTCTATTAAATGCCAGCTGAATGTCACCGCTGCTCGCCAGCCAAGACGGCAGAGTACGGGAAATCCTCTGTCCCCAGGATGTATCAGGAAGGGCAGACAGGTTCTCGGCTCTGAAGCACGGCGTGATTAACACCTTGTCACAAGTCGTGCTGTGTGCGCCTTTAGCACCAGGAGACGCAGGCTGTGCTGAGTTTACTCGCTGCCGATGCACAAGGCTGCAGTTCAGGGAGGATAATCAGACCTTGTGTGGCTTTTTGCGTACCTGTGTGTTAAGGTTTTGTTCTTTCCCCTTTATCCTCCACCCAGACCCCCATCTGTCAGACTCTGTAAAGACCCCAAGCTGCTACTTAGATTCGATTTCTTACATGGAGCCAGAGGCTTCGTCATATGCTAGGGATGGCAGAGGAGTGTCCTGTCATTCTTCCAAGTTGAAGAGAGGGACAACATCCAGGTCCTGGCATCGCTCCAGTGCTCAAAGTCTTTGCCAGAATAGGATAGTATCAGTAAGAGGGTTGAAACAGCCTAAAAACGTCACCTGAGGTCTTGGAGGAAGGTGGTGTGGAAGAGGGAGATAGGAAAGAGATTGCTGTGGTGGGCTCGTCTGGCAGAAGCAAATAATCATCAAAACAAGATCCCTTTAATGAAGGTGTATGTGTTCCAGTTGGTCAGAAGTTGATCACTAAAAGACGCTGTGCTCTGCCGGTGAAATTGGATTAATTTCGGAGTTTGAAGTATATTGGAAACCTCTAATTTATTTTTTTTTTTTTGTCTCCTAAGATCACGGTATTTCAACAAATTAAACATGTTTTAAAAAATGAAAGCCTTCTTTCAGCGTGACATGATAAGCTAACACTGTAAAGGTGATGACAAAAGAAGATTAATGTTATCTACTGCTAGCTTAAATACTTCTCTTCTTGTTCTTACCTATCCTCTGAAAAAAAGACAGAAAAGAGTGATGCAAAATCCTCTTACCATTGGATGCTCTAAACAGTTCTTTAAAGCCTCTGAAAATTAATTCTAAACTGTGCCCTAATGTGCCATGACATGCAATGCCTTGTCTAATAATCTTACCGAAACAAAATCTGGGTCTTGCATTTCTACGACCCTCAGCGCCCAGCTGGTTTGGATGTCAGCTGAAGGCATTCATGGTGATATATGGGACTTGATTGTTGTTAGTCTCTTGCAGGCCAGCTTCTTTTTAAACAGTGTTGGCTACTTTGGGAAAAGCAGGAATGCTCAGTTTTGATACGTCTGTTAAAAAGATGAAGGCAAAATATTCTCAGGGAAGTAGCAATGTAAATTCTAATCCATTCAAAAGGTTTATGGTCTTCTGAATTCTTGGAGAAAGTATTTCCCTGAAGGCAAAGTGAGAATTGCATATTTTGAGAGGAAATAATTTCAAAGTTAATTTTTAAATTTGTCTTTACGTCCTGATGCCTATGGCTGAGAGCATTTTTTGAGTTATAGGGACTCCATAATTATGAATACCATATAAATTATTCAGTATAATCCTGGACTTAAGAAGCCTCCAACCATTAATATCAAGAGGCTTTTAGGTATTTCACATCCCAAAAAGTAAGTTGGGAGCACAGTAGTTTCTGTATCCTTCAAGTGGTCACCCACTTCATTATGCCGAGTAGAACTTTGCAAATGCTATTATATCATGCAGGCTAGAAAAGTTAAATACAGCTGTATGGTAACCACAAATACATTTCAAAATCCTCAAATAAAGAAACAAACATATGGGGCTCTAGATTAGAAGTTGCCAGGCTCTTCCTGTCAGTGCTGACTGTATGCCAAACTCTGCCAGAGGTGTGCCGTGAAAGTCAAGCTGAACTTTGCAATTTGCATTTCAGTTGCAGGGGAACTTGGAGCCAGTCTCGCTGGAAACTATCACTGTTCATATGTGTAACACCCTGGTGAAGAATGTCGCCAATAGAATGAAGTTTGGCATCAAAAGGAAGTAATTTGACTTCCTAATTACCTGCTAAAAATCTTGTTAAAAATGCATCATAACAGAAAGCTAACAATGACTATGAGCATGTGTGGAAGCTCTTAAGAAAAACTTCAAAAACCTTTAAAGTTATTTGTACTCTGTGTACTATGTGGCGGTGTGTACTAGACCTTCCTTTTAAATAGATTTCTCTCTCTTTTATTTTTTTTTTTTTCCTTGACAATATGGGAGTTTTATGGTTTTCATCATCTTTAGTCACCTTGTTTTTACATCTCAAATTTCTACACCCCTGATTTGATTGTCTTTTCTCACCTGTTTTTAAAATAGTGTATTTATATATGTATCTAGCACAGGGCTTTTCAGAGAGTAAGAGCTTATTTCTTCAGAGAAATCAGGTAATATTTTAAGCTTATTATCAATCTTATCCATTTAAACTTGTTGCTCTGAACAGTTCTAATGAAATGCCTTGAAGATATCTTTTTCAGAGGCTTTTGTTTTATGAATCCCTCGATTTTGGGTCTATATTCTATTTAAATAAAATAATGTATCTGCTATCTAACACCATGTTATTGGCTTTTCTGAATCACTGGCAGTTGAAAAAATAGATTATTTTTTTAATACTGTTGTGAATCCCTCTCATGGTGTGAAATTTGATTTAAGCTGTAATCTTACACTGCAGATTTCCTCACAAATATTATTTCTAAGTGCCGTGTGCTTTTTTTTTTTTTTTTTTTTTTTTTTTTTTTAAATTTCACGAAGACAAGCCTTTGACAGAATGGCTCAAAATGGAGTTGTCTTCAGTAAAATACATCTTATGAACATAATACAACTTTCTTTTAAATAAGTGTGCTATGAAAGAATGTTTAACTAAAACTTACAGGAAAAATCATTCATGGTGAAACATTTTGGAGTTCTAGTTACCTCAGGGCTGAATTTTAGTATTCCTAGAATGCCATATCCTTTCCTTTGAGTGCTAACACCCTTTATCTCTGGTGTGCACAATATTTCGTTTAAACAGAAAAGCAAGTAGATTTTCATAAAAGAACGTGTTTTCACTGAAAATTTTAATTTACGAATACTGTTATGTAATATAGTACAAATATAATGGAAAATACTTGGATATGATAATGTGTTTTGGCAGTTAGGACCTGTTTGTGGACATATGTGACCGTACAGATGAAAATTCCATATCTTGTGGGAAGCTTGGGGCAGGGTGAGAAACACATGTACATATCACACTGACCTCTAAATGATGGTCCTTGATTGAATTTATTGAAGTGAAAATATGTTCTTCACTGTATTGAATGTGTGACTAAATAATCTCATAGGAACAAATGAGAAACCTAGACTCTGTACTAAAAATCCAGTTGATTCATCTTTCAAGGATTTTTTTATTAGTAGGTGCATCTCAAGTTGGTTAAAATCTCAAACTGAGACTTACCTTTAAATGTAATCCAAGATGCCAAATGACCAGTGATGCACATTTTGGAACAGTAATGCGCTTTTCTTGAGACATTTTTCTCATCCATTCAATTGCTGTGATTTGCTAATACACCAAGAATAAATTACAGTGAAATGTAAAATACTTAAGAGATTGAATTAAATTAATCTGTATAAAAGATGTGAAATTATTGTATTAATATTTAAATATATGACCAAGCTATGACATTGCTGCTGAAAATACCTGAACATTCTTACACCCTCAACCAGTTTGACTTAAGACGTGAGCCATAACCAGTAGTTCTGATTTTTCCAGATGCAAAAGAAGTGAGTATAATTTGTTTGCTAAATTGTAGAACCTTTGACAGGGAAAGGTGCAGCCAGAGTCAGCATGCTCAGAATCCAAATGAAAATTACCAATTTAGTGGGAATTTTATTTAGATGATAATTTAGCAAGAATATCTGTGGTCTTGGGATAGAAGAGTGGAGTAAATTTGACAGGAGGTTGGATGTGCTTCTTAGGTATTCTGCTGCTTCAGAAGTGATGCACATTAGGTGTAGATATGTGATCAGCATGTGTCAAGCATGGGAATACGGAGTGGAGACACTTTGCCTTGGAAATGTTGAAGTTTAATTGATACCTATAGATCTGCATGCATTAGGAGTTGCCTTGGTCTGATTTTCCATTCTAACTTTAGCAGACAACACAAACATCAAACAAAAAGCTCATCAGAAAGTCATTAGTAAGAAAAAAGCAACAACAACTACTGCCAAATAGGTGTCTACATCACCTGACCTCCCGTGTTTATGATTTATTACACCTTTTTCTGCACAGAATGGTGATTTAGAGAGAATTTGTTTGAACATCAGACTCTGGAAAGCAGTAGGAGTCTGCTGGGAAGGCAAGACTGATTCAGCAAGCAATGGATTTGAAACTCCCTTGGAAAAACATAATGTTGAAAAATAATACAGCCCAGCCTAGCTCTGCTGTGGTCATATAGAATCTACTGGATTGTCTTTTCCTTGATATATCTATCTATCTATCTATCTATAGATATAGATATATATCTCCTTCAGGCTAACTGCAGTGCATGAGGGTATTCCAGGAAATAAGGAGCCAAACATTGATTATTAAAGATAAATATTATTATTGGGCAGGTCTGACAAGCTTATCAAATGGAATTGTGAGTTCTGAGACTACAACAGTGAAAAGATTCAGCTACTGGGACCTTCCTTCACCATTTCACTAACTCAGCAGGGAGTGTGTGGTAAGTGGAAGTCAGCATTGCGCAAGCTGCCAATTCACACACCAATCGCTGCAAAAATTCACTTGCTTTGTCGTAGGATCTTGTTACTGATAAATCACTTTGGAAAGAGATCGTACATTTAGCAAAGAAATCAGATGTTGCTTGCACAGACCTATTGGAATGCTCCACCTGGTTTTAGGAGGATGTTCTTCAGCTGAGGCTACGAGTTGCAGTCTGAGTTGAGGAAAATCCATCTACGGAAATTATTGCAATGAACAGGGCTGTTTCATTTGAGGAAAGGACCAGAAGGTGAAGAGGTTCCTATTTCTTCTCAGTGTGCCACCATTCAACAATTTATCCAATTTGCCTTTTTGAAAAGATCTGCAGCATTCTGAGAACTCTTGGCAATTTGGTGAATACCTTATATCTCTCATACTGGTGGAAATTCTTATTCTAAGAAGCTGCTATGGTCCAGAATAGCTCCAATGTCTTACATACATTTGTAGCATCAGTTGATAATTTTCCTGCTGTGGCTGCACAGACAACTTCCAGCATGAAGATGTTCACAAGTCGATTGCTTTTCTTCAGTCTTGCTCGCTTAAGCTTGTAACTTATTAAAAATAGAAGTCATTGGACTTGGGCATTAAAAATGAAACTGAAACTTCAGGTTGCCCTAAATAGTTTGCCTAGTCTAATGACATTAGACATACATTTATAAGCACTTTCTGCATACAGTGGGAAGTTACTTGGATCCATCTCACATCTTTTATTTACTGATGCTCCTTTTCTGTATTTATTTTGTAGTTAGCTGCTAGTCACGTGCTTTGATATCAAGGTACCCAAAAATATCAATGCAATATAACCTCCAAATTGTTATTATAGCAATATTCAGTAATTCCAAACAGTAATATGAGCATGTAACTTCAGTGTTTTTCATTAGCATGTGGTGTCAGTATTTTTCATTTTCTTTTGAAAGATAAGATGTTCTGGAGCATGTCTTTCCTTTACAAAGTAATAATAACATTCTTTAAAATGGAAAATAATTTTAATAAATAAATTATGCAAGGCATTTGAAAGCAGGGAACGAATAGCAAAGCACATTTGTTAATACATTTTTGTAAGGAAAATATGTGTTCTAAAGAATAAATTCTTTGGTGTTACAATTTGTTTTTGTCATCTGATGGGTAGCATGAAAGCATGAAAGCATTGAGTGGTAGCTGCGGATTAAATAAGTTTATTTTGTTCTCACATAATTATATTTAACTTTACAAAAATATTTAAAAATATTTAAAGTCATTATTTTCTTGCTTTAATTGACAGGAATCTTTATCTATGTAAGTGAGATCTGCTCTAGCATACAGTTATTGACATGATCTTCCTTGTTCAAATATTATCAGTGTATAAAAGCTCATGTCCTAAACTAAATAATTAGAACCAGCTTCTCTTTTTATAAAAGAAAAAATTGCAGATTTATATTTTTTTCTCATGTAATCACTCTAGGCTGGATTTTTTGATTTATATTGTTCCTATTTTTATTTTCATTTTGTAAATATTCAGAGAATAGCTGTTGGAAATAACAAACCCCCTCCCCCTAGAAGTCTTAAAATTTAGCAAAGGGAACGTTTTCTTTGATATATTATGCAGCTTGCTTAGGGTTGTCACATCAAAGAAAAGACAAAATTAATTTATGTTAGTTTAACTCTCTTCCAATGCCCAGAGAGTAGGAAAATCAGCACTATCTGTGTAAGAGAATACAGGAATAGGGCAAAGCATGCATGGTGCTTTGTCTCCAGTGTCCTTCCAGTCCCCAGCTACTCACTGCTCAGGGCGGTTTTGACAGATTTCTGTGTTCCATAACCCCAGCTGCTTTTTTTGTTGTTTTTCCTTAAACGTGATTGCATAAGGTTTGAGAGAGACTGATGTTTTGGCGTGGGAAAGACAAATTTCTCCTCAGTTCTGTCGTGGATCACGTGAACTTTTTTTTGGTATTTCCAGATGGTTTATTCCAGTGCCTTACTTGTGTGGGAAAGGAGAATAACTTACTTGTGCCTGGTGAGTCTCCATGCTGCTTGTGATTTTTTAGACATGGTTATATGCAATTATTTCTACCTCTGTTACAATTTCAACATTCTGTGATTAACAGTGATAACAGTCCGCTTTTTTTAAAATCATTTTTCAGTCTAACAGGCAACCACTGATAGACAAAGCTAGACACAGATGCGTGTGGGGGTATGGAAATCTCTTTAGGCTGCTGATGTGTGCAAACTGTGTGGAAGAAAATTCGTAACCTACTTTATGACTGTTTTTGTGGGAGTGTAATAGAGAATTCATGAATATTCAACTGCTTACAGTTGTAACTTTGGGTATTTTTAGACTAACATTAATAGTTTTCCGTAATTAAGGAAGCAAACACATTTTGTGTGATGGTAATACTGGAAATAAAATTAGAAAGATTTTAAGTCAAGGATATTTGAGGAGGTTAAAACTCAAAATATATGTATGTTGAAGAATGTTTCATTTTAATGGTTGTCACCATATTTTCAGCATGATCCAGTAATTCTCTTTAAGACTAATTATGTTAATGTCCTAAAATATGCTTAGCAGCAGCAATTCAGCTCTCGAATTTCTCCTCCTCCTATTTTTTTTCTTGCCCCATGAGCAATTTGTGAGAGCCGAGCAGTATTACACTTGACCTGAACCTGTGTTCGTTTTGTGCATACCTCCATTCAGCAGCAAAGTAAACTTGACAGCTTAATTCTATGTTAGGGGAATGTTTGCAGGGATAATCCTATTCACACTGCAGGATAAGGATGCTCTGCTAGTGGCTTTGGCCTATAAAACCATTAGCTTTAAATTGTGTGCTCACATTGTGATCTTCTTAGTGTGTAAACCAGCTTTTTATTTAGCAGTTTATTGGTGAGAGTGGGTAATTTTATGATGCATTTTCCTAGCCAATGCCCGCTTCCTTTTAAAACGTAGCTGCAAAAAGCAACAAAACCTTCATTGCATATGGATTAGCTGATAGAAGACACATGACATTCTCTTTTAAAGCTGTAAATGTTTTAGATTAAATTGTATTTAATGACAAAAAAGACCATCTTGGTGTAGAGGGCTAAAGATAATGTTTCACAGTGGAAGCAGAGAGAAGTAAGTAAACAGAATATGCATTGAGATATCTCCCTGCCTTTTTCTTAATTGCCTTACAATAGGCCAGTATTACTCCATCATGCATAAAAAAAATTTGTTGCTATGGGATAGTTTTTGGCTTTAAATTTTTTTCATCATGTTGTCCTGAGACTTCTGACTGGAGATTGATCTTAAAAATAACTTGATTGTTTTGTTTTGTTTTGTTTTTGTTTACTAACCTTAATTAGATATTAGGAAAACTGTATTCTCTGAAATTGCTTTTTTGGGTGGTCAGGCATTGGAACAGGTTACCCAGGAGAATGGTGAAGTCACCATCTGTGGAGGTGTTGGAAAAACATCCAGATGTGGCACTTTGGTGGGGTATGGTTTAGTGGTAAACATGGTGCTGGGCTGATGGTTGGACTTGATGATCTTAGAGGTCTTTTTCAATCTGCCATTTCTTGGATTAATACAAAGAAATCAGTCTTAAGAATCAACAAAATCTGTCATTTATAGGTAAATACAGAAAATAAGTATAGAGAAAATAAATATACAGAAAAAATATATTGATATTTTAGGTTCAAGATTTATTCTTTTATTTCTTTAATATTTATATTTTTTTTTATTTGGAAGGGCAAGTATTAATATACTGTCTCTTTTATGTATTCAAAAAGCTGAAATACATTACTTCAAAAATACCAAGAGCGCACCTGGATATTTATAGTAATAAAATTGTTGATGTCTTGTATGCAACGTGGCTGCTGTTAAACATATCTAGAGGTGGTTGTCCTAGTTCTGCAGATGTGGAATTAATCCTCATGTCCATTTTTCAGCATTGAAACGTGAAACAAAGACGGTGCTAAAGGGCAGATGCTCGCCCCACTTGGCCCCCGATGACAGAGGTGAAAATCCTAAACCCAGGAGCGTGTTTAACCAGAATTCTCAGTCTGGCCCCACTGACACTAGAGGGAAGGTACTAGCCCAGCTTGAGTCTTTAGTGCCCACTGTTCGTGCTCTGTGTATTTTATTGTCCTTGGTACCAATCTGCCCTGAGCAGCTATGATCCTCACGTGGAGAGCCACCACAGTTCCTGGCTTTTTCCTGGTGTAGCTGCAAATTATCATATTGAATTCAGTCCAGTTCAACCCTGCAAATCTGTCTGAATTCCATTTAGGTGCTCGGTAGAAAGTGCAAATTAAATCTTTGGCTTCGACCCTGCAACCTTCAGTGTTCTGAATCTCGCAAGCTCAACAGGAGATTAAACTCTGTAAATTTTATGCACACACTTTGCATTAACAGTCAAGACTCACATGGCTACTGCATTTCCAAGTGCTTTCTGCATGTGAAGACTGAAAGACTTTTTCCTCAGAACTAAAACCAAGGGTTTGTTGTCTTTATTGCAGCTGAAGGTCTTCCGTGGCTTCATGGTCTTGCAAGGTGAAAGCCTTGCTGGCATGTACCAAAATCTTGAAGAATGGATAATAAACACAAGGATCTCTAAGAAATAATCAGTATTTCTTTAACAGTTGGTAGACAAATGCTGAACTGTGGTTAGAATTAAGTTTCCCCTTAGAATTAACAATTTCTCAAAGTCTAGGAAGCTTTGGGAAGAGGAATGCATGATAAGAATATTTTTGGATATCCAGTATTTGATAATACTTTTTAATTTTTTTTTAATTTATTCACAAACAACTACTATTTTGGAAATGAAATTCTCTGCACTACTAGTCAAGATGTATATGAGAGAATAAAGTGTTATTTCACTAATAATGCAGTAAAAATTAAATAAAAAAACTGAATTGAGAGATAAGGAGGGGAAAATATATCAGTACAAGAAATTAAAAACTTCAGTACATGAAATTAAATTAATTAAATGAAAAAGTGCTTTTCTAGGGGAAAAAAAAAAAAAAAAGGTTATGATTTTTAAGGTCTCTGACAAGGATTTAGTGATTAATTGCAGATTAACCCTTGCTGAGTTCCTTCATGTGTGCAGTATGTTCTTACTCTATTAGCTTTGGTATACTTGGTTGGTGCAAAACAAATGTAACCTTTTTTACTTTTTTGGTTAAACCTTTCAAAATGTTATTCAATATCATGAATGGAGACTCATTTCTTGCTTGAGACAGTGCAGTGTTCTTAAGCTTCATGGATTTATGTGGAATTTCCACTGATTTGGATAGTTTTCTCAAAGGGCTAATGATGAAATTGTTGTTTGCCCTTTTTACAGAATAAAGAGTATCTGCCTCTTTACGGTGCTGGTACTGAGAGTGTTAAGCTTTAGAAGTGTAGTTCAAACCCCAGTTAGCTTGGATTTCACATCTGACCTGTTTCAGAATAAAGATTAGCATACAGATTTTTGTCATTTATCTTGACTTACAGTGCACAGTAATTCCCGTTACGGTGGAAGCCAAACTATAAGGGCAGTGCACAAACTTCCAGTGAAGATCTTGCATTTTTCCAAATATTTCAAAATGTTACCTATCGTACCTATCAGTGCAAATTTGTTTTTGCAAGACCACATAAAATTAATGACTTTCTGCAAGCAATTACTGACAAGCTATACTATAATAATAAGGAATGGAAACACTTAGAGATGCATGTCAGAATAACATCACTACCATTATGCTACCTACAAGAGAAATCTGGAATAATATGGACCTAATGGGATGGTATGCTTTCTGTTTTATATTTTATAAAAATCATTGTGAAAAGAAAGGGAAGAACAATGAAACATGCTTAAAGTACAGATGTAACTTTTAAAAAATCTCAAAATAAGACAGGTATTAAGGAAAGTTAGAAATAGCTGAGAGGAATGCTAAAGATCCAGCCTTTCTTTGGGCCTTGTGAACATAAAGAACACTCTAAGGAGCCACTTTCCTGAGTTCAAGATCTACACCTGAATGAGGTAATATGAGGAAAAGGATAGTAGCAAAGATGGCACTTTTTTTTCCCTCCTTTTGTATGAATTCACACACTGCTGCATGCAAGAAATTATTTTTCCTTGAATAAATTACCAAGGAGTTTCAAAATTCTTTAAAATACATCTCCAGTTGTCATTGTTTCAAAGACAGAAACAACTGACAATTAAGTGCAAACTGAGTGTAAATCAATACTGTGATGAGTGGTTTGCTGATAGGTGCTCAGTGCAATATGCTACCCCTAATAGAGTCAGTAGAAGACCCAGATAATCTATTTACATGTCTCTGAAGTCAGCACAAAGCCCATAATGTCCCTTTTCTTAATTATTTGTTTGACAGAATGGCAGCGCCTAAGAAGTCACTAGAAATTAAGAACAAATTTTGAATGAATGTCAGCCTATACTTGAGCTGTTTGTAGCAGAAAGAGGCATGAACAGGGTAGGTTTTCAGAACCCAGGGGTAATAAGTATTTGAAAACCTTGCAAGCCAGAGAATATGGCACTGAATGTTGCACAAACTTGCTGCCTAGCATAAAGATGAAGGAGTACAGTGCGTGCTGGATAATATGGATATACCCATTTCATTCCCTTTTACTCTTTTCTTGCTGATGAGGTTACTGATGAGGTAGACTCAGCAGGCCAGTTTTGTAATCCCAACTCCAATAAACCATTTGCACTCCTATGGATTTTAGGGTGCTTGTGTCCAATTTGTTTTATATGGGAGAAAGATCTGCAAAACACCCTCAATGACCTGAAGGTAGCTATTGATGTCCTTTGAGAAAATCTGAATTTTCTTTAGACTTCTAATTTTCCTTGCCCAGTATTACAAACCCCAAGTTAGATGACTTATACAGCTGTGATGATTTCCTAGGAATGTAAAACCTGCAACTATTTTTTCTTGTTTTGAAGATAAAATAATCTATGTCCACAGCTGTACTGTTTCAGGTTGTAATCCCTGAGGATGAATCAGGCCTCTGTTGATATGCTGGTTTTCTTTCTGCTCTCACTGTTTACCCCTCGTCAGGTCTGGTGTTTAATGGAGCTGTGTGAGCTGATTCAGGACACACTAACCAGGGAGTGCAGTGAAAGGCAAAAATGAGGTGTTCTGCTCTCAGAAATGACCTTAATCATTTGAGCAGTGAGTGTTACAATGCTACCAAGGGAGAAAGAAAAGCTGTGAAAATGAAGAGAGTCAGGAGTGAGGTGCCCTGTGGCAGTGATCTCTTGATTATCTCAATGATCCTGGTAGACTTAGTCCAGAGACTTTTTTTTTTTTTTTTTCTGGCAGAGACTGCTGAACATCAATCTGACGGTACCCCATGGCAGCTCTCCTTCTCTCATCAGTATGGGTTACTCACCTTGCCCTACGCAGGGATAGCGCAGGGATAGGAAAAAATTCAGGATGTAGGTGCCTGAAGATGCATTGAGCTCTGAGTTTCAATGTTGTTGCGCATCCGCAGTAATTTGACAGCTGAATTATGCAGTGGCAACAAATGACTTGAGCAGTTTGGTGGGAGGTCAGTGGTGCCTCTGCAGTTCAGGAGAATGAAAGAGAAACCTTAGCATGAAACAGCTAAACAGAAAAGAGACTGTGTTACTCCCATATACAAGTCATATTTCTGGATGAAAAAGGTCTTTTCATGAGTCTTTTAGCTTTCAGCTTTTAACTGCAGGCCATATGGGCAAAAATACTAATACACATGCTTATAGCATGGGTAACGCTAATTACACATGCTTGACACTTTCTCTGATCTAAGTCAAGCCACCCAGGCATTTGAGGCGGTATATAAACAGCATGAGCGTGAAATATATTTTCTGAACAGAATCCGTGCACTGGCATGGACTGACAAAGTTGTTCTTCCCTGTAGCAGTAATATATTTGCAACATTAAAACCTAGTCTTCAGATCCTGACTGGATACTTGCTACTTCAGCATTCGCTATTGGTAAAAACAACAGCAAAGCAGCAACCAATATGTGAAACTTGAAAATGAATGTGTTTTGACTTTTGCTGCCTAGCTCCTGCAAAAGGCTAGTAAGACCTTTGGTGTGTTACCTCTCACTCCTCCGTGAGGGACTCTGACTTCTCTGTTCACAGAAGGTGAAAATGCCACAGCCTGCTACTGGCAACCAGGAACCAGCAGTTTATGACAACCTATTGCATAGGTTGCAGTTTAAAGCTTTTTATAAAGTAGAATGATCTTATCACAATTTTTTTTTTTTTTCTGTCAGAACTATTTATAATATAGGAGTGGGGCAGCAGTCAGATTTGCTTGTTATTCCTTAACCCAATGAAAATAGCCTGAGGCGTACAGACATCACTTATTGTAACTTGGATTGTGGGAAAACTGTAAGCAGAATCTTCACAGCTACAAATCTAAAATCACAGTTACTGAAGAAGTCAGCCACACTCTATCAACCCAATAGCTCCTAATTCTGGGATAGTTGACTGGCATGAAGAAAAGAGTATATGACATATGCCAGGAGGTTATTCTTGATGGAAAGAAATACTGATTTTTATTTGGTCACTTTCTTCCCTCAAACACTGAGGGGGAAAGCCTCCGTGTGCTGAAGTACTCCCTGTAGTATTGAAATGGAACACTGTCAGGGAAAGTATGAGATGGGATCATTTGGGGAAGTTCTAGCCAGGCCTAACAGCCAAACTCCGGTTCAGTTTGGAGTGCGAGTCTGTCATAAACGCAGTGTTGGTCGGACGGGTCGCAGAACTGCTCCCTCATGATCTTAAGTGTGACAGCTGCCTTTGCCAGGTCTCCTTGCAGTGGTGGGGAGCCCTAATCTACCCTTAATCTATGGTATGACTAAAACCACTTTGGTTTTAACGCTTTGGTGCTGGGTGTTTTTTTAGTTGTGCATTTCAATTGCACACTTTTGGGTAAATAACCCCAAAACAACCAAACAACTGCACAAAACTCTGTCTTCATTCTCCATAAAATCCCAACCCACACATGGTTTAAAGAGTACTTTTATTATATGGCGGTGGTAAGTGTTCTTTACAAAAAAAACCCAAACAAACAAACCAGCTTTTTAATTACTGCTCTGGGCACTTGAATAAGTGCAAGTGGATTTCCCAGTAAACACAAGTGTACTGAAGGTATAGTCTGTGACACGTTGGGGAATTTTTAAGGCATAACCACCATTAAAAAGGTATTCATGTTAGTTTTCACTGCTACTTCACATGTGCTAATTCTATTGCTTGTGAAAAACCACTTGTTTTGCAGCACAGCAATAATACTTAGTGACAATGTTTTTTAAGACTGTTTTCTCCTCCACTTGACTGTTTCTAGTGATTTGGTTTTTGCAACGGGTTCCTACATACAGTTGTACTACTGCCATCTGGGGCAGGTGTGCATGACCAAGACAGGAAAGTCTTTAGTTATCATCACTGCTCAACAACAATAAAACTGTCTCAAAAGAGCGTTATACTGTCCTACAGTGTTACATTAAAATAAATTTTGAATATTAGTTATAGAACCAATCTGAACTAAAATCTGAGCATGGAGGTGGACAGTGATACCCCCAGGTTGGAAACGAGGTCACTTCAAAGCATTCCAGAAAAGCTGTGAAACACAGCTCTGAGCTAAGCTCCTTAACAGCTCCTGTGAGTGCTCATGTAGAGTGTCAAGCAAGATTACGCATTTTCCTACCAAAGACTGAAATCTGCAGATTTATTTATTAATGCCTATAATCAGACAGAATCGAGCAACCAAAAAAGAGAGGACTAAGATGGCTTAAGAGCCAGGGTGAAGATAAATAGGGTAAGCAAGTCAAAAATCTGCTCTTCTTGTTTTTTTCAGCTCCTGTGCAATTCAGTTTTAAAGGGAACATCTCATCATTATACAACACCAAGTTTTTAATCACCCACTATTTATTTTTTTTTTTTTAAATTTGCTACAGCTAATTTTCTAAGATGGTAAGGAGGGAAGGCTGGAAAGGACAAAGAAAATCATATTTCAGGGGTTTTCTGACATCTACAAGAGCTGCTTTTTAATGATTAACACTAGTTATCAGATCTTTCCCTTTCTGTAACAGTATCACAGAGATCTCCTGGTGTTCCCAGCAGTGCCCCACTAATTCAGCTCACTAGCAAAATTAGCAGCAGGAAAGAAACCTTTGAAATTTTCAACATTTATGAATAACATTGATCATGTGATAACGGATATGGGCTCCTGCTGTAATTGTTCCTTTGTTAAGAAGGATGCAAGATATTTTCTCTCCATCAGTCTTTAAAAGAAAAAAAAAATCAATGGAAATAAATACAGATACAATTAAATAGTGGATTAAGCTGAGTGACTAAAATTTCTTTCACTTTTGAACTCTTCTTAATTTTTTTTTTCCCTTCTCTGAGGGAGAATATTGTACTGCCATTTCTTCACAAACACTTGATAATGCTAAAGTGCTTTGATGTTGCCACTGGAGAAAATAGTACAACAGATGGAGCATGAATAAACTCACAATACTGTCCCTTTAATCTGAACAAAGGCAATTTTTCTTGGCAAAAAATATTTAATATTTAATTCCATTTACTTGTAGAAGTTTGGTCCCAGATGAGAACACAAAAACTGAGGCAGAACTGTATATACAACAGCTCGGTGCAACTATACCCTGGCTTTTTGTTGGAAAGATTGTAACGCATCTAGCATGTGTTATAATAGCTGTGATAGATCTTGTTCAATATGGAGGCCACTGGACCCAAAGGAATCTGTGAATTAGAACCTCAGTAAGATGCTATTATGCTTTTTGCTTTGTACTGTGGAAACCAGACCCTGGCCCTCACATTTCCTATGACTTTTCTTGTGTGTAACTGTTACCAGTGGTTATAGGCGAAGTTGCCATTCTGGTGTGAAAAGCAGTGTTTGAACTTCAGGTATATTTCTACTATAAATAAAACATCTATGTACTTTTATTACTACTTCCTGAGATTCTTTGTCTGTTGGTATACAGCTAAAAATGAGATTTTAAATCCTTCCTTTAGATATATCATTCACCACAATAATTTTTCTAAAAGTCCTTATCTGAAAGATTAAAACAAGCTGGTTTTGATGTTTCTGTCAATCATTTTGCAGTTAAAAGGCTTTGGGACACCCACATCCACTTCTCCCTCCTCCAGGTTTTAAAAGGATATTGTAGTTCTTTTAGCAGAATAATATTGTGAAACAAGTTCCTGTACATTTTTGATAGACATTTTTACATTTATACATTTTCAAGACAGTACAGAATTTCATACTGAAGTTGTAGTTGTGTTTTTTGCCCTCACACAACAACTGAGGGTAAAAGAATACACTTATTAACACTCATAAGTTGCTTATCTTCCTTATAAAGTTCTGTGCTGCTGCATTTTCACTGTGGATTTGGTTCCCCCTTCTGACTGAGGGCTTCGTGACGGAGCTGCACGACCTGATCACTACTGCTCTTAAGATGTGAGGAGAGAGATCCACAGTGAGTCAAGCCTTACAATTTCAGGCAGTATTTCTGCTTCTAAAACTTGGGTAATGGCTCAGAATTAGAAGGGTATGTTCTATCTGACTTCTTGAAACTTGTTAGAGGCAAGATGCTGGAAATCAAACACTCAAAAAAAGTGAATCAAGAACACCCTATGCAATCTACATGAGTTTGGATAAAAAGTCACAAAGTTTCATATCAGAAATACATCAGGGCAGCCCAAATAAATGTAATTTCTACCTACACCGAGTTTGTTAGACATTCCTGTATCCAATTGTAGGAACAAATGAAAAAGATTGTAAGCCTGCAATAAGTCTCTTTATCAACATACCTTTGGAAGTGACATCAACAGTTAGTCAAATCCTTCACCCCTTTCACTTTTGCATAGGAACGAAGGAAAAGAAAACATATTACAGAACAAGTTTTTTGAGAGAAAAGTAGCATGTGGTTGGTGTGTTTTTGTGTTTCTTCTTTGTGAAGAAAATGTAGGAAAAATGTGCTTGAAATGGCTTTCTTGCAAGTGATGCAGTTCAGATTAGCTCCAAGTGGAGGAGACAACTAGAATCAGGCTGTATTTGCTATGCTGCTACAAAACTGATATCCAAATCTTTTATAAGCAGGTATAGACCAGCACAGACCAAGAACCAGTCCTCTGCAATGAGAAACCCCATGTTTACTCTTACATGGTGCTATATCTCGCCTTAACATAAGCCTTGAGGAGCAGCTACACTAGCACTTCCCACTTTAGACAAGGATTATATTAACCATTTTTTTAGTTACTGGATGTTTATATATTTTTTTAATATTTAAACAATGTGTGAATTAGTTGCCTGCCTACACCATCTTCTCATTTTTTCGATACTTCTGGAGAGATTTGATGATCTGTTATCAAAGAGATGTTACCACCATTTCTGACTGTCCCAGCCTTGACCAGAGGCTCATCCCTCTTCGGAGCCCCCGGGCTGTGGCTGAGCCAGGCAGGAGGATGCTTCCAGCAGTTTGTCACAAAAGTCCCCCCTGCAGCCCCCCTGCTATCAAAACTTGGCCATGTAAACCCAATACAACTGTTCTATTGTGTTTCACTAGTTTGAGAAATTCAGTGCATGGTTTCTTTGCACACACCGCCTTGGTAAGTCTTCAGAAATCAATTAAGTACTTCCTACTCCTGCTGTGCCAAGATAAGAAAATCAGAAATTTTAAGAACATGAAAATGTTATCTACATAGCAGGCCTCTTTTTGTTGTTGTTGTTGCTGATCCCAACCCATTTTTCAGCTTTCTTACTATTCCTTCAATCATTCCCTCCAGAAATATATCTAGATTACTCTTCAACCAATTTATATGCTTGGCAACCACTGCCTTTTTCTATAGTAAGTCTCTGCATTAAACAGTTTTGTTTTCACTAAATATGTGACTTTCAGCTTTTCTACAGGCAGTTACCAGATTAATGTCAGAGATTTCCTTTAAGTTTTAATCAACAATCTAACTTAATTTTGCCTTTTTTTTTTTTTTTTTTTTTTCCCCCATTGTCTCTTACATATCTGAAATGTATTGGTTATTTCAAAATTTGTCTCTGCAAAGAGAATGTGTCTTTATCCTGGTGATAAAGCTTAGAATATAAAAGGATCTTGTCGGGTATTTAAAATGTGGACACAGACTTAGCCACGTTCCCCTCGAAGGGAAGCTAGACGTGTGTCTGCATTGAAACAGCAGGGTGAAAATAATTTAAACAAGCAAGTTAAGCAAGTTTGCATGCCTGAACTTGTTGACATTCCCTTTTTTGTTATGTTTCTGAGTTGTTTATTTTGCTTTGCTTTGTTTTAGTAGTGTTAGCAGGTGCTTACCCGTGACCTCTATGTTAAACATAAAATCAAGCCAACATTTTCAAGGAATATTTGTTCTGTAATGGACTATTTTCCTGGTTTTGTTTATTTGGGGTTAATTTTTTATCTCCAGAGAGGCCATTTTTCACCTTTAATTTTCTTTATCAAAGCTTATATCAAAATAAGAACAGTCCCTGAATGAGAAGTTCCTACACAAAGACAGAGTATGACTTTAACAGTATCCTACGTTGACTCTTACAGAGATATTTATGGTGTTTATATAAAGGTAATCTTTATGATGATAAAGATGATAATCTTTTCATAATTGTGGTGAAGTAAACATTTCATTGTAGGTTCTTTGAGAATCTCCCTATGTGAAGTGTCATTCAAGAAAGGAAAAAGAAGACCTAATATTTCAAGTCACCAGTGTTATCTAGCTCTTTCTAAAGATTTTGGGAGAAATAGAAGTCAGAAATTTAGATATTTAGGAGACTCAATATTTTTTAAATGGAAATTTGAATGTTCTATGTGCCAAAACTTTACATAAAGAAACTTCATAATCCAATGTATTTCAAGTTACTTGGAGATTTTGTTTATGCCCTGTTTATGCCTCCTTAAAGTTCACAGTGATTTTGTTGTAAAACACTATAAAAATAAATCTATATTAAAAAAATACTAAGTTTGAGTTGCTGACTCAGTCCTTTGTGTCTTACAAAGTGACAGTTATACGTTACTTTTTGTGGAATGAAAACAAATGGGTACATTTCATTCATGATGCTGCCTGCCCTATAAATGAATTTTGTTCAGGTTCTTTCCAAGCATATTCAAGTTGGTTAATTTTTCTCTCTAAGCAGGGAGAAAAATGTTCATTGTGAAATACTAATTTTTATTGAGATAATTTCCCAAAGTTTTCTTTGGAAGACAGTGGCTGCCAAGCGTGTAAGTTTCCTCAACAATAATCTAGAGGTATTTTTGGAAGGAATGATTTTTGTATTTTACAACACAATCAAGAAATGAAACATCTAAGTATTTTTTATTTCATTTAGCTTCTGAATGTTGGAAGGTGATTTTGGATCAAATTAATGACGGAATATCTTTGTTCCATATCTTTGATACGGAAGTTTTTGTAAATAATGTACTATCCAAGCACTTTTTATAGAGCAGGGACTGAAAGGAAAGTTTCCCATTAGACAGTTTTTCATACTAGTGATTCCAAAATGTTTGTGCCTTGACTGTTTCACATCATGACTTTAAATTATGATCTTATGACTATATGCAGTTTACATCAATAAAATAGATTTGCTTCCATCTTTGATTGTAAATGTTCCTTTGGGAAATAATTTTTTTCTCTGCATTCAATTTTACCAAGTCTGCTGTGAACAACACTCTGAAATGTTTAAATTGTCAAAAGGCATTGAAATGCTAAAACAAAAATCAAAAAGCCAGAGCTGGGTAAATTCTGGAAATAATACTGGCAAATAAGAATAAATTAAAATACTAAAATTATTAAAATAATTGGTTTTATTCAGGTTCATTTGAATCATTATTTTGAGGTTATAGATTACACTACAATTTTCAAGAAGATTAAAACGAACATGAAATTTTTATTTTAAAGTTTTATAATTGAATTTTTGCAGAGATTTTTTTTGGATTACCTTCACATTAAGCGCTTCACTATAGCATGATAAATATTTTCCATTTCTGTGCTGCAATTACACACATGAGTATAAATTTGGAGAAAACAAACTGGTCTTTTGTTTTCATCCATTCTTGAAATATTCTTAAATAATCGAGACTTTTTTTTAGACTGGCGTTAAGTATACTTACAGGAGAAAGGTTTTGGAGTTAGGAAACATTTGAGTTTCTCTTAATAGTCCTTAAAAGCCATTTATTTCTTCCTTTTCTCTTAACTTTGTGAATTGCTCTTTAAATAACTATTATTAAATTTTAGGATCTCCTTTATTTTAAAACATTACTCTGTGCAACTTAAAAAACCACTGAGTTATTGAAAACATTTTTCTGAGTACATATAGGAGACCCACTAACAGGCAATTAGTTGCTAAAGGATTGTAATCTCTGACTGTGCTTTTTGCAGACAAATTTTTAAAAATGAAACAAGTAAAAAGGGCAGAGAGAAGAACATGAGGAAAAAGACTTACTCAAATATAGAAGATGCAGGAGGAAAGGAGGATTCTTTCCATTAAAAAAAAAAAAAAAAAAAAAAAAGTGTAAACAAATGAACAAAAAAACACCCAAACAAAGAAATCTGCATAAACCCCCAATCAAATGAAAATCAATCATCCACAAAACACTAAAATCAAAAGAAAATAGTAAAATCAACCCCCCTCCTTATTTCGCTTCTTCATTTTTTCCATTGCTTTTTTAAAGATTGTAAAGCAGTTAATAATACAAACAATTTATCTCGTGCCCTAGGATTCAGATTAGATGCCTCCAATTCTTAAGGGTGGTTTTCTGGTGAACTTCTGCTGATGAGTCACGGCTTTTTCTCATGAGAAAGAAGAGAAGAAAAAAGAAACCACAAAACCACACCAGCTCTAATTCTTTGTGGAGAGAAATAATTTGTTTTGAACTGCAGTTTTCATTAACCACAATCCTTTGATGGATAAGATGTCAGCGTAATAAGAAAAGCATGGGGATTAGTTGCCAAGTTGTATTCCAGATAAGAATATTTGATAAACACAGGGCACTCTTCTGTTTCAAATCTATTCTTCTTTCCCTTCTTTAGGGATAAATCAGGTCTTGAATAAACAACCCTTCTTGGCTTTATAATGGAAATATATTATGGCTCTTTCAATATGGAAGCATAATTATCCACTGAATTGACCATTTTAACTGCCTTCTATGCTTAAGCTTAACTTTGAATATTAAATCATGATTTGAATGCAAAGTTCAGCTGTCAGTTTTAAGAATTTCTTCTAATGAATGACTGAAGAGGGTCAGGGGTTCCCAGATACTAATCCACAGAAACGAAGAGTAAATTAAGGTCTTGATGAGACCATGAAATATGAATTATTTTCACTTATTTTTTTTTTCAGTAGGTCATTGCAGTGCTCTAAAACCCAATCGCATCTCATATTACCCTTGAGTTTACTTAAAAACAGTTCTTAATGCTAAACAGGGCACAACGGCAGAAAATAATTTATGGAGGGATTAGAGTTTATTTGTCTTCCTCCTACACTTTGTCCTAATTAAAAATAATTTTACTATCACTAAAAGCCCTCACACAAACCTTATGTAATATCCTGGTAACTTATTAAATATCTCAAACCTAGAGGTTTTTTACATTGGTTTTTTTCTCCCTCTTTTGTTGTTATTTATTTAATGAACATGTCTAGAATGAACAGGTCAGAACATACGTATGTCTCAGACAATTTTTTTTTGTTTTATCTTTTGATGTATATTATTCTAAAAGACATATGTCCAATAAATGAACAAAAAATGCATATATTTCAAATTTCAGTTACACAATAAATTATTTTTTATATACTGATAGAACAGAATTTTTTTTCATACACCCATGTAACAGTAATATACCCTTGTATATTTTGGATCCATCACTCTTTATTTCTTTTTCACATAAGAGCAAGCAGTCTCATGCCCCAATACAACTTTTTTTTTTCAACAGTCACTTGCAAGTGACTTCATAATTCTGCGTCTAAATATAGAATCAATTGAGGTTTCTTCTTTTTTAGTGATAACTTTGTGTCTAGTAGTTGGAATCAGTACAGCAATGTAATATATGTTATAAACCATAGGAAAAACCCCACAAATCTGGAGTTATCAGTAATTCTGGATACATTTTAAAGACATCTAATCTTCCTAAGTTTGGTAACTCCTGTAATTATAAAAATTGATTAAAGAAACAAGTATTCTGCATGAATGAAATACACCTTTGAAGTGAAGGAGGAGAAAATAGTAGGAGCAGCTACATTGTTTTATCAGCTTTTGTCTTCAAATAAAAGATGAACCCAAAGCAGAAAAACAAAACCCGAGCATAAATGAGGCAACCACAAGGCATTCAGAAGACAAGAAATGGCTGAGTAGGCAAGCAAAAAGCCAACTTTTAAAAATTTCTATAGGAGCTTTAAGTACTTGATTTACTTTTTCATTTTGCTCTTTGTTTTTCTTCCCAAACTTCTGGTTCTGTCCTATTTCAAGATCGCTGTTCTGATACCTTGGCATTGAAAGAGAAGACATAAGATTATGACAGCATATTACATAGCTTTAAGGCTATGGGTTGAGCGACTCAAAATTAGAACTCTGGTTGCAGTTTTTCAAACACAGTTCCAACATGGATTTTAAAATGCATTTAAAAGATACTAGTTTTTGCTCATTCAAAAAATAATAATAAAAAAGTGCTATGAGTATTTTGCAGAACTTTAGACTCCTCCAGAGTCACTTACTAATACCATAAAATTTCTCTTCAAATCAAATTAACTTGCTATCAACAGCACCAAAATTACACCAAAAAAAACCCAAACCCAAACAACAAAACAAAACAAAAAACCCAAACAAACAAACAAACAAAAAACCACAACAAAAAACACCCCCCAAAAAACAAACAAACAAACAAACCCAACCAAACAAAAGAACTTGTCACTTTTAATTGTTACAGGCAAAACATAGGATGACACAGTAGCTCTCACTGGCTGAAAGATGACTTTTCTTCTAGTTTTTTAAATTTTAGGTGTAGAAATACAGCTCGTTATTTATGAACCTCTGTTTTTTAGTTAAATATGTTGAAATAGCCTTACAAACACAGGCAGTGATGTAAAATTATAATTTGTCTAATAAGTGTTTTGGAGTCTAATTAAAAGCTTTTGTTAGGAAACACTCTTTACTCCTCCATCTGTCAATAACTTGTTCGTGTCAGTTCAACACATTTTGACATGAATACTTGCTTACAATTTTTAAAACTGTTTAAAAGTAATCATTCTCGTACTGCACAGAAACAGGGAGTGACATAGGGAAAAAATAAGCCTTCCTGAATTTCTTCTATGAACGAAATCCCTTGTAATGCAACACTGAATAAATGAAAGTAATCTTTCAAACATTCCCTTTTTATTTTCTAGGATGTATTCACAAATTACTTTCTTCGAAAGACGAGATGGATGATAAAACAATTGCCCATGCAGCAATGGCATAGACGATAAATGCCTGGCAAATGTGGCATGCTTAATTCAACTTTTGCATTATGTTTGATTTAGATGCATCAGATTATTTTTTGAATTTATCTTACAATGTCTGCCTGTTTTTAAAATTACATTATACATGATTTTATTTTATTTTATTTTATTTTATTTTATTTTATTTTATTTTATTTTATTTTATTTTATTTTAGTGTCCTCTATTAAGGATGGACAGCGGTGTTGTGCTATGGACATGCAATAAGACTGGTCAGCTGCTTCCACCATCAATCACTTTTAATTGAAACACACAGTTTCATTAAAGTCAGAATTTATGGCCATTCTCTTAAAGGGAAACAAATAATACCATGAAACCTTCTTAGATTAACAATAAAAATAAGGAAATGTGAAGGAGGTAAAGAGGTAAAGAATTCACGTTTAGCAAGCAAAACAAACTACTTGGCTGGCACAGTAAATGTTGTGAAGTGGTGTTGGTTACAGTCCACACAAATTACCTCATCTCTATTATCATGCTTCTAATGGAAATTCAAGTGTAGAAATGTATTCATACGTTGAGGCTGTTTGAGAGAAAACAACATAAGATCTGTATTCTGTCCTGTTGAAAAGACTGAAGAGGTCAAAGCTGTTAATTATTATTGATAAACATTATTCCTGTATAACTTTTTATTTTATTTTGTTTTGTTTTGTTTGTTTGTTGGCTGGAGCTGCAAACACTACACTATTGTCTATAAAAATGTCCACAATTCTTTCTATTTCATGTTTTAATGCTACTGCGGAATGTTTTAGGAGGACCAGGAATTAGATGAATAACAATTCTTTTATTAACAAGGGAGTTGAAAGTTTGTTTACAATTTGGCAAATGTCACCTTGCATAAAAAAATACAGATTCAATGCACTGCAAAACCCTTACAACCCAAGAAAAATCCCCCTGAACAGACAAACAAAATCAAATTAAAGCAATGCAATATGCTGTGTGTTATTCATGTCTGTTATGCATTTCTAGACATAAGAAAGATTGGGTTTTCCCTTCCAGCAGTTTTTTAATTAGCCTTAGAAAATTCTGTAAAATCAAGTGGAAAATATAGCATATATACATATTCTCTGAAATAATCCTAATTGCTTATTTGCAAAACATAATTGTATCCCAAAAGACCTAAAACTTTCTGTGTCCTCCCACAGAATGGAATATTGTTGGCTTTAATTAACAAGGTTTGTCTTGTCTTGATGAGAAATTATGAGAACTATGCAAAAGGATTGTTAGTGATGGATTTTGTTTTTTGTTTGTTTTAATTCTCTACAGCAATTTCTTTGAGTAGTTTTGCTTCAAGATTTTTACATGAAATCCGATTTGTTAATCTATGAATGTCCCATGTATGGAGTCAGGGTTGAGCATTTAAATTCTCAGCTCTTTTAGGTCTGTTTTCAAATTTCACCAAATATTTTATATTTCACCTACATAAATGATTGACCAACAATATAAAATAACAATAATTTCACTCACAGAACAACACAATGTGTAGCAGAAATATTTTGTTTGCAGATTTATGAGAGATGCTGAAGAAACCTACTAGAGGACTGAATTGCTTTAGTTAGTTAATATAGCTGTTTGTAGCTGCTTTGATTTTGTTTTTTAATTCACCTGAACCTTTGAAGCTGCAATGTTTTCCCCCTTTATGTTATCTGGCAATAGAATTAGGTGCTCAAGACAAACGGGATACAATTACACTTGCTTTTTCAGACTATTTAAAAACATATAAACCGTCTCATTGAGTCAACAACCCTTGCTGAAATCCCCTCCATTAAAAAGTTCCAAATTTGGCATTAAAGTGAGAGGTTAAGCAGTGCCATTTTTGGATTTCACTCTTTTCTAATGCTTTGTGTAACATATTAGAAACTTAACTGGGAAAGGTGAAATTAAATCAGGCTGCTTTGAAATTCTTTGTTTTAATGATACTTATTTCAGATAAAACACTTGTCAAGGAAATTTGCTGCTGTTAACGATGTTGCAGAACTGTTTTCTTGCTGTCATTGATAGAAGTATCGTTCTGCAAGGCCCAGGTAATAAACATCTGAAAATATTTAAAATATCAATGCCTCTTGTCAATGTTAGCACTCACAGATGGATTATACTTGAGAAGTAGCAGTTCAAGATTTTACATAAAAAATGGGGTTTATCCTTGGTAGCAGTGATGAGGCTTTCAGACTTTTTAATCTGTAATAATATATATTAAAAAAAAGTCTTCTTAAAAACTCAAAAACTGCAGCCTGTATGCATGCATAAGGGAAGAAAGCTAGGTCACAGCCTTTATTGGAAGACTTTTAGTTTAAAATACTTTATGGGTTTATTTCCATTTTTGTTTTGTACAATGAAGGATTTGAAATTGTTACCTGCACTTTGAAAAGTAGCTTCATAATGCTGAGTTATTTTCTCCTTAGAACATGTAATTGTAACACGAGGGCCTGCCCCTTTATTTGTTGTGAAAATAAATGATGTTCTTAAAATGTAGAAATTGCAACTTTGTGCCAGTTTAAATGCCACTATGTCATTTTTATGCCAAATATTGAAGACATTTTTACCTTGGGATATAAAAGTTTCTGCATGTAGCTTTTTGGTGGGGTTTTTATTTCTTTTTAATTTCTCCTCTCATTTTGTGTTTTAGTCTCTCTTCCCTATGTAAATGTCTTTGCCTTTATTCTTTAGAAGAACTTTCAGATCTAGCAGCTAGTGACTTTTGCTCACAAGGCTGTAATTCTGCATTATTTTGCTCGGTAGCACTGCTTTGACATCAACTTCTCTCTCACCATTCCACACCAGTGGTGGGTATAGAAGAGGTTGCATTTTTCACTAACCCAAAACATGCTGCAAGATATAAAAAATTGTGGGTTTTTTTTTTCTAAAGCTTCCAGAGTTAAGCTCTCAAAGAACAAACTCCTTTGCTCAGTCAGGATCAAGTAATGTTTCTGACCGATAGCAAAAGCTCCCTTAGTGAATTTTGTGAAAGGCCATAAGACCTGATATTAAGAAACTATTGCCTGGACTTGAAGATAAGCTGTCTGTTGTGCCACATTAAAGCCTCAACCAGCTAGAATAAGCTAAACTTATTCTGCTAAGCTCGAATAACTGTTGTGCTGGCACTATTTTTAAGATGGGACTACTGCTTGCTTTGAAATTAATTTCCTTTAGGTAAGATGGGTGGTATTTATTTTAATTTTGTGTAGAAACTGAGAGCAGTATGCCAAACTTAAGAATAAACCACAACAAAACCAAAACAAAACCATTGCTCCCAAGCGACCATAAAGCCCCAAATATCTTAAAACACCACAAAATTGATTTTCTGTGAGAATTATTAATTTAAGGAAGATTTATGAGTGGCACTAATTTAAGCAAGATTTTATACATCCTAGCAGCCTGCTAAAAGCTGTCCTCACTTGCAAGTAGTACTAGCAATGTTTCTCAATTTTAATAAAACTATTTCTTCAATACAGCATAGCTGTAACTTAGTTTCCATGACTATGAAAAGTTTTGGGGATTTTTATTGCAAGTTGTGGCCTTTTTATTGGAATTTATTGTGCAGCATCAGAATCAGCTCAGTCAAGAAGAGATAGCTGAAGTAATACTTCTAACCCCTGTTCCCAGGAGTCTGCAGTGGACAGCGTACTTCCACGATCAGTTTTCTTTACTCATTGGAGAAGCCACAGAAGTTAATACGTTAATTTTCAAAACCTGTAATGAGCCTGGTGTATGCCTATAGAACTATCACTGGGTTAAGGGCAGAAAAAGAAAACGCTGGACTGGAAAACTTACAGTGTTGGTTAATTTTTTAGATTTCTTGCTCTGTTTTAGAGTGGTGACTGGGAAAAAAAAAAGTCAGATTTGAAGGTGGAGTATGCCTATATTAAGAACTTTCATTTTATATAAATTTTATTATAGCCTACATTTTGTGAAAGGTACATATCTGAATAGCAAGTTGAGTTGTTGAGCATGTCACAAATATTACATTTCCCCAGTCACAGGAATATGAATGTCTGTGCATGTTTTATACAGCAGTTCAAGCACTGAAAATAATGTTGTCTTTTCCTTTCACACCATTTAGGTGCAGTCAAAACTCAAAACCTTTGAGATCTGTAGAAAAATGAATGAAGAATTAAAAAAAAAAAAAAAAAAATTGGAAATGGATGAAGAATTAAAAAAAAAAAAGTCGAAGACAAATTCACCTGTGACATACCATTTCTAGTACATATGCATAGACCTTCCTGTATGGTCATTAATTACATTTTCTATAGGAAAATGAATGAAGAATTTGAAAACAAATGGAAATGGATGAAGAATTAAAAAAAAAGTCGCAGATAAATTCACCTGTGACATACTATTTCTAGTACATATGCATAGATTTTACTCTGTGGTTATTAATTACATGGTAGAGTGTTATGAAGCTATACTGATGTAAATATAGATTCCTTATATTTAAAAAGAATAAGTCAAAGGTCTTCATTTGTATAAAAACAACCTGGCCTAGAGTCAAAGCAGTTGAAAATATCCCTTATTACTCTTACATATTTTTTCTGCTATTCACTGTATCCCATGGAATTTGATTTCGAAAGCTGTTGAGCTGCCTGAAATCAGTCTCATAAAACAATTCCAAGCCGAGAAATAACCACAATGCTGCCCTTGAGTCCATGATTATTTCCCCTAGAATCCAGAAAAACCTCTGCTTCTTTACTTTGCAAGTCTTCTCATGATACCTGACTATTAAAAAAACTTGAGAAACTTATATTCTTATATGAACTTAATCTCCTAGAAATCAGGGGAAACACTCCCATTACAAATGGTTACAAATAGTCACCCCGTAAGATTGACTTTGGACATGAAGGAAATTCAGAAGTGTCAGCTCTGTTACAAAAACCTGGGCTTTTTCTGCGACTTGAACAGGCGCATTTGAAACAGAAGTGAGAGCATGGAGAGAAAAAGGAGTATCTTTAAACTGAAAGTAAGTACGTTTAGATCGGATATCAGGAAGAACTTTACTATGAGGGTGGTGAGACACTGGCACAGGCTGCCCAGAGCAGCTGTGGATGCCTCATCCCTGAATGTGTTCAAGGTTGGGTTGGATGAAACTTTAGGCAACCTGGTCTGTGGCAGGGGGGGTTGGAACCCTTTGAGGATTTTTAAAGTCCCTTCTAACCCTAAGCGTTCCATTATTTTATGATTCTGTACTAAATTTTTGAAACATGATTTGTATCTGACTCTGTGGATTAAAGAAAATGGTCTTAACATTCATGGTAGCACATCGAGAAACAAGAAATATGGTTACCTTTTATATTAAATGTGAGTTTTATATCAAAAGTGGCACTCTTATTTGGGATAATTTCCCATGTGTAGGTATTGATTCTGCCAACAGTGAAATTTCTTCAAATATTATGAATCACTTTTGACACTTTTAAACAGGCATAAAATTTTGTTACATTTCTTAAATGTAAAATATCAATTAGTTCAATGTACTCAATCCCCCTGAAGTAATTACACCTGTAAAAAAATCCCCAAACTTGCACAACAGTCAAGGGCTGTGCATACTCTACAGTCCAGAGAATAATTGTTTTGCATGGTCAGAGTTCACGATGCTTTTTTTTTTAAGTATTTCTGTGGAGGGCAAGAAAACGAAAAAACGACAACAAAAAAAGTGGTATACACAGAGACAAAAAAAATGCTGGCAGTTCTGGCCTCAGTAATTAAAAACAAATTAATAAATGCTGTTTTCTATGAATACCATTCTGTGAGACTCAAGTTTACTGTGACGGGTTTGCACAGTAAGATTTATGTAGCAGAGGGGGGCAACATGGGGGCTTCTGTGAGAAGCTGCCAGAAGGTTCTATTAAGTCTGAGGGAGCCAGTGCCATCCACCCCAGCTCAAATATGGATCTAGCACTGTTAGTTTTTCTCTATCTCATATATTTGGGATTTGTATATCTATCAGTGACTTATTCCATGTCTTGCCTCTGGTTTCTACACTCATAAATAAGATATTGTGCTCTTGGTATATGTGAACCCTTACATTCCCCACATCCTTACAGCTGAAATATACAGATATTTTAGTGGTCAGAAGCTGAAAATCCACAGTGAGGCAATGCAGTAAAATATAATAGGAGTTGCAAAAAGAATAAAGTCCAGGTTGCTTGAAAAGTGTTCCAACTTCTAAGCCATCCTTAATGATGTTATTCCCTTCCCAGTGGTACTAATTGAAGATAAAACTGTGTAGCTTTTGTGGGTTGTAGTCTCAATTTCCATATCTCAACAGCCACAGAAAGCTCAAGGATTAACTTTTTTTGTGCGACAATTTATGAAACCAATTAAATGATACGCTAATGATTTTTGCCTTCCCTGACCCTTAACACTATATTAACAACGCCAATTTATTTCTCTATCTTACCTACTTCAGGGATCCATCTAATAATTTATTAGAAAGGCACTTCCTTCAGATGTCATAATACCACCTATGGTAACTGCTGTGCCAATATTCCATTACAGATCGTAATGTTGTACTTCAGATTTGAAAGCCTTTGAATTTCCACCACTTTAATGAGGACGGCTGGACAGTCTTGTAGTCTTATCTTTTAGCATCTGAGGAAAAGTAATAGGTTCCAAAAGAAAGCTGGGGGAACTCAGGTGCAATCATCACGACATACTGGTATTATAGTACATTAATTACAGCATACCTCCAGAAGACCTTCAACTAGTTCACTGTTACTGACACTGTAGCTTTTTCACAACAGATCCATCAATTTATTTAAATACCAAGAGCTTAGAGTTATAACACCCCAAATTTATAAAGAAATTAAAAAATATATTATAAAGAAATAAACAATGAACCAAAATTATAAAGAAAACAATATATATGGAATTCTCAAAGTAGTATAATTACTTTCTTCCAGGGCACAAACCAGCATCTATTGAAAGCTGGAATAAAACTTTCCCTGGGGAGAAGTTGTCTCATAACTTCCTATTGCTTTTCTTCACCTGATATTGCTGCATACTTCTAAAGTGGTGAGCCCAGGGTACCTGATGTATGCTAATATCCCCAGACTGTTGCCCAAGGCAGCCTTTAGACTCTCTCACATTATTGCTTTGTCAAAAAAGACAGCCAGTGATCAGGCTAGTTTATGATTATGGAAATGACCAAGGCAATAAGTAGAAGTTAGATGTAAAATAAGCCTTTTTTTTTTTTTTTTTTTTTTTTTTAATAAGGAATTATGAGAATGACTATAGGGGAAAAGAACTAATGAAGGTCTAGCTCCTCTGCTGAAGTCAAAACACTGCCTAAAGAGATAGTCAACTGTTTTCTTTCTTTTTTATTCCTTTTGAAAATCTGGAGGGAACCATGTTCATCTTTGTGACAAAGAGTGCTTAGGGAGTTTTCTTTAGATGCACATTGCCCTTAAAATTATCTTTATTTTTCATAAGCTCCTTGTCCTATCAGGTGCAATAAATTAATCTTATATTTCCTCTCATTGTTTTGTAGCATTAAGCCTCTAGTTTTTGTACGTAGTTAATCCTCTGCAAATTGAATTTTTTGATCATTGCTCCCAGTATGGAGTTTCTTGCCTAGTGGGGAATTGTGTGTGGGCAGGTAAGTACACTGAAAAAGGGCCTTTTTGTCATTGAGTGGCTTTTCATCACTAATTTTTCCTTGTATAATGATATGCTTCTCTACGATTTCAATTTGAATACTCTCAAAGGCAGAAAGTCTCTTTATTGAATATCACTTCACGGTGTTTTGTGTAAGAAATAGTAATTAAAAATTATCTGCTGTCAAATTTTGGTACAAATTGAATACTAATAGAAACCCCATTTTCCTTTGTGACTTTTTCTTCATTTTCCTTATTCACACTTCTTTCATCCTCTATGGATCTTGAATAAAACTCTGAGTACTTGTTGGCTTAGCAGACCAAAAATGTCCAAAGAAAAAGATTTAAAAAATATTTGTGGAAATAAATCATGAAAAGACTCCTTCTTTAATACCACAGCATTTTAAGAATCTGAAATGAAGAATGATATGCTATTCCATTTTTTTTAAAAGGAAACATTACAGAAATGTAAAAGTAAACCTGGTACATAGAAAACTCCCAACTTTTTCTTATAAAACACTTAATTCTCATGTCCTCAGGCCGCTCCTTGTGACTGTCATGGTTTGACTCTGAATAATAAAAGTTATCTGCTGTTGCTGTAGTTTATTGAAGTTATTGCATCAATAAAAGTCTGTTCACTGTCCTTCAGTGCCGTGACTCAGATATTTATGTTTTTGAGAGCAGAAGAACAGAAACCTGTTCCAAGCATTATCATTAGTGGTAGAACACTGAAAATTTTCAAGGTTTCCGTAACAGTTAATGTGTGAAATGTCCCACAGACATCAAAAAGTGAAATGGGCTGTTATTGCAGGGATAAAAACTGTTATTGTGCTGAACGGGGTGCTAGCAACTCTGAGCAAACAAGGAAGAAAAGGGAGGAAATGGGGAGGGGGATGAAAGCTATTCAGCTTGTAGTGTTGAAATAGGAAAAATGTGAGAACAAAGCTGTGAAATGGAATTTGGCAACACGTGGCTCAAAGAATGCAGATTTGTTTCAGAAATGGTGATACATTATTAACAACCGAATAAGTGTCAGAATAGGAGGATAGATGTAAAATAATACTGTCAATCTGGTATGTAGGGCCTGGGCTATTCTGAAGAAAGATGTTCAATAGAGAACACCAGGAAAGAATAAAAAATTCTCTCTGCTGAAATACTTGCAGATATTTTTCAGAAAAATTTGGAAGTAACTAAATGCATATAGCTCCATCAGTTTTTCATTTGAATGAAATGTCAGGAAACTGAAAGATGTTTATATGGGGTAGCTGGGAAGAGGAATGCTGTTCCACTCCTGCTTTTTATTGCTTTCAGGGCACATCTTTCAGTTCCAGGTTTCTGGCATTCTACTGTTAACAAGCCCCCTTCAATTATGTCTTCCTCATTGTTTCCATAAACTCAAAGGATTTTCATAAAATGGCCTAACTGTCAAATTTTTTTCTTTTTCTGGCTTAACTAACAGATAATATGCTGATGGTAGAAAAACCTGCCACAAACCAAACCACAAGATTAAAAGTTACTTATGTTTTAGCTTACATTACACTTTCCAGAAAACTAAGAATTTACACATATTTAGCCTCAGTAGCTCTTTTGACTGTGCTTATCTGGACCTCCAAGTGCCTTTGCATTGGACATCAAAAGCTGTCTACAAAAACCTATCAAACGTAGGTTTTCCTTTTCCCCTTGTTTTGGGAATCCCATTTCATGAGACTACATTTGTTTTCTAATGTGCAAACACTTATGTATTCATTTCAATATGACAAGATAAAACAAAGATAGAGTTTCTTAGCACTAGAACTATGCATATTTACTTTCCATATTGCAAATTTATGCAATAATAGGGTACTGTACCCTCTACTGCAGCGTTGGAGCTGAATCAATGGATGGCGTTTCACATCTTTTAAGCACAGTTTATTTACGCGATGGAGGTAACCAATTTAAAAGGCCTCTGATCCCTTCCAATGAAAGGGGAAATTCTGTGTACTGCCTTAATTAAAGGCAAATAACACAGCAGGGCTTCAGTTACAGTCCAGGGGTTGGTTGTAATCTGCTGGTTTAAATTTTGATGGATTTTGTTGAAAACCATGAAAGGTTTTTTACTGATATTTTTATAAATGTCTCAAAACCAGCCAAAAACTTCTTGCTCTGCCCTTAGTACAGAGGAGAGTGAGTCTCCACTTCCCAAAAGAGGAGCAAAAGACAGAGCAGAGTAATGTACTGTACTTTATCACAGTGACGTAGGGAAGTAATGAGAACTTTTTTTGTCTCTTTGTGTATGCTGCTCTTCCTCATTATATCAAGCATGGAAAAAAAATCTCCTGTCTGCTTTCAATTTTCCTTTTTCCACTCTGGTGTTGTTTTTCATTCTTGTGTCCCATTCACCTTTAAAACAAGTACAAATGAAAGAAAGGAAAGGGAAATGTGCAAAAATGGCAACTGTCATGTTTTAATTCGGAGGAGGTGACAACTCTATGCAATGTTCTTCTTGCGTAGATGATTTCTCTTTATGATAATGCCCTTGCCAACAACAACTTAGGAGGAATTTTTTTTTTCTTTTTTTTTTTTTTTTCTTTTAAGTGTTCTTTGAAGTTCAGTCTATGTGTTCTTTTAATAGTCCAGCTTATGATGCATGTTCTGGGAAGATGGCTGTACTATAGTTTTTTATTAACATCAGTTTAAATAAAATTGTAAAATTATAACAATATTGATATTTATGCAGCTTGAATTTTTTTCTTTTATTATTTTTGAAAGTGAAGTGGCACAACAAATCAGAACTCCAGTAGCAGTTACAGGAGGCTTGTTTCCTCTAAGCCAAAATTAAAATAATAATCAAATTAATTGGAAGAAAAACTGTTAAGGATTCTATTCTTCTAAGGAAAGTTTATCAAGGATTCTAAGACTGATTGTCTTGAACAGAGTTATGTAATCTCTCTTAACACAGATGGAAATCTTTGCCATCTGTACTAATGGAAGACCTTATTCCTAAAGCAGGTAATTTGTGTGTGCTTTTTGATTCCTTTTCTTCTTGTGTTAAATTTAGAGGCAAATCAGCCTGAACCATAATTTTAAAAATTGTTTGATAGAATTCTTCACAGTAATGCCAGAAAAATAGAAGTACAGAGTAGATTCTTTAAGGAATTTAAATAATCATAGGATTGTAGAAAATGAAGGGTTGGAAGGAATCTTTAAGATCATCAGCCCTCACCCCTCTGTCACTTCCCTCGAGACCATGTTCCTCAAGTCCTTATTCATTCTTGGCTTTGAACATTTCCAGGGATGGGCCATCCACAACCTCCTTGGACAACCTTTTCCAGGGTCTGACCACCCTCACAATAAAGATTTTTTTTTTTTTTTCCTAATATTCAGCCTAAATTTCCCCTCTGTCAGTTTGTATCCATCACTCCTTGTCCGGTCACTACCTTTCCTGATCAAGGGTCCCTCTCTGGCTTCCCAAATACTGGAAGTGTGTCATGAGGTCTCCATGAGGTCGCCTTCTCTTCTCCAGGCTGAGCAACCCCAACTTTCACAGCCTGTCCTCTTATCAACTGGTATTCCAGTCTCCTCATCGACTTTGTGGCCTCCTCTGGACTTGCTCCAACATGTCCTTATGTTGGAGACAGCAAGACGGTAGGCAGAACTCCAGGTGGCATCTTGGACACTTTTTTATTCACTGAGTCATCCGTCTATCAAATCCATGTCTCTCCAACTTAGAGACACTAACATTCAATTTTGGGTGCGCTCCATTTTACTTAAGCCACTGCTTAATGACTTTTGCTCTTTATTTGAATAAAGAGCTAGCTTCATACTTGGAAAATAATAAAGAAATCATTCGACATTGACTTTTCACAGGTCCAAAAAGTCCGCAATTATACTGTGAAAGACTTTGGAAACTGGAATACAAGAATAATGGGGGAAAAAAAGAGGAGGAAGTCCTAGCAGGAATGGGGGGAAGCAGAGAATCAGACTGGTGTTCAGATAGTCTTAACAGGCTTGATTATAGTACACTTCCCAATGATAAAAAATTGTTTTGTTGAGGCAACTTGCTTTATAACTTTTGCAATTATTTTTTTTGCCACCCTCTCAAAATTAACAATGTTTGTGGATTTTAATACCAACAGGCTTCAAATTTAACTCCTTATAATACATATTATAGGATACAGTGGCCATAGGTTGTGAAAATATTTCTAAAAATTCATGGTGAATTTTAAAAGAAATTTAAAAGAAAGCATTCCTTTCAAAAAGACTTCAGAAATGATAGACCTCAAAGACATTTAAAGAATATGGGATGTTAAAGAGTAGGCAGGAGAGGAAACATGGTAGGATTGTGAATAGAAGCAGAAAATCAATGCAATTAAAAACAAATATGGTGATTATATTCAGTGATTTACTTGAAATCAGTCTATCTTTAGGGAGAACACGTGTGTGTAACAGTATTTTGTGCATTTGTAGAAAACTAATATAGCTCAGGATGAGTAAGAAAACTGCCTAAAAGTATCCTGCTTAATCATTCTAGGCTGGATTCCATATCAGGTTCAAAGCTAAACTCTTGAAAATACTGATGTATGCAACACATCCTATTTTGTTAGACGTTAAACCAGGTCTCCTAAGCACCTGATATTTTAAAACGTGATAACAGGCCTTTACTTCTACTGGAGCAGGTAATTTTAGTCTCTTTTCATTCTTTTTCTGTGCTATTTTTATCCTAGTGGATATTTCCAACTCCAAAGAAAACCAATACCAACTGGAGGCAGAGTGTATTAGAATGAATCCCGTTAAATATAACCTCAGGTTGTGCTCTTAAACGGGATGGATTTTCCAACCCATCATTAAAGCACACTGTGACTTAGATCAACATAATAAGTAGCAGTGCCTGAGGCTGTGTCTACCCTAACACAACAGCCTTGGTCTAAACTTTTTCAAAGTGTACTCATTGAATCTGACAACTAAAGTAGTATATATATCAAATATATCAATACTTTTTTTTTTTTTTTTTTTTTTTTAATGCAAACTAAAGCTAGTTAGGTGATGATTCAAATTAAATCACTATGTATGTATCTGGGAAGAAGTGTGTAATTGTTTGCCTGTGCAAATGTGCTTTCTAATGTTGGCAAGAGTTTATTTTGGGGTTCACCGTGATGTATTACGAAAATTCTTTGGCGTCTCATTACATAAACCCAGCTTCTATTAAACAGGTGTATATATGCCCACATGTTTGTACATGCATGTAATCATTCTGAAAGTGCTTGAAAAATAATGTAGGGTTTGATGCAGAGCTACAGATTAATTCCTCAGTCCAGTTCAGAGCCTACACTGCCTGGAATAATTGAAGAATAAATAATTCCAGTATAATGTTCCTGGTAAGACAGCTGAGTGCAATTAAAAAAGGAAAACTGGTGGTATCTAAACTATTAGCTCAGTATGATAAAATACTTACATTAATTACCAGCAGAGGTAACATGTGAGGTATGACTATGGACTGCAAGAAACACACAGTCTGTCTAAATGAATATTTGTTTCTATATTTCTCATAAAGCAATATAAAGTGAGTTGTCCCTTTGTTGAATTGAAGAAGTGAATGCAAAATTAAATAGTCCACTATCCTCACTTTCTGTAAATGTTAACATCCTTTTTGTCAAACCTATTGCATTTGTATCTGTTCATCCAGGGTGAAATTTTCTGGGCTTGTAACCTTTGCATTTGAAGACGTTAAGGAAAAAGCCTTCTAAGCTTTTCAGCAGATGTGTTCTGTTATTGTCTAGTCTGTTCAGATGTTGCCATACCTTGAACAATATACTTCAGTAAACAATTACATCTCCTGAAGCCATCTTGCTCCGAAGAGCTGACTTTCCCAGGTCCTAATGGCAACCTTAATCACAGAAAATAGGTATTCAGGTTCTTAAAGCTACTTATTTGCTTGACTATTTAATTGCCTTTCATATCAATGGAAGTATAAATAATTGTTTTGTGGTTTTCATAATTAAATCAATTAAATCAAATTCCAGTACAATAATTTAGATGTAAAATAAGTAGGCCATTAAAATATGGGAAGTTTATTACATGACAGATTCATGTCTATGTATTTATTCAATCATAATTTTCATAATATTAATTCTATATCTCATCTATCCAAGGGATTTCTGCAGTTCGTCTGTAAACTTATGTGTGTGTTTATACGTGCATATATTACGTGCCAACAGAAGGGACTACGTGAGTTATGGTTTGTAGGTTATATAGTTAGGATATGTAGGACATATTTTAAGAAAGGACTATTTACGTTTCTTTATCAAGGAAAAAAAAAACCATGCAGAGCACCCAGAAAGTAAAATTGTAGGTTTTTTGTATTGAGTTTTATTGATTGTATTCACTTAACTGAAAGAAAATTGGTCAAGTATTTTGTATTATGAGAAGAAATTAATCTTTTGTAAGACTCTCGCAGAGATGCAATAGCATCTGACAGATTGCATTAACGTGTGTTTCCACACTGAGAATACTGTTTTAATTAGCATATAAAGAAACTAGGGTAGTGCCAAAATTGGTATGATGCATAATGAAGAATAAAGTTATTAAAAATAAGTACTGTTTATCTGATATCAAGTAATGCAACTGTGGTATGAACTTACCCTCACAAAATGAGTCATATATAGTGGGAGTGAAAAATGGCCTAAGTTACAAAGAAATATATTCATGGGGACTTATCCAAACTGCGCCAATTCTTTGACGAAGTTATGGATAAAGTAGAGCCTAGCCTGGCATTTATCTTGACAAAATGTGTTGCTGAGATTTAAAAAGAAAGTGTGTTGGCTTTATTTACGCCTGGTAAAATGGTCAGCAATATAGACTGTCAGAAAGCTTTCAGGTACACTTACATCTTTGTATTTGCTGTGTCTTTTTGTTGTTGCCTTTAGCTGATCAGCAGAGATCACATCTGATACAATACTGATGTGATGAACAGTTAAACTGCTGATTTGATTTGATTTGATTTGATTTGATATACTTTCATCAGGGATTTTACTCTCCTTAGTTTGGTGTACTATTTCTACTCCTTGACCAAGTATTTACTCCTTCTGTCGAATCCTCCTAGAAACTCCGGGAATTTTATTTCTCCTCTTTTACACTGTCTGCATAAAGTAAACTTTACATTCTTTATCTTTGTTCCTTAGGTTTTATACCAGATTAAGAAGGGATGCTTTAACAAAACTCTTAGATCCCTTAGGGATAAATAGAAGAAGCAATCTTGTGGCAAGACATCTGGCAGAACTTCCATTGCCTTTTCCTGAGCTGCAGCTCTTTTTCATCTTCTGTTCATCAACAGCTGTTAAAGCCATGTATGTACTCAGTTTTATGTAAATTTAGCAAAATAGCCACTTTAAAAAAAAAAAAAAAATCAAATTTTTCACGTGGTTTTTTTTTTTTTTTTTTTTTTTTTTTTTTTTCCCCTATAAATTAGTGGAATGCCATGATTTCTGTCTGGAAAATCAAATGATTCTTTTTCTTACATTTCCATTGGAAGTGTACTTTAAGTACACTTTAGTTGATTTAGTTGATCTTTTATTTTCATGTTGAGTCCTGTCATAAATTCTGAATGTCTTATTTAAGTAATAAGTAGGCAAAATTTATTCTCTCTTTTGGAAATGGGGAAAAGGAACATAAGTTTGATCAGTCTTCTGCATTTCAAAGAGTAACTCCTGCTATCCACACTTCTGTGAACACATTTTCTTTTCAGTAAGCCTTACCCGATTTTTTTCACTGCAGATTTTTTGAGAACAAGTGACACCTTGGTAGGATATGTACTTAGTTTTTGTCTTGTAGATGTGCTGCTCAAGGCACGGAATGAAATTTCTGTTGAAAGAGATCTTTCTATTTTGTGGCTTCATGATAGCATTTTAAATGTATTTATCAAGTATTTTAAGGTTCCTCAGCTGATACACCCATAAGTGCTTTAATAGAAGTTTTCTGATCAATCTTTTTAGTGTTTTGTTCTCTTAAACTGCAATATTGAACATGAGCCACAAACAGTTGCCATAAAATTCCAAGGAATATATTTTCTTCTCTTTTCCTGGTTTGCTGTTGTCTTATTGACCTCATACAAATCTTGAACGCAGACAACAACCACATATTTCTTTCCGGCATCAAAAAGTCCTTAGTTTTATTTGGAAGGCCCTAAATAATCTAGGAGAGGACTTTTGGCAGAGAAAAAAGTTTTGAAGTTCTGAATTCCTTTCTTCAGATATTGAAGCAGGACATTTTTGTAGTTTGAACAAGGTTTGGAAAGAATTTGGCTAACTATCAAAAAAATTCCAGGAATATTTCCAGTTGTTTTATAGTTTCTACTGTAGATTTTTTTTTTTTGGTAATAAATTGCACTCTTGATGCATTTGTCACCATGTTATCTCTAGCGATTACACAGTCTATCTTAATATAGTAAGTATATAAGTCTATCTTAATTTGCAGCCAGTTTATGGAATTCTAAAAAATTAATCTTTAATTCCTAAAAAAATCTGTCAGATTTTCAGTGTGGAAGTACCATCCATTAGGCCAGTAATATAAGCTCTCAGTACTCTGTCTCCTTATATATTGTACTGTAACTGTGTGTCTCAAACTCTTTTTGTGGTTCCTGCTTGTTGCACCACAGAATGTGCTTCGGCTGTGTTCTGTCCTTGGGCTGCTTTCCTGAAACTGTTGCTGTTGTAATGCTTCCTATTGTTGATGTCACTTGCAAGTGCAAAATGTTTTCCTGAAGAATCATTTACCATAGGTCTTCTCTATTTTTGATTTGTTGAAAACCGATATAGTCACGGGCAAAGACTCTCTAACTAGTTAAAGTTATTCAGTGGTATGTTTATTCACCGGCGGGCAGCACGGGAGTCATATCCGAAGGGAGTGGCCGCCCCAAACAAGGCTCTTTGCTCTCTATTTATTTTCCAAGATCTTACATAAAATACGTATGCATAACCCCAGCACCTCCCATTCCCACTCTGTATTAAAATGAGGTTATCAGTCCTTCACGCATGCGCAGTTCTTCTCTTGAATTGGGTTGGTGGTCTCGAATTGGGTCAGTGGTCTCAGAGGATGAAGTCAGGAGAGTCTTCATCAGGTCTCTGTGACCCTCTGGCACTGTCCAACGTCCCCTGCTTCGTGATTGATTGATACCAAGTCCAGGTGCTGGCCGTTGTTCTTACTGGTTTCAGTCTGTTCTTATGACGGTTCACTTACTCCACTTTTTCTATAAACAAGCTCAAAATATAGCAGTTATCTCTAGCTTAGGCATCTAATAATCATTAACCTACCATTTACTAATCTAACTTACATCTTGCTCAACATAAATTACTTCTAACCCTTAGCTGAAATCTTAACTTTTTAAAATCATGATTCATTTTCACAGTAGGTCAGACCATGAGATTCTTAACACCTTAATAGGTGATGCAGGACTGGGCTTTGTCACATCCCTAAAGTGTGCAAAATACAAAAACAGTTTTATAGAGAAAATAAACAATGAGAATAAAAGTCACATGCTTAAAATAAAAGAAGTTACTAATGTCAGTAATATTGGTGGTGGTTTTCATAGAAACTAATCTGGAGAAGAGATTTCATTGCTAATGACAAGCCCACGGCTGTACTGGTAAAAATACAATTACTTCTACATATAGCCATCAATTTAACTTGCAACATAACCAATGTAAAATATTGAGAGCAGGGAATGAAATAACAATTTAGAATTGATCTTGCAATGTAGCTTCAAAGTGTATTTGTTAAAATTTTTACCATTTAAGTACTTAAACTCAGCCACAAAAATAATTAACATGAAAAAGTTTCCTTCTGGGATTTTTGTCAGTCATGAAATGTTTATTTTGCAGTGTGCAGAAATACTTTTTCCAGTGTATTAGGTTTTTTTTTTCCATCTGCAGCAAGTCATGATTTGGCAGAAACAGAAGTCTCTTCAATCTCAAAATAAAAATAAAAAACAAAAATTCAAGTAGTATCTTCCAGAGGCTCTCTTCTTGCATTCCTTCAACAGAGACTTTTCTCATAGTATCTATTCAGTCCTCAAAAGCTTTAAGGGAATTATTTCGTGCTCTAATGCAGCAAACTGCTTATTAATTGATCATGAGACTAATTTACTTGTATTTGTAACTCTGCCCTGGTTAATGTCATATATCAAGAAAACAGCTTGAGAAAGGTGAATAGCCTGACTTGTTATGCTTTTTTCCTTGTATTTCCTATGGTTCCTGATACTTTCAGTGATTTCTTTTGTTTAATAAGTCTTTCTGCCCTTATTTACTGTTAGATGCAATAGTTCACTCAGTAACAGGTCTTTAGTTTAATTTGTGAAGTTAAATTTTTGACATGAAAGAAATAAAATTTTATGCTGAGTTAAGTGCTATATATTATTAGCACTGGAACATCAACTTTGAATAGTCTTTTAATTACAATACACAGTACACAAATTACAACATGTTCCTATCCTTGTTCCTATCCATTATTCATTATAACTTCACATTTAATGTTAGCTGCCTGTCTTACCACCAACAACCCATCTGAACACCTAGTCATGATTCCAATTACGGAAAAGATTGGAACTCTTGCCTGAATCTCCATCTTTCTAGGGAAAGCAGACATGTGTCACTTTCACAGGATGGATCAGAAATATCAAAGCCTTTCAGAAACTCACATACTTGCATATACTCTCCCTAAATGTGTTTGCTTGCAGTATTGCCTGGGGGGCAAAAATCCCCAGGTCATTAACCTCACTTTTTTTTTGTAGGAAAAATGGTGAATAAGTAAAAAATGCATTTAAATTTAAGATCATTATTCTCTTTTTATTAACTGAAGTGCATGTAGGGCCACTGTAGGTAATCTGCTACTGAGAGTGACAAAGCAGAATTTTGGATTACTTGTGTTTATTTTCCAAAAGTCATGAGAGTTTTCTGTTTTCCATGTCCTGTGTGCTTTCTACACGTTATTGGAAATCACTTCTTTATATTGTCTATAATACAATAATTATTTTTATTGTATAATTAATGAATAATTAAGTAGATGTGTTCTTCATTAATTAATAATTTTATTGTTTAATTAATAATTAAACTCTCTGTGATAAAAATCCATTTATTTTCTGAGCCAGTAGTCTCAGTCCTTCAGATGCCTGAACGCCCACCTGTATGTTTGTGATTAGCTATAACAAGGTCAGTGAATTCATAGATTTAAAATCAGCATATACGTTTGCAAAATCAAGATCCTGTTATTTCAGGGCATCCTACAGGTAGCCAAATGTATCTGTGCAGGGGAAATGAAGCAGCCTTGTTCCACAAGAGATCAGAACAACTGCTCCAATCTGACTGAGTTCCACGTGATGCTTTTTAACTGCTTCACACGGGTAACAATTACAGAGAAAACACGATATGTGACTGGTTGCTAATGACAGCTGAATGTCATCAGTGACAGCCACCTTGGCAGCAGTGCAGGCAGGACGAGGTGGAAGAGTAAGGTGAATGTCATCAATCCGGGCTGCTCTGGACAACCTAATGAATGGTTTATTATGACTTCTATGGGTTTTCTTTTTTTCCCTCACCCCGTCCTTAAGTATCTGATCCCTGTGATATCTATGTGAATATGCAGTAGACTATTTTTCTAGTCTTTTCTACTTTTACTATTCCTAGTCAAGACTTTTCCTCAGCATCATCAAGTGACTGGTACGCCTGGAAATACTATCAGCAGGATCAGCAGGATGAGCTAAATATTTTAGTTCTTTTTTATTTTGGCTTATTTCCCATTAGTAATTTATAGTCCTTTTCCCTTCCAAGTAAAGGATCTTTTCAGAACAAAGTTTCTATGTTATAATATGATTAAGATTTGACCTGCAGGATCTACCTCTCCAAAGAAAACTTAGCTACTTAAGTGTTTAATTCGGAAAAGAGTTTCTCTAGAATGAAAAATTCTGGATGGAAATACAAAAAAACCCCAAATGGTGCTAAGGAGGAAGCTCCATTCTGTACTGGTCTGTATGAAAAAAAAAAGCCTAAATGAGAACTATTTTAAAAGATAGTTTTAAATGAAAAATGAGCCTTTTTTTTTTTTTTTTTTTTTTTTTTTTTTCTTTCCTCTCCTGTCTAGGAAAACTCTGTGAATTATTAGAACATTATTTTTTCTCCAATTTTATGTATTTTTATCAGGAATCTTGTTTCTGGTGTACAAACCTCAGGTGATTCAGAAGTAAAACTGAATTTAGTGACCGCTCACAAATATGTGGTTATGACAGGTAGGTGGGTATCCTTACTTAAAGAACTGTAGCTGGACATTTAATTAAAGAAACTCTTACCCAACAATCTACTTTTGAGATACTGAATTTCTCAGTGCATTTTTCCTCCTTATGCTACTGAGATCCCCATTAAGGGTGACTCCAGGCATGCAACGGAGCACAGGATGTAAGTTTGGAAAGATGCCACATTCTTTAAGTTATTTGAATTGTTATTTAATGGATGGCAGGACTGGTTGGTCATTGCCAGAATTCCACAACATTTACTCGACTAGTTCATTTGGTAACTACTGAATCAGTAAATTTCTTTCAGGAGAGATATACCATGTTATTTGTCTTTGAGTTTACCAGCTTCAAAATGCTCAGGAATAACAACTTATAAAAAGACATACAGTGCTTTCGGGAAGCTCTAACGCAGGAAGAGGATGTTTCTTATTAGCTTTTATTCTCTAAATTTCATTACACGTTAAATGCTCAAAATAATGAGATACAGGTCAGTACCATACCTTTCTTTGCATAGCTAAAGATGTTTAAGATGAAAAAAGTTCATGATAATTTCTATCCATGAAATTACAAAAATAAACCTCAATCAGTTTTCAAAGTCCCTTCTTATGACTGTAGACCAAAAAAATTTTAAAACTGAAAATGTACATCAATGTACATCTATGATAATTTATTTTATGTTATAAAAGTTCAAATTCATTTGCAGCCTGAAGGATCTCATCATGTATAAACCCAGCAAAGCTGAAGGGATGAAAGTGCCTCTCAAAGATAATGTATGAAAAGAGTGGGTAAAATCTTGACTTTACACTTCTTCTGGGAGACAAGTGTCACTTTTCTGCGTGCTAAAATTGCATCTGTAAAAACACTCTTCCAGCTAACACAGCCTTATAGATTGGAAGAAAAGAATGAAAGTAGAACAGCCTGGTGGAGATTTTTTTTTGTTACACCACTTAAAAAACAAAAAACAAAAAAACCCAAAAAACAACCAAATCCATGTAACAAATGAATACCTCATTCTTTTCTTAACTGCTAAGTATCTGGAATATTGAGGCAGACTGAGTCATAAAAAATGAGGTTAGAAAAGAATAAAAAAAAAAAGTCTTAGAGAACTGCTTTCATTTCCCATTCCCACATGTTCTTTTATACTTACAAGAGTTTCTGGATTTATTGGCCCTTGACCACTTGGCTGCTCCCTGGAGCTGGCCTGATCAATGACTGGAAAGCGTCACTTATAGATTGTCCGCATCTTGGATGCTGAGGACAGCCAGACACATCCAGCCAGGGTCCCCTCTCTCTGGGTGATCTTGTCCAGACAGGCTTCTTATGGGTAGGCACTGAATGAGTGTTTTAGTAGCTTTTTGCAGTAGAGACCTAAGTGGGAACAGAAATTGTTGCTTGAGTCCTGCTTTTCTGAGATGACAGATTGTTATCAAAGTTTATTTGCCCTGCCAACTACTCCCCATCAAGGAGGTTTTGGCTGAGTTTATCAGGGATGTCTCTGGGCTTTTGCTGAGTCTCTGCTGCCACATTTACTTGGCTTGCCTTTGCCGAGGAGGTTCTGTCAGAAGGCAGGACTAGGTGGAAAAAAGAGTAAGCAAAGAAGTAAAATGAATTATAAAAGATCCCAGTTGTTCTTCTGGCAATGATTGCTATTCTCTTGTTAGCTTTAAGTTTGGGTGTGCGTCCAGGTGGCAACTAAGTCTAAGAGAAATTCTCCTGCTTGTAGGATGTTAAATGAATTTAAATTTTCAAGAGGAAAGGCAATGTTTGATGTTAAAAAGAAAGGGATGAAAAAAATACTGCACAACCAAACACATCCATAAAGAAAATCAAGAAAACTCAACCAGCATGAGTGAATAATACTCAGGGACTCATGGAGTTAAGTAATTGGGTGGGTCAGAGAAAAGCTTGGACATGTATGCAAAGAGTGTTCCAGAAGTACTACTATATCCTACAATTTCTGCCAGGTCCTGCAATATATGAACCCTGGACTAAGACCAAGAAATGTTAAGGCTGAGTTTTTATTTGGGACTGAATTTCCAGGAAGGTGAATTAAGCTAACTAAGGTTCAGTCTTGATTCAGAGAATTAGAAAGAGGGTCCAAACTTGAAAACAAGGATTATTTTAGAGCTAGATTTAGAGTGTGAGTTTTAGCCATTGTAAGATTTGATGCTACCTAGTCTCCTGAGAACATTTAGGAGAAGGCCAAGGTCACCATGCTAAAGCTAGCTTCTGGGTCAGTGTTCATGTCCTCAACCAGGAGAGGGTATGTTATGGCAAAAGCAAAAAAATTCAGTTCTAGGCATGGCAGGAATTTTTTGCATTGTGATTAAAATTCTTAATGAGCTGGCATCGCTTTGCTCATTTCTGTGTCCAGGTCTATTCCAGCTGAACTGTTGAGGAAGAACTTATTTGGGTGTTGCTGTTATTTCCTCTAGGAGATGCTGCTGAATTTAGTGGTGCTGAATCCTGAGACTGACTGCAGACTTCCATCTTCCATGCCTGAATCATCTTTCTAGGTTAACTTTCCATTATGAATGTGAAAAGTTTTGTCAGACAGGAATATGTTAAGCTTTCCTTTTTTTTTTCTTTTGAGAAAAGGAAATTAATTAAAAATATTTTTACTTTCTACAATGAATATGAATAGAGTAAGGTTTCTATCCTCTCAAAAATTAAAAAATAGTTGTAACACAAATTTCCCTGCCAGTAACTTAACTGGCATGTTCTGAACTACAATTTTGTGATGATTTTTTTTATTATAAAAATAAATTAGTCTCTCTGGATGTCAATGTCTTTCAAACTCAACTTTTTAACAGGCTTAAAATATGCAAGAAGTATTTCTTTAAAGACTTTCTTTGCATAATTCATATTCATTATCCTACAGCAAATGTTTCTTTCAAGCAAAAAAAGATGAAGGGTATGTTTAGAAATTATGACTAAGTTTAACAAATTTAAATATAGATGTGGCCAAATGTGCTCTTAAACTTCAGGAACTTCTGAATGTGAAATGGATTAAATTCCTGGCACATTTTCATACCCATTACTACAGAACTGTTTAAATCTTGTATTTCTTTTTTCTCAAGAAGAAAGAAAAAGCTCTTGTAGCGAAAGATTGGTCTGTAACTTCAAGTGGAGCCTGAAAATGAAATTTCTTGCTCTGTGCAGAAAAGCTCAGTCTTAATTGTTTTACCCCTCTTTGTAATATTTCTGTTCTTTAAATCAACTTTTCTCAATACTTCCATCCAGTATTTTTATATCATATTAGAAATGCACTTTTTTTTTTCATATATTTCCACATCTCTAGTTCTATAGAGAGGACTACCATCAGAGCTCTACAGAGAAGCCCTTTAATTCTACACCGTTTTCTTAAAGCCTTAAGCTTTTTAAGATCTTTTAACTAAGCCTTGTACTGCTTGAGAGTCTAATGAGGAGTAGCAGCTAGCAAATTCCTGGCCTGGCCTGTAAGAAATGTGTGTTTTTCTTTATTTACTAAAGCTTCCACTTCTGAGAATATAAAACAGTTAATGAATGGATATTGCTAAATCATATCTTCAAACAATAATTAAAAAAAAATCTTAAAATGTTAAAATGTTTCTTTCATCACTTTGCTGATTTTTTTTTGGTGCACTATTCTAACGGAACCAATGCACTATGAAATTGAACTGTGATGTTATATGAGAAGCATAAAAATTTTGCTCTACTTTTGAAAGGTAGAAGAGGACAGAAGAAGATGAGAAAGGTCAAATTCTAGGTAGACCTATCTAAAAACTGTGGAGTATCCCCACTGTCAGAGTTCATCTGTACCTCAGATCTTTATAGAGATAAAAAAAATACATATAAATTGACAATTCAACTCTGTCCAAGTACCAGTGAATATACAAACTTGTTTTTTAGGTACCTCTAGAGCATGCACATAATTTTTATTCATATCTAGTTTGGCCACCTAGACCATGAAAGTCACTAATTTATTTATAAGTAATGATGAAGTAATGCTCCTGAGACTGATACAAAGGCAAAGTATCTGTTTATAGTTAGAATTTATGTGGGAAAATTTTTGTAGTACCATCTAGGACAGATGGTCAGTGCACCTGTTGGCTTTGACAATAAAAAACAAAGGTCAAAATTATTTCACTTGCTTATATATTTCATTTCTTGTCACTCAGTGCAACATACCACATTATTGATAGGTCAATATAGAAGCAAAGTTTTTTTCTAACTACTCCTCAAGTCAAAATTAATGTTTAATTTAAATGGAAGCTTGAAATTAATAACAAAAAGATAATTTGGTGTTACTATGTTTAGTGGCCCTTATCCTGCACTAAAGATTTTGATTATTTATCAGATGTGATTTTTAATAGATAGGTGCATAAATGTAAATGCAATTTAATACTATTCTTCTGTGTTGAATCAATGAATTTAAGAGCATTTTTTCAAAACTTAAGAGCATTTTATTAATTTACTCACGCTTTTTCCTAAAAAATTGCTGTCCCACTTGAGTCTACTCCATTTTTTGGTGTGAATTTCAACTTGTGCAATCAGAGAAGCAAAATCTAAAAAAATCTTGAATCCATGGGCTGTTGAAAAAAGAAAACTTATTTTTCTATTTATAGTTTGTCCTTATCAAAGATCTTTTTCCAAAGAATCAGATGCCTGTAGCTTTCACAGTCCATTCATTGACCTTATCACCTATGAAACAATCTGCTATTGGCCTGGGAAAACTAGAATTTCATTGGATATGAAATAGAATGCTTACACAAATGAGAATTTAAATAATGGCTGCCTGACAGAAATGTAAAAGCTTTCCAAATTTTATTTTTCAATTGTTCATTTCTTTTATTTCTTGTTTTCCAGTAGGTTTTTCCACTAAAAATCCATTCAAGTTTAGAGTGTCAAGTTGGTTTCTCTTTCAAGAAATTTTAACAAAATAGCAAAGAGTAGGGTTGTAGAAAAAGGTGGGAGTTTTTTGTGTGGGTTTGGTTTGTTTGTTTGTTTGTTTGTTTGTTTGCTTCTGTGTGTTTTTTTATTTTTAATTTTCTATTATAAATTGTGAAGCTACTTTTATAGCAGAAAAAAACCAAATGTTGAGGTATTAGGAATGTCAGTTTTGAGGCCAGGCAATAAAAAAATAAATCAGTGCAGGACACTTGCCTCTTGCTCTACTACTAGCAGCAGATATCTCTACTTGGATTTATGAATTTGAATTAACTGTGAATTTGCATATGGATTTTTTTATTATTATTCTGAAAGAAAAAAAAACAACACATTAAGTAATTTTTACAGCCTCTGACAGAAAAATGAAGACATCAGAGCTTTCAGAAGTATCATGTGGACATATGGAACAAGTGAGTAGTTCATAATGCAAATGAAGATAACAGTGTGGTTTTGTGGTGTTCAGCTGTAGGCAACGTGTGTCATCTGCGTTTATTAAAGTTCAGGGCATCTGTAGCTATTTGAAAACAAAATGCAATTTTCTGGAAAAAAAGTATTTTGGAAGGGAATAACCCCCAAAAAGGAATATTAGAAAAATCTTCTAGTTGCTCTGCCTTGTCCACTCTTCCAGGTAAGGGATGTTTGTCTAGGTTAATTTTAATGTTGCCTTTCAGCTTTTTTATGGTATTTCCTCTGGTATCCTGGGGATTGGAGATTTACTATCATTGCTCTCCATTTTCCTGACAGATGTCCTTTTTATTTAAGCTTAGATCTCTAATTTAAAACATTTTTATTGTTGTTGACTTCTGTGACAAATTTTTAGCAATTAGTACTTTGTGTGAATTTATTGACAGGAGCACTTTATGCAGATATTATTTTCACAGATTCCTATCTCGTGGAAAGGATGGGTAGGAGAGGAATTGTGCAGGACTATCTGTTGTGGAAACACCTACCATAAGAATAAGAATTTCCTTATTTGTTCTCCTATCAGTGATTTGTTATTTTACCACTTCATTACATTTCACAGCACAGCAAAGTATAAACATCCTCTAATATTTGGCTGAGATGGTGCCAGAGGAATTTCTGCTCCATAGTTGCTCCCAATAAATGGGTGTATCTAACAGTGTTTTTATCAAGTAAGAGCACTTTGGTCACTGTGAGGTGAAGAGGCATACTTTATAATGAATTTGATTTTGACCTGCACAGTCAGGATGACTTTGTCTTGTTTTCCTGTGCTCAGTGGCTCATTGTATGAGTGAAATGACCACAGGCTCTGGGCTATGTGACCCTTTTGGAATCTACAAGGCTACTGAATTCATGGACAAATATTAGAGTGCCCTGGTTTTGGTCACTCAAATTAAATTTTGTCCAATTTTCAGCCAGACAAGATATTTTTGTAGACTTATTTTTGTAGATGTATTAAGTCCACTTTGTAGATTTGTTCTGGTAATTATTAAAATTGTCTCCATCTTTACAAAATTATTTTCATCAAAGAGTAATGCACCTATTCTTTTAAATAATCCCTGCACTGCTATTTCAATATAGGCCTTTACTGAAATATATGTGTGTGTGTGAAATATTGTGAATGCTAAACAAAAGCTTCCAAATCATTTATGTATGATTCAGAGGTCACTATTACAATAAAATGTCCCTGATTTGAAAAGTAATATGGGCAGCCTAGAGACGAAAATTTCTTGCAAAATTGAGAGAAGCGCTCTGTAGCAAGGTGTCGCTGACTTTTGTTTTGTGAAGCTGAAGTCTGCATGATTATTTGGAACGTGACACAGGGAAATAACCCTTCTGATCTGTGCTTGTGGTCCAAAGCCACCTGTACAGACTGTAAATGTAAAGTTCATCCCAGTAGCACTCAAACACAAGAGAAGTGTGGATATACAGGAGAAAGCTCAGCAAAAAAGCGAGTCTCATATCAAGACTAGATGAGAGAGCTGGAACTGCTTAACCCAGTGGAGAAAATGTCCCAGGAATCTCATCAGTGTGCACAAATACCTGAAAGGTACAAAGCAGACAGAGCCAGGCTTTTTCTAGTGGTGCCCAGTTACAGCAAAATAAATAACAGGCAAAAACTGAGATGCGGCATCAAACACCAGAAAAATGCAATCAAGCTCTGGCACAGAGATAATGTGTAAAGCTCCTTCCTTGGAGATTTTTGAAATCCATCTGGATGTCCTGGACAACCATATTCTTGGGTGATCCCGTTTGAGCAGAGGGGGGTTGGACCAGATGACCTCCAAAAATCCCTTCCAAACTCAACCCCATGATCCTGTATGAATGTCCTAAAATGACCAGCCTTGGTCCTGTCCTCAAGGCAAAAGTCAGATTTACTTCCTTCTTTGGATTACTTAGGGTCAGCTTCTGCCATTTCACATTACACTGTGTTGTATATGATGTCATTTAAGATTATACAAGTAACCCAGAGTGAAAGCAGGAAATTAAAGGAATTTTTTCACTCTCCTTACTGTATATTAAATTGCAGATTTCTGGCTTATTTTTTTATATTGGTTTAATTTGCTGAGAGAAGCTGTGAAATCACCTTGGCTTGCAGTGCTAGTTTTACTATCCATCTACTTTTAGTGTATTAAGTCTATTGATAACTCTTTTCCTGATGAAAACACTGAAAGTGTATTAAGTCTATTGATAACTCTTTTCCTGATGAAAACACTGAGTCTGAAAGGTATCATATTTATTCATGCTTTATTGTTTTACAAGAATATAAGCCGAAATGAAGTACATTCTTGAAAGATTTATGGTTAGGGGTTCAGATATTTTAAACCCATCTTTTATCATTTACAAATGTCACAGAAACTTTATATAAAAGTGTTCGATAAGCAAGAGTTAAGTTGCACTATATTGGGGTGATTGTAATTCATGTAGATCTTGGTTTTGATGTGAAAGTTAGAGTTGTAAAAATTGAACTAGGGTTTACTGACCCTTCCAATAATTGCAGAACATGATGTATTGTAACCATCAAAGGCACAACAACTTTCAGAGTTCAGGCTATTTTGAAATTACACGATGCAGGAAAGCTTAATTTTACTAACATTCCTGAAAAATTAGTTACATATTAAAACCATGCATCTATAAGGGCTTAACTGTAAGGAGGGGCCAGCTCAATTTGTAAAGTTGAATTCCATTTTACTGTAATAGTAAAATTTGAAAACAAATGATAGATTAAAAAAAAAAAAAAAAGTAAATTGGCTGAAAATACTGTTTTTTACTTGTGTTAAATGACATGGTATCTCTAACACAAATATGTGGGAAATTTTCAGGGGATCATTTTTGGACCTTGTTACAAAGAGCAGAGGATTAACTTTTCTTGATTTGCTACTTAATGATACTTTTGGACAATGAGGGTCTTTGTTCCCTTCCTCAGGTGTACATTACTTTGGGAAGGCTTCCTTCTGCCCCCATTCTTCTAAATTCGGCCTGCTGCTTTTTCTTCTCTGTATGAATTGTAAAGCTCTGTGAGGAAATATCTGTTTGCAAATGAAACAGCTCCAATTCCTATCAGTATGTTATCTGGAATAAGCTGTCCCTGACATCTCTTTTCAGATTTGTTTCTACAGGGTTCCAACGCAGTGCAATTCCACATTTCCTTGCCTTGGATATCTGTCAGCTGACAGACTACAATTAGTGAAGACAGAGCTGCTTTTTTAGCTCTGATGGGAAAGCTGAAGAAACCAGTTAAACTCACAGCCATTTTGTTTTAGATGGAAAACTTTCTGGTTTTCTGAACCATCAAAAGCAGAAAGCTGAGTGAAAAGTGCTAAAGCATTGTTCATATGTTGGCTGATTTACCTGTGACACCACGAAAGAAGCATACAAAGAAGATGGAGCACAATTTAAAACCCTTTATCTCACTTTCAAGAGTAACCTGAATCGAGAAACCACGGTTTTGGAATGCCACTGCTGACTGAGGACCAGCTGGACCAGATTTCTCTTAGAATGTAAGAAGCCATAAGGGTTTTGATTGGCAGCCCTTCCTGTATTAGTTAATTTAAATTCCCGGGATTCATGATGATTTAGCAGGAAATTGAAAGCAGAAACTACCAATTATATCTGAAATTTTTAGCTGTGAAATCACGGACAAATAAGAAGGCAGAAAGTATTAATTATATAGAAATGGGATGTTTCTTTTCTACTTCGTATCTTAGTTTTGGGGTGAGGATGAGCCATTTGGTTAATGCAAGACGCCAATCCTGATGTCACAGTGTCATGTATAGAGATATATAAGCTACTAGGTTTTTATTTTCTACAGAGTGTAATTCGTAGTTAGCTTGACCTGCTCATTGTTCAGGATAATCACAAGCCATAGGATCACAACAGCAGTGTTGAAGGTGAGCTAATAATCTGTGCTGTGAAACAGGCCTGATAACTTAGGTCCAGAGCAATGACTGATGTCTTAAGCTTTAGCTTTCGTGTTTTTCAGACTCTGTGCTGCTTAGATGCAGTTCTGAGCCTCATATTAAGTGCTGGTAGGCTCTCTTCACAGAGCAGGGAGACAAAGCAAATCCTTTTCCTGCTGGAGACCAAGGACAACTTTCAGATCCAAAAGCACAGACAACGGTGGGCTGAAGGGAGGAACAAGATGGATGGGACTTCACAATCCGAAGCTGTAATTGGACAATTAAACCCCAATATGCAAATGGACCAAAAGTTATAAAAGTGTAAGATCTCGTGACCGGTTGTCCATTTTGTGACCATTCTTAATCCACCTTAGGTGTAGCCCTGGTCAGGCCTTGTCCTCCCAAAGGTGGATCCTGGAAGCCTTTCAATAAATACCTGCTTTATTCTCCAGCTCTGTCCAGTCTCTGTTCCAGGTCAGCCTTCCCAAGGCCTCTTGACAATGCTGGCACAACCCTCTCCAATATCCGTCAGGGTGGCACGTGTTCTTAAGCTGTGAGTAAAGAAAGGAAAAATTCTTAAATTTCAAGTACACGAGAGAGAAAATGGTGGAGGAAGAAAAGGACGAAATGAGTGACAAGGTAGTTAAAGAGGAGAGCAAAGATGCTCGTAGAACCTGCCTTTAGAAGAACAGGAATGAAATATAACACATATAGAAAGAGCTGGAACGCCAGGCTGAAGTTAAAATCAGGGAGTTGTGCTCTCTGGACCTCTGTTGCCCCCAAGAATTGAGAGATGATTTTGCAAGGTGAAGGACTTTGCTAAGGAGCTTTCCTGGTTAAGAATGCTTTGATGTTGAAACTTTGTGCAGCAAACAAACAAGTATACTATTGCTGAAGCTGAAACTGGTGGGCTTATAACTGGCAGTGCTAATTTAGCTGAAGAGAAAGAAGAAATGAAATTAGCAACTTGATAGTCTTTCATACTTATTCTTTTCCATGTTTGCATAGCCTTTAGTCTCTGAGGGCTCTAGAGAACTTAAAAAAAGTAGTTTTTATATGTAAAATACAAGGGATTTAAAATATAAATCAGTGACTTTTATGCCTTATTTTGTGTCTATAAGATTGTAGAAAATTTCTTTTATGCCATTACAATTTAACAATTTGTACAAATGCCCTTAAACATAGAAACAGTAATTTTTCTCCAGGCTGCACTCTACATGGAAATACCTAATTTCTTCAGCTATCAGGCTGCTCTCTGTTTGTTTCTTATATCTTGGGAATATTGCGACTGGGATCAAGTATCTTATTTTGTCAATATTTGTAGAGTGTTTAAATCCACTGAAGATCCTCCCATGTGAAATGTAATCCTAAATTTACATTGATCCTTGACACATTTATGGCTCTAATCAGCTTACTTGTCTAGATCTCTCTTCTGAAGCTACTCAAGTAGAAGATTCTGTGAATATATAAAAGAATATTGTGTATTTATGTTTTCCAGCAATTGTTAAAATGTTCTTATTTAGCTTGGTGGATATTTTAAGTACAGAAAATTTGTGACTATTTTGCAAATGTACAAGCAACAGTAAAGATAAAATATCTGTGCATCAATGCATGGTTTTCAAGTACAGAAAAATATGACTGTTCTTTAGCATTTCAGAAGAATTCATCTGTGGTTTAGGGCTCATGGTACTTCTGCTAAAGGTTTTTATTCACATAATTCCTTTTTTCTGAGAAAATAATTTTTTTGGAGGACAGTGTAAACTGAGTGAAAAAAAATCATTCATCTTGCTTAAAGACATTTTTTAAAAAAATACATACAATTCAGTAGCAGGTATCCTTTCTTCCAGCTTGCAATAGTCAGGCTTCTGTTTATCTAAAAGATGAAACTTTGTCCATTTTCAAGCAATGTTCAAGGGTAAGCATCCATCACATTTTTTACCTCAGCATTTATTATGACTGATTGATTGATATAAGTGTATTCTTTAAAAGAAAAACAATATTTTTTAAAGAAGGTATTGTTTTATAAAACAAGAAATTTAGCACAGCTGATTCAAGATAAGGATGAATTACTGTGCAAGAGAACAGTGAATTTGAACACTGATTTCTGAAGACTTCTGAAGATTATATATTTAGTTAAAAATATAAAATTCACAGAATATTTGATAAAATTTCTTGTAAGCTCACACTGGCTCAGGTATAACATTCCTCCAAACAGATCCACAAGGAATAAAATTTTTGAAAGCTGGAAATGTTCTTCACTGAAAATCACTTAAATTGTTTCTCTTGGCACCATATTTAATACAACAATAATTTTTCTGATTTCTGTTTAAATTAGCATCAATTAAATATATTCATGTCCATTTTGATATTTTATAAATATATTTTATCAACTCACCCTAACTTTCCAAACAGATTTATTATGTTTTATGAAATATATCAACAAGTTCTTCAGAAACCTTTTAATAATACAATACACCAGTAATGAGAAACTTCAGTGTGTTTCTCTGGTGCATTCAGAGAATGCTAGAGTATTTAATCTTGAATTGGTACAAAAGATATGGAATGACAGACAGAGCTTTGATCCTTTAATATTGCTCAGTTATGCACGTTAGAGGAAACCCTGGAAATCTTTTCTCTGCTCTGATTTTATTGTATTTATATGCCCACAGCTACCTCTAAGCTTTCAGTATGTCCCTTCCCCACCATTTCAGTCAGAAGGATTTGAGATTTAAAATTAAAATTAGAAAAAAAGTTGGAAATTTGATTTGAGGCAGTTGACTGACAAAACTAATTAACAAGTCAAAGACAATCTTCAAGGAGGAAGTCTCTAAAACTTGAGAGAAAGAGAAAAACAAGAGTTCCTTTGAATCCTAGCACTGTCACAAGAGCACTAATATGTCAGACATAAATTTTGAATAATGTTTTCTATTTAAAATTGTATTCCTATTAGAATTTAATTGTGAAAGCAATATATGTAAATAGCTTTTAATAAAAAGTAATATTTAGAACACACAAAGATTTAATGAGTTGCCTGTCTCCTAAGATCTAATTAACAACTTGACAAAATGCACTCTCTAAATCCATTAAGAAAAGAGAAGTTCGTTTTTCTTGCTCTTGTCCCATCAATGACTAATGAAATTAATATTTTACTGCTTCTTGAAGATATCTTCAGGTTTCTATAGAACGCCCTTTAAATCTTTATTTCTGTGGGGAAGAAGAGATTTAACTTGTTCTATATCTGTAAAATTATTTCTGACAAAATATGGAGGTTTGTGGTCCTGCAAGTGAGACAAAGGGCATGGTACAGAACAGAATCAGACTGACTGGTTGTGGTTAGTATCAAAGTTTTCTTCTACATGCTGTGTCCGTAATTTGTTATGTTATGATTAGAAAATAAAATGTTATTATTAGAAAATAATAATGTTTTGCCGGAAGGAAAACATGTATTTAGCCAGTGACCCGGCAAAACCAGTCACACAATGTCAATCTCCCATCTCAGGTATCCCTGTTGCTGTTTTCTCTTAAGTTAGCAGCCAAGGAAATAATACATTTCAGGATGTGTAGGTTAACATCCACAAAATCAAAAATATGAAGGTCATAAACTGAATTGCATCTTCACCAGTAGCTTGAAAAAATATTCTTAGCTGTCCACTGCTACATCTGGACACTTACATACCAAGTATGTATTTTAGCTGCAGAATTCTTAATAATACATTCCTCTAAATATTTCCTTTCCAAATTCAAAGGTAAAATTTCTTTTTCCCCTCTCTCAAATGTACCCTGGTTCTAGTAGAAGAGAATTATGGTAGTGTATTACCAAAAAAAAAAAAAAAAATTATTTCTTCGAAATAATGATTAGCTGGACATCAGAATAAGGCTAGTGCAAAATATGTCTATCTAAGAAAAAGGAAAACAAAGGCTCCATTGGCAACTTGATTACATTCATATTTCAGAATCTCAAGACCTGTCAGAAACTCCCTATCTATCCATGAATAAATGCATCCCAGGTAGCTTTTAACTGAAAAGATTTTAGATTTAAAAATGTTTGGATTCTTGGATCTTAAGGATACTTTCCAACAAAAGCTATTCTATGCAAAGACCCATACTGTTAAAGATCACGCATTTAACTCAACAAAAAGATTGTCACAAGGGTAACTGATCTTAAGACTACTGTAAAATGATGTGTTTGACCATATTGTATGCGTCTTGTGCTGTGAGGCAAAACAGATGTTTAGATTAGGAATTATGTTCTCACTCTAGAAAACAATAAACAGGAGAGTGCACATTCCCAAACGTGTTGCTTCAGTTTTATGACACACTACCACTGGATGCTCAAGCTGTGGAGGAACAGAAAATGTGACAGACAACAAGGGAATGAGTAATTTAGTTTTGAAATGAAGTTATTAATATATATGAATGGAAGATCAAGTTTGAATGAAATAACTGTATTTAATCATTCATTATGTGTCAAAAATTGAGGAACAATAATAACTGTTTTTTCTTAAAAAGATAACAAAGTGAAGCAATGGGCACATTACATAGGTATATATTTACTTAACTATAATAAATAAAAAATCCTGGTCTCCAAGGCAACAAAGTAGCTAATAAATTGTAATAATTTTGGTATAGAGGATTCACTTTACTCCCCGTTTTTAGCAAGATTAAATAACATCAACAATGTAACATAAAAACTCAACATCTTACCAGTCAAATTTATTTACACAGTAAGACAAAGACAATTTTGGGGGGATGGAATCACTTAATAGTTGCATTTACAACTGCTGTGAACTTTTTTCATAAATGACAATTGCTACTACTGTTTTAGCTCACCCATTTATTTTATGCTGTGTTGTTTCCTGAGGAGAGACTGCTTATTTCAAACCTGGTGGAATGCAAGGAGAGAACAGGAGCGGGGAAATATGGACAAATCATACAGTTATGAATCTTCTTTAATTGCTCAGCATGATCTTGTGATGCTATTTTTTAAGTGACTCTCTGAAAGCGAGTCCCTTAACTGATGTTAAGGGACAGAGAATAGATGATATTAGTAACTGTAGAGATTTGCAACTCAGAAGAGAACTTAGAAAAGAGCCACCTTAAATTTAAAGACTTACGAGTAATAACAGAAAGACAGCATCTATGTAAATGTTACTAGGATCATTTAGGCAGCTTTTATCAATTCAAAAAAGTGCTCAGAGGTTGTAGAATGACTGGGTTTGCTAGTTTGGGATATATTGTTCTTTTCAGAGTGATTTTCTTGTGTCCTCTCTAGCAGTTCTATGGAAGGGATTCCTCTGGGCTTAGTGGAAACCTCTGGGCAGATCTCTGTCCCTCTGCAGTAATTTTGAAGTGTCGGCAACATTTTTTTTTTCTTTTTTTGCAATAACAAATTGCCAAAGGGGTTTAATTGGAATTCACAGCCACTTAAAAAAGTTTGTTTTCTGTTTCCCCATTCCTCTGTGTGCAGATCGCCCATCAGCTTCGATATATGCTAGAAAAAGGATTTTTGAATTGAGAAAAGCTAACTGCATTACCCATTTTGTAAAAAGATTTGAATTAGCCTATCATAAAAAAGTGCTTTTCAGAGTGAAATTTAACAAAATTTATTCAACATACACCTATTGATATCCTGTCTGAACAGAAGGGATCAAGCAACTTCTTAGGGTTTTGTTCTTTGCTCCTAACAAACTTGGATAATATGTAGCCTCGAGGTTTCCACCACTTTCTAGACAAATTTTTGCTTCTGGAGAAAACGCTTAAGTGATGCCAAACACCTAGAGAGGAGGTGATTTCCTTTTCAGGGAAAATACTGCATTGTTCATGAGGCATGCCCACCAGCAGTAAGATAAAATATTTTAGATTGCTGATTAATTTTGTAAGAGGTCCAAATGGCCAACAACTTAGAATAGTGGTTTCCCCTTGTAGGAAAGAGCTAAGGGCAGAGAGGCAAGAAAGATGATTTAACAGTCCTGGGGGATTAGAAAACTAACCTTATCACAGGAGGGCTGAAAATCCAATAATGCCTTTGCTGAAAACATGTTCTTAAGGACTCGTAAATGTTCTCTGACTCTGAATCTGAAAGCCCTAAAGCAATGTCTGCAATTTCGGCTGTAACCTTCATTGTTTCACTATCCATTTATACAACATGCTGATGAGATAGGTTTCTTTGTATATAGATGTTTGGGATTTTTTCCTGCATTGTGTTTTCACCTATAACTGTGATACAATAATAGGGTATCCTGTAGCCATCGTGCTCTTGATACAGATCTCGAATTCACACCATGTGAAGAGTAATCTGTCACTAATATATAGTCAGTTTTCTGAGAGAAGAGCCCTTGATAAACATAAGAGTGGGGAAGGGTTAAAACAAATTGAAAAAGAAAAAAGCCCCTCATGCTTATAAATAAAATAAAGGAATGTTAAAGGGTTGGAAAGGACTTTAAAGATCATCTAGTCTAACCCAGCAATTCAAGAGGTAAAAATAAAAGACGTTTGTTCCACCTCTGGGATTGTCATCGGAGCTGATACTCCCAGTTCAGGAACAAGAGAAAGGTTTAGTATAGAAACAGCAGAACTGCGTAGGGGTGTGTAAGCCTAAATTGGTACTGTGGATGTAAGAAATTCTGTGGTAATAATAATCTCGCTAATAATTCTGTGTTAATAATAATTTGAGACCTAATAATCTTGGCATTGGATCAATCTAAGATTACTAGATATTTATGTGTTGGTATATCAGCTGTCAATAAGTCAGATCTTGTCTCTTAATATTCCTGTTAATAAATGCAGTGAAATTATAAACACAAATTCTTGTTCTTAATGGATTATATATTTCTCGTATATATTTTCATTTCAACATGAGAAATCCTAAAATTATTAAGGGGTCCAAAACTTGCCAATTCAGTAAGTATTTTTAAAATCTTACCTAGATGAAGGTGTTTTTTTATACTGTATTGACTCAAATGTTTGTATCATCATACTTAGCAATATGTTAAATAATTTCTATTAAAAGCTTTTTCAATGAAAAAGTAGCATTTTCTTTTTCATTGTGATTACGGCTTTCCTTCTGCAGCTGACACAATGAAATTGTGGCTGACTCATGCTTCAAGTCAGCAAAGATTAGCTGTTTGTCCCAGGTGAACTTCAGATAAAACATGAAAAACTTTGAGGTTTATGTGTAAAAATTAAATTTTGGAGAAATGAAACATATTTGGAGAAATTAAAACTTTGTAAGCAATAATAATCTTGTTGAAAACATATCCTTATTCATGTTCTTATTTCAGAAACAAATCAAAAGAGAGTTTTACAAATCCATATTTTTCTTTGTCTCTGGAGCTTGTTTTAACAATAACTCCAACCATTTTTTAGTTTCCCACATACTACATAAACCCAACAGGTATTAAATTTCTATGTAATTTCGTTTGGCATTTTCACATTTTAAGCATGTATTTCTGAGTACTCTTTTTGGCTTCTACTTTATTTCTTGTATTTATTCAGTCTTTTTTATATGTATCTGGAAGGACTGATTATTTAAAAGAATCTTTGCACTCATTTGAGAAATCTTACCTGTTAAGAATATCGTCCTTCCAGCTGAAAAGAATTATTTTAAAGTGAACAGTAGGATTTTATTTTGTTATGGAAATAAAGATACTTGAGCTTTTCTTAAGACGCTTGAGACTTTCTACCTAGTAAGTCAAAGATCATAATTATAGACTGATAACTTAGTATATTTCATTTTAAAATGGGCATTTTACTGTGATTTCTAGAAATTTAAGACTTTTTGTTTTTTGTAATTACTTTGACCTAAACCATTACTTTGCTAACTTTCTAATTTTTTTTATCCTCTGGTTCTTATGTCTGTGCCCACAAGTACAGAAAAAAATATCAATTTTCCCTGGATTTTTGGGTTATATCAGGGTCTTACCACTTGAAATATACTTTTTTCATTGTACTTCCAAATTTTATCATAATTTACTTTTCTCCATTCCATAGAACCATAGAACAGTTTCAATTGGAAGGGATCTTAAAGATAATCTGGTCTGAACCCTCCTGCTATTGTAATTTTTCTGGCTCTGTAAAACAGTAACTTACCTAGTAGTGAAAATTAAATAAGGGATAATTAGATTTACACTGAAGAACGCTGGAAGACCGTACAGTGAGACTGCTTGCAGGGGCAACGTCACAGCCTTGAGAATTCAGAGAACAAACCTATAGCTGACTTATGGGGAAAAGTGAATCGACAGGTAAAGGGTCTCCAAGAGCTCTGGTTATCAGAACATGGAATGCAAACTTCTAGAGCATTCTAGAACATTTCCACATCAGGGCTATACTTTTGGGTAGCAGTGTCTGCCACCCTAGCGATCTGATTTGGATGGGTTTTCATGTCCAGTGTTGTCGGTGAGCAAGTTGAAAAAGAGGAGAAAAGAGGACAGCTAAGATCAGGAGGTAGAGAGCAACTTAAATGACAGCACAAATCAGGGTTAAAGAGAATCCATATGCCAGAAATATATGGACACAAGGGAACTGCATACACATATATGTATATATATGTATATATATGTATATATTTGTGTGTGTATATATCTATATATAGTTCCATTGTGTCCATAGGTGAAAGGAGAGCAGAATGGGTCTACAAAGCTCTTGTAACTTTTAGGAACAGGAACGTAACCACAAATTTGTACTACCACTTTTATCAATGGATACAAGAGATAAAAGGAAAAACGGATGGATAGCTCCCATTTTCCTAAGATCTTAATGAAAGATTTAATTAGCAGCAGCAGTGTTGTTGTACAATAAATCAATTAATCCCTCCTGCCCTTTCCCTTGTGAACCTTTTGAAAACTCACAATTAATTAATTAGAATCTTTTGTCACTTAATCATTGCCCTTCAACCCTGAATTATCACGTGATGAAATAGAGTAAAATGCCATATTTTTGATGTATGTGGGATGACCCTTCTAGCTTGAATTAATTTACAGTGGTTTTGCAGAATAATTTATGTCAGACTCTGCTGCTTTGTTTGAAATTTGAAAGGACTTTCTCTGATATGCTGATATGATTGTTGATGAGGAAGATATATATGCATATGAATGCATCTAATTTATACATGTTCTGCAATCATAAATATGTAGTAACATAATGAAAATTGTAATATATAACGTGCAACAGAGTTTGCTCATCTTGCAGCACACGTCCTTCATACCTCAGCCCTGAAAATCAGATCACAGAGGGAGAAACATCTGTACTGGAAGTGCTCTTATGTGGGAGACAACAGTGACTTGGGGCAACTCCTTGACTTTGAAATATAAGAAGAGCTTAACCATATTTTACCTTCCATTTCTCACATATCAAAAATCTTGTGTTTGAAGTGGAAGACTTGTCTTAATGCTACATATTCAGCAGATAATCTGCTTGAAGAATGAAACAGAGAGTAAGGGGATGAGTATTTCACTCTGGTCTACTGCAGGGTCCCAGATGTCCTTGAGCTCTGTCCTAGCTTTTTCACTCAATTACTACATCTCTAAAAATAGGCCAATAAATCATGAAAGTTAATTAGGGTGTGTTGGATATCTGCAGAGAGAAAGTGGTGTTATTAATAGCTATCTTTTTATATCTTACCTTTATTCTTATTTATGGGTTAACATGCTAAACATGTAATTTCATGTAATACTCAAGGTGATTTCCACAATTTCCATAGCCCTGTTTGAAACCCTGACATGAGAGAACCACAGCCAGATGCTTCCCAAAGGTCAGCAGATGTTTGAATTACTTTTCTGCCATTAAGGTGACAATGAATATACTCTCCCTGCTGCTTCATGCTTCTGTTGGTAGGGTTAAATACATAGAAATATAAAATAAAAATTCAGGAATGAAGAATACATATTTATAAGAAACTCATATTGTTGGCAAAGTTTGTTTTGCTGCCACTGTTTATAAAAACACAGGTGTGTGATAAAAGATTTGAGCTTGAAATAAATGTGCTCCTTAGCTTCAATTGGGCTGTTCTTTTCTTTTCCTTGCACCTTTTATGAAGCACATTCCATCTTTAACAAATTATCTACTAAAAATAATCAAGATGTTCTAAAGTATTTGAGATGCCAAAAGCAATTCAAAGAACTTGCTGCTTGTCTTGGTTTTAGTTGTTGTCTTAAAAGCACGGGACAAATTTTCACTTCACTGTAGTAAATGCACTTTGATTAATATTGTATGCTTCATTTTTATACGGAGATTCCAGACCGTGCTCTGAAATCTGCAGTGAGAAGATGTTGTTCAGAAGGCCTCAGAGAAGAAAAAAAATTATGTTTATCTAGCAAAGAACAAAACCAACAGGTGCCACATTGATGCAAGCAAGTACCTGAGCTTTCCTATGCCAGTTCCAAAGCATGTCCTTTTTCTTCAGCATGCCCTTCCTCTGCTGTGACAGAGAGCAGAGGAAAATCTCTTCGGCCAAGGTAATTTGACCAACTTTACAAAGGCCCTTCCTTTGGCTGCCTGTCTGACCTGCAGTCACATCTTCATCACAAGGATTTGTGCTTTCCCTTGCACAGACTGCCTCTTCTGAGCTAACAAACACCTGGAAATGAATTTCCTTAGAAAGAGTTCCTAGAAAGAAAAATGTTGAAAGGGACTAGCTAAACGTTCATGAAGCAATTGGGTGAAGGAACTCCAGCAGATACAGTCTCAGCTTTCATGTGAAAGACAAGCACTATGCCGAGTTCATCGGGCTGCAAGAAACCTGTTTCCTCCTGGTTTTCAGTGAATCAGGATGATGCAGAGCATCTCAACTATTCTGAGGATTGCAGAGCTAGAATTTAATTGCAAGAGAATGTGCTATAGTGTAATTTTGTCAATCAAATTATGCACAAGTTTTTTCTACACTATATGATAAAAATGTGACCATTTTGATAAATTGCATCTTCTGTTTGGCAGGTGGTTTTCTCCCTTAAAAATAAGATGCAAAAATACAGAGGACTTCTTCCGCTTCACATACTTATTACAGCACTCCATAATTACATGGGAATTTCTCCATGACAAGGACAAGGCAATAAAAATGAAAGCAAATAATTCTAAAATAAAATGGCTTTCAGAATAATTGACTGACTTAAAAGCAGCCCATTAATAAAAATGCGAAATAACTGTTGAATTATTGAGCAATTATATATATGTAATTATGTACTAATAGAGATTTGTTTCAGAAAGGTGACAGTAGTTTTTGATTTAAATATTAGGGTTTTAAGATTTTCTTTCCACAAGAAAGCAGTTTTAGAATATTAAATATGGAAATGCAGGCTATCATACTTAGGACAATGATGTTAAGGCAATAAATTAAAGTTCCATAATGTTATTTTCTGGAAAGCTCACAGCATCCTGCCAGGCATTATCATGGTCTCAGTAAAAGGAAATTCAAAAGATTATTATGGGGATAACCAAGTCAGAGCATTCTGGAATAACCTTGAGAACTGAGAATAAATACGAGGCAGCTGAACCATTAAGGAATAGGCATTAGCCAGTGTAGGGGGCTTTGTTTGTTTTATTGTTTTACAGCAAGGTTGTGAGCCTGCTGTTCTTTGTTGGTTTTTCTTTGAAATAGCCCTGTTACAACCACTAAAGACACTGAAATGAAAACGTTGCTTAAGCAGATGTTGCACTAGAAAATGGGTCCAGATCATTAAATGTATTTGTTTCATTTAAATGATTTATTTTCAATTTTCAAATAGAAGTTTTTTTAGAATAACCCATGACTGGCAAAGACATGTAAATCAAGTCCACCCAAACCCAAATTTTTCACTTATTAAAATTTGAAGCTGAGATACTGCAGTTGAATGGGTGGGGTTTTTATTTTTTTTGTAATTTGCCTCATTTTGTCCTTCAATCTGAACATCTTAATCAGTACCTAGCCCTGAAAATACTCCACTGGCCACATTTCAATGTGGTTTTTGTTGGACCATAGGCAGCTCATCTAAAAATCAACCAGAAGTGGATATCAATGACTTATATTAAGAAATATAAATAGCTGAATAGCTCTTAGAATAACCACTGATGCTAAAGTCTGTGGAAAGTAGCAAAGACCAGTTTTTTTATGTTCTCTTCTGTATAAAAAGGTATTGGTTCTTGTGAGGAGCAGAGCGAAACTTAAAAGAGATGGCTGGTTTAGCCAGTCTTTCCAAGTGTTGCTGTCATCAAATACATTTCCAGGATGTTCTTGTATTTCAGAAAAATGTGCCGTGCCTTAAAAAAAACCAAAATAAAAACCCCAAGCAACCTGCTTTCACTCTATTCTGAATACCCTAGTGGTTTTCATTATGGGCACATCGACATAGATTTTGTATGAAAGGATAAAACAGTTGTGGTTTCTTCCCCTGTTCGGAATTATGCAGGTACTCAGGGACAAAGTCAAGAAGTATTTTATTATACATTCTTCAATTATGTAGTAATAAGATACTCAGAAGTAAATTATTATTTGCCTCAATGTCTATGTGCTGATTATTATTATATTTTGGATAGCAGGGAAAAGCAGGGAAAATTCCTGTACCGTGTAATAATCTAGAGCCACCTCTCAGATCCCAGGCTTCTTGCACTAAATCTGTCTTGCCCCAAACAATGAATAAATGTCTGACTTTTCCCTGAGCCCCATACGTAATGTAGATTTTTAGAAAAGTTATTTTTGAATTGGTTCCACTTGTGCTTAACAGCACGAGGCAAATAAAAGTTATTACTAAAGGGAGTGGCATTCACTTCAGCTGCTATGGTTTGGTCTGACAGGAATCAGGAATCAAAGCCATAAGCTGTCACAATTCAGACTGGTTTAATAAGTGATATCGATGGCAATTTATATTAGTGGATGGGAGCAACTGAAGTGCTCAAATTGTCCTTTTTTTATAACATGTGTTTGGTTTTGCCAGTATCTTCTGGCTGCAAACCTTTAAATCCTGCCGAGCTTACATTGCTAGAGTTTGCGAGAGCTGCTCTGATCTGCTGTTCCCAAGGGCAGAATATGAATTAATTTTTAATAATAGCAATAAGAATAATAGAAAATTAGCCGGGAGCTACCATGGGACACATGACAGGGTTCAGAATATTTTTCAAAGAAAGCTGTTTCTGTGAAATCTGTAGGGCAGGTGATTACTAGTGGGAACCAAAAAGTTGATTATTAATCTAACTTTTCTAATAGTAAGAACATCTTGGATGATAGTGATCATAATGGGCATAAAATCACCACTTTTATATTAAATGCCATTAAAACCACAACAACTTATAATTTATAGTATGATGATGAACACAGCTAAAAGAGGTAGTAGTTTCTGTGTGTGCATTGAACTTTCAAAATATGAAAGTTAGATCTCATAAATTTTTCCATTTAGTTTTCACTGTTTTGAAATATCCCACCTTTACTACATTTGTTTTAGGGTTTTTTTAACAGTATTTTTGTGGGGAAATGTTCTTTGCTGTGATGCCAAATTGATTTTGTTTTTCTTTTATATATTCTCAGTATTCTTCACACATACATTTGTAATTCTGTTGGCTATTTTGTATAGTTATATAGTTCTTAGCTAGTTTTCCCAGTACTTTTCTCTGCCCTGATAAGCAGAAAGACAAAACACATTCCAGAGCTCCAAGCTGGGGTTCCAAGTTCCCTATCCTATCTTGGAAGCTGAACCCTGGGAACCGAGGTCAAAACCAACACTTTGAGACACATTTGCATCTGTCCCTAAAAAGCGGGGGTGGGATTCAGAGAGGAACTTTTTGCAGTGGGAAATTGCCTCACCACTTACGTCTCTAATTGGAGAATTTAATCAATTATGCAAATTTTCTGAACTTATAAAACTGTATTCACCCCATCGTGGAGTGGGCATTTTGTGGACATTTTCTGTATCTGCCCCTGGAGGCCTCCAATAAAGACCATCCTTTATTTACCTCCTAGGATGACATTATCCCTAAAAATGCGTTGATTCATTTCTAGGCTCTTTACGGCATCAGTTTAATTAAATATTTCTGGGGACAAGTCTTAATGTTCAACCATCCAATCCAGTTATAATGACAGAGAGATTAGACATCATGGCCACACTTTAGCAACTCATCTTGATTCCATCAATTTTTAGCATCACTGGAGGGAGAGGAAAAGGATACCAATATTGTTAGTTTAAAACTGCATATTTTCTATTGAAAACTCTCTCAATAGAAACCCTGTTTCTATTGAAAACTCTCTCAGCTCTAAGCAAGTTACATTAATATGAAACTACTTAGACTATTAGCCAAATAAATTTATCTTAAATAAAACAATTTTGTGTTTCATTGTTGGATTTGTTTGAGATGCAGCGAAATAATTAGAAGCAGTTCTTTCTCCTTTTTATAGCCCCTAGTTATTGTTGAAAATCTATTATTTATATGCATATATATACATTTTAGATTTTGTCTAGTTTAGATATCTCAAATAGTTTTTTCTCAAGTATTTCAAGGTCTGTTTTGAAATCTGGGATTAGTTTCCATATGCAATAAATAATCATACACTCATAAACATAAGCAATATTAGTATTCATTTATAATAAAGCAAATTCAAAATATGAGAAGTATATTCCTTATGAAAACAAAACAAAACAAAAACAACCAAACTATATTTTGGTGTCAATTTGTCATTGGATCCTCATTTTGGACAGAATAATTTTGATGTGTCTGGAAACAAACCAACCAACCAAAAGCCCCAGTTATATTGTTACTATAGTTTTTGCTGTAAACAGTTGGTTCACTTTACCTTTTAATTTTAGAAATTACCTCTCTGTATCTGCGCTGGATCAAATTTGTTCTGGTTCCTTCTTGGATGCCTTCCCTAAGCTGGATTTCTGTTCAAATTTCATTTAACAGTCCTTGCATTTGCCTTAGAGGGTTTTCCATACTTTTCTTCCATTCCCAGTAGAAATCTTACTTGTTTTATATATTGGCTTTGGTTCAGCTGATTCTCAAGCATTTCTTGTTCATAATTATTTGGTGTGTATCCACTACAGCTTCCAGTATAAAGCCTTAAAATCTAATTTATGGAAAAAATTTATGCTGCCTGCCTAAATAACAGTCTTCCTTATTAATCAGTCTTTTTGTAATTATTTTATATTTTGGTCTGTAACTAATATCAAATATGTATTTTTTTGACAAGCATATTCAGTGCTTCATATTATTTCTGTAAATATTATAACTTTATGAAATGTCTTAATGCATCTTTTACATAGCCTGGGGCTTTTGTTGTTTATTTATGTGTGTGATAATTTTAATTTGATATTTTTCTGCATACAGTAATCTATTATGAGGGTAATGGCTTTAGCTAAATTTGAGCGTCCAGAAGAATTGAACAACACGAATGAGTGGAGTAAATGTCAGTCCTTTACATTTTAATTATGAAACTTTGGTGCGTAAACCCCATGTTGAATTTTGTGTCTTCTGAACCTAATTGCATCATGTAGTTAATATTGATTGCATTCTCTTTAGTGATATCAGAACACAGCCATTAGTTACTAAGTCGATTCTTTTTTTTTGCTTCGGGGATGCTCGATGCCATAGTCATGATTAAACACACCTTCCATCTGTTCTGGTCTTAACCAAGTTATATCCGACCCAAACAGAGTGTGGAATGATTCCAGACTATCACTTTGCTTGGCTCAATATTTTTAGCTGTGGTAACAGTTTAATTTCATTTAAAAGTCTGGCAATAAAAGTCTTTCAGTTTTAAGAAGTGAAATAAATCTTTCAAAACACCTCACAAATGAAAAGAGACAGTTGGTCAATGTGAGCAGAGCTCACCAAGCATTGTCTTCATGCCCCTCAGATCATACCATGTTTTATGGTGTTATTTCGCATAGTCATTATGTAATTTAATCACAGAATACCTTGGGCTGGAAGGGAACTTTAAGATCATCTTGTTCCAGCCCCTCCCACCCTCAGCAAGGACACTGTTTCCTGGAAAAAGCTGCTCAAAGCCCCATCCAACCTGGCCTTGAACACTTCCAGGGATGGGGCATCCATAACTTCTCTGGGCAACCTGTGCCAGTGACTCATCACCCTCACAGTGAATAATTTCTTCTTAATACCTTCTAAATCTAATCTAAATCTAAATCTAAATCTTCCCTCTTTCAGTTTATAAGTGATAATATTTCAAATATTTCACCTGCTTTATTCCATTTATATTTTTATATTTCTTAACACCTCTGAGGCACTTTTCCCCTTTTTGCTGCACTATAATTAGCTGCTGCTGTTGAAAAAAAATTGATTCTTCAATTCTTTCTACCTGATTTCTATGTTTTATGGCAACAATGCCAATTTTGATGTTTAAATTCATTAAGCCTGTTAAAAAACCTTTTTTCCCTTCCCCCCTCCCCCCTTTCCTACCCTCCTCCTATATAATATTTGTTTATATGGCTTTTGGCTAACAAAAACCCCTTTCTTTTTCAGCAAAATAAGTATCTCAAAACACTTGAGATGGATGGGTGTAGGATGGTAATGATTCACGATGGGAATATTGGTCCTGTGATGCAAAACAAGCTGCTAGAGAAGACACTCTCTAATTCTCTCTGGTAGATGCAAATAATTGCAGTTATGAGGAAAATCTATGTCGCTTTACTCCTGGCTATTTGATTGAGTGTGCTATCTCACAACTAAAAGTAAAACTTTCATGTTTTTAAAGAAAATGAGCAAAGTTCAGAATCTTTGCATTTGTACTGTTCTGGGTGTAACAAGATTTTAAGCTATCAGCAGGGTAAAATAAATACAATAAGGTGCTGTCACATTACATTGGTATTTTGGTTTGGTGTGGAAAGTGCACAAGGTTTTCTGTTTGGTTGGGTGTTTTTTTGTGTTTCTTAACAGACAGAAATGACATTGCATACAAGAGGAAAAAGGTACTTTAGGAGCAGTCAATGCATGTAAACCCATGAAAGTTATTTAGAAGTCTGTAGCCTTCAGCCAGTTTTGCTCATTCAAGCTTCTAAACAAAACCTAAAATTTCGTGTGGGTGCAAATGAAATTAGCCCACTCTTGTGTTGAATCAGGGAAGGGTGATATATATGTTCCTGTCAGTGAAAATGGAGGGGCAAGGCAGGACAAGAAACTTGAGCGGAAAGGAAAGGAAGTCAGATGCCAAGTGTGAAGAATGAAAGGAGGGATTTCAAGGTATTTTCCAGAAAGTTTCAATCTCCATATTAATTTAATAATTTGTAGGAATTTGCATATTAGATCAAATAAGTGAGCTAGTTTGCTTGGTTCCCTCCCTTTGAAAGTTTTCAGCTTAGATAACTCCTACAGACAAGCATGGAAATTAAATCAATTAGGAGCTGATAGATGCTCTGTCTTCACATCCCTTGATTATAAGTGTGCTTGTAGTTACGCATTTAGAGTTTATATAAATATAATTCACACATTTATATATGTGTGAATGCATATGCATGTGTGTGAAAGAGATGAAGAGCAAACTCTTCTCATAATTTTTAACCAATAGTAAAATAGGCAAAAAAAGTTTGTAGGAGCACTCTTCTGGCCTCGTTTTATCTCACACACTGCTAAAGAAGTGACCGACTATAAATCAGACTAAGCTGACTCTTGCTCATTCTTGCATTGTCCAAAGTAGAGTCTGAATTTTTGCTTTATTATTTTTTTTAATCTCCCTCCCTTCAGCTGTAGCTCTCTCTTTAGCCTTTCTTTGTGAATTACTCTTGTAGATACAGCTATTTGTACAGGAAACTGCAGGAAGGGTAGAAGAGCGAATACCAAACGGTGCTTAAATCAGGATTAGTACATTACCATGTCAAGCTTTTGCAATCCCTGCATTTTCACAAGTTTACTATGGACAGAGACACTTAAGAGAGAAATATTTTGCATCAAAAATGTGAAAAAAATTAATATTATGGCTTTACTAAGCTGACAAACCATTCCCTGAAATTTTGTTGTATAAATTTTTACCTCAAAATAACTTTTCAGAGGTAAAAGTATGTTACAGTAATAAGATGTAAAACAACTTTGGATGTTCTTTCTTTTATGTACATAAAACACAGTATTAAATTAGAACTGTAATGGTAAAATATGGTTTTGGGTTTTATTTTATTGTTTCTGCATTGTATTCACTCGTATTTAGACTATTTTTTTCTTTGCACTCCTTACAGTAATTCACCCAGGAAATCAGGTCTTTGCAAACAAAAGGAGGCATTGTTTCTGTTCGTGGGATTTGGATGAGTACATATTTAAATATGGAAATATAATATGGGGATAGGAAAACATTCTTTGCCAGTAAAGGATGTGAGAAATCCCCAGAACATATGGAAATCCTTATTTGATTAAAAAGCAATAGCTATGTTTTATTAAGAGTAAACCGAGTAAAAGTTGGTGCTTGGAAAGCTTTTGTCTTGGGTTTATTCTTCCACTGTTAACATCTGTAAAGTGCCTGGGTTTGAATGCTAAGAGAAAGGGCCCATGTGCAAAACCAAGAACCTTACTGAGGCCAGAAAAAGAGGCACAGCAGTTGTGTTGAACATGATAAAACCTAACTATTAATTACTAACCTAATTACTGGAGATATTCCATCTTTTAGCTTTTCTGAGAGCATTGGAATAGACTCAGAATCTCTTACTGCTGTGAGAGTTGCTGCCTTGAACAAAACTGGGTAGTATGTTCTGGGCTTGGCATGAATCTGCTCTCTTTAGGCACGTGTTTTCCAGTTTAGAAGACAGTTCCCCAAAAATAAAATGCAGAATATGGTCTCCCTGTTAAGAAATAGAAAAAGAGTGATTACAGGCAGTAGTAGATTAGGATTGCCTTTTCTCAGTCTGTGAAAACGTAATAAGAAAAAACTCTCAGGCAGGCTGCCAACTGAACTTAAAAAATGTAATAATAATGAATAATAGTGATATAATAAAATGGACATATTGTGATCTGTATCATTATTTTGATGAGATGACTGATGCATGCAATGACTTCCTCTGCTGTCTGGTATTTTCTGTCAGAGATGTGACCTTTGCTAGACAGGCTGACAGCTTTATTGGAAGCGAATGTCTAAGCACATATGTAATTTTTTCTTCCATATGGTTGTAAACACAGAATTATTCAATGTATTAAAATCAGTAAAAGAATCATGTTATCAAGATTTTTAACTGTTGAGAAATGAAAAAATAAATTTTTGCAAGACCTTAAAGGAAAGATGTAGCTTACAGTACAAATATTTTTAAAATATCACTCAGTTCATGAGGTTGGGTGGGGGAATCTGATAATATGCACAAAAAAATTGATCCTTACTTATGATATTCATCACCTAAATAGTCAGGGGTCAGGCAGAACTTGAAAAATTTTCTTTTATCCTTGTTAGTTTCTCAGGTACTGGGACAGGGTTCAGTTTCATGACTTCTGTAAAGCACCTTTCCTTTATAGTTAATTACAACAACTCCTGGTTGGAGATAGCTAAATAAAACAGTACACATCAAAGTGATCCTATTTTCTCATATAAACCACTGATAATGGGAATGTGACTAGCTCCAGGTGAACCAAATCTGTTTGGGTTTAATTCCTAAATTTCATCAATTTTCTTGCTTCAGCTATATCGTAATGCCAACATTTTTCTATAAGCTGCAATTTGTTTATAGGAAGAATATACAATGCAAATCATGCATAAAAATAATTTTATTTGGGGGAAACTGTGAAAACTATTTGGGTTTACTTATTTATTAGATATAGTCCAGAGTCATAAATATTTCAAGTGTTCATAAGGGTAGGTACTCCACAGTGCGCTACTATAACCTTGGAGCACAAAAGTGGACTATGAGCTAAAACACTTCAATATTCATTATTATTTGCCATCTAGACTGTAAACAAGGCATGAATAAGTGGCTGCCAACATTAAAAAAAAAAAAAATCTAGTGAGAATAATTAACAGAATATGTTGGTTTTAGATGGATGAAATCTAAACAAAAAAGCATATTTTAACAGTTGTCCCTGGCAGGAAACATTGTTCAAACTTCAGGAGCCATTATCCATGGGGATAATGCAAGCCAATAAGGTAGGTGTATCATGCACAGACATTCAAATTTTAGCCTGTCAATGTAGTACTCTGTGTTTGACTTTCCTTTGGAAAATTCACTGCCCTAAGAACCAGTCTGTGTTTTATTTGTATGAAACACTGATAATTTATTCAGTGCTACTCTAGTTGACTGTAAGGTTTGTTTCCACACCAACTACTTCACGTATTATGAATGGCAGTGTACTGCTATTTGTTGTTCTTATCTCAATTTGGGAAGGAACAATGTCTAAATTAAGAAAAACACAGAAATATTAATCATTAAAGCTTTTTCATTTTTAGTTTAATAGTCTTTATTTCAATTAATTGCTGAACAGCTTCATTTAATAGTAGCTATACTGATAATGTTTGGGACTAAACACCTTATTTTAAATGTAGAAATTTCTTCTTAGACCATTTACAGTGGAAGATTATTTTCTATAGTTTTCATTAAATCTTTTAGTAATGTCATTCTGTTTAATTATTTTAAAAGAATCTGGGGGTAAAAGAAGCCAAATGACCATCACAGATTATTTCCTGGGCTCTTTCGGTACAATGATTAACATAATACAATATAAATCTTAAATGATTTTCTATTGTTAGGTGGTTTTGGGGTGCTAAACTTCATTAAAATACTGTCAGTGAAGAGTAGCCACTGTGATCTTATAGGTTAGGTCAGTGATTAGCGGAAAAATTAAGTGTAATTTAATTCCATGTTTTAGGTTACAGTAAGAATTGTCACAGTACACCTGAACTCCATCCACATGAGTAAATTTTGCTATTTATATCACATTGTTGAATGCTGTTAGGGTTTTACTGTGTTTGAGGAAATAGGTTTTTTTCAACTAGCTCTCTTCCACAACCTCTCTGGTATCTCTTCATTTTCCAGAGTGCTGCTTCTCTGAATAACATAAATGCAAAATATTTTGGTATAATTTAAATTCCATAGAAATTAATTTATGAAGCAAGTTAGGGGGCACATTCTTCTGGGTTTGATTGGAATTGCTTGAATATTTGCTCAATTTCTGTACCAACTCTAAGTCCCTTGCTGAACGTGTATGGAAAGAGAAGTAGAGCATGGCAGGTTTGGAAATGTACAGCTAGGAGCTCTTGCAAAAGCTGGAATCTGTTAAGAACTGCTGCCTCGGTACACTGTGTTGAGAGTTTAGCATTAATTATTCCAATTTTTCAGACTACTCCTCACTCTTCTAAACAAATAGTAGAACAAAGGATTTTTACAATTAATTTTAAATAGCTATAGCATGTCTCCTCTCAGTTTCTTTGTGATATTGTTTATTGTGCATAACATACATATTCTTATAATTTAATTCTTAGAATATTCATATTCTCAGAATTTATATCTCTTTCTTCCTCTCTTTCCTACTTATCTCTTTATATCTTTGGAGAGAAACACCTCTAGGAGGGAAAATCCTTTTTAAAAGAAAAGTTGTTACATTTTCTCATGTTTACAGATTCCCAGCTTCCTCTCTGCACTTGCTGTATTGTTCCTCAAAAGTCTTTATTTCCACTGCACAAGTCTTAGTTGCAGTGGCCAGAGCTTTTCTAGTGGAATAGTATTCCTCATGAGAATTCCCTGCTAGATCTGCTACTGAACCCAAGGAATATATGTGTTACTTTGGGTTTTTTGAGGTTTTTTAGAGCCTTCTACTTGTTCTTAGGTTGGAGCTAGTTTCTTTAGTTTCTACACAACATTAAGAGCAGTTTTCACTTTTCTCACACGTGGGAACATAAATAAAACTTTTGCCTTCGTTCCCTGTCTTTTGTTTACGTATTTCTAGCGTGAAAATAATGTAATTAAGAGCTAGTCTGACCAGTGGAGTGAGGGGTAATAACCCCAGAAACCAATCCACAGCCAGACCCACAAATATATAAAAATGTAAGAAATAAACAGGCTGCCCTACTCAGCTTGAGGAGCAGCTCTGCACTATAGACCTCTTGTCCCCGTGTTATCTCTTTGCGTGACGCTACCACATACATGATCTTTCTGGATAGTGAAATGGGAGCTGAAACCTTTGAATGTAGCCAAGGCTTCGGGAAAGTCTGACTTTTGAGCAAAGCTTTGCCAAACAAACTAAATTTAAACTCCAAGAATCATGAAGTACTTCTTTGGTCTTGTGCCAGCAGACCTGGCACCATGCACAGCTGTGCCATTGATTTGCTGGTGTGTTGTTATATCTCCAAAGGGTAATGCCATAAATATCTTCATAATTTACTGCAGATAAAGGGCAGCAGACTCCCTGGCTCTTCTCTTAAACCTCTCAGCAAAAAGTTGCAGAGTTCCCACAGTTTCTTTGAGTTCTTTCTCATGATACCTAGGCTTGTTCCAAGAAATATGATCCATCTTAATATCTCCAGGATTTTGTAAATGCCAGAGAAAATAGACCATATGAGCTGGTTTTTTTTTGGTTTTTTTTTTAATTAATTTCAGGGGTTTTTTTTTACTTAACTTGAACAGTCTCTTGATCATACAATTTGACTTTCTGCCCATTAAATGGCCAGAGGTCCATGATATTGCTCTTTTACCCGTGCATTAAGGACAATAATTTGTTTCCCGAAGCCCTTGGAAATCTGTAGAGAAAACTTATTTATTTTTCAAAAGTTAACTTAATCTGGAGTCCGTTTTCTAAATTCCGCTGTTATCTGTGAGCTGCGCAGCAAAATAAAGTAGCTCCCCAAAAAGACCAGCAATTCAGCACTACCCACAGGACAAAGGGCATCCACCTCAGCAAGCTGAAAGAGCCAAGGCTACTGCAGATATTTGCACTAACTATATTTATAAATTAAAAGTTAGATCATGCTATATAACTAAAAAAAGAGAAGAAATTCTCTATTTTTATCCTTTGTCATGGCTTCTTACGGCAGTCAATCCAGCTAGTGTGGATATCAAATCACAGAATTGATGGAATATTTCTTACCAGACATTTACTCTATCATTGTTCCAATAACTGAAGAATAGTAATAAGATTAATAAATAAAAAAAGATACATAACCTGACAGTTGCTGATATGTCTTAACATGATGCTAACAGTACATGAAAACACTTTTAAATTTCTTCTAGCAATCCAATTCTCTTTGCAATAACATCAGTTGATTATTTTTCTTTTATATTAACAGAATGTGAACCAAGATTTTCCATTTAGTTTAGCGGTGAATTCTTTTTGCAAATGAACCACTTGTATGTTTAAAAATTAAAAGAAAAAAAATAGATTTCTATTTTAAAGTACTAGTTTTTAAAAGGAAAGGCAGACAAATAAGATATCGATGAACAAAGAATTGGGTAGATGTAGCCTTATTGAATGGTGATTTCCTTTCTGGCTGTGAAGTTGCTTCACAATAGGCATTATACTGATTATAGGGAGCATACAGATGTGGGGCAGTTTATGCTGCCTATATGTAATTACCCTTCAAAACAATCAACCCCCTTGCCTGATTTATTACAGCTTTTCTAGCAGTATCTTTATTATACAAAAGTAAAAATATACAAAAAAAAAAAAAAAAAAAAAAAAAAAAAAAAAAAAACAAAACCAAAAAAAAAAAAAAACAAAAAAACCAAAAAACAACTGCAAGTCTTACAGTTGCTGGCATCTATTTTATAATTTCATTTAATTCAGTTTTGGAATATAATGCAAGGATGCCTTAAGAATGCTGATAATTTAGTTGGTATTTGTAATTGTACATGATAGAATGACCAGAGTTTCTATTTTTTGGTATTTGTTTTCATTTCTATATATGTGTTTTCCTTCTACTTTCTTTCTTTGTGAACCATTTCCTTTTATTTGCACCTCATTCAGGAAATAATTGTTTTTTGCCAAAGGCTTGACTCATATATGTTTACGGAGTACTTATTCTTAATGTTAACCTTTCTGACTAATTTTTTTAGACTGTCAGCTCTACATATAATCTTGCATAAAAACTTGCACTCAGTCCTAATTTCTAAAATGGTAAAATACAGGGAAAAAAAAAAAAAAAGGTAAGAAGAAAACTTTTTATGGGTTTAACTTCAGTCCAATTTGTTAAGAAACCATTTAATTTTCCCTTGCCCTTTTTTTTGTTTTGTTTTTGGGTTTAATAAATTGTGCTGTTTTATTATGAAAGATGTGGGATAAATCCATTGTGAGTCTTCTGCTCCCTAGTTCTATAGTTAGAGTTAACACAATTTTTAAGAATAGAATTTTGCTCATTATTAAAAAAAAAATTAAAATGTAAGTAATAAGGGCAAAAACCCCAGATAAAATTAGCAAATAACTAGATTTTTCCACTCCATAAATGTTTTGATTTCAGCCAATTCAAAATTCTTCAATGTTGAAATTATGCAGAAAAATATGATAGACACAAATAGATCATTTCTCCGATGATCCATAGAGTCACCACTGATGGGTAAAAATCAAATGCTAACTCTTTATTCTGCATTACCATAGGTGGTCCAGACAAGGGGTTGCTTTCTTTTACAACCTAGGTAAGTAGTCTAACCCTTGGGTTGATGAACTCAATCTTCTTCTTGTTGGTCCAAAAAAATATTGAGCTATTTGCATAGTTTTCTTTCTAGACTTGAGAGATTAGCTCAGAACAAAGTATTGGGCAGGTTCTGAGTAAAAACAGGCTTCAGATCATTAGGAATTTTATTAAAAATATTTTTTCTCCAAACCTCACGAAATTTTTACATTAAAAATCCTTGAAACTAGTGGAGCATCCCAATGAGAACCTTGTACATCAACATGTCATGTTTTCTAAGTAAAGCTAAACAAAACCCTTCAAATTTCTACTTTATCCAAGAAAAAAGAAAATGTTTTAACTATCTCAGAAATTTATGAAGACACAGAAATTACTTTTTTACTTTTATTTTTCTCTCTCCCTCCTGCCCCAATCTTGTAATTAAAATAAGTGATAGAAATTTGACAGGTTATCAGAGCTATCTATAAAGAAATTCTTTATTGCTATAACATTCTACAACCTTGATAACTTTTTCATACATTATTAACCTTTTCTAGCATCCATCTGTCTTTGCTAAAGATTCCTAATTGAGAAAATTTCACACTTCTCAGAAACTCAAAATACAAGATTAAAAAAAAAACCACAAAGGCCCCTAAAACAAAAAACAAACCAAAAACAAACAAAAAACCTGCCTGAAATATTAGACCTAATCTTATATAAAAGGTGGAAAAGGTCCTTTTTTTTTTCTGAGAATTGTAAGCAAACATGCTAATATTTCACATGCAAAACCAATGCAGTGAATTATTCCTTGGAAAAATCTGCACTATTTTTAATGCTCGGTAACCGTGTATCTGTTAATGATCTTCCAGCTCTGATGCTCTAACCAAAGCTAAGTGAACACAAAAGGTATATTTTTAAAAGATGAACATCATTCCTTTGTATTAAATTGCATTAATTTCACTCCACAGGGCTTTAAGTCCTGTTCCTTTAAATTGCTATGTAAAAAAGCACGTGAGCATAAGGCCACTGAGATTTGTTTCTGCTGATGTCAAAAGGATTTATATGCAGGGGAACTGAACGCAATACTGAAATATAGTCATATAAAATATAAATATAGGAATATAACCCACAAATATGCAAAATAGGTACATTAAACTCTATAAATCCTAGTTAATTGGATGGGGTTTGCTTTAATTTAATTAGATGTGGCTCTCTGGCCCTAATACCCAGAAAATATTCTGGTCTTAAGGTAATTGTTTCTATACTATGGCAGTGTTATATTTTGGTTGTCACTGCAACTGTTGTGGTTTGTAGGGTTAAACACAAGGAACTAGGAAAAAATATAGGATACCTATTGTAAGCTTTGGCTTGGAAGAATAATAATTCTGAGCTGAGAGAATCAATTCCCTTTGTCTTCCCTGGAGAATGAAACTCTGTATCATTCAAATCCTCTTTTATTCCAGAAATAGGTTTCAATAGAAAGAAAGAGTATACTGCTTAATATGTGGGGGGTTTTTAAATTTATATTTCAATTTCCCATTGTCCCTAATCAGATCTTAAACTTTCTGAGACAGAAACTGTCTTTGTAAACAAAGCCCTAGTAATAATTATACCTGTAAAGAAAATTATATGTGAGAGTGTAAGTTGACAACAGATAAACTAAGGTTTTTCTTTCTCTTTTTCTTTCTCTCCTTGTTTTTATAAGAAATATCACTCCTATCCAGTGTACATTAAGAAAGGATATTTTTCTGTTAGTTATATCTGGTGTCACATGCAAATCCACTAAATGTCGGAGAATGAAGTTTCCCTGATGTGAGAGAGCTGGCTAAAGTAGTTAAATTCATGGATGAAGTAGAAAAGGAACCTCACAGACTCAAAAGATTGGTTTTTAGTACAAAGTGGAAACATCCAAAATAGATACAGCAGAGAGTACTATTTCAAGGGAAAAACTTGTGAGTGAGTTAAAATGTGTTCATTATTGCTTTTTAAATGCATTGGCATTGTGCAAGTAGAACTGGTATATTAAATTTACAGAAAAATAACATGCATCTTATTTGAAACCTGGCAAAAAACCCTAAAAAATTATATGCTATAAGGTGCATAAATTTTTTCAGAACTTTTATTTGGCAACTGTGAAATTGTGGGGTTGAACTGATGAGGAAAACCATGTTTAAAAGAAGAAACCTCAACTACAGAAATACCCTCAAAGCAAAGAACAAGATTTCCATGATTGTTAAGAAACTCCAGTTATTGATTTTTGATCTTTATTTATTATTTAAAAATGTATAACCATCCACGCTGGTCTAGGACCTAAATAGTAAGTACCTATAAGGGACATAAAAGCATTTAACGAACCAGAAAAGTTCAAAAGCTTTTAATGATTTGAAATAGAGTAAGATTCAGAACATATTCAGAAAATAAATATTCTTATTCTGAAATTCTAATAGCTACGGTCCAGTTCAAAATGATCAACAGATAGAAAGATGTCAGAATTTAATCATGGAACAGTATTATTCTAAGGTGTTTTTCCTCACTTCCAGACTGCAGTTTCACTCTTCCAGAGGATTCACTCTTTTCAGATGATTTAGGTATGAATGTAAATAAAGACGAATCTGTTTACACTTGACATTTTGAATAATCCTTTTGTTTTTGGGGCAGGTGAAGGAATACAAGAGACTGTTGTAGCTGCAAAATTGAGCTATTAATTCTCCTGACAATTTGTTTGGGGACAATTTTCTTCTTACATCTGACAACAGTTTTTTAAAACCATTGTAGGAGCTCTATCGCCTTGTTTTTCCTTAAGAAATTGTAGAAAAAAAAATTGTTTGTTTAAAAATTATTGTCAGCATTTTCTTCTTCTCAGAAATATTTTGTAGATCTTTTTCTTAGGTGCAGCAAAATTCTGTTGTGAGAACCAGGACATTTTTAAGAGCATCCCTGGATTGCTCTGGAAATTTCCAACACCAGGACTTTGTTGCACCCCAAGGTTTCAAGAGAACTTGAAATTTTCTAGGTATGCATTTTTTCCCATCTAGAGTCATGTACGGATATTTCTTCTGAGGGATCTGTTTACAAAATATGAGGGTTTTTGTTGGGTAAAGGCTGACACTGCTTTACCTTTTTTTTTTTTTTTTAATAGCCCCTCCTGGTACTATGTGTTACTATTTTGACACAGTGAAGCTAACACGAAGCAGAAAAAGAAATCCCTTTAGCAGGCGACTGCTGCTCCTTTGTGCTCCGTCTCACCTGACTGATCTGCCCTGTGCCAGAACTCTGTCTCAGCTGCAGCTGTCTTTGACAGGCACACACCTTGGAGGAGCTGAGAAGTGGAAAACTTGGAACAGCCTTTCCTGGACAGTGGCCCATTGTTGCACTAGGTCCTGGGAGGTTCTCTGAGACATCAGTGTCAACTGAAATATAGCTTGAAAGAGAAAGTTTTGAAAAAGATGTATCCACCTCTAAGAATGGACTAGCTCATCCTACTTTAATTCCTTCAGCAATGATGGGACTGCAGTGATAAACCATGAGAGTTTGGGAACACAAAACTCCTTCTGTAAATGTAAAAATTTAGATCAAAATCTGCCTGCTTGAGCAGCAGAACTGTCTTCTGTGATAACTAAAAATGCTGACAGCAATTATTTTATTAAGTAAGTATATATGTTCAAGCATAAATGCATACTTTAAAAAATAATCTAAAATACGTTGTTCTAACAGGAACATGAATATCTACTTTAGGTTTTGAAATAGAACACAAGAGCGTTGTAAAAATATGTGAATATTATAAGTTCATTATGGATGAGGTTTTTTTCCAGTTTGAATAGCAAATAATATTTACTCTCATCAAAAATATATTAACATTCATTTATAAAAGAGCAAAAACTAGTTAGATTATTTAAAGTAATTATAGCAAATACTTGTAAATTTTTAATTTTGTAAGTTTGTAGACTGCTATACTTTCAAATTAGTTTTGATGCTGAAATGAATAGTTTGCATAAAAATCTAATAGATTTGTTGCCGTAAACTTACAGAATAGGTCTCTAAACTGTCACAGTCATTTTTAAAAATTTCATTCTGAAATAAAATACATAGTCTGAACAGAATTTTTCTGCCAACAGATTTCTGTGATATCTTGTAAGCCCCTGAAGTTTATGGCAAATTGGTATTCATAACATCCTATGAAGGGACTGTGGTAGTATGCACTTACCGATTCTTATTTAACTAAGAGTAGCTACTTTGGTAGCTGCACTGTACGTCAAAGGCACTTAAAATTGTATGCAAAGTGTAATTTATTAACTTGAAAACTTTTTCCAACCTATCAATAAGCAGTCTGTACAGATGTGTGAAACCAATCCTGTTTCAGGATTTTTTGTTGTCTTAAAAAATGGAGTAAAAATGAATGTGCTGTTTAGAGGAAGTCAGTGTAATAGTTTGGAAACAGGTGCAGAAAGCATCAAGATAAGGACTGAGCAGTGTAAACAGAATAATATATTATGTTTGTTTTTCTAGGACCAGATCTGAAGAGAAGCAAGACCGTTCTACTTCCACCCTTTTGATAAAGCAAGCAGAGTTGAAGGAATTTCGGAAAGACTCAGAAAAATGTCTTGGTTTGAAATTGGCCAAACATCAGGTCCCTGTGAAAGTTGTCTGCTCACCCTCTCTTGCTTTCATTTGTTCAGAGGAGAGGGGAAAAAAAATTAACAAAAGGCTCATGAGTTGAGATGAGAACTGGGAGGATATACTCCAATGGCAAAATGAGTTCAAATTTAAAGCCATAAAGTAATTTTTTTATTAACAAAGTCAGGGGAGGACAATGAGAAGTAAAATTAGACTTATACCCCCCCTTTTTCCCCCCAGCCCCTCCCTCTTTCCTGCTGACAGCATGGGGAGACATGGTTTGGTCTGAGGGTTTTGGTCAGTTTTTTATTTGTGATCTTTTCTGTTTGCTGTTTCTCTGCAATGTCATGGGGTCTCTCCCACAGGCAAACAGTCTTCCCAAAACTGTTGTGGCATGGGTCACTTGTCCACAGGATGCAGCCCTCCAAGGACAGGCTGCTCTAGTGTGGAAACAAGGGCCCTCTCTCTATCTCTGGAAGCAGGGTCTCCATTCAGGTCTCCCACTAGATCACAGCTTTCTCCGGCATCCACCCGCTCCAGCGTGAGCACCCTTCCCATGGACTTCGAGTGGATCTGTGCATCCTCCAGGGACTTCATGCATTACGGAGCTGGGGGCAATTTGTTTCACCACAGCCCTGACTACGGCTCACAGAGGAAACTTTGCTCCAACACTTAGAGCACCTCCTCCCCCTCCTTTTATTCCACCAACCTTAGTGCCACCATGTTGTTCTCCCTCTCGCGTCCTCCCTTCCTCTTCTTCTCTGACCAGAAGGAAAACTGCTACCCATGGGTACCATTGTCAGCAAGTTCCACCAATTCAGAGATTCCTACAGGGTCTGAGAGTGCCAAGAGGTTGATCTCATTCAGATTCCACATTGCTCGTCATGATCCAGCGCTGGCCAGGCGGCCCCGCTGCCATCCTGCAGGCAGTGGCAGCCACCCCAGCACTGGCGCTGCTTAACTCCTCTCTTTATACGGAGTGCCAGGAAGGGGAAGTCACCACCACTGCACCCTGCCTTTTTGCCCGTGGCACAGCTGGCGAGGGCTGGCCAGGCAAGCAAGGCTCGCTGCGGGTTGTGCTGGGATGGCAGTGCCCCATCACCTCGCTCTGTGCCAGGATGGCCCCGGTAGTGGCCCCTTGCCACCCCAGGAAAAAATCCAGTTGCACACTGTTTCGATTTTTTTCTTAAATATGTCATCACAGAGGTGTTACCGGATTCTCTAACTGGGCCTGCAGCATGTCCGTCTTCAGAGCCATTTGGTATTGGTTCTATCTGGCATAGAGGAAGCTTCTAGTTTCTTCTTAGAGAAGATACTTCTGTGGCTGTCAAAAACCAGGCTGTGCCACATCAACACAAAAAATATGCTAGGCCAAAAGAGAAGACTACTTTTTACGACAAGATAATGCAGCTCTGGAAAAAGCGTGTTGAAAATAGTTGTAAGTAAATCTCATTATAGCTCCTGGTATACGGTGGTTTGCCTGAGGGGCCCCGAGTTTCATGTTATATTTGTTCTATAATTTAAAATGTTTCTAGATTGCAATTCACTTAATGCTGGTTTTTTTGATCCTTCTTGGACTTTTTATTGTGAAATTCTGTGAACACCTCTTGTCCCTTGCTCCTCTCATAAGGCTTTTGGACTTTGTCTTCAGACATCTTTCCTGTCTCTCCCTGCCTTTCTTCAGTGCCCCTTCTTATTTCCTTGGATCTGTGACATACGGCGATAGACCTCATGCTTGCCCTCATGCTGTTGCCTAATATCAAAAGACAAAACTCTTTCAGCAGTATTAAAACAGTAAGATAAAAACCAGGTCTTAGACGCTTCTTGGTACCCCCATGGTGGTTTCGTGTAAACCCAGGTGGTATTTCTGCAATTTTATAACTTTAACAAGTTAGCATATATGACAAATATTGTCCAATTAGACAGTAATCATCTAATAATTTTCCAATAATTGTTAGGTAATTTTTCCCCATGTTCTGACCCATTGGAATTTGCTGGGTTTCTTTACCCCATTTCTTGCTGTGTTCTCATTCTTAGATTCTAGTTGCAAAACAAAATGTCCTTGTTGGAGGTTTTCTTCTTGAAAATAAGATTAAACAGTATTTCAAGAATGTGTTAGATTAGTTTACTGTTCTAAAATGTTAGGGGAAAAGGGCAGGAAAAGTACTGGAAGCTACAACCACGTATTAGTAGTTTACAAAGTTACAAATTACAAAAAATGCATAGAAAGCAAAAATCTTTAGGCATCAAGGGAAGAAGTAATGGCTCTGTTTTTCTAGGTGATACCCAGTGAAAAGCAGCCTCTGCCCAGCTCTGTCTTTAAGGCAACACAACAAAAAGTGGTCCTCTCAAAAAGTGGTCAAGAGCTCTGTGCTATGCAACGGGTGTAATTACACTCTTTGATGTTGACATCAACATCAAAGTTTGGTTTAGATTGGGTTTAGATTTAATTTTAATGTTTTCCCAGGGTTTTTTATTTCTCTTAAATCAGCTTGAGAAACAAGTTTTTGCAAAATTTTGAAGTTGTTTAGGACCAATTGTCTACTACTAAACTTTAAGGTCTTTAAAAATCAGTCCTCTTCTTAAGGATTTTTTTTTTTTTTTTTTTTTTTTTTAAAATGAATGCATAGAACTGCTGAAAACTGACATCTCCATACACCTGGAAGACAATGCCAATGTTTTAAAGTAGTTCCTATGCTTAGGCTGAGGCTTAACAGCACTACATTTAGAAGCCATGACAGAAATGATGTTAATTTGTTTTAGGAACCAGACTCAATCCCGGCATCATCCCCTACCCTGCTTGTTGAAACAGAGGCATGTGAAGTGATGGCAGTTAGCTGTACCAGAGTGGCTGCAGACACTGATGTACATTTAGCATGCTGCCCATATGGCTCTGGTGGGAGACCTATGGCTTTGGTTTTTGCCTTAAGTTTGTCCAGTCCTGTTACAAGACAGAATTCTCCCTGTTAACTCTGAGCAGAGTAGGAATTTATATTTACAATTCTGTTTAAGAGTGCAACCTTCTAGAAGAGGGCTGCATTAGAGAAAAAAATTAAGTCTTTTATAGGTATTCTTTGACTATTGACTTGGATTAGTCTAGTGCAATACCAGCTTCCAACCTCAGAAAAGGTCAAAACTATTATAAATTGATCCATTTAATCTCCTACTGAGAAAAATGGGAAGACTTCAATGACTTTACGGGGAGCTTAGCTGGCATAGCAAAGTCTTCCTGAGAAGTACTATGTGGCCTAGTTGAAATCCACCAATTATACTGTATTTTACTTCAAGGTCTGGATAAGGTCACAGTTATACAAGCTCTCTATTTAAGTGCATGTTCCTACAGTTCAGATTGTGCCAAGTTAGCACCGGTTCAACAAAATTTAAAGTATATAACAATAGCGGTAATAATTTTATCTTGTTCATCAACAAAGAGAGGGTTATTTTTACTTAACCTCTTATTCCACAGTAGTAGTTGTTGGCATTAGACTTCGATCTTGGTCCCACAGATGCGTAAACAATTAAGTAAAGTATGCGATTTTAAACATTTCTTGAAAAGAGTTGAAATACAGGCTCTGGGACAGTCACTCTTACAAATATGCTCATGCCCCAACTTCTCCATTATTCTCCAAGCATCCTCAAGTGGTCACTTGTAAATGATCTGCTCTGGTTTTCTGTTTCAAAACTAATGTTTTTCTTGATTCAAGGGCTGTGGAAAATTTGACATTCCAATATCTTTTGTCTTAAGACTGTGTGAGATATCTTTGATTTACTCCTTTCTGAGGGCATCCCTGCCTGGCAATAAATACATGTATCTCCGGTTTAATGCAATTTCTCCCCTTGGGTGTCTTTCAAATGCTTTTAACTACAAGGGATTTTGCTGAACTAATCCATCAGTGCTAGTAAGACCTCATTCAAGTTGTGGAGGCCAGTATGTAGTAATATGACTGCCTCTCAAGGACATCGAAAGAACATTTGCCATGCATAAAATCATGTCTATTTCTCAGAGGGATGTTCATCTAGGTTTGACAATTTTAATTAAGAAAGCTGCACAGAATTTGGAAATGTTTCCCCGATTCTTCCTAACATTTGGGAAAGAGTTGAATGAGGATAAAAGCATGTGCTTTAGTTCTTTATCCCGAGTAACAACAAAAAACCCACCCAACCCCAGCATGACCCCATGCCCCACAAAAAAACAAACCAAACACTTTATTGATATTTTCTGCAAAAGAGACAATTATTAATGCAACTTCAAAATCAGAAGTTTTTTCTTTCCCTTCAACTCATGTGAAGACAGAAGGAAAAGCCAAGCATTCAAGGAAATTCAGTTTTCTCCATCTACCACTACTCTTTCTTATTTTTCAAGTTTTGACTCAAACAGTAAACACTTACAAAATCATACAAGGAATTACTATATATTTTAAATAGTAATAAAAAAAATCTGGCACTGAAGTGTTAATGTGGAAATAGTTCATAGCTTTCTGAATAGTTCTGAAGGGATTAGTTACTCTATCCCTGGAGTCAGGCTGTAAAACAGCTAAAGTGGAAATTTGAAAATGATGAATAGTATTTCGTATGTTCACCCTGCTTTATTCATAGCATATGTTTTATTTACCTTATTTTATTCCCATACTATGCCGCCATTTTGCCCTGGATATTTATGTGCAGCTTGATGTATGAGTATATTACTATTATTATTATTATAAAAGAACACTTTGCAGTTATTTTGTAGCAAGACTGAACACCTGAATAAACTGATAGATCTTCCAAGGAAATAAAATATTCCATTATAAGTAACTTGCAGGTATACAAATAGTTGGCGTTCATAGCTGATGTTTCTGGAGAGACTTAGGTGCATTTCCATTACGTCTTAAAACTTAGTGCCAGGCTGGATCTAACGCCAAGGCCGTTGATATACCGAGATTCTTTACTGCAGCTGTGCTTTTGCTGTGTGCTTTTTGTTTGTTCCCATGCTGAATAAAAGCCTGCAGACTGAGTTGCCCTATAATTCTGGATAATTGGGTTATTCATTTTAAACCCCTTGGATGGTAGGAGGAAATAATCACTGAGCCTATATGAATTGGAAAGGTGCCATTCCGCTGAAACCAAGGTGAGACAATTTGTTTCTGGAATACCAGGGAGAACTGAACTGCTGCAGGATAAATGCCTTTTTGAGATAAAACTAGACTAAACAGTTTTAAGCTTCCCTTTACTTCATGGTGCCTGCAGTTCTGAACATTTTAATTGAAGTTTTTCTTTTGTTCCACATAAAAGAAAAGCTTTGTCCATCTGTCTGAAGTGAAATGTTATTATGTTTAAAAGAACCCATATTATCAATTGAACTATAATTAATTATTTTAAAAGCATTTGGTCCTATCCTGGGTTGGTGTAAAATCAATATTAAGTTAATAAGAACAATACATGAGAAAATAATCTAATAATTTACTTCTTCCACTACACAATTTATGCAAGGGCCCACATTTAATGTTTTCCTCAGATAAACAACACCATTTTGTTTATCATACAAGTGATTTTATCTGTCCTTTTTGATCTGTGAGATGTAAAGCTCCAGGAACTAATTAAAAGCACTGGCCTTGGACATGATGTTTCTGCTTTACTTTCCCTGCCTTCAAAATATGAATATAATCAAGTTTTTAAAAATTTATTCATAGTTATTCCAGACTACAATCCATAAATATAAATACCATATATTGATAAAATATATCCATTTAAATTTCTTAAAGTTTTAGCATCTCTAAACTTTACTACATGTCAAAGAATTCAGTACACAGACAATACCATTAGGAATTAAAGCTGAGCATCTAAAGTTTGGCTTTATTAATAAAAACATTCTAGCACCAAACAGCAGGCTATGTTTTCTCTTCAGTTATCAGATATCCAAGGAAAATGATGAATACTGAAGAAAGCAGGATGATGTTGTCACAGTTTTCAATAAAAGACAAATACTTTAGGGAATATGTTTCTATTTCCTTTCTGATAATGGCTGAGTCCTCGCACAACCATACAGAATATAATGAGCTATTTATGGGCATGTGAAGTTACAGCTGCAGTCATTGAGGACATTTCCTTAAATGTGAGCTCTCTAATATTGTGCATAACAGAACATAATCTAAAAAATCTTAGGCAAAGTGAGTTTTTCTTTGCAGTTGGTCAATACATTTTTTTCTGTTGGATAGTACTGACTATGGGCAGCTTGAGAAATACGGAAGTGGCAAATGCTTACTGCATGTAAGAAGAGCAAAACCATGAGTAAGGAAAACAAATGATACAAGTTTCAATAATTCAAGAAATAATCACTAGATAACTGGTGAGTTTAAAGTTTTAAAGTGGTTTACACTAATGCATAGCATTTATTTTGCAGAAAATGAATGTCTGGAAAATATTTTATATATATATATATATATATATATATGAGAACCTCGAATGACATTACTTCTCAGCTGATGACAGTAAAGGATGCTTAAACCATTTATCAGCCAGGAAGGACATTTCAAATAACTTTTATACAAATCTCAGGGAAAATATATCTATTTGAGAAAATAAAAGTGAAGTACAAAAGTATAGAAAGCTGCACCATCTCTTAGTAAAAAATAGTCCTCATTTAAAAAAAAATCAAAAATGCTTAAATAAAAACAAAACAAACTTAAGAATTATAGGTATTCAAAATAACATTAATAGGGAAAACAAGAGTGTTTCTAACACCTCATGACAATTACAATTTGCTGTGCTCTTCACAGATAGATGTGCATTTCATTGTCTCTCGACTTGCACAAAATGCTTTCCCTGAGCTTTGTCTGGACTCAGCCTGCTTGACTTTGAGGGACCAAAATTTCAGCTGATGCCTACTTTTGCAGTCAGTGAGAACTGGCAGCCGTCAGATCCCCAGTTCCAAAGTCTGTTTTGAAAGAAGAAACCCAGAAAGATAAACCATTGTGCATCATGGAAACCTATCTGTGACAGAGAGCCTAAACTCAGGATTTCTCTCTCATTTGGAAATGGGAGCTTCTGGAGGTAGTTTCAGGAGCTTCTGAAAGTAAATTGTTTTACTTCTTACTTTAGTCTATTTAGCAACTGTATAGTGTTATCTCAGCAAGAAGAGGAATGGCAGAAATGGAGAAATTAAAGAGAACTGAAAAAATTAGTGTGGTGTTCTATGTGTCTGTGTATTTAAGGGTAATAAAAGCTCCTGTCTAGCTGAATGGTTCAAAACAGCTGCAGATCAAAGGACAGTTCTACTTTGTGTGTGGCATCCCAGAGCCAGGGAGGAGCCAAAGTGCTGCACAGCAGCCAGAGAAATTGTCCCTTCCCTATCAGAAACCTCTCTCTATTGCAATGCTTCTTCCTTGCCACAGCTTCTCTCTGATCTTTCTGTCACAACAACTAAGGAACACTTTGATCCTCTTCTAAAATCCCATACTTTGATGCTGTACTAATCTCACAGCTCCAAAATGCATGTTTTCCCAACATGTGGCCCGACAAAGTGCTGTGCCTCTGTAAGAGTCACTTGATCCAAGTTATCACATCTTTTGGAAATTAAAACCAGAACCGTTTTAAAATGTAGCAGAACAAATAAAATGCCAAGGACTAGTTTTATTTTTATGTAAATTATGGACAAGGCAAGAATGCAACCTGTTTAAAGGTATGATTGTCTGTGGGATGTGCTAGTAGAAAACCAGTGCAGCTGATCAGAGGATTAGCTTTTACATGAGCTGTTGATACTAAGAGAAAGCCAGTTCTAATTCAGCATATTTCTCCATCACTTAAAGTACCTGTGTTCCTCAAACTGGCTGCTCATAAGCCTACTTCAGTTTCATTATTTTTACTGAAATTCAAGGAAGCTTGTATTAAGTTTTTAAAATACTTGTATTCATAGAGCTGTCTGATTATTCCTTCCTGAAACGAAATATACTAGTTTATCACTTCATCATGAACCAGAACAAAAATTTATAAAGAATGGAATATCTAGAAATAATTTGTTCCGAAACAAAAAATTTTCTTCCTTTCTGACAGCTGAGCTGGAAAATGTTTGCTGAAAATCAGTGAATTAAGGGTCAAAAGTAATTTATACTCTCTTGACTAAAATTTTTAAATGCTTTTCCACTATAATTTTTTCTTTGAATACATTCTTTTAAGTAGCAAGAAATACTTGCTTCAAGTATTTCTTCCTTGCAAGAAATAATCTCTAACATAAGCTTTTAAATTAGTATACCCTTTCAAGGTCTTCATATCTTGCTCTTATCCGGTATGGAGCAGATGAGCTTGATTTCTTGCACTATAAAGTAACTTCAAATGAATTAATTACTGAAAATTCAGGCAGACAAGATGAGAGACAGAATATTAATCTGAGAAAGGGCAAAATGTTAGATACTTTGATAGAGAGACAGAAGAGCCAAAGATGGACACGGAAATTTGGTGGCTGAGAGGCTGAGGGAGACTCAGTCTGTCTCCTCTCTGAAAATAGGTGTCCTGGTCAGGTTAGCAGTGACTTTTGCAGTAGCTTGGAGAATCTTGGTGAGGATACTGAATTGGGGAGTTCCAGTCCTAAACAATAACAATATGACTGGGAGGATGATGAACAGTGTTAATCTTGGATGGTATCTGCATGTTTTTGATTCATAAACAAATGCCTTTAAAAATTGTATTATTTACTTGTTGAAATGTCTGTATTCCATATAAAATAGATAATCAGAATAGCACCAGTTTGGGAAATATTGCTATGATACTTAAAATTTCAAAACTAATATTAGGGGAAGAAACCCCCAGTATTAATTTCAACATCCATGCCAATACTGGAAAAAAGTAGGCGATGATAATAGAGCTGGGATATTGAGTTATAGATTTATTTTCACTTGTCACATTCTACAGTAATACTAGTGACCTTTCTCTGTAAGTCTGTGATTAAAATTTCTAGAAAGCAATCCAGGCAAGGCTCATGAAAGACAGTCTCCTCATTCCTGTTTTCAGCTGCTCCCCGAAAGGATAAAGTATATATGACCACATTTGCCACCTACTAAGCTTAAATTTGACTGTCTTAGTGATATTTCAGTGTGATATACCACACATTTCTGCTTTGCCTGGTCCCTAGAGGGTTCCTACAATTTTCTGCCGACTGGAGTCCACAGATCTGTAATGCAGTCATAGTTTGCTGTTTTCCATTCCCACCTCACCACCTCCCAAATAAAAAAGCATAGCATCATCATTATTGCAAGAGACCTTTAAGATTATCAAGCCCAACCATCAACCCACTGCCACTGTAACCCCTAAACCACTAAATCACATCACCCAGTGCCAAATCCAGATTCCCTTTGAACACCTCCAGGGATGGTAACTCCAACTCCTCCCATGGGCAACCTATTCCAATGCCTGGACACCCTAAAAGAATTTTTTCTTTTTTTTTTTTTTTTCCTGATATCTAATCTGAACCTATTCTGTCTGAGCTCTGCTTGCTTCCCAGAATGCATACTTCCCTTATACTTGTTGAATTCCTTATTGAGAATAAATCCCCAAGTAAGGAATCTGGAGAAATCAAGTTCCTGTGGGTTTTTGCCTCATGACCAAGTCCTATGGTGTTTCATGTGATATACACTGCAACTGTAAATTCCTTATGTACAAAATTCTTTGTTAGCTTTTCTCCTTTGATAAACAAACCAGAAAAGATACCTCTGTGTGTTTCAAAAATCTGTAGAAATTGGGATCTTTTGAAAACTAACTCTTTTCTCTCAAACTAGACTGAAGCATATCAGTGATTTCAGAACAGAAAGGTGTGGAAAGACTGATTTACATCTGAGTAGAGTGATGGAATGTTTTATATCCTGGCTTAATTTTTATTTTCATGTATGTGCAATAGTCCTGCTGATTTCAAAACCTGGAAAATAGCCATGGGATTTAGCTTCCTTATCTACAAATGTAAGTTTACTGCAGAGGATGAAAAATGGCATTTCAATGCAAATACTCAGCAAAACATGGGGAAGTAACTTTAATTTAATAAGCAAATTATTTTCCTATTAATTAAATGTGTATTGATTGTTGCAAGAGCAATTATTGCGTTTAGCAAGTATGAGAGAGATTAATCTAGTTGCAATCTAATTAATTTAGAATTGCATGGGCAAAACAAATACATAATTGGAAGGAACTGCATTTCTAGGGAGCTAAGGGTTTATTAATGAAGAATGTCCTGATTGCATGAGTACTTATTATAGAATTCAGGGAATAACAGTTTTAAAAATTGCTAGTTTACCATCTCTCCAGAAAAGAATATACAGAAGACACAAGAGAGTTACCAGCCTTGCTCACAGCCTAAGTCTGTATTGGAATTATTTATGTAAAATTGATAAAACTCAGTTTCCTTACCACCAAAGGACAGAAATCCCTCTATATAAAAAGAACAAAACTTCTACATTTTCAGTGGACATGGACAAAGGAGAAAAGAATTAACGAGATGCCATCAAAAAATGGTGTTCCCTCTTGCAATGTAGAGGCCGTGTGGCAAAGAAAAGCACAGGACAGCTGGGATCCAGCCTGCCGGAGGACCTGTGGCTGTGAGAAGCCTGAATAAAACAACCCACAGAGTGAATTTGTGGAACGAGGATGAATGGCCCCTTTTCCCTCTACGCACACAGAGACCGCTCATGAAAAGCCTTACACTGTACTTCCTAAATGTTATTAAATCAAAATGTTTTCCCTGACAGGGCTGAATGATTTTTATACAGGGATTTTGGAGGAGATGGACCATAAATTTTAGCAATGCTGGGCAGTATTTTATAGCTCTATAGGCCAAATGAGGTTTGTGGGTCATTCTGAAGCCGTTGCTAGCTAAACAAGCCAGCAATGTGTTTACCTCTGTTGCCATTAAAGGAAAAGGGGCTGATGAGATGTGTCTCACAAGATGCTTAGCAAAATTTTATGAAGCATTATATTTAGAACAAAAGAAAAGCAATCAGTCAAGGAGAAAGGATAAATTAATCTCCTGCTGCAAGATCACACAGAAGGGTCTTCAAATGTCATTTAGTTCAGAAGAGCTGTAGTTAAGCATTTAAACTTTTTCAAGTGTACTCAGAAGAGAACTAGTATTATAAAATGCAAATTTCAATTTCTTGGTAGAATTAAGCTAGTTTTCTGCTATCAGATGCAGAAATATAGTGTAAATAAGAAAAAGAAAATTATTTGTAGAAAATTTAAGCATATTAATAAAAAACCCCACTTTTTCTCAGATACATAGTATGGAGAAACAATGTCTTTGTGAAAGATTAAATACAATAGATAATATTTGGAAAATAATTAGCTGTGTCTGAATCCTGAGAACATTTTCTTCAAGATTTTGTTTTCATTAGTGTTTTAAAGTCAATATCAGTTCATAAATCTTTCCAAAATATTTCACAGAAATTCATTAGCCGTATTATTAGCTGTTGCCAGAGACTGAAATTGTTCATGCCTCAAGCATTGATATAGAGTTTTGCTCATTTTATCAAAAACTGTATAAAGAAGTTACAACCACAGAAGCCTCCTTGAAGAACTTTTGACTGTAAGTCAAAATGCCGAAGTTAGCTAAAGAGAAACCCATTCTTCAGTCACCTTGGGCTGGGGGAGAAACAAAGCTAAGGCAAAGGAATGCATCCACAAGAGAGACAAAAACAACAGAGACCCTTTCCTGTCAGGTTTGGGGTGGGGGAGACCACAGCCCACAGAGGCCAGGTTTGCACAGACGACCCCCCTCATCCGAGGGTGGGGGGAGGAGATTTCGGGATCATGGCGTAACCTCTGGTCAGAGGCAGTGAACCCCTGTCCTCCCTTACACAAACCAGCCCAGCTGTGAAACCCCACAGGACACATCCACTGAGAGGCAGCTGAGGGGGTGCCATAACCCATCAAAGACCCCCAAAGTGCTTCCCTGAGGCCTTGCAGCACAGCACTGCAGCGATGCAACAAAAAGAGTAAAGGAGTCTGTTCTAAGAGACAATGGAAAACTCTCCCCCAGCCCAGGGAGGTGCCTGGGTTTTCCTGCCTGGCCTGAGAGTGTGTTAACCCATAGGACTCTGTACTTTGCAGGGGGACCTTCACCACCGAGAACACCAGCTGGAGAGCACCAACAGAGCATCACTGGGATCCATGGATGGTGAAATTTCATTTATTCTCTCTCTCTGTCACTCTCCTTCTGTCCCCCCCCAACCTCTTTCTCCTACTTCTTTCTCTTCCTTTTACTCTCCTTTTTCTCTCTCACCCTTTCATACCAACTAGCAAATAAAACCCATATTATTGTCACTGGCATGTGGTGCAAACACTCGTTTGCACCTTAATTTGGGCAGAGGCATTTCTAATAACCTCTAAAACTGGACCTTGACAGCTGTCTCTCGGAATACACTAAAATGACTTGTCCAGGATTGGAGTGGATCAATAGTGTCATTGGTGAGAAAATCCCCTGAACTTGTTTTAGTCCTTTGCTTTTGTTACTAAGCTGTTTCCCATCAATTTCTACGGATAAGACAATTCAAAGCCAGTCAAATAACTGTGCATGTCATCTCTGCTTCTTCTTTTTACTCTCTTCCAACACATTTATTTTGCTAAATAGAATGAAACTCCATCTGTCTCCATTTGTTTGAGTTCTCTCTACTTCGTGCTCTTCCTGATTAAATATTCCAGGTCATAGGCTTGCTGCAGATTGCTGGTTTCTTTCCTCTGACTTTCTCCCCATTCACAGCTCCAGTGCTGTGAGAGCAGGGGGCAATTAGTAGCTTTCTGCAGCAGCTCTTCCATCCGCTGAAGACACAGACTGTGCATTACTGGCTTTTAGAGTGAGAAACTCAGTAGTGTCCCCTGACCTATCACTCTTGTGTCAGTGAAAGAAGCTGAAACAGCTGTTTCTCAGAGGACAGAAAATGTATCAAGAAAACACTTTGTTGATATAGCCCCTGTAGCTAGACGTGGCAAATAAAGGCTATTTTGGGTTGTCAAATATATAATAACTTGTGTGTAGAGATTTGTAAAAAGCAAAGTTTGTTCTGCAGAGCTTCGGTCTTTTCACTGTGTAGGGCTTAGGAAAAGTTGGTGTCCTTTTAGGGTCAAGGAGATGTGATTTGCAAAGTTTTCACCTAGAACAAACTTTGTGAAGGATCCCTCTGCTCTGACAAACTTGCTGTTCTTCCCTTTGCTTTGAATTTCTTCCCCGTTTCTCCTTCCTGTTTGTTCTTTTTTGTTGTTTATTCGGCTAAAATTTTTAAATTACTCCAAATTTACATGCTTCTCCACGTATGGACCGGGAGCAGTGGTCTTGCTAACAAATGCTGTACGTGTGGGTTCTTGCGTTTGTGTACTTCAGAAGTCAAATCAAGAGGAGGAGCAGAAGGCACTGCCTTTCAGATTTTCATTTTTATTTTCATTTCTTATTTTCATTTTTCTACTCATCACTGGGATATTCCTAGTATAAGTTAGACCTCAGAACCATTTTCTTCCTTTCATGTTTAATGCGTTTCCTTCCAGATATCTCTGGTCAAGGTAATACCTGCACCAGGAAAATGGGTGAGGAAACCAGAAGCAAACCACTCAACATTCAAACCGTGTGTATTTGTAGGAAAATGGATGGGTAAGAGGGAATAGCTAGGCGAAGTACGGAATTCTAAAAATACTGGACAGTATTAACCCTAGCTGATGCACTATTAATGATAAAATGTTGAATATTCATAATATATTTCATTGAAAAACAAAAAAGGGATCATATGGGTGTCCATTTTCAGGGCAAATGTTTCAGTGATGGAAACAATATTTGAAATTTTGGGTTTGTGTGTGAATAACAGGTTTAAAGAAACTCCCTCTCAAACCCGTATGATATGGTAAAGTAATAACAATGCATGTTGAATGTCTGTCCATCTGCAAAAATCCAGATGCAATTTCTGCATCATTTTAAAACAAAGTCTCTTAAACCTGTTAGCATAGAAACAGTTTATTCAGTTTGTGTGTGGTTTTGCAAGCAAAAAGAATTGCAAAATTAGAGACAGTGATAGGTGCATTTTATAGTAGAGAAGGTCAGAAACTGTTCTTGTGAGAACAGAAACTTGTGAGAAGGTCAGAAACTGTTCTTTAGCATGAAAATTGTCATCTTTAACTAATAATGACCAGGACATATATTTCCATTTGTAGTTTCCTGTAGGCAGAGCAGAATGCTGTGAACCAAGGTCATTATATCCTAGAATACAGATTATAGGAATTCAGCCTCATTTATCTGGGAGTTATTATAAAGTAGCTATTGACAAGTGTGAAAACCTTAACCTTAAGAGAAAAAGTGAGATAAACCGTGTGTTGAGGCAGAGACAGTTTAACAGGTAAAGCATGCAGGCAAAATAAAACAAGGAATTAATTCCCCGTTTCCCATGGGCAGGCAGGTGTTCAGCCGTCCCAGAAAAGCAGAGCTCCTTCACATGTAGTGGTGACCTAGAGAGACAAAAGGCCATTGCACCAAAACACCTCTCTCTTCCTCCCTATTCTTCAGTTTTATATGCTGAGCATCAAACCATATGCAATGGGAGATCCCATGGCCAGCTGGAGTTGGCTGTCCCAGCTGTGTCCCAGCTCTCAATTCCTTGTGCCCCTCCAGCCTTCTTCAAGGTGGAGTGAGAGGCAGAAAAGTCCTTGATTCTGTGTAAGTCCTGATCAGCGATAATGAAAACATCTCTGTTTTATCAATACTCTTTGGATCACAAATTCAAAACACAGACGGCAGCCACTATGAAGAAAATTAACTTTGTGCCCGTCAAAACCAGCACAGCAGCATAGATGCTTTTTGATTAAGCCCATCACCTTCCAAGATTTCCTTGAATAAAGCATACGACGATGAGGAAAGCTCTCTAAAGTAACAGAGCCTATCAATCCTGAAGTATTTCTCTGTTTGGGAGAACAGCTGAATACATAGTAATTTGAAGAACACACGGATGGTAGAATAAAGCTGAAAATATGTGTTGTGCTGAGCAGTGCATAGCAGGGCTATTCTAGTTTGATGGGCCCCACGGCCTGGGAGCCATAATAAGTGTATAGCTGCCAAGGAACAGTGAAAAGGCATATGCCTGCTAATGGTTCTGGACCTCCCAATTTAGAAATGGCCAGTGTCTCCTATCATTTTCTCTGACAGTATGAGAAGCATTTGCAGGATTCAATCCTTGTTGCAAAAAATGTACTTTGATGAATTTTATTCGATTTCTCTCTTTTTTTTTTTTTTCCTCCTCTCTTACTACAGTTATTCTAATTCTCTTGTTGAATGTAGTATCATGAGGCTACAAACTGTAATGTGCAGCTGAAGTCTGTTCTGACTCACAGAGTTAAATTCTGGTTTTTGACCACCAGAAGTCAGGGTGCTGCTCTGGCACTTTAAGCTTTTGGGCCTGTAGGGCAGAAACACTGATGAACTGATAAATAAAATGGGAAAATCCTTCGAAGTGTGGAGGGGAGACAGAATATATGTATTTTTAAAAATATTTTTTAAAAAAGAGAAGCTCACAGCATTTCATTTTGATGCAGAAATTCCTGGATGTATTTGTTTGGGGTTGTTTGGTTTGTGGTTTTTAGCAACGTGCTCAGCTGTACAGAATAATTTTGTATTGTATCCTTCTCAGAAAACAGTTTAGATAAGAAACAGAAAACATCAATATTTCATGTGTAGCTGTCACTGAATATTTGTGCAGCTTGTCTAAAGGGTACAAAATAGTAAACTTATGAAAAATATGAAAATACTGAGAAAGGTGCTGTGGTAAGCAAGGCAAAATATGTTACTTGAAATAATAAAAAAAAAAATGCATGAAGCAAAATTGTAACTGAATATAACTGCAGTTCAAATAATAGTATTAGTGTTTTAGAAAATAAATGTGTAAAAAATACCTTGTTAGTGAAATATGTAGGCTATGGAGTGTATCTACGGCTATGGAGTGTATCTACCTGTATAATACTATAACAACATCATATATATGCAGTAAAAGGCATTATCTAGCACTGTATTTAAGGGTTTAATTTTAACTATTAGAGTGGGGGAGTAATTTTTAGATAGTCTTCAAAATGATTTGACAAAAATACAGCAGCTAAGTAACCTTTTGTCCCACATCTTACAAACAAAGTGTGAAAACAAATGAGTTGTAAAAACAAATGAGTTCTGTTGATTTCTATAATTAAGGTCCTCGTTTTTACAAAAGAAAAAAAAAAATGTGTCATTTTTATTTTCTCCATTCTAGATGCTATACTAGAAATTGCCACTGTAACACACATGGTTTTAGGTGAAACTTTGTTTTTTCAGATGAGTTTCCATGCTCTGTGATCTTTAGTCTCTTTAGTTGACTTTAGCAGCCACCAGATGAGGAACCCACATCATGGTGCACCACACCCTGCCGTAGAGCCCACCGCTACTTAAAGCTCCCTTTGAGGCTAGTATGCTTGTGGAAGATGAGTTTTTAATACTCTACACCAAGTCCATCACCAACACCCAGAGCTGATTATTCTTTTTTAAATATTCAGTTATGCTTTTTAGCAGAGTTATCTGCTGACTTCAGATTTGCTTCTAACATGCAACATGAGCAAGGAGAGTGTTTGTGATATCTTCTGCCAGACAAGTAGTTTTGAAAATAGATGCTGACTGGGTGGCCAATGCAGCTAACAGATGGTCTTGTAACATGTTCTTTTGAATCATTAAAAAAGAAAAATAGATTCACTTGAGCTTTTTTCTCTCTGCAGACGAGCTCTATGACAAACAATAGAATCCTGCTGGTTCCTTAGTTCAATTGTAAAAATACATTGTGTGCCTCTAGAAGACAAGGAGAAAGACAAATTTCCTAGGAAAAAGAGCCTGTAGGTGATATGTGCTCTCTTAGTATAACTCAGTGTTCCTGAGAAAGACTGCAGAAAATTACAGCCGGCAGTACACCTATGCTACTGAAATGCTGTGTTATGGCTTTTTCTTGATCTGCTGTTTTAAAAACAGTGATTATTCCTAATCACAGCCTGCACGCAATTAATCATTGTCAGGTGACAGATGGCAAAAGAGTTTGAAAATGGATCTCTTTATATATATGTATTTTTTTTTTTTTTTTGAGGGGGGGTGTGCTTACATTTTCTATACTTTACTGCTTTTCCAACACTCAAAAACAGAACTAATACAAACCCACAATCTTTTTCTTCTTAAAACCTCAATCTCAATTGCTATTCATAGTCTGGGGCATTAAAAGCTAGCTATTGTGTAGCAAACAGGATGGTAATATTTCTGAATCAGCAAAAAAAGGAACATATGAAAATACCTGAAAATGATGTGACCACCAAGCAATAGCTTTCTGCAAGTGTTTGATGTACCATGTTTTGGGAATGTTTTCTTTCCGCTTTGCACAAGTGGCAGCAAGACCTTCAGTGACAAATTAGGTTTTTCATCTGTGTTCTGCTTCATAAAGTCTTTGCCAAATAAGCCTGTCCATTTAAGTGTGCTCAGAGCTGGGGTCATGTGTGCCAAGACTTAATTTCTCTGTTATTTCTCAGTTAATTATTTAACTATGGTTTAAGGAATGCAGAATTTAGGCTTTTACTTTTATATGCTTTTATTTTCAATAGAAGAAATAGGACTTTTCAAAACTTTTTAAGCATGAAGATGGGCATCCAGGCTTTAGTAAACAGGACTTTTAATGAAATTCAAACTGATCCTAAGGAGCTGGGCAACATTCAGTTGATAAAATCATTAATTTGTTTGTGGGTTATTAAAGATGTCATTTGCTAGGGGGAGAGGGCTCTTAAAAGGCACTATTTTAACAAGTCCACCCTATTTCTTTTCAGACTCCATTAGTGATCTTCATCCATGTATCAGCATAAATGAAACGCACGGCGCCATGTCAGCATTGATTGGCAGACTCGGCGTGTGAGGCTATTATGGGCACACAGCGAATTTCCCTTTCAGAAACTGATTGGCACCTCTGCAGACATAAGCAGCTTGATGAGGGCTAATGTGGGATGGGGTGAGGTCCCAGCATCTGTCCCTGATGATACAGGTGCGTATCTGTTGATTTCAAAATGGGAACAGCATTGTCAGCGTGTTGTACGTGTGCTCTGCGTAGCAGATGAGGTACCACGTTCTCGAGGGGAGATGCAGGTCTCTTCCCCAATTAGTCATTCATCTCCTACAGGTTTCTTACTTGGTTCTGGGAACAAATTCTGGTAGTGAAATGCTCAGGAGTGTAAATTTGAGAAAAGAAATTTCAGCTTCACGCGGCAGCAACTTCAGAAGGTATTGGAGATGTGCTTAGAACTTAATAGTCAAAGCAGAGATATAAATATGAATAATTTTCTAGGAAAAGATGCAGATGTTACAAAAACAAAAGCTGCATCTCAGTGCCAATTAGGTGTATTTTGTTTCCTTAAGAAAAGAAAAAATCTGTTGTTTTAATTTAGTCTCTAGCTCTGAAATTAAAATAATCGAAATTTTTGTGTGTTCGAAGATTGCCTTTTTCTGAAAGTACTTTGCATCTGTTAAACAGATGCAAAAATATAAAACCGAAGTAAAATAATAATTTTAATTTTTGAAAATTATTGTTTATGCTCAGTTATTTTTTCTCCCACATTGAGAAAATGAGAAAATATAATTCTGGAGAAATCCTTAGCTTCTCAGCAAATCAAAGAAATTAACTGAGCTTCTTCCACTTCCCCCCTTTCCAGCTTTCTTTATAGTAATAAAAATTGCATTATAGTTGTTACTATAACATATATTTGAATCTGTCATATCCCCAATGTAAAAAAGAAAAAAACCTGGAGTTTGTATTTCAGATTAGAGAAATCCCACTGGCATCGTTATGGAGATATGCTGCAAATACTCAGATTAGGCTTTAACAAGGTCTTTCAAAGATTGGCTGGTTTCTAAACAGTAATTCACCATCCCAGCATTACAGGTCAGTACAGATCTGGGTGTTTTTTTCCTATCAGAACCTATGTCTTTATCCTGTTTTCCATATCTGTCTGGCACAGAAAGTATCAATGTCTTTGACAGAATAACTGCACTCTTCTATTTCATCATGGATTTCAGTAATTGTTTTGAGGGAGCAAAACTGTGCTTGTTAAGAGTCCAGGAAATAAATCCTCCAAAGCTACATCAGATTCAGCTCCCCAGTCTTTGTCTGAAGTTTATAATTCTTCCTTCAAGTTAAAGCTATTGTAGAGTAGGGAGGGACAAAACCCAAAACAAAACCTACATAAGAAGATAATAAAAGCCTTAATTACTAATAAGGGAGAAGATGCTCTTGAAGGAGATATCAGTGAAGAATAAATACTGTGCAATAAGTGAACTAAAAAATAGCATTGTGTAAGTAATTCAAGGAGTAAAGAAAACCACTGCTAGATGGTTGATCAGGGAGATTAATGATTTTTGTATTTTTCCTAAATATGTTGAAAATGATGTTAACATTTATCCAAAACATTTTTTTCTTTTAGTGTTCGTTTGAACTCAGTTCAGTACCTTATATGTTGTACAAAATATATGCCATTAACCTTTATCACTTGCTAGAAAATCAAAACAATTTTTATTCTTTTCACAACCTCTGCCCAATAATTGTACTGCCACAGAAATTTGCGTATTAGAGGCTTGGCCCCATTTCAGATGATTGAACCTGAAGAACTTTGCTCTGAGTGTATAATTTACCTAAGAACTTTCTACCACTGGTTTTATGGAAAAACTGTAAGATCAATACTCAGATGACTCATTTTTCCAGAATTTCAGAATATTTTAACCTTTAAAGAAGCAGGGACTCTAATGCCTTTAAAAAAAATAAAAATTTGCTAATGATTCAGATCTTTTATTCTTTCAGTAAGGTGGTTTAAATTATTTGCAGACATATTGACAAAACGTGAGAAAATTGTGAAGAACATACCCAAGAGGCAACTCGCTACTTGTTGAAAATAACTAACGGGACAAATAAGACATTTCGGAGGATCTTATGCTATTCTAGGTACATCTCAGTTATCTCAATGTCATGTTAGTGCCAAACTAACATCTTATCTTCACTTTTACATGGCTCAGTTTTGACTTGGGCTGTACTACATGTTGGAAAGAAGAAAGGCATCCAGTCTCGCCATAACTGGGTTTGGAAGAGTTGTTTGGGTTTGGTTTTGGGTTTGTTTTTGGTGATCCCCATGAAATCCACCTTGCCTCTTTCAGCTCTACCATCCCACACTATGCACATCATCTTTGTGGAGTAAAGGAGAATTAGGGGTTGGGATAGCTCCTGCCATATTCTCTCTTAATGAAATTTTGTGGTAGAGTAAGAGCAGCAGAGTGCTCTGGGAGATCCTGCAACTGCTTCATAATAATAAAGATAAGATGGCACAAATTGTTTTTAGTTTTGATTATTGTTTCTATTGGCAGCCTGGAAAATTAATATTAGTTCTCTCTATTTTGCGTTCTACCAACGTATTGGAAGTTCTGCCTCTGTCTTTGTGATGCACTGGTGACTTTTGAAAGGGGAATCTATTACAATCCTATTTGCCACCAGATTTTCTGCCAGTTTTGCACAATGAAGTTCAAAGTCATATATGCTGAACTTCTTTGGGTACTCCCATAGCATCTATTTAAATACAGAGGTAAAAATGTCTTGTGAACCTTTGTAAAGGTTGATTCTGATTTCAGAATACATGTTACAATCCATGGAATTTACCTTCCAAGTAATTTCAATTCTCCTCTATGAATGCATAGACTTATTTTCAGAAGTCAAAATATGCTTTTAAAATGCCTTCTTTTACTTCAAACCCACCCCTCAAAAACACCCACTTTCTAACATTTATGCTGAAATTGAACTTATTGAACAAAATAGTGCTAGAGTGCTAGAAAACTGTACTTTTATTTTCTTACAGGAAAAACTCTGTGTTTATCTGCATGGAAAGCAATATTGTAATAGTCTTATGATCATGTTTTTTCATTGCTTAAAAACTGTCCACGTTGTATTCTTTCTCTTTCACCTTAATCCATTAATTTTTAACTTGTTACATTTTTATTAAGAAGAGGAGAGATTGCAGTGAGAGATTACTCACTGCTATGTTGTCCATATCAGTAGAGTGACAAACATCATGCTTGTTTGAATGCTAAATAACTTATCAAACCTGTGCTCCTGGTAAATGACTGAATGTATATTCAGTTTACACCTCACAATTTTTGTATCAACTAAGGCAGAAGTCCCACAGATGACAGCTTCATTCACTACCTAACCCTAATTTATCCCTTGGGCACTGTCCATCCTACACAAAAATGCTTAATTAGGCATTGATACACAAATTACCTAATTAAGTAATTAAAATTTTTATCAAAATGCATACAGGCAGGGGGAGTACAGGGAATTAAAAATGCAAACTCAGTGTCAATTTTTGCCTTTCTTCATTTTTCAATCCTTGACTTTGCAGATTAATGATGTTTTAACAGAATTTTTACAGGTAACCCTCTATGTTTGTTTAAAAGTAAATTGAAAGCAACTCCAGGCTGGCTGTTGGGGAAGGACAGCACAGAGGCTCATGCAGTATAATTCAGAGGGGTAAAGTCAACAGCTGGGACCATTTTCACTCAGCTATCGAGATTTATAAGCAGTATAATTTGAAAATTGTCACCTATCATGAAAATCTGCCACAAAAGGAAGATATGGCAGGTATTTTCCCGAAGGTTTCTGTATATTATTTGCTGATAGGAAATTGCACTCTCTAATAACTGCGGTATATATTCCGTATTTTCTGTGTATTCAGTCATTTCTTCCTTTTGTTCCAACTCTGGGTAGTCTAAGCTCCGTGATTCTTCTCAAGTCCTGAATTCCTGTTCTGCTCCCTAACGTGTAAGACTATTAATTTTATTAGTATTAATTGTAAGGATATTAATTTTAATATGACTTTGCCCTCTAATATTTTAATCAGGCCATGACAATGCATGCCAGGCGTGCAGTCCGACTCTGACTCCGAAAGGCTCTCACAAGGGTAAGACCAGACTCCAAATTAATGGTAGATGCGATGGTGTATGAACATATAGACAACGGCAGGAAGGTAATTCCTGCTTCATTTACAAAAGTATTACAGTAAAGTGGAATTTTATGAGTGTCTATCAGTATGGAATCTGTAAGAAACATTGTTGGAGACAGTGGTCGCATGGCTGAGATTTCAGGGGAGTCTATAATCCAAGAAAAACACACCTACGTGCACTGTTGTGGCACTGTTGGGAGCATCAGTACAGGACGTGTCAGAGAGATTTGGGCATAAGGTGGGAAATTTTTTATCCTTTTCAAAAAAATTCTATACTTCTTCTATTCTTGGTAATACTTGGTGAACCCGCATGCATTAAAAAGAGAAAAGGTTTGTATTTTATGTCCGTCCCTGTGCATTTTATTTTCCCACTTTTTACTTCTGCCTTTGAAGCACATTATCTGACCTGGCTGTCCAGTAAAATTATAGTTTAAATGAAAGCCCTGGTAATTTTTCATGGATCCCTGCAGGCTTTCAGCTAGAACTGAATATGCTCATTGCAAGGTGCAAGTGCTGTGTAGCACAGTGACATTGGGAGCTGGTTTTATTTTAAATCCTGTTTTAAACAAATTGTTACCCTCAGTTTAGAATCTATTGAATCAATGTTTGTAATCAATATCAGAACTTTCCCTGAAAATAGTCTGTAACTTACTCGGGAGTATAATAAATGTCTGCACGAATAGGCAATAGCCTGAAACTCCCAAAGGAAGAGACATGGCTTGACAGGATAACATTAGAAGAAAATTGAATCTAATTGCAATAATTACGATGTCAACAAAATATTTTTAGATTTAGCCTTTCACTGGAGCAGTCCAGAATGTTCAAGGGAGGAAAGACAACATATTTTGTTTAAAATAATTATTGTTTTCCTGACCTATGCCTTGCTTTGTAGATTTTGAAGTATGTAATAGCCCTCGGGGGGGAGAGTGCTATTCTTGAAAAGTGTGAGTCTGAGGCCTGTAGAGATCTTGAAAGGAGTGAAAGACAGATGCCTCTTTGTACATTTGACTGTAATGCCGTTTAAAAGAAAAAATGCAATGTTTAAATGATCCCTGGTTGTCTTTTTGACATGTTCTGATTGTAGTCAGCTCTGCAGGGAGATTTAGCTGTCTCCCCTGTCACATGGAAGAGTGGGAACTATATGGAAGTTAACAGAAGCCATGGATGAAATTTGCTTCTACAATTACACGATAAGTTCTGTAAGAACTTAGAAGAAAATATCGCATTCCATTTTCACTTTGGAAATGTAATTTCCGTTCTCTTCCCGTCATGCCAGGCTGCTCTGACAACCTCCCAGCTGGAGGCTGCTACCAATGAGAGCAGCTGAAAAACATTGACCCCAGAAGTGGTCAAAAGCTTGGGACACTAAGTACATGAAAGTAATATAATTCAAGGATATTTAAAATGTAATTGAGTCCTAGGGGCTAACCTTGGGGTTAAACTTTAGATTTCCAACAGGTGTACGTAAAGAAGTTTTCATAATTGTGAGAATAATTCTGTACCTTGCCCTATCAAAGATCCAGGACACTTGCCTTCTTGCACAGGAGTACAAAAACAGCACCAATTTTTTTATTTCTTCAGGTTTTAGTGGTGATGCCTCACTTCTAATATGTTGTAATAACAAAAGCACCATCTACATTTCCTTTTCTGTATGTTGCATATTAGCTGTGTGTTAATCGCCTGAAGAATTTTCACGTCTGCTGTTCAGTTGTGAACAAAATGGATGAAAGAGGATGTTTGGTGGTTTGAGATGTCTGTTTTAAGCCTAAGGATGGATGAATGGGACACCCATCTCAGAAAAGTCCCTACTCTGCTCACCATTGCTGTCTGGGTCGTTCCAAATGGGAAAGTATCACTAAAACCTCGCTCTGTTCTTGTGTTCTTGCTCCGAGCAGCTCCTGCTGGTTGGGTGTGTACATACCAATTTATATCTTCTTCTCAAGGTCACAGCAGAAACGTACGTAGGACAATATGTTCTTACTGATATAGTTAAAAGAATGGAAATCTAGTTACATAGTTACAAGTGTTTCTATCTTCTTCTTTTAAAGGAATGGGTTTTTTTACAATTTTTTACATCATTGTTTATTAATTACAACATTGAGTTAATATTCCTAACAGTATTGTAGATAGGTATTTTTTTAATCTCAAATACGTTAAAGTCACCAATATAATTTAGGAGTTTGGGTATTTTAGCTGAAGTTTTATACAAAATTTCTTTCCTTCAGAGATTAAATTTTACACTGTGGTCATTTATTAAAATTTTATTAAAATAAAATTTTACACCGTGGCCATTGTCTGCAAGAGCAGAAAGAAAACACTTTTATAGTGAGGAAAACAATGAATTATAACAGCTAAGAACGGTATAGAAGAAAGATCATTAGTAAACTCACAAAGAAATTTCGGCTTCTCACCATTCAGAAGAATTGCATCAGTCACCATGCGCATCCCCATTACCTAATAATTAATGACTTATTAACTTCATCTAGCATCTTCAACATTTCACTCAACATTTTGTGGTTTTTTACAGAAGAAATTTTTGACACAAGAAAAAATCACTTTCAAAGTGACTTCCTTTAGCCAAGATTGTCAGCTGATAATTTTTTTAATGCAAAGAGGTTGTGCTGACTGTAAGGTGGGATTTTTCTGCCTTAATTATAAGGCAGGTTAAATAGTGTCTGTTTTAGAATGGGCACAGTCTTTAGCTTGTTGGAAAGCAGAGAGGTTCCAATTTTGTCTGTAAATGAAAGGAACTTGTATTTGCCAATTAAATCAAGCAGCTGTTTCACAGACAATATTGCTAATAGCTACCAACTAAACTCCAAGCTGTTGCTCTGGATTGTTTAATGAACTGCTTTTAATACATAGTAAATGTTAACCTCTGCGTCTCAATCTACCGAGCAAGAAGGGAGGGATATTTAAAGACATCTTTCTTCAAAATTCTATAGCATTGTAGGAACTTTCTGTGCTAATGAAGCACAGGAATTTGAAACACTTTTTTCTTACACTATTTATTAGAATCCTGGAGAGAATAGTACTACTTAAATGGTTTTTGACAGTGCATGACAAAATTGGCATGTTCTGATGCTATACAGCGAGTGTAATCTTTTCTCCTAAGGAGATATTTTAGGCATGCCATGCAAATTTGCTGTTTGTATTCTTCACTGTAAACTGTACAGTACTGATGATAAAATCAAAATGCATCTCACATTGGGCACACCAATGTATGCAGCAGTCTCGTGTGAAAAATGAATAAAGGAATTGAAAACAGTGCATGGATTTCAGCAAGAAACATTCAAAACTCAGGAATTCTGTCTTGAATATATATCTATTTTTGCATGCAAGGCATAGTCTCTGGTATTTGTTTTCATCAGAAGGCCTTCGCTGCATCTCTCAGATCTTCTCTGAACATAAGCATGAGTAAACAAGGCATCAAAGCTATCTAACACTAAAAATAACAGGTTCAGAGAGGAATTGTGAGCTGTAAAACTGGAACACTGGGAGAGCACGCTTAGTCCATTCCTTGTAAATGATGACATGTTAAAAAAGTCTAAATGTCTTGATTGACCTTACCTGCTTTCTACAAACACCGTCATATCAATCTAAGCTGCAATTAGTCATTTTGCTTGCTATATTCTTGTGGCAAAGTTTTGCTTTAACCATACAGAATCTAGAAGTAAATGACATTTTTTTTTTTCTTTCTCAATTTAAAATCTCGAATAATTAAAAAACAGTGAGAAAAATTAAGAGCTTTCTTTTTTTTTTTTTTCATGTTATCTACATCTTGGACATCCATTAAAAGCAGCAGAAGATGAAAAATATAAATATTTCTCAGAACCTGTCTCATTTTCTGTCCGCATTTTCAGCTTACATCTGTCACTAAAAGGAGAGAAAACAAAACAAAAAAAGAAAAAGAGAAAAGAAAGGAAGAATAAGGAAAATTTTCAAAGACCGGTTTTAATCAGCAATCTCTGTGTTTTTCTGTTACTATTTTATAAGTAAAACAGACCAGAGAAATTACATTTATAAGCTGGAGGTGGTCGTGGGGAAACAGTCACAAGCCAAACACACAAAAACCAGAGATGCAAACTTCTGACTTTACAGATGGCTGTTTTTCTTAATTATATGGATAACGGTTTAGTAATACCTAATTGGTCATGCTTGACAGGCAATAGCAGTTTTTCCAAGACAAACAAATGTTCACATTTTTCATACTTAATCAGGGAGTTTATGTGCAAAAATGACCAAATGTATCATTGATTCGAAGCCTTCTATGTTATTTTGTAATAAACCACCATCTGTACTTTGATTTTACAGAATCTGTGTGTGATGACCACAGAATTTAATTATACTGCAGATGGGTTTGGGGAAAAAACTAGATTTAATATATATACATTTTTTTTTTTTAATTTAAATAAACTGCAAAAACTCACTTCATTAATTTAGAAATGTATCCAAAGCAAGTTTATTTTGCTTTTATCTGACAGGTAGTGTCCTGAACACGCAATAACTGCCCTAATCTCTCTTCCCTGTGTCTTGCAAACTCAAAGACATTTCTTGATAAGTGCATTCAGCTTGTGAAAACGTGTATTTCTTTCTGTGCTGCATATTTGCACATTGGTTGCTTATTTTCCGAGTTAACTTTTAGTCAATAAGTTTGTTCATTATGGTTAAGATATTAGCTTATTCATATTCTGAGAGCTTGCATTTTATTTTATAGTTGCTTGTGACAACTTTTCAGATTTTGTCCTAGTGAGTGAGTATGCCTGACATAACTGTATTTTGGTGTGAAGCTCCAAAGTACATGAGTAGAATTTCTGGATTTTGTGTGTGACTAATACAAGTAAGGTATTTAAAAAAAAACCCAAAACGAAAAGATTTAATAATTAATTCAATAATTTTAAAAAATGCAAGTAAAGGAATAATTTTACTATTCTTACATAATTTAAAGCATTTTGGCAACATGTTACCAGATGGGTCTGTGCCAGGAGGGAGGGCTGCAGCAGGGGGTTTGTGACACAGTGGTGTTCTGTCTCCCCAAAAGTCGGCTGTGGTCCTTCTCCCTTCCTCCTCAGAAGGGTTCCAGCCACATCTCCAAGCCAGACTGGGCATGCACCATGTAATAGTCTGATTCCACCCGTGTGCAAGTTAAGAGCATCTAGGCAGGAAGGTTGTGAGAGACGATACTTTGCACTATTCAATATCAGACCTTTGCCCTATACTCCACTGACTTCTCCATTTGGAAAAGGTCTTGGCTATCTCAAAGAAAAAAATATCTGAAAGATGACCACTTCTCTTGTCCTGCCTTCTGATTATGCCCACTTCAATTCCATGAAAAATGGAATAATATCAGTGAAACTGGGAGGACATGTAGCTCTCAGCTATTCTGAAAAAAACCGTGAAGTGACCTGAATGCCACTTACACTCTCTCCCTACCCATTTTTTCGAGCTGTGATGGGTTGACCCTGGCTGGAGTCCAGGCAGCCACCAATGCCAATCTCTCACTCCCTCTGCAGCTAGCTAGAGGAGAGAAAAAATAACAAAAGGTTCAGACAAGGACCAAGAGAGATCACAAACTGGTTACTGTCATGGGCAAAACAGACTCAGTTTGGGGAAATTAACCAAATTCATTACCAATCAAAATTCAAGCACTATAATGAGAAGAAAAATAAATATTAAAAAAACTTTCTTCCAACGTTTTCCTTCTTCCTGGCTCTACCTCTTCTTTCCATCATGGGGTCCCTCCCACAGGGGAGTGTTCTCTGTGAGCTTCTCCAGCATGGGTCCATCCCACAGGCTACAGATTTTTACAAACTACTCCAACTTTCCTCCTTTTCCACGGGGTGCAGTCCTTCAGGCATGGCCTGCTCCAGCATGGGTTCCCCCCAGGGTCACAAATCCTTCTAGGAAAGGTTCTCTAATGTGGGCTTCTCTCTCCAGGGCTCTGCAGGTCACTGCCAGAAAATTTTTCCAACATGGGCTTCCCGTGGATCCATAGCCTCCTCTGAAGCATCCAGCTGCTCCAGTGTGGGTCTCCTCCACAGACTGAGGGTGGATTTCTGCATCCCCTGTGGATCCCCATGGACTGCAGGGGCACAGCTGCTTCACCATGGGCTGCACCAGGGACTCCAGGGGAATCCCAACTCTGGCACCTGGAGCACATCCTCCTCTTCCTTCTCCACTGACCTTGATGTCGGCAGACTCATTTTTCTCACATGTTCTCACTCCTCTCTTCTCTGGTCTCAATTACAGCTGCACAATAACTTTTTTTTCCCTCTCTTTCTTAAATATATTATGACAGAAGCATTACCATTCCTTCTGACTGGCCCAGCCTTGACCAGCAGAGGTCTGTCTTGGAGATGCCTGGGATTGGCTCTGCCAGATATGGACGAAGCTCCAGCAGGTTCTCACACAAGTCACCCCATTAGCCCCACTGCTACCAAAGCCTGGCTGTGCAAACCCGATACATTACCCTTTTTTCCTGACTCCTCTGCCCTCTAAGAGTCGCCCTAAGTTGTGCTCTTTAGGTTGCTTTGAACATGCTGCACTCCAGAGCAATTTTACCATCTACACTTCCTGCTTTCAGGAAGAGTAGATCATTAACTGCAATAGATGTTAACAAGATTCCGTGTGATTAAAATTTGTGATGAGAGGAGACTCCCAAATGGGCATAGTCTTGGCCTGAATGGTCTTGATAATGTAATTTTTCTCCCCTGTAATGAAATAATTTAAGCTTATTCAGATAGTGTGAAAAGGCAAAATCACAGTGGAAAAGTATTTAACTATATTATAAGATTTGGGGCAACTTCCAGTCCAGCTGAGTTTAGACAAGCAGTACAGGCCACTTAAGAGCATCTGCTTGTGCATCTCATCTCTTACAGATTTGCTATTTTAGTAATTGTGGATATGAAGAAAAGTTGAACACTGTCATTGGAAGTATTCACAAAATACTTGAGATGATAGAAGGAGATTTTTCATTCTGTACTGGCTGTAAATATATATATATTTTTAATATATATCTTTTCCCCCTTTTTCCTTTCATTGGTTACTAGTTTGCTGTTAGAATAGGGTTAGGTTAGATGGCTGTTCAGTATAATATTTCAACACTTTTTCTTCCAATCTCAGCATGGATCAGGAAGTGTAAGTGCAAAATGTGTGCAAAATAGAAATTGGCTGACAGAAATGTAAGTCTTTTGATTTGCTTGCTTTCTTGAATGCTTTTAGGGTTCAGTTTGGATTTGTTCCAAGTTTTGGGCTAGGATTTGTGTTTATTTTTATTGCATGAAAATTTTATTGCAATTTTCTTGTTGATCTGTGAATAAAAATAAAATGTGGAATGGGATATTATAAGAAAATATGTAACAATTTAAACGCAGAATACATAAAAGTAAACATATACCAAAAATTTAAAGCAAGTACTTTATTCCTTTTACTGGGCAAAAACTTTTTAAAAATTAAATATATATATGGATTGAACATTCATAATTTGAAATTCAGTATTTCCCAAATAAAAAACAAAGTAATAAATAAATATTAGCATAACAGGGAAATGAAAGTAAAACAGAAAGGAAAAAGTCTGATACAGGTTATATGCCATATGCCTATCGTAGTTCATATGTTGTCTGAAACTCATTAAGATAATTCATCTTTTCTTCACACTTAAGTGAGATTTCAAATTTACATCTGTCATTTTCAAGTGTTCATTTTATTCCATTAGTAACGCGAAAGAGGTCGAAACAATTTAATCTTATCATTTTAAGTCCTTGTGCATAGGCACACTCTTCCCAAGTGGATTAAAACCATTGAACATCATTTAGATTGTTATCAAAACTTGAAACACAGAGGAAAATGCCAGAGGAGAAAGCAAAAGCGCTGTTGTGCTAACACACACTAGAAGAGCTTGAACAGGATCAACCTGATAAAGATTGAACAGATAACTTGAAGAATTGGATAGCATGGGATTTAATAAGTGAAGCAAATGAGTGTGATTAGTATCTGTCATGGTTTGGAGAGGTGAATTCTGTTTAACACATTTGTTAGTACTTTTTTGATGATCTCATTTTTACACAAATGTCAATGGTAACTTCTGCAAGCCATTTGAGATTTCTGGTATGCCTCCATGAGATTTTGATCAAAAAGTTACCACATAAAATAATTATAAACCTACCTTAAGTGCATTGTGCATAGGGTTTTTAACTGGAAATATTCCTTCACGAAGGTGTTTCCAGTAAAATCCTTCAACAGTCTATTCCTAGCCCCACCTTCCACACTGAAAAAAAGAAAAAGAAAAAAAAAATTAAAAAAAATTTTTAAAAAAAGAATTTACAGTTAATATTTATTTACCACACTGAAATTGATGGGACAATGAATAAAAAAAGGTATGTACCAGCTGAACTATATTCTTTGGTAATACAGATACATTCAAACGATATGATCAAAGTCCAAGTATCATTAAAAAATTATAAGCTGTCATTTTTCTGTGTAGGGACAACTATAAAAATAAATGAGTTAAGATATGTATTTATGCGTATGTGAGTAATCATCTTATATATATATTTAATGAAATAAGATGTAGCTAGCTCTGACAACTTTTAGGATTACAAACAAGGGCTTTTCAGGTGGAAAACAACAGATAAAAATATTTTACTGTACGTGACAGGTAAGAAAATTACTAAAGGGTTCATGAAGGTCCAACATCCACAGTCTTGAAATGAGATTGCAAAATTAAAAAGAAAATTATAGGAAAAACCTTTAAAGCCTGGAGAGAAAAAAAAAACAAAAACGAAAAACAAAAAACCAAACCCTTTGTTATTAGATCTGTTTATTATTGCAAAGGGTTATGTTTAGCCTTGATCAGCAAATACAAATATTGACATCCTTCTGGGTGGAAACTTCTTGAAGAAGTTTCTGACAGTCAAGGGTTGGGGGGCACAGTAATGAAAGACTTAACTGGGTCTATGGATGATCCGCTTTCGTGAGATGACTTTAGCTAAATTAAAACTAGAAATCAGCAATTATTTATACACAGTGAAAAAGACTAGACTGGAATAAACCAGAAATTTGTTGGAATATTTTGAACCCTTCAAGACCAATGTTATTTCTAAAATATAGTCTCAAGGTCAACTAGAATGTGTCAGCTATATAGAAAATGTGTGAGGCACCTGAGTGATGTTAAGATTTTCAGGTCCTGATTGATATTTATTCTGAAATGGTAAAATAAAAACACCACCAAACATCATCACACAATTTTGTGAAAACATTACATTAGAAGAAAACACAGAAAGCACCTTCTCTTTACTCAGAAGGTGAACGAGATATAACAGTCTTCTGTTTTTCTCATGAACATTGAAAGCAGTGAAAGAAGTACCTTAGAAGCACAAAGTTAACGTATGATGCAGTTCGGAATCAAAATTGTACTGAACAAGAAAAAAACCCCAAATCCATAAGTCTGGAAAGGAAGTAAGAATGAGACACTCTAGGTTAGTAGTAAATTGTATTTTGCAATAAGCAAGTGTTTATGAACTTGAAATGCTTTTTTGTTTCCTTGAAGGGGACTCTTAATTTCCAGCTTGTTGTTTGATAAAGCTATTTATACAAAAGGTCTTTGGTACTTAGGTATCCTGGTATTTTGATTTGACAGAAATAAATAAGAACTGAAGTTTTTTAAATGGAAAATTTCTTGAGACAAGTAATATAAAAAAATGCATTAATGGACTCTTACATTCATGTGAAAATGTATTCACGGACTCTTACATTCTTGCCACCGATGCTTGTCCCTGGCAATCTTAGAGAATAAAGGATGAGATCCAGTTTGGAGCCTCTCAGAGGTGCAGTATAAAGTGCCACAGCATAGAAAAGTGGTGCAAGACAAGGCTGCCAATTATAGAGCAGCAAAGCAGAGCCCACATACCTGTCTCTGAGACACTCGTGAAGTGATTTGAACTGACAAGAAATCATCAAGCAGGGCTAAGTCTCCCTGATTTCATCAGTAGCATTCAACTAATCCAACACAATCGACTTCCTTACCAAAAAAAAAAAAAAAAAAATTATATATATATATAAAAAAACCCCAGAAAATATATTGTACATGCATTAGATGTACCCTGATCCTTTGCAGAGGATCCCAAAACTGGACTTCTTTCAGTGGGTCCTCCCTCATGCTCTCACACTAGAGGATATAAAATTGAGTATTGATTGCATGGTTACACCATGGATCTCACACACAGTAGCTGCTGCTTCTCATATTTGTCTATGAGAAGAGCTAATGATATGAAAAAAGCTTGCAGGTTACCTCTGTTTTTAAGGTTTCCATATTGCGTTTCTGATTTTCCCTGCTCTGACATAAACTATTCTAGATTAATAGAATAATTTTCTATATTTTTTTTCCCTACATCTTTTCCATTTTCGTAAGGTCTCTATTCCTCTGTGCACAAAACTGAAGTCTTAGGCTTCATAAAAAATCAAAACAGCAAGGCCAATGAATTCTGGGTTTCTCCCACCCCTATAATAGGATGTTCAAGATTCCAGAAATTTCAGAATCAAGGAAAATATATCATGAAAGGTGTTTTCCCTTGTAAACCACAGAAATATGTGCTATCATGGGTCTGAAGTTTTAGCTGTTATGAACCTCTAGATTTTTACAAGACGACAGATAGATACCAATATTTTATTATTTTCAGAAAACCTGAATATAACTTTATTGTGCAGGACTCCCATTACTATGCTCAAGTCTTTTTGTAAAAACCTAGCAGGTTTTACTATAAAAACTGCTCACAGATGACTTTAACACAGTTTTTTATCCTGTTCTATTTTTTTAAGCCTATATTCTAAAGAGAACTTGTCTTGTACCAAAAGTTTTCCTTCTGTAAACTTTCAAATCTTGTTAAAAATTAAGTTCTGAATTCTCCTAATCAGAGAGTATGTGCTGTCCTATATATCTTTTACTTAATATAAAGAAAAATGAATGAACCAGGCATAGTCTGAACTCGGCATAGTTCTGATGGTATTTTCATACATCATTTTGTACTTTCATATATCACTTTGTACTTTCCATTATTATTTGTAGCTTCAGACATATTTTGTGTATTTTGGCAGGTAAGGGTTCAGAGTCATTCCGAAATTCTGCTTTTCTGTTCTGCGTAGCATGGAATTTATGTAGTGAATAGTTCCCTCTTACTAATTACAGTCATTTATTTTCCACATTTCTGTCTTGTAAAGCCTGGTTCAAATTTATTTGTAAGAGAGAAACCGAATGTTGGAAATATATTTTGATGTAGTGTATCTGCATAAGATGGGAACAGAATGTGTGCCTGGATTTTAAATCTCTGAAAGCCTACTTAATAATATCATTTGGACAAGGTTTGTTTCTTACTAATGGCTTTTGCCACACAGGTCTTTGGCTTGGTTGTGAAGGTGCTGCTGCAATACAAATATGTGATAATAAGATACTCATCCTGATTAACTTAACCTCTTTCTTTAGCAACAAGGCCAAGCTCTTCTGCACTAAATCAGCTCTTCCTCTCATTCGGACCTTTTGAAAATTCCACATGCAGGTTGCCAGCTAAGTCATTACAAGGACATATCCCAAAGTTTTAGTCACTTGAAGCGACGCAAGGAAATAAGTAGAAGATTGATGCTTGAAATTGAGGTATTTTTATTTACTGATCATCTGTTTAGTGCACTTAATTTATGTCGGATAAATCACTTGAATTCTTTTCAAAGATCAAGTGAGTAAAATGTCAGCATTAAGCATAAGTATCCATTTTTTTCCTAAAGGTCTTCTTGTCCCTGGGTACATGCATATAGAAGGTTCTTGGGGAAGAGCACACATATTGCAGAGTCTTGTTGCTTCTTTTTTATAATATTCCAATCTTTTTATCTGGATTTTTATGTGGATTTTTATCTGGATTTGATTTACACAAATGAAGATTAACTGTTGTATTTAAAATAAAGATTGCTGAGATTAGCATTTGAAAAAGAAGCATCTCTATCAATGCAGCTGAAAATGCAATGCTGTTTTTTTTCCAATCATCAGGATTGAAGTCACCAGGTGGTGCTATTACATAGTATTGCAAGACCTTCGTCTGGAGGTGTTCTTTTTATTTTTTTTTTTTTTTATTTTTTTTTTTTTTTGTTTCTTTCTTTCTTTCTCTCTCCCAGGAAATGTTGAATTACCCCTTTGCCTTACAGTTGAGAGAGGCTATAAGGGCACATTGACCTGTGACTTTTATTTTGGGAGTAGAAGGGCTTTGTGGGAGGTGGAAACAGGTGGGTAAGGTTGTTTCCTCTAAAACAGTCTACTCTGCATTCTGGCTCTGGTGGACTCAGCTCCTGGTCTGAAATAATACATAACTTGTATGACATGCAACATTTTGTTTGGCCTCTTGAACCATAAGAGAAACTAAATAAGACTTGAAAGAACATCAAAAATTCTGTCAGGATGAGAAAAGAGAAGTCAGGAGGGATAGCTATGCTATTGTTTGCATGGAGAACGTTATCATGACTTTGAGGGGGTGTTATCTCTTCAAGAAAAAAATTTCATGATTAGTTTCCATCTTCATTGGATTGAATCAGCGACAATAAATATTAGAGTAACTATTAATTGAGGTGACATTGATTCGGATTTTTATCAGCAGAACCAGTGGAAGTCCTGTAAATGTAAGTTGAAAAAAAAATAAAAAAGGGAGAAAGGTAAATAGTCATTACCTGCCAGTACGTGTGGTGGCATAATGGTGATAAAGAAAAATACCTAAATGAGAAGGTAGCCATCTGGAGTTTAAGAGAATAATGATTCAATCTGCTTCCAAAGATTCAGCAATTTTAACATAAAAAGTCTTGTTAGAGACTAAGATGAGACTCTTTTATCACTCTATACATGGAGCGTGGGTGGTGTTGCTTATCTCACCTTGTTAGCATTTTAAGTAACAGGAAAGACAATCGTGTAAAGAAAATCTGATGAGGGGAGGAGAGGAAAAGTCTTCCTGGGAGCTACTGATACTTATTTATATAGCTCACACAGACATGTCTATTTTTTCCCAGGACAGGCTTAATTTTTGAAACGACTCCTGACAATGGATTTCTTCCTTTGATGGTTGGACGAAGCCATACAAATTAAAGGCAATCACTTTTAAGAATATCCAAAATTAGTGGTGTGGCTGCATGATGATCGATATGAAAAATGTCCCTCTTTTCTGCAAGTTTCTAACAATTATGGTTTCTAACTAAATAATGGTGGTGACTTTGGCAGGACTGAGAAAAATAGCTTACTTATACAAGGACTTTTATTGGATATCTAAGCAATATCTGAAAGATCATTCAGTTAATATTTAGAAACAGAAATTTATTTATGCTTGAAATATAATTCCAAAATGTCTCAAAATTATTCTAGGTATGGAACAATTGTCTACATCAGAAAGAAAATAACATATATATATATTTTAATTTCCAGAATGGTGTTTTTGTGCTCTTTTTACTAACAAGTCATTATAAAAAAATAAATCATAATATAATTCAGGACACGGCTATGTTGGAGGGACCGGGATACTGGTCCAAGTAAAAGCTGTTCCTGAGAGTAATCAATTTTCATTTGTAATTTTTCTGACCATATAAACAATTTCTCATAATAATAAATAGAATTGGTAACTGCCATCTTTAACAGTTTAATATTGTCTTTCATGTATACAGCACTGAAGAAAATCATTCATGGATTGTATTTCTGTGTTACGCTAGATAACTCACTAAAATGTACTTTTAATAATTCACATCATTTTCATTAACCTCTTGATACTCTATTCATCTCCATTAGAGTAATATCATATAACAAAACCAGTAGAAAAATACAGACTGTTTCAGAGGCAGAAATCAGTGAGAGGCCATGTAAAAACCCCCAGATTTCAATGAGATCAAATCTTCAGCTTTTTTTCTTTTTTCTCTCCTCCAATTTCCTTTGCCGAGCATTCCTTGCTATTAATTGCACCTCTATACTGCCTTCCATTCTGTTCTACTTCATTAATATGAGGAACTTCAAAACAGGCTCGTGGGTGCAATGCTAAAAGCTTCATAGAAGATATGAGAAGAAGCACAGTAATGTTGCTGAGGAACATTCATCTAATTCTGACATTTACTGTGCTGGTATTCTGCTGATATCATTAGACTTTTCCTATTTTCATCCCTGCATTTACATAATGAAAAAGGAATCAGGTCTTTAGATCCTGGAGAATGTTTCAGTTTTAATGATTAAGTCATTAGCTTATTTATAAAACTCACACATCACTAGTTCTCAAAATGCCATCTTTGTTTTGAAATTTAAGCCTGAGTTATATGGTGCAACACTTCGTTCTGAACCTTGATGATGTGTGACTCTGAAATCATATTCTACAAGGATTTTAACAAGGAGGAGGTTGGCAAAGTGAGAGTGTGTCACAACAAAAAGGAATGCTTGCTGAATAGGAGAACAGTTCTATTTATACCTGTACTGTTTGAACACAGAAAATGTGTACTATTATAACCCCTCCTTTACTGATTCGTTTCTTTATTTTAATCTCTAGATAAACACAAACTTCAAGGTGCCACAAATATGTTTTTCAGCCTAAGAACATCTGCGAGACTTGTTCTGTTGGGAGACACTCTGAATCGTTGGGGCTTGAAGAAATAAGGTTAAATATTAGAATAGTCTTTTATAGAATAACGTGTGGGTCGCTTGAAATTTCTCCCTATGCTAAGAGAACAAAAGAGGACTTGAGCTGACTTTTGTGCTTAAGGCACATCTAGAAGATATCCCTTCTAGAGACACCTAGAAGATAGGAAGCATCCCCTTAAAAGAGGGATTTGGAAGATCTGCTTTTTCACTCTTGATATGCAAGATTTCCTCCTGAAGTGAGTGGAGATTTTAAGTGTGTACAGGATGAAAAAGCAACAGCAAGGTTAAAAGAATATCCAATTGAAAACCCACGAATATTTGGGGGAGCAGTGAGGGCAATAAGACCACAGGCTAATGCCAGGGAAATTAAAATATATTTATGTGTAACCCCTATGGGAAACAACAGAAGTTTACTTGTGGTGAAGTTTATTTTCTCTAGTATATTAATTCTGTTCTCATTGAAAAAATAAAAAAAAAAAAATCATGCTTTTTACTGAATCTCAAGACAGATTTTACTTTGTTCTTCAGATAAATCCCCTCTTACAATTTTAAAAATTATTTTTAGATCAAATTCTCTGCCAACTCACTCAACAACCTGTAATGCAAATTTTTCCAGTCAGTTTATTATTTTTAGGAATCTAATCCTGAAAAGGATATCCAAATATAAATAACTAAATAAGATGAATACCATCCATGATTATTTTTTACCTCTAAATAATTTATTTTCTCTAATTATAGCAACAGGTACTACTAAGAGACATTTTCAGGAAATAAGAAATAGGCTGGTAGGACACGTAGAGTGATGATGAAGAACAAAGTTAATAAATTCAGATTAATACTGTTAGTAAAGTTGCTAAATCTACTAAGATGTTTACTTTTCCATCTAGATGACATATACAGAAAGGAAGTGGCTTTCCACATACCAACCCGGAGTAGTTTTAATGCACATTCCCTGGACTATGCTGGCTCTTGTATAATTTCCATTCTTTCCTTGAATTTTTGATATCCCAAATGAATTTCCCAGCTCCTGAGCCTTCTCCTTGCAGCTGAATCTTGCTTCTGGAATGAGCTCAGTGTTTTGCCAGCTCACTTTTCCTGAGATCTCTCACCTGCTGTAGTTCACATTTACAAAATGAGGGTCTCAGACAGCCACTGAAACCAAAATTCTCAGAAATTCTCTTTCCTGATCAGTGTTTTTTCTCCTCTCTCTTAAATGCTGCAGAGATGAGCAGGTCTCTTTTGTAAGAGGAATGGGGTGGGGGAAAAGTACTTTGAACCATATTTTCTCAACATCTAAGTGGGAATTAGAGTGCATATGCAAAATTGCATTCAGCAATACATTTTAACACAACCTGACATGTTAAAGTCATTTAAATCTGAAAACGTTCTAATAGAATCTTAGCTTCTAAGGCCTCTGAATTACATCTCTGCAGCTGTAATTTTATGTGTGTTCTAAATCTTCTTAATAGCTTTAAAATGAACACTTCCCTGATTATAAACTACAACACATTTATGCATGTCTTTGGATTAAATAAGGTGATGTGTGGGTTTTTTTTTTTTTTTTTGTAGTAGGAATGAGACATTTTCTGAAAGAATAAATTAACTTTTTAACTTTATAATCTCAGGTTATAAAATAAGGTAGGATTTCCTTTTCTGCAAAGAGGGATGCCAGCTCTGCTTACATTTATTCATATTGCTGATTGTTTATCAAGGTTAGACTTTTCTGAGAATACCAGGAGATGGGACTATCAACTATGAAGTTAATCTCTGTTCAGGTAATAGCATAATTTAATTAGTCATATCAACATGGTTAGAAGCGTATTCAATAACTCTTTTATATTTTAAAAAATCAATAACTATGATTATTAAATCATGATTTTATTCACTATTAATTTCAGTCTTGTGGAAAAAATAAGATTAAAAAAAAAAAAAAAAAAAAAAAACCAGGAAGGAAAGGAAAAGTTCCCCATAGATTTAGCCTGAACCACTAAATAATAGGTATTAGGTAATAAATACAATCTAAGAAAGTTAATTGATAATGGCTTACATTTATCAACAGAAAAAGCACAACCAATTTCATAAGCAGTAGAATAATATTACTAAGATATAAAGCTGTATATTATAACATTTCTGAACTAGAGAAAAAAACTAAATAATAAATATTAAACTTAAAGAACACCATAAAAAAGTAGCTCTTCAGAGTAATTATGATAACAAAACAGATGGCAGCCAACAATATGCATGTTAGTAAACACCAATCAATTTCTGTTCTTGATTCTACTTTCAAGGACATCACATCAAGAGCATCTCACAGAATAAACAACAGTCTCCTGAGAGTAGTCCTTTCCCCGGAGGGAAATGGTATCTAAAGCAGCAGAAGTATTTGTGAAAAACAAAAGAATTTACCGTACTAACCAAAACTGGGCAAGGAGAAAAACTCAGGGTGGTGACAATAAGTAATTAGTCAAGCACCATAGTCCTAAATCTAGAAGTAGTTTTATGGGCTGCTTCATCAGGCTTATCCAGCTAATTAGGAATTCAGAACCCACTCTGAAAAATCTGCAGAAAAAATGTATAGGGGTCAGACACTCTGGTAAATGTATGCATAATATATTAAATTAAATAACTGTAATATAACTATTTGTTTGAATTTTTTAATTAGAATAAATATATAGTTGTTATTTTGTCTTTCTTTCAAGCATATTTGGAATATGAAGATTTTTGAAGTGTGAAGATGTTCAAAATGTGAAGATCTTCAGAGAAATAAAGCCTTTTTCTTCTTTTCATCAAGTAGAGGTGGTCCGTGTACTGAAGCACACAAGCTGTTTTCATGTTCTCTCAAGTAAATCATAATACGATGGGTGAAACAGCAGGTCTTCAATTCATAATTGCCATAGTGACAATAATTTGTCGTCTGAGCACAACTCTTATTAGGGAGCTCAAACTATTTACTGCATTTGTTATCACGTTAGCAGAAGTACCTAAGGAAATTTAAAGATGTCTCTGCTGCATTCAGGTTTGCCTGGATATAGTCTCACTTCTGACCATTTCCTTTGTCTTTTGTTTATGCTGATAAATTTGTGGGTCACATTTGTCAGAATTATTTAGTAGCCTGAAAAACAAGTTTCAGCTGACTTCTACGACTTGAAAGATGAACAAAGTTTTGTCTCCTTCAGACCTACTTCAAATCTGACTTTCATGAAAAGCAAGATTTTTTGGGGTATCATTCGACTGTAGAGACAAGATGAATTTATTAGGGTATAAAGTGGATGTAATTTTCTGAAGAGACCTTGTAGCACTCTTCAGTGTTTTCAGGGGCTACAAGAGTGCTGGAGAGGGACTTTTCACAGGGACATGTAGTGGCAGGGCAAGGGGGAATGGCTTTGGAATGACAGAAGACAGCTTTATATCAGATATAAGGAAGAAAGTCTTTACTATGAGGGTAGTGAGGCCCTGGCACCGGTTTGCCAGAGAAGTTGCCAGAGCTGCCAGAGGATGCCTGTCAAGATCCGATTACTAAGGTTCACAGAAACGCCTCTGCCCGAATTAAGGAGCAAACAAGACGGAATGCCAGTGACAATAATATGGGTTTTATTTGATAGCAAATATGGGAGAGGGAGAGAGAGAGAGAAAGAAATAGAAAATAGGTGGGGGGAAAATAAAGAGAATGACAGAGAGAGAATAAAGGAAATATCACCATCGGTGGATCCCAACGATGCTCCCTTGATGCCTTCCAGCTGGTCCTGTCGGTGGTGAAGGTCCCTTCCACAAAGCACAGAATCCTCAGGCCAGGCAGGAAACCCAGGCTCCTCCCTGGGCTGGGGGAGTTTTCCATTGTCTCTTGCCCCGGACTCTGGGTTTGTTGCCAGGCTGCAGTGCTGTGGTGCACGGTCTCAGGAATGACTCCGGGGGCACCGGGGGGCCATGGATGGGTTCATGCCCCCCTCAGCCGCCTCCCAGTGAACGGGGGTCCCACGGCTGGGTTGTGTAAGGGAGGACGGGCTCACTGCCCCTGAGCAGAGGCTACAACACACCCAAACTCCCTCCCCACGCCCCTGCTGGGGGAGATCTGTGCCAAGCTGCTCCCAGCGAAGGGCTCCGTGGGCTACGGGGAGCAGGGATGATTCTTGGCGCGGCGGCTGCGTTTGGCTCTCGTTCTTTTCCTTGTTTGCTCGTTTGTTTCAGGTGATTGAAGAATGGGTTTTCCCTTGGTCTAATCTCAGCAGTTTGACTTTCAGGCCAAAGTCCCAGGAAGGTATCTTCAGGGAGGCTTCTCTGGTTGTGGCTTCTTTATACAGTTTTTGTTATGATGAGCAAAGCTTTATGTCACTGTTTGAGGCATGAACTCTTTCAGTCTCTGAGAACGCCCCATTCCTGGGAGTGTTCAAGGCCAGGCTGGGGTTCTGAGCAGCTTGGTCTAATGGAAAGTGTCCCTGCCCATGAGAAAGGAGTTGGAACAAGATGAACTTTAGGGTCCCTTACAAAATCCAAGCTATTCTATGATTCTGTGGACATGGTAGAACCTGGAAAGGAAACAGAGAGGAAAGGACTGTCCTTCTGCCTTGCAGATCTTCAGCATTCATCCGGACTCACAAGACTGAGATTGAGATGTCTTCTCTTAAATTACTGTAAACTGAGTAGGGTAATCTAATCAGTTTACACCTCTAGATTCAAACACTTTTCCCCAAATAAATGGTGAGAAGGAGTTTGAGAATAGGGACAGATCACAAAAAAGCCTTTTTGCTATGTAATTCAAAATTTATATCTAGCCTCAATTTCAATTTATTACTTCAATGTGCTAACTGGGACTAATTTGTTTTGGTTTCAAGAAGACTGCTATCTGCCTTACTCAGAACACAGGCAGGATGGGTTCATGCCTGCATGTCAGCCTCTATGCATCCATACTGGATATCTTGAGATTGGTATCCTATGTCATTTTTGGCAAGTGTAGCTTTTCTGCACCATTAGTGAGTTTGCTGAATCAGTACTGCAGGAGCACTCCTAGGCTCAGTGGTATGGCATTAATCCTCTGCAGAAGTCAGCTTCTAGAGCCAAGAACACAGAGACGTCATGTTTAAATCTTTGTTTTGAACCTCTAAGCAAGATTTATCTACTGCAGGACTCTATACCTGCATCCTGACTGTGTGTGAACTCCACAGCATATATTCGATTTCAGCACGTAGTGTGAAGGTATACACTGGAAGAACTGACTTCCATTTTATAGTTCCTAAGGGATGCAAAGCATTAATGCTGTCTACAAGCTTCATGAGGCTTTGAAGTGCTCAATAACTTTTGTATTATGCTGTTAATATTAACTCCCCAGGGACAGATTAGTCATTCAGAACCAGTTAAGATTTTGTGTACTATGCATTTGTTTCCTTTTAGGTAATATTTACTTATACTTTTCTATCAAACATAAATCCATAAGAAAATAAAAAAAGACAGATATAACTTTCAGATCCTGTGGTCATAGACACATTCTATAAAGTATTTATTGTCTGTTAATTCTCAGTTATATTGGCTGGGTTTTCAGGATAATTTGCATTTTGTACTGCACTTACTCCATTAGGAATTACTTTGATGATAAAATTTAAAATAGAAACAGAATCAGCAAACTCAAAAATGCACACTGATAAAAATTGGGTTTAATTTAATTAGAACTGTATAAGCTAAAAATATCTATATTGATATGTGCATACATTGAGATATGTTATTGAGCTATAGGCCACTGTCTTTTAACTTGTTTTCTCATGTGTGTACCAGCTTCTTATTTCTCTTCTTGAAATTAAATTAGTGTGGAAACTTTCTAAACAATATAGTATTATGCATAAAATTTGGTTGTATATATATGTGAGACTTCCTTATTAAGACAGTATCTTAAATTTTTTTGATGCTTCTAGACCTCTTAATCTGTAAACTCACAATTTATTGCGTTTCACTAAAACAGGGACATTCAGCATATTTTAAACAGTTTCCTGTGAAACAGTTCAAGATATTTGGCCACAATTTTCATCACAGCTTTTTTGGAACTGTGTTTGAGCACTTTGTAAATACCTCCATTTGGGATGCAGTGAACTTTTATTTGTATGATTATGGCTATGTCATCTCTAAGTACATTTCTTAAAGGTGAGATATTAACTGTGATTATCTAATATCTCTTCTGCATAGCCAAATGAAGCAGAACTTTTTTCTGGGGACAGACGATGAAAACTCTTTGTCAGAATCAGTAAATATTTCATGAAAATTTCCATTTAGAAATATTTTCCTGAGACGACAGATTCCAAAATCTAATTTCAAATCTGTGCAAATATTTTCATTTGGTGATATTCTTTTGACTATTTTGCTTTTAATTGACTTTATGCTAATGTATATGTGATAGCTTACTCTCCAAATTTTGATATCCAATATGTTCATTTACGTGTCTGAATATAAAGCATTTATTACACTGTAGAAAGTACAAGTGAATTTTAGTTTATGTTATTGCTGTGCTGAATTACGTTTGCTTCTTCCCACACTTCTAAATTCTCTCTTTTTTCCCCCCTCAAAAATACCAGGCTTTTACTCTTGCAGTTTTTGCTTCTTTTTTTAATGCCAGAATTTTCTGGAGAGCAGAAATTCCTGCTACTTTTTATTGTCATGGTTTAGGAATGGTAGTCCCTAATTTAGTATTTCCACTGGAACACTCCAAACCACTGGTCACTCACTCATTTCCTTTCCCCTTGTCCTGCCTCTCCATGGCTGCTACAAAAAAGAAACCTTGTCCTGGCCAGATCTAGGACCCTTATATTTTCTTTTCTTCATGAACTCTGGCTGTTTGCTTCTGTGTATAACTATATTTTATTTCAGGAGGGGCATTTTTGCTGCTGTTTAATGCCAGAAAAATGTTGACAAATATTCATGTGTTTCATCTTTACATTTTAAGAATTCAGAGTTCTGAGAAGTTTCTCTAGAATTATAGTCAAGGCTGTGTAAACACAAAAAAAGGCAGAGGTTGTTTTTAAGTGTTAAATAAGGAGCGGTAATTTGTCTTTATGATAGAATTCAGCACAAGTTTGGAAATAATGATTAAACAACATTCAGTAAATACTACTGGCAGAAAAAAAAAATTGTTTTAACATATTTCACAAATTTAATTAAAGAACCTCTTGGAAGAATGTGGAGTTCATAACAAAGCATACCCAAATGTAGCGTCCCTTTAAAAATTCCATAGCTAATGCAGGCACTTGTTTATTTTATCACGATTTGTGAACGACTCCCATAGGAAATGCGGGGAAGGCGGGTGGATGGTGTGACTCAGGTAGTGTAGTACCACTTCCTCGGGCTGGGTGGGTGATTTATTCACAGAAATCAACTTAACAATGCACTTGTATGACATTTGCCTGGAGACTTCACTTTGTCAATGGTTTTTGGCAGTATTATCTCTGACAGAACAATAGCAGATGATTGGCAAGGAAAAAAAAACCAAAAAAACAAACAACCAGCATATTATTTCTTGGAGAGAGGAAATGGCTCTTACTGAATATATTTTTATTTGATGCATTATTTCCCAGATGTAAAATAACTATTTTAAAAGTTTGTACTGTGTTTCTCCTCCTTAGGTCATTGTGCCCAAAGAAACTGTTTTTTTCTGGTTTTTTCCCTTTCTTTTATTTTTTTCTTTTTTGGTTGTTGTTTTATTTTTTGCTTTCATCCTTTCCCATGATTTCTGTGACTATTGAGTTACTTGCTCTTTGTTCAAAGCCTGTTGCTTTTACTGCAATATTTTTTTTCTTTCATTCTTTGTAAACAAGATCCATTCTGGTAGATTTTTCTTTGCTGCTGTATTCCATTTTAGTGGGAAAAGAACAGCTGTGTATAATTTTACTAGCCTCCAGCAAACTTTGAAGGGTTCCTGAAGTACGTGATGTTGGAGAGAGAAAATAATGGGGAAAATATCTGATTTTATATCAGTTAACAGATTTCCTTGGCTTCTCCCAGATGCTCAATGAATAACTATGTAGGGATGCAAATTTACATAAATCTGAGGGGTAATTAGAGAAAAAAAAAAGTATGCCTCATATTTTTATTGCATTCCCTTACATGAGTAAGACATTAAATATGTAAATCCTACATATATTGAGATATCCATGGAGGAAGGGAAAACTCTTGTGTGCAAATAAGCAAGAGAAATAATCCTTTGTAGCCATGAAGGAACAAAAATCTATATAAAGACAATTGAGACATTAAACTATTACAGAGTTCTTGGGTTAAGTCTGTGAGTATAGAAACTGCTTAGAGAAAATTAAAATTGTGGCCTTGAGTTATTATAATAAAGACCTTCATTAGTACTTCTGGATAATTTTAAAAAATAATCTCACCCTTTTCACCATCAATTTTATGTGTGTGAATGAAAGGATTGCCGTAACATAAAAAATTCCCTTTATATTCACCTTGGCGTAACCAAGGACAGTTAACAAAACTCTTATCCTTTACAACCAATCTCAGGATGATACAGACTTTGTGGATTTACAGAAGTCAGGAAAACGTTTAAACATGTTTAGCTTTAAAAAGTAAAAATATATAGATAAATAAAAAGCCACCAAACTACACCCTCAAAACAAAGTAGAGTGAGCAAAAACTATTCTTTTGTCAGTCTGGCTTTGATAGGGAAATAGTTTTAATTTTTACTTCCAAAATGCGCATACTGATTTCTTACAGGAAAGAGCAAAAAACATTTTTCTTTGCAAGCTATCTAGAAATGTATTTTTGCAGAATGATTTTTAATATTATAATTTTATTACATTTATTTTTGTTTTAAAGACCAAAGGAGCAAGAAGCTTTTCTCTGTTAACAGGAGGAAGAAGCTGACATGATGAGAGCCTAACTGAAGGTTCTCTTTCCACTTGGTAATAAATATCAGCACTACATCTTTTTTGTTTGATATAGATATATTAACAACCTATGGAAGTTTTAATTTTCTTTATCTTTGACAACAATAAACATTCACATCAAATGAGACAATGGCAAAGCCTTTGCTATTTACAGCAAAATGGAATTGCAATCTGAACTAGGACTCGTTCCAGATTTCATACTACAACAACTTGTAATTTATCTGGTAACATAAAAATTTCTGCTGACTTAGTTTAATAAAATGAAAATAAACTCATGCCTCAAATTTAATAATTTCATACCCTGGAAATTACAGGTGTTTATATTTAGCCAAATTATTAACAAAAAAATCAAGTTTTCATAAAAAATTGTATTTGATCTGAAGGCCCATTCCCTGTAAAGTCAGGGAACAGATAAATTCTCTTCCATCATGATCTTATATTCTTCATGGGGAAAAGATTATCCTGAACCACCAGCACTGCAATGTCTACCCATGGAACAGGGCTCCTTTCCTCTTCTCCTCACTGAATCCCAGGCGCTGTACCACAGCTGCCTTTAGGACAATTACTTGAAAAATGCCCGATCTTTTAGACTTTTGAGTTCCTGCTGTCCTAAACATTCTCTGGAATAAGCTCTTGCATCTGTTCAAGAAAAGATTTCTAAGTTGTCAGTAATAGTTTTCTAGGAAGATATTCAGGGATGAGACAGAAAATGACTAAAAGAAATTGCTCTGCTTTCAAAAAAGCTCAAATATTGGGTGGAAACCAAAATGCAGTCTAGGTAATGCTCATTCTTGCATTCACAGAACACTATTCTTGAATTATGAAATGTGAATGAACAGTAGGACAACTCTGATACTTGGCATTTTCTTTCTATAAAGTGAACTGCAACAATTTTATCCCTGAAGAGATACTTTTTGATCAATCAGTGAAGGAGAATATTTTCCCCTTGAAACTGGAATATAATTCTGACAAGTATTATTATTTGTCATTTTCAGTGAGGCATCCTTTCTGATTATAATTAAAATCCATTGAAATTCAAAGTTACTTATGAAGGAATTGAATTTTAAATATTTGGGTCCTTCAGGTACTGCATAACTTGAGTTTTCATACCATGGGAGGCAACCCAGCATGTATTTATCTCATAGTTGAAATACAATCTTTTAGAAGAAAAAAATCTGATTAGAGAAGTAGTGGAGGCTGATACCATTCTATAATATCTCTTTTGTTTTGGTGAGGACTTCAATAATTTAATTTATTTCATTCATCATCCTGTTCAGGTTGTTGACTGAAATGCTGATTTGTTGGAGCTAAAAACTCCCAGTGAGGCCAAAGATTTCAGATGAATAAGAAATATACAGACGAATTCCAAGTTAGATTGGTCTCTTCCAAGTCACCTAATGTGTTTTCTTAAATTATTCTGCTTTATTTTCATTCCTTGAAAGCTAGAGGGCAACATTGTTTCAAAAGACGTGGCAAAAGCGCATCACTAACTGCAAGAAGTTTTGCACTAATAAAAGTCTTTGTTCTGACATGTTCTTTAACGAAGTTGAGATACTTGCCTAAGACATCATTATACGAGGTCCACTTAATAGGGCACTTTTAAACTCGTCTTTTCATGTCCAGCGACTGATATGGATTTATGATGCCTGTGGATTGGATAATGCATAGGAATATTCATGACGGAAGGTGTGTTCTCTGGCCAGTGATAAGGAGAAAGTGAATTTAGCAGATAGTATTATTTAGGGAAAAGATTTTTTGGTAGTGCAGGTGTGGGACAACCCACCAGCCAACTCACTGGAGACGTCGGGGGATTAGATGTGACCATAACTAGGTGAGAGCTGCTTTTGCTTTAACACAAATCATGTTTTACTGAAAATTCAGCAGCTTCAGCATTCACTTAAGCTGGTATCATGCTGTTTACTGCATGACCTGAACCGTGTTTACTACAGTTCTGAACCTGGCCAGTGCTCTTTGGACAAAATGATCTGATGCATAATAATTAATTAATTATTCATTTTGATGGATTAAGCAGATCTTTTCTTGTTTTACTCTAAAGCTTTCTCTCTTTTTTTTTCCCTTTCCTTTTTTTTTTTTTTTTTTTTTTTTTTTTTTTTTTTTTTAAATACATAGTTACCAAAGATATTTTATGGAGCTATATGAAGTTTTTTGAATTTCATGGAGCTGGCAAAACCTCTATCTCCAAGTAACCAAGACATTCAAAAAGATTGAATAGAACTTTCAAGTAAAAAACAATCTCAGCACCTAGCAATAATTCTACTGTTGTACATTTGGCATCCAGACATGGAGTAGCAGCTAGGTTGAATCCCTACTCCATGGAAAGTCAGCTCATAATCTGTATGGCTGGATCATCATGGTCCACCTGGAAAGGAAATAAACACTTTAAAAAAATCAATCCGCCATTCTAACAGGAATAAAACCTGAGGTTGCAGAAATGATCCTTATGAAAGCACTTTTCAAGTAAAGTGTTTGGATATATCGACTTGAGGTCCAAAAATCTGCCTATTTCATTTTGTTTTATTTAAGGTATCTGGATCTAAATTAAATGATTCAAATATATTAAGTACTCTGGTCTCAGCATAACAATTTATTATAATGAAATAAATTCTGAGGAAAAAATGTTATGACTGGGTTATTGTTCCTTATGGAGAATACATTTTTATTTTTGGTTAAAAATGTTTTTTTGAGATGCTAGTGCAATTTGCTTCTGAAATATGCAAACCTGAAAATTAGAATGATGTCTCCCTGACAGAGGTGAATGAACTGAATAAATAAAAATGTCAAGTTGTAATTTAATTTCAGATTAGTTTTATCTCTGTGTTGTATTCTAGTTAGATATATTATTTTATAAACATTTTCAGTGGATTTTGAGAGCATTAAAAGGCTTAATATATTTTTATTATTTGTTAATCAAGACCTAATAAAATATATAGTAATATTACATTATTTAATGCTTTAAATGAATATTTATATAAAAGTTCACTCATCCCATTTCTTTTATATAATCTCCTGCATGGTTTAATTGTCCATGTTTATTTTACTCCACAGGAATCTTGCAAGGACTATTCCCTCATGATCACACAGAGTTCTATATGTCCATCAATTAATTAAGTAGTTTAATGAGTATATTAAATTCCCTTCATACTTCTTATGCTGAAAAACAGATTGGTGTTTAATAATTTTATATAAAGAATATAAATTTTAAAATAGGAGGAAAGAACACCCAAAACACAATAATCACCGTCCCCATTGATAACTACTCCAACAGTGGCAATGAAAGAACAAAGCAGGAATGGAATTTGGCCCAAAGATTGGAATGACTTTTAGAAGAAGGGAAGGGAAGGGAAGGGAAGGGAAGGGAAGGGAAGGGAAGGGAAGGGAAGGGAAGGGAAGGGAAGGGAAGGGAAGGGAAGGGAAGGGAAGGGAAGGGAAGGGAAGGGAAGGGAAGGGAAGGGAAGGGAAGGGAAGGGAAGGGAAGGGAAGGGAAGGGAAGGGAAGGGAAGGGAAGGGAAGGGAAGGGAAGGGAAGGGAAGGGAAGGGAAGGGAAGGGAAGGGAAGGGAAGGGAAGGGAAGGGAAGGGAAGGGAAGGGAAGTTGTAGCACATGGTTCCAGGGAAGGAGTTATGTTCAGTGGGGATGACTTCAAGTAAAATCCTTTCATAAGTTTAAGTAAGTAAAGTTGTGATTTTTAAATTTAAAGAACAGAAGACCACTATATAAAAGAAGGTTCCCTTGCCATCCCGAACCTGTTCCTGCTTTATAAAGGTCACTTTCTTTCTCTAACATTGTATTTCTCAATTTAAGCTCAAAAATAATACATTTTTTGATAACATAAATCAAGGTGCTCTTGAAGGGAAGAGATAATTGAAAGCTTGCTGTACTTCATTAAGCCAGTACTCTCATACTGTCACAAAATTTAATAACTTTTTCTATCTAGTTAGAGTATTTTCATGTTCACTTTTTTCCTCACTCCATTTCCAGCTTTTTCATTGTAACAATTTTAACTAGCTCTGTCACAATTTCTTAATATTTTTGGTAAGTTAGTATTACTGTGATATGTGTCATCAAAACACTCAATAGAATCTCTTAACCTAAAAATTAATGTTTAAGAATAATTGAAGTATTAACTATTCTCTCTCCTTCTTCCAGGCCAGACGTGTAATGATCCTACCTACTTCCTTCTTATATTGAAGCATTGCATCTTGGAAACTTGTCCTTATTACATACAAATTATGTGCTTTTTGCAACAAGGAAAATTATTTCCTTGTAAATTATTCATGTGATATGCGATCAAATATCCACACAATAATTATATAGTGGCACTAAATTAATATAAGTATTAGATATCATTGAGCTATTACTGATTTTTAGATACTTGGTACCTGAAAATCCTTCCCTTAGAGATTGAAAAAAACATAGCGTATTTTCACAGTTCCTGGTAATATCGTATATTATGTGGCTATCAACAACTGATGAAAGAAGTCCCGGAGAACAAAAATAATACAAATAACCAATAAAAACAAACAAACAAACAAAAAAAACCCCAAAACCACCCCCCCAACCAACAAAAGCTAAACAAAAACAACCAACCAACCACAACAACAACAAACCCACCAAAAAAACACCACAAACCATGAAAAATCACACCCCCTCCCCCCCCCCCAAAAAAAAAAAAAAAAAAAAAAAGAGAGAGAAGGGATATTTTGCGGGGGAATATTACTTGGAATGTTACTTATTGCAGTGAATCACTATAGGTGTGATTCCATTTCTGGATGAAAATACATGAGACCTGGAAAGTTTCCCCAGAGAGGTCTGTGGCCAGACACAGTGTTATTGTAAACCATCATTGATTCAGCTATATTCTTAGAGTGAAGCTGACAATTGATTTTTAACTATCTGTATGTGACTTACTATAGGCAATTGGCTCGTTGTGAGGAAGGGGAAAGGTGAAGTGGCATCTCAACTGTGCCATGAGCAGAGGAGGCAGCTTGTGCAGCACCTGAGCCAGAACTGGGGAATCCATTTGTCTAAATACAGCTCTCAGCCCTCTTCCTCTTCCCATGCCAGGAAAACCCTGGCAGCAAGATCGCCTCCTTGCTTTGTTCTCTGTGGTGTCAGTGGGGCAGCTGTGCCATGTGGCTCTGGAGATGGCGATTGCAGTCTCCATGTGGGCTCTGACTGCTGCTCCATGAAAGATTAACAGCTCCAAGATCTGTGTCTGATACATAAATTATTCACGGAACCATGTCACGGAGAGGCATGAGTAAGCTCATCTTACAGCGTTGACTTCAGTTCCTTCTTCTTTTACAAGGGGACTGCTGATGGTTACACGGTGAGAAAGGGGGAAGGATTAGCACGTGATCATCTTTCCTCTCCATTAAGTTGATGTACTTTGGCTTCACTTTATAATGCACGGCATGGTGGAACAGAGTCTCCTACGGAAACAGCACAGCCTACGGTTCTGCTACGGTTGGACACACTCAGATAAATTTCTGTAATTTGCTTACTGCCTTGGAGTTTGCTAAAAAGCTGTTTCAGATACAGCAGTGATAATTAAACAAGAAATTCTGTTTAACTCAAGAAAAGGCCCCAATGAAAACCTTTTAAACTGTTAAATTCAAAATTAGGCTGATATTTTATCTAGGGTGTATGAGGAAATAAGAAGATGAACTGGAATGCATGAAAGACAGAAAGTCAGCATCAATTTCTGTGTTTCTAATTTATTTAATTTTGTCATGAGGTAATAATTTTTACATTTTTATATTTAATTCTTACATTTCTATATTTAATTCTTCCATTTCCATTTTAAACAAATGAACCATAGTCTATGGAAGATTATAAACTTCAGCCTACACATGTCAGAACTATAAAGACTCCTCAAAACAATTTCTGGAGTTTCTTATTTGTTTGTTTTATGTGGTTCTTATTTTGCCCATTTGTAACAATACTTTAAAAATCTTATCCTTCCAAGTATTTACTGTTTTTAAATATGGTTTATTCATAATCGGTGTGTGAAGTTTTTTCAGAGTAGAAACAAAATTGATGTATGTAGTGCAAATTCAGAATGTCTCAAAGCAAGTTTTGAAAGAAAGATCTTCATTTGTTGTGTCTCTTGAATCTTTATATATCTGTTAATAGGACTTCACAGTAGTTTTCTGCTCCCTTTTTCTCTATTTTCCTGTTAAAAATCAATCATAGGGATTTCCATAGTGAACAGAGATCTTTCTGAGTGCTAAAGAATATACTGATAAGGATTTCTCTCATACCTGCAATAAGAGAGAAAAAGAATTGAAAAATGTAATCTTCAATTATATAAGGGTTACAACTGAAGATTCCTTCCTGAATTCAGATCCACTAGATGAAAAATTATTAACATTATTTTACTCTTAGGATAGGTCACCTCAGAAAACTTAAGTCTTGGGAATTTATTAAAATACCCAAGCTAACAACTTTTGCATCATTCAATCATCTATAATCTCTACTTAACTGAAATTTAGGTATCGTTACTTCAAAGCTATTTTTTGTGATCACAAACAGCTAACCAAAAGACTTACCAAAGTGTGGCTTAAACAGGGCTAATGAACATAGGATTTTTGTTGTTGTTGTTGTTTTGTTTTTACGTTTGCAATGGAAGGTTTGTTTCCTCAGCTGGGGATAGTTAGGATGAGCCTGTCTGTTTCAAAGGGCAGGCTGAGCATGTGAGCAGATTGCATGGGATGCCATTTTCGTGCAAAACCTCTCAATATTGGAGGTTGCATGAGTGTTTTCTAAAATGCTGTTCCATGACTCAAAGCCCAGCAGATTTGTATCTGTAGCTGATGCCTATAAAAAGAAACAAACCCAAAAGAACCAAAATGCCAAACCATAGGATTTTTGTGTCTGTTCCCTTGCCAGGAAGCTGTTTCTGCTCTTTCATCTCCAGCGCTTACTGACATTTTGATATGGGAAAGTTATCCCCGAATTAAATAAGGAATTTTCAAACTACAAAATGTTTTCCTGTTAATCATACACTAGATGGAATTCCCTGCTGTTCTGTGAAACCCAATGTGATCACCAGTAATCCCTCAGGTTCCCTCTGCTCTTCTGGTGATAAAAACCAGGAGTGATTTGGCTTCCTGCTGACTATTTTGCAGTTTTATTTGCTGATTCAAGAGGTTGTATGCTCCCTACTTTCAAAATTAATTCTTGCTTTCCATGGTTCTTGATGGGGAAAAGCCTCTTCGAAGGATAGTCTCTGCAGTCCTGAAGGCTTTCAATATTATCAAACATTGCAGGATTTTTGTATAATATAGGAATCTTCCACACAGGTCTCATACTCAGGAAATACATAAATACTGCTGAAAATGCATCTGGAAATGATGCCGTGGTGATTGGTTTTGTCTTGTCATTTATTTTTTTTTTTTTAATTTAGTATTAACATCTTGCTAAAGAGAACAAGCAGCACATTTGTGTGAATTACGTTCATTATGTGAGAGAAAGATTTTTTTCCCTAGTTGCCACAAGGTTATAAGTCTGCGAAGTAGCAACGTTATGGTGGTCTTTGTAAAGTTTGGCAGTTTAATAGTTGTTTCAAATTCAAATTACGTTTTACTTAGAGTTGTCATGATCATTGGTCATGATAATTTTGGACTAAAAACTTATGATCAATGCTGATGCATTTCTCCTCAATACAAGAAGTATTGTATGCTACATTTCCATGGCATATCAAGGTCTTCTAATTAGGTGAGAGGCCTGCTCAACAACAAGCTGCAGGCAAATATTTTCTTCTCGTTTCAGCAGAAGAATTTCCATCATGTGAGAGATCACTGGAGGGTGGCAGGAGAAGATTTGGTGAATCACTTTTTACAGAAAGGTACACATATCTGGTCTTGAATTGTCAGTCTCAGGTACAAAAGTGCCTGCTGCGTTTCCAACCCAGAGCAAATTTCATTTTCACAGAAAAGTAAGTTGTGTTATTAATCACCATTTTTAGGCAAATAATGTTCATGATGAATAACTATGTTCAGAGGAAACATGTGGTAACTGTTTTTTAAATTTTTAGCCTGCTTTATTAACTGGCAAAAAAAAATGAGAAAGGAATTGTGAATGATTTTATAATTTCTAAGTAGCAATCTGTGTTCCAATTGTTTTCTCAAGCATTTAAATTCTTTTTCTAACCTTTTTCCTCATTCAGGCATTTGGAATATTTCTAAACATTGGTTGCAGAAACATAGATACCTAAAAAGATAAAATAATTTACAGGACAGAAAATAAAATTCAATTTTATCGTTTGTTTCTTCCTCACATTCCACTTCTGTATTATTTTAATAATTGCTTAACTTTCTTAACATCAGCATCCGTTCCTTCTTTTGGCTAAAGAAATAAATAAATATTCTATCAATTTCTATTTATTTTAAACTTTGTGCAGTTTGGTATTTACACAAAAGCTAATTTTTATTTATTTATTTTTAAAACACCTAAATGAAATAAAATATTAAGTATAATTAATGAATATAAACTCATGCAAAACAGTAGTGTCCTGGGGTGACTGTATAGTCTGGTTTCCCCATTGTCTGTTTTGTTTTCTGTCCAGAAATGGATTTGGTAGCTTTAATCTAGGCCCAGAGAGAGAGGTGGGAAAGGTGGTGGAATCCTGAGGCCCTGGTTTTCAAAAATGAGAGCTCAGTTCTCTCCGAGCTTGCAGCAGTTGCAGAGCAAGAGAGACAGGGAGGTGTCGGAAGGTGTTTTTTTTCTTCTTTTTTTTCCTCTCGTTCCACCACTGGTTTTCCTTGTTAGCTACAGCAAGAAAAGTTTTCCCAGGACTGTGGTTTTTTTTTTTTTTTTCTGGGACTGCTCAGCCTTTTTTTCCGGTCTGGAACACAAGGACAAGTTGCTCTGTGGCGTGGATGCCTGTCCCGAGCCCAGAGGGACCAAGAGAGACTGAGAGAGCCCAGACAAACCCACAAAAGGACTCTCTGAACTACAGAAGGACTCTCTGATTTTACCTGCTCTACAGAGCGCGAGAGCTTTCATTGTTTGATATTGTTAATTTTTTTTTCATGTTTGTGTGTACTTTGGTTGTGAAATAGACAGCTTTTTCCACTTTTCTCCAAGGAGATTATCTCCCAAAACAGTTGGAGAGGGGCTGCTGGCATCGGCTTTTTAGAGGAGATCTCTTTCGGAAGTTTCCTCCCAAATTTTGTCTCAAACCAGGACAAATAGTTAAACAAAATGGAATTTTATGTATCAATTTATCCTATATCATGAAAAAAACCCAAACCAAACCATTCGGCAGAACAGTCAAAATAAATATATTCTTTTAATTTTTGTTTGGTTTTCATATTTTATTGCTTTGTTATTTCTGTGATGGTTATTCATAGATATGCTGTGTGTTGCTGGGTGGGATCAGCAGTCTGCATTCTCTGGTGAGCGACTCGCTCTTAGTCTTGGCAGCACTGTTCTTGCATGAGCAGACATTTAATGGAACATGGAAGAGTTTCAGGAGGATGAGCCAGGTCATCTCCACCCCAGTACCCAGCTTGTTTGTAGAAGGCAAAAGGTTTTAAATCCTCTTAGAGCAGAGAATTGAACTGTGATTTCCAAATAACTCCTAAATGCTTTGACTGCAAAAACACTTGATTAAAAAGAAAATGTTTATACGTGTAACTGACCATCTTCGGAATAAAAATCGCTTGTGCCTCTGCCAGCTGCAGCGAATTCCAGCTCTGAACCATAAGTTAAAAGGTTTCTCTGCATAACCATGCTAGAGAGGTATTCAATTTAAACAATCACCTATCCTGGTGTATTGGGTTCAGCAACTCTGTTCATTCTTGTTAATCCTCTTTTGAGGTGTCCAACTCTCCTGCTAAGTGAGAAACCTAAGGCTAATTTAAGGATGAGAATATTTAACAGGGGTCAGGCTCATATAAGTGATGTTGTTTTGGTGGATCTACCTCTCCTCTCTGATTTGCAATACTACCCCAGTTTAAAAAAAAAAAAAACCCTTTCCCCAGACTTCAGTCATCTTATGTTTTCCTCTTCTTGTTTAAGGGCATAAAACTGGCCTTCTAGATAATTATATGCTTCATGTTTTTTGTTTCTTTCAATGATTTAATGTGACAAGAAATATAATAATTTATCCCTAGTTATCAATAATGTTCCTTTCATAAGAAAAATATATTTTGCCGTCTGACATTTATATTCTGTTCAGATCAATAATGAGCACAAGGAGTAGAAGAGAAGGATTAACACATTGGGTTAAAAAGACCTTTGGGGAAACATCTAAACACTCTTCATACGAGCTCTAATTTTATAAATTTATTGACTTCAGAAATACTATGTACTTACACAGTCGTCACAACAAGTAAATCCTGTCGACACACCTGCAACACTGCTATAGAATAATCCTGTGTTCTTTTTATTAGGTGGTCTTTTTTTTTTGTCTTTTTTTTTTTTTCCCCCTGCAGATCCCAGGTTCCATTTTAACATTATAATTGTTGTTAATAAAAGGGGAAAGGAGAAAATGGGTATCACAGTCCACGACTGTATAATAATGATGTCATGATTGAATTAAGCTTGGTTCAACATTTTAAAAACCCCAAATAAGATTATATCAGGAAAAATCCAAAAAAAATTAAATCATTTTACCATTGTTCTGATTAAGTGATGTAGTTCTAGATATTTAATACTTCCACTTTTTAATTTGGTAATGGAAAAACTCAGCAGCCTGTGGCATACATGAAACAAAACCATGATCATGTCTGAACAGCTTGGGAACCTATATGGATGAATAATTTTCTTGGGGTCTCATTTACTATACCATTTTTTTCCTGAAAAACATTTTTTAAAACATTGAATAAAATATGAACTTGTTTGATGCCAAATTTCTTGAAACCAGTCATTAAGATTTATTATTTCCATTATGAATACTGTCCATTATAAAAGAAGAAAAAACATGACTGTAAGGCAAGCATATATTTTCTGTCAGAGCACAGCAGTTTGTCTTCAATGACTGATGTTGTTTGCTGTTTGGGGAAGTAATAACAGAGAAACAGCAAGTAAGTATTTTTAGCAGAAACCCATTGTTTACATTATTTTCATTTTTCGATAAAGTGAATGCTTATTATTGTCAATAGTGACAACCAAAAGCCACCTGACCTCTTCTTGTAGCTCAATAAAGCTACAAACATTGGTGAAATAGTCGTAATGTAGAAAGCGTTTACAGCAGGCCTCACCAAAAAGTACACCTCGTGGCACATCTCATGAAAAGAAACTTCCTTAGTAAGACGCAATTATCTCCTTGAGTCCTGTGTGCAGTTTGGGCACCACAATACAAAAAAGACTTTAAGCTATTAGAGAGTGTCCAAAGGAGGGCCATGAGGACGGTGATGTGAGGAAGCCGTGTGAGGAGGTCACTTGGTTCAGCTTGGAGCAGGCTGATGAGCGACCTAAGTGAGGTCTTCAGCCATCCTCGTGAGGGGAAGCGGAGAGGCAGGTACCCGTCTCTTACACTGACCAGCGACGACACTCAAGGGAAAGGTATAAAGCTGAGTCAGGAGAGGTTTAGTTTGTATATCAGTAAAGGCTTCCTCACCAAGAGGATAGTCTGGCATGGAACAGGCTCTCCAGGAAAGCCATCAGCACTAAGCCGGAGAGAGTTCAAGAAGTGTTTGGACAGCGCTCTCAGGCACAGGGTGTGACTCTTGGGGATGGTCCTGTGCAGGGTCAGGGGTTGGAATCAATGGTCCCCATGTATCCCTTCCAATGCAAGCGTGTGCTGTGATTCTATGGTTCCTTTCTTAATGAGTGTCCTGGGCGTGGTTCATATCCCATAAACATTTTGGTTTTGTTTTGTGTCCATAAGTGCCACCGCCCCCCACTTCCAGCTCGGGAATATCATGATGGGTGAAGGGCGGCCTATGCAAAACCTTTCACAGCTGAAACCATCATCATAATAAAAAAAAACTATCTCTAGGACCCTAGGACTGATAACACAATGTCTTGTTTCTACAGTTTCAAAATAATGCTATTGCAATATATGTGTTTAATTTGTTGAAACTTCTGTCAACCCAAATATTGTTCTGTATAGTGGTGGTGGGGTTTTTTTGTTTGTTTGTTTGGTTTTTTTTCCCCCCCATATATTGCAACTATTTATCAGTGAAAAATGTGTGAATATCTCTAAGTTTCTAAAATAATTTCATCTAATAGGATCAAAGAATTACAGAAAATCATTTTCCACAGAATACAGTAGTGTGTTGTTGCGATATATTTCAAAGCATAGCTTGTATAATCTGTATATCTTTAACAAGGTTTAGATTTGTTTCTTCACTGTAACACATCTCTAGACAAGCTTTCCAAAACAAGAATCAAAGAGCACTTGAGAAGCAGAAGAAATAAATTTGTAATAAAGGCCTAGTGTTCTGTACAAATAGTGAATGAAACTCTAGGAACATGAGTATTTTTCATTGTAATTTTTCATAGTAAAGATGTCACTGTAATAAAAGTATGTTTTTAAATTAGTGACATTTTCAAATTGGTTTCAGATTTATGAGAAAGCTGTGCTGGTGGGAAATAATCCAAGAAAAAAAACCTCAAAAATGTTAATTAGAAAGTACAATTCTTGTTGTGTCTTGAGCTACCAGAAATATCTGCTAATTGCTACCAGTCATCTCCTTTCACTTCAAGCTGATCTAATTAATTTCAAAACACCCTTGAATTTCACACCCTGGATTTCTAGGTTTCAGAAAATTTCTTTGCTTTTGAAAGCCTTAATAAAAACTCACATTTCATGTGAATCAGGTAGATATTTTAAAGTAAATTCCACTTTACACAGATCCATGGAAAATTTTCCTTCCCATGCCCTTCTTTCTTAATACAAAATATTTTGATACACAACATAGCTAATGTAAACATTTGAGATAACTGAATTTGTATTTAGGAAATTTTAACTCATGCGTAACATGCACAGAGATCATTTTAAAATATGTAATTTATTTATATGCATTTTTTATTATTCACTCACTTCCCATGAAGGTGAATTATGACAGAAATTAACTGTATGCATAATATATTTTTGATTCTGTGCATTCTGGCCCTTCTGAACAAAGTATTTTTAAATTAAGTATTTCAGCTTCATTTATATTTTGTGTTTAAGATTTACCGTAGAACAGGATGCAAAACACTTTCCTGTGCACATTTAACACATTTAGAACACGCTTTTGGACACAAGGGGTTTGTTTAGAATTACGTCTAACATTAGAAAGTTCTATCTGTCAATTGTTTGAGAAGCATATTTGGGTGGGGGATAAGAATTCTTAAACACAACTGCACATTAAACTCAGATGAAAGGGATATTAGGTAAAAGTCTGATATTAGTTGTCTGCTGGTTGGTTTGGTTTTTTATTACCTGCAGATATTACAAATGTGATGACGGTGTTCAGCTTTTTCCCAGCTTGCTTTCCTGTGCAAAGGCAGACTTTGGACCTCCATTCAAATATGGTTGAGAGATTGTTAGCTTTAGACATCTGAATAGTCAAAGTGTGCAGTGAATAATCACAAAGTGTGCTTCCCTTCAAGTATCTGGCCAATGATCTCCCTTTTAGCCAGAAGCAATAATTGTCTGTGCATTTTAACAGTTCATTTGCTTTCACTACACTACTTGTTTCTTAGCACATTGGATTTTATGCTGTTTCGGAGAAAACCCCTTGTGATGGTTGAAATGAGCATTTGTATTAGATGTGGTGCAGTGGAAGAAATTCTGATACTGGCTGTGCACATTTTTACATGGATAAGCAGTGTCTACGGATGCCAACTCTAAAAGGATTTATTTATATCTCTTCTTTTGTAGAAATGATGGATGAAGGTGCCATATTTACCATATAATAGTATTTTCCCAGGTATTGTTTTTTTTATAAATACAAATACAGCCATAAAACAAATACTCTCTGTGGGCCCTCAGCACCAAATTAGAGAGAGAGTAAAGTTTACATAGCACTCTAAATGGTGCCAGCTACAGGAATCATTTCCCAAACGGGTAAAGAAAGGAAAAGAATTAAGCACAGGAACTTCTAAGGAGTCCTTTGGCTCAAGGAATTGTGTGAGGATAGTGTAGCATTCATAAGAGTCTTACAAAGTTTTGCAATCAGCTTCTGCTGCAAAATGTCAGTCTGTGCAAGATTAGTTTAAGGGATAAACTGAAATGTGTGCTGCAGCCTCAAGAGGCAGTGTAGCTGGGGATTATAAACACGTTTCCAGTTTAAATACAGTACAGTGAAATTACCTTATTTCAAACGCTTTTTGCTATTGAAGTTTTTTGGAATGTATTATTTTATTTTTCTCAGTGTAGTGTAGAGCTTGTTTTTATCGAATAATTCTGGTCCAAAGGAAGTTAACTGCTTTCAACATTGAAAGAGGGAAAAATAGACAAGAAAGAAAAAAGACAGATATATTTCCTTACTTTAACATCACATTCCTTTCTCTTCAGGTTAAGTCTTAAAAAGGAAAAAAAAAAGTTGGTTGACTTTTTTTACCCTGTGTCATTATAATATTACCAGCAAGTGTATATTTGTAAATTCTTGCATATCTTCTTTAATTGAGTAAAATTGCCCAGCATAATATTTGATTTCTAAGAATGAAGAAAGAGGTGGGGGGAAAAGGATGAGGGAAAATAATTGCCCACTGTAAAATTTTTCTGAATATGCTGTTTTCTTTGCTGTCTGAGATACTTATAAAGACTGTAACACTTTTTAGTGAAGAAGGACTTGACATACAAAGTTTTGCTCTCCCTTTTTCAAAGGTGCTAAATTTAGCAATATCTTTTATATATATGGCAAACACAAGTGCCTCATTACACCAAACTTATTTTTCTCCCTCTTTTAATTGAAAATATCTTGTACTCTGTTCTCAGATATCTTACATGTCCCATACAACCACATGCTATTGCATAATATTGTTCAAATTGACAGAAATCTGAAGATGTACCAAAACCATCCAGAAGTTATTTTTGTGTAGATGATAGCAGGTTACAATACTTGTGCATATTGTCTTTACATGTGTGTTTAATGGGAAATAAATGGAGAAACAAATGTAATGAGTATCAACACAAAGCAAGACACAATTTTGAAAACTGGAGTTTATTTGCAGGGTGCAGAGACTGGCTGGAGCTGAAAAGAGTGTTGTACCCGATGCCTGTCTGCTAAAAATTTAATTTATTCTTTTATCCCAGAAAGTCATTAACTTATACTGTATAAGTTCAAGGTAATTCTTAAAGAGCAGTATTGCTGTTCATTAATTTTTCAGTTTATTATTTTGGTAATTTTTCAGCTTCTAGGAAGGTATTACCATGTTCTTTTTCAAAAAAGGACTAACCACCTTTTTCTTGTTTCCAAGGCTTTCTTTAGACGACTGCTGGATGAGAGATGGTCACCATACGTCTCTTCATATCTACAACATGTGTCTAAATGTTACCAGTGCCACCTCTGCTTTTCATGACAATTTGGAAAGAAGAGTTTAAGAATGGTAAGGTATGCATGTGGATAATTCCAAATCCCTTTGGCAGTGGAACCTGACCTTCTGGATTGTGGGGATATTAGCCATTCCAGATATTTAAGGGATATTTAGGTCTTAGACCTTTTAAAACTTTATTTAAATCACAGTGAATGTAATACGGTATGAATGGAATTCCAGTTTCCTTCAGCTGATTGCAAAACTCCATCTATTTTTTTTTTTTTTTCATATAATTGAGTTATTTCTGTGTTGTGTCCCATAGTGTTGTTCTGTCCCAGTGTTGCATTGGTTTTTCATGTCCTTCATCAACATTCCTGGCTGAACTATTAATGTGGACTTGAAACACAGTTAGGTAAGTCTTTAACTCTCTAACTCCTCTAAGTGGCTTTTTCTTATTTTCTGTTTTATTCCCTGGTTGTGTCACTAAAACCCTAAGTCAATGTTAGACTGCACTTTATGCTCAGATATTGAAAACACAGGTTTAAAGAATTAATAAAGAGTAACGAAGATCACAAACGTAACTGGGATCACAACTCAAGAGAGTGGTAAGAGAGAGGGAGATTAGTTGGTCTAAGCATATGCTTATCATGGCTACCTATATTTTAAACATGATAAAGCAAATAAAATCCTTGTGATTGTGGTAAGCATGGTAGACAAGGGGAAGGGAATTTTAACTGCTGATCATTTCAATCTGAATTGTTAAAGGAAATTTTTAAAAGATCTCAAAGCTTGGCTTTATTCGAACTAAATCATATGCTGCAAACTGTTAAGTAATAAGGTACATGAAGTTATTAAATGATATTTCAGATTTAAATTGATTAAATGTGTGTCTTTGTCATAATCCCTGTTTACTGAAATCTCTATGGAAAATAATTAGGCTCTTTTAATCAATGCAAGAGGACTTAACCTTAAGACATTTGTTCCCACTCTCTAGTCTTCTGTCATCTGTGCTTTCTGACATGGCAAGTGTTCATGCCAAAATAATAAATTTATTATTATCAATTAATCTCCAATAACAGTGCAATAAATGAAAAGCATCGTGAACAGATAGCCTACATCCAAACAGAATGAAGTTAATTTTACCCAAGGAACCAAAGGTTGTACCAGAAATTCTGTGAGCAAAAGCACTCAGCTGTGAAGTAGTGGAAAACACTTACTCAGGATAAATAAAGGAAGGGAAAAAAAGGGCATTTTGTAATCAGTAACATTACTTACCAAACCACTACTCCTCCATTCCCTTAGTCCCGACTCCTAAGGGAAACCAACAAATTACCCTCAGAAGTTGACTCTGGAGTCACAAGTCTACAAAAGATTAACAAATTACACATCACAGGCTCAGCAGACATATTAGTTTTGTGACATATGACAAATTTCCTCACACCTAACACCTAACTAAGCCGTCAATGTTCTAAAATCAATATTTAGCTTTTCCCTTCTATCCAAGAGGGTTAATGACTTAATCATCTCCCTGTCTCCTAACAGTCTTTTCTATTCTTTTGGTTCAGATTGTTATTTTAGCTCCAATTGGTTAATTGACTTATGTTGTAAATTAATGCCAATGAAAAGTTCTGATGTCTCCTGTTTCTGTTCTTCTAGTTGTGTCAGAATTTTGAGAGAAAAGTGAGAAGCAGTAGAAAAGCTACTCATTAAAATGACAGTTTTACATAATTTTCATTTTAATTCCAATACAAAAGTGATATTTATATTCTAGAAACTCTGATAATTTAAATTTCATGAATTTCATATATCAGAAGTTGCTCTGTTAAGGGCAAAAGATTTGGAGCTAGATGACTGCAATGAAGATATTATAAAAGCCACAATTTTGTGCAAAACAGCCGTACTGTCTTCACATTTCTGTGTGAACATGGACTACAAAATTGTTCCTTAGAAACACATTTGATATCATATTCAGGATATTCTGCTCAAATTAAATTTTCACTGGTAAAATATTCTAATTCATCATAACTTTAGTGAGTATTTTTATTCTCAGTTAAAATGCTTGTCATAAATTTCTGTGGGCAAAATTGCCATATTAGAACCTTACACTGTAAAATCCAGTATAATTACTATGGCAATGCTTTCACTAGTTTTGTAAATTGTCTGAAGCTGGAAAAGCTTAATGAGACAATCTAGTGTGATAGATAGATTAGTGTGAAAATTAATTTGTGCTAACCCACCTTACATGGAAGAAGTATGAGTGTAAAAAAACGCAAGGAGGAATTATCTGTTTCAAAGTAAACACCATTAAATACTCATCTGTAAGGATCTATTTTATGAGTTGTGGGGGTATCTAACCATAGGACTGCTTTATCTGTAATGGAGTATATGTGTCAAGCCCTCCTTTATATAACCTTTTTTAAAATTATTATTTAATTTCATGGTTTTTTCAGATAAATGCTTTTAGCTTTTCAACACTGCAATCTGTCTTGTGGCATTTTTTAAGCCTCTGCTTTCAAGAATAGATGAGGATTGTGCAGTTTTTGCTGTGTGCAAATCTAATCTATCCTAAGATTTTTCAAATATAGAATCATCAGTTTCACTAGAATCTCTGAAAAGAGCTAAAGTAAAATAAATTGTACTAATATCCTCCAAAGCTACAAAGCAAATACTTTGCTTTAACAGGCAGTGTCATTAAGATTAATTAAAAAATTTAATATGACCATCTCAAGGAAATAAATACACTTAGGACCACCTGAACAGGTCTGGAGCATATGTTCCCTTTTCTGAATGAAATATATTTGCAACTAATAAAAAGACGAAAAACTTTCAAAAATTTCATCAGATTAATTGTAGAATTTGCCCACTGATGTTAGATTTAGATCTATTTCAATGGATTAATTGATATGCATATAAGAATGTTGTATTAAAAAGGCTACATATATTTTCTAATTCTTAAAAGAAAAAACAGGCATAGTTTTCCCCAAAAAATTCTTTTGGATGGCATTTGCAGACATCATTTTTGAAAGGGATACAGGGTTGACCAGGAACTATGTGGAAACTTCAAACATTTTTTCACCCACGGCAGGAATTCAAAAGTTGAAGTGGGATTTTAAAGGTATGGATTTTTTGAGACTGATGTCATCAGTGTACTGTTGCCTCAACATCTGTGGAAAGGGAAGCAAAAACTAGCCAATGAAAAATTAGCAGATGCAAACCAACAAAGAAAAGCACCAAACTAAATCTGCAAGGACAGTAAGATTTCCCTAATCATTACATGGAGAAAAATGAGACATTTTACAAAATATTAGAGAAGAAGTGATTTTCCTAAGGAAATATATTTTACTATGTTGATGAATTGCTTACCAATTCACAGGGACTCAAGGAGAACTAGAAAATAATGAGTTTTGTTTATTTGACAAGAGAAGAAACTCGTTAATTACTATGGAAAGAAGTAAACAAGCTTTTTGCCTTAAAGAACTAAGAGTTAAAAGAATGCCAGCTTTTGAAAAAACCCACAAAACCCTGCTATGAAAGTATGAAAGGTCTATGCAGTTGTTGTGAAAGCCAAATGCACTGGTAATGGTGAGATACTATTGTAAGGGTTGGAAGAGTTAAAGCAGATGAAACTAATTTTGTAAATGGCAGCACTTTTACAATTTTGTTCGTGAGTGATTGTTTTTGGAAGGAAAACCTCCAGAAATGTAAAAGAGAAATGTAAAATGCAAAGAGAATCTGATAGAAATGTGATAGGAAAAGCTTTCATTACCATTTCATCTGCTGCTTTGAAGTCTAGCCATAGATATATTTTTGGAGGTATATCCCTGCTTTTCTACATAGTCTAACATGGGATTGCAGGTTGTAGACTTCAGGTGGTAGCGCGGAGTAAGTGAGCACATGGAGGGGATGACAAAATTTAGGTACAGAAGCAACAAATTACCTATCTAACTAAGAGGCATCTTTCAGTAGCACTTTTAGGTGCCATAATATGCATTCTCCTGAGGGATACGGATGAACAGAAAATTTTTAGCTTAGCTTAGCTAGCAAAGTTGATGTGTGTGAAAGAATTGCAACTAACATAAATAACACACCTTATCCTTAACAACTTAATTCTATCTTCAGCAATTTATAAAAAGCCTGGCATAGAAAAGAATGACAATTCTCTCGGTGAGTGTGGAATCCAGCATCACTTTTCTTGCTGGGGTAACACCAGACAAATGCTTACACAGATGATTTGTTAAATTGACCAAGTCAGAGAGCAGTAAGCTTTGAAGAAAAATCTTCTTGGAAAGTTTATTATGCTCAGTTTGAAATAATAAGCCAAATGAACCTTTGGGCAGAGAAAGAGTGAGCACCATTGCTGGCTGCTTCTCTGAAGGGACACGGACATATTTTTCCAGCAATTTGTCAGGAAAAGACAGGAAATTGTTTGCAGGCATTAGCAACAGCTGTATTATCTTGGCAGCTGAACATCAAATAAAATTGGCAGAGCAAGAGAGTTGTAGTGGATAAAGTGAGGCTCTGTACCAGAACTGTCTGAAGATGTGACCATTGAAGATTTTTATGTCAAGAACATCTACATATTTCTAAAGACCTCTATACTAGCTTATATAAATCATACAATTTAAAATGCATTAATAATGATAGAAAAAATAATAAAAATAAGCTCTTTGTTAAACACTGCTAAAATCTATGGAATATACCTTGACCAGCATCACTCAATTTAGCAAATCATAAAGTTGAAAGTAAATCAAAGTATGTGAACTGAAGAAAAATTATTTAATCTGATGCATGAAAAGCTAAAGATCAGGGCATGTGCTAACAGGAGATAAACAGAAACAAGGAATAGTACCATCTGGTAGGTTTTTTATCACTGTGAGAAGAATCCAAACCTCCACTACAGTATGAGGAATTTTCCTTAAAATCAACCAATCAATAAATCAAACAAAAAACAACACAACAAAAGACCCGCAAGAAAGAACACACATCTACCCACCGTGTGTTTTTCAGGAAAAGTGACTACAAGATTTCTGTTTGCCACAAGAAAATTGTTTTTTCCTGAAGACAAAATAAATATCTAGCTTTCCATTCCTTTAAAAAACCAAAAATATAGCTGAGATGCCATGGAATATGGTAGTGGTTTTGTAATACTCTCTTTAATTTTTGCCAACTTGTACATTGCAGTATCTCTATTATAACAATTTATATTTTTCTGCTCCTCCTGTATTGTACATTTTGACAGATTATGAGTTGGCAGGGATGTGGTTCTCGTGTTACAGAATATACAGGTGCTCTATGTGTGATTTACAGTATTTCCTGGTCTTTATGTAAAGCAACGGTTTCTGTTTGTTTCCAATGAGTTGCAACAAATTTTTTGGCTGTGCAAGAATATAATTCTTGTTATATTGCAGTAAGGTTAAAAATTCTAACACATCTCTCCTAGGGAAATGGGTAAAGGCTACACTGATCAGGAGACTTAACTGGATGTCCCAAAATTAACTTACAGCCTGTCAGTTATTATAGCTAGCAGCAAAAAATATATGAATGATGTTAGTTTAAAATAGAAATAATTTCTCAAATTACTTTAGGGGGATCTGATACCTTACATATAAAATGGAAAAAAAAAAAGAAATCCCTTCACTTTTCAATCTACATCTAGATATTCATGAAAGGGAGAAAAAAGAAAAACAACAAAACCATGCATTCTGAAGAATTTTGCATGATATTTAGAAAACTAGATTGTATATGGTTCAGCATGGCAAGAAATTAGCCTGGTGAGACAATGTTATGATATATATCTGTAATATTTTTACTGTAAGTTACTGCAAATAAGAGATAGGAGGATACTTCCTGCCATATTCGACTTCATCTGATTAAACTTAGTATATAGATTTATATCCATTTACACTGTTGTGCTATGTGTTCCTGAAAAAATAATTAATAGAATTTTTTTTTGATTATTTGCATTTTGAAGGAAGATAACTGAAAATAAGCTATGCAATTTTCATCAACTATGCAAATCAGAGGAGTGTTGTTTTTGTTTAACTTTTATTTATCCGGATGCAAACATTAGACAGGGAAATTTGAAAAGTTCAAAAATTGTAATTAAAATTAAAATTCAAATTAGACTTTTTAATCAGCACTTAAAAATCTTCCAAATACTCGACTAATAATAAATGTAGTTTTATTCATTACTCTGGCAATTAAATGTTAATTTTTTTATTATTATTATATTGGAAGTTTTAAAAAATCCAAATTGTTTCCAGTTATCAGAAAAATGGTAAAACTATTTGCACTTCCAGCCTTTTCTACTGTGATCATACGTGTGTTTATGCTTTCACCTTGTCGTAATACACAAAACCTTCTGTTCTCTTCCGTTCTGGGGAAAAAAAAAAAAAATTGTCCAGGCCAAATATTCGAACCAGGGGTTAGCTGAATTATTAATGAGTTATTTCGACAAATCATAAGCATTCAGACCAGCTACCCTGAATTTCAGGAGCACCTGTGGTCCCTCTCCTGATTTATACAGAAAATGAATATGCTGAACAGCTTTGAGGCTTAGGTTGCATTCCTGAATGCTTCCAGTTAAATTGCAGTGTGAATTTAGATGCTTACTTTGTGGCACTTGACTTTTCTGCATCTGTAATTCTTACTCATCCTGCCAAAATATGAAGGATGAGGTGTGGATCTGTAGTTTTCTTTTCCAAAATAAGGCAAGATTCAGGTGACCTCCTGTTTTTCTTTGTGCTCATGTCCCTGTTAGCTGTACACATAATTGCATCAGTAGGGTTATTAAAACAGAAGTAAAATATATGAGTTTGTCATTGAAGAAACAGAATTTTTCAAATGGCACGCATTTTTTGAATAATAATTTTGGAGTATTTTATAAATTAATAGACTCAATTCAGTTTTGCTGCAACAGTCTGTTTATTACATCATTTTCACAGGGGTAGAAGTTAAAAAATACCCACAAAAAGTCCCAACATTTGAAGGTACTTAACACTTTTTTTTTTTTTTTTTTTTTTTTTTGGTTTTGGTTTCTTTTTTTTTTTAGGCTAACATTAGAGAAGAAGGATCAGCTTTTTAGTCTCGCATCTTATTTCTGTGAAAGCACTCACACCTTCCATCAATGCCCTCAGAATTTAGAAGGAAGTGCAGAGGTGCTGGGAAATATGGAAACCCTGCCTGAAAAGCACAAGAGGGTGGCTGAATGAAACATCTCAGGAAATAATTTCCTTTATAATGAGGCACTTTAGGTTTACAACTGTGAGAGTGTCTTTTTGGGTTTTTTTCCCCCTTTTTAGTTAGTTTTACTAACTTACTTTACTATCTTTACAAGCATGATTTGTTAGCCAGAGTGCAGTACACGAAGAGGTGACTGCTGGTGCAGGAGGTCCTTACTGAGCAAGGCAGTGTCTAACAAAAGCAGATTGAAGTTTAGGATGGTGATAGAACTCAGACCATTGGGTATGCAAAATTTTCAAGGGCAAAAACTAAAACTCACTGGAAACAGAAAAGCATCACAGGAACTGCAGCTGCAAGAACTTATGCTGGTTATTAAAGATAAGAATGAATATATACGGTTTGGGTTTTTTTTCTATTTAATGTGTGAGTTATTTTTCTAAGCAATCTCGTGGGGAGGGAGAAAGTAGAGGATGAGATAAAAATGGAGACAACAGTGCCAGGAATAAAGCCTGACATGATAAAAAAGCTGATAATTTTTAAAAATCCGTATTGTCTTTGTGGACAGCATGATATAAAAGAGCCAAGACAGTCAACTGAGAGCATTGCACAGCAATGTATTGTGAAATAAGTGACAGGTGTGACAAGCAAGCTTCAGAGGCAGACCTGTGCAATCCCACTTTTAATCTACTGAAAGGCTTGAAACCCAAATGCCATGCTCCAGAGAGGATGGGAACTTCCTGGTCAGGAGGTTATTAGTTTGGTTCATAGGGCTGGACGGTTTGAGGAAGCTTAGTCAAGACCAAGGGTCAGAAAACTAAAGGTACATTTTGCCAAGAATTCCAGGTCTGTCATGCTGTGATTAGCAATTAGCTGCAGGAAAAAAAAAAAAAAAAAATCATAGTTTTCAAATGTTCAGAGCCAAGGGGATGTCCAAATTTAGACTGTTTTTTCAAGTTATATGCCACAAAGTAAGGAATATATATATATATATATATATATATATAATCAAGAGAACCAGAAAATTAATGGTTAAAGCAGGAAAACACTGGACCAGCAAAGGTACTTTCAGCTGTGATCAGTGTAAGTCATGGCATATCCCAAATTCCTTTCCTGTCTGTATATTTAATTCCCTGTGGCTTTTACCAGAAATAGGGAGAAATGCAGAGATTTGGCAGATAACTCAAGTGATTTCTGAACATTATAGATGGTGTTATGACTAGAAATAGAGCTAGATGCAGGTGACTTCCAGAAGGACCTGTCAGTAGTGGAGGGAGCAAATTTCCTAAGATAACATACTTAAACATCAAATTTTAGTGCTCCCTGTGTTTTTGGAGAGTAGTATTAACAAGTTCTGTGGAGAAGGCCATAGTTAGAAGTGAAGTGAGAAGGTAATCGCTATTTATTCTTCCCTTTTGCCCTTTTGGCACTGGGGAAGGGATGATACAATAATTTCGGGAAGTTTCAGGATATTTCACTTGTTTTGTTATCCAGTGAGGGTAAAAAAAAAAAAAAAAAAGTGCTAAAATTTCAAAAATTTTTATTTCCTATTTTTAGGCAGATAATAATAGACAGCTAGACTATTAATAATTATACCCCCGTGAGATGTAAATTTGAGCCTTTAGGTTCCTTTTGCATTGCAACTGAAAGGAAAAGAGAGGGAAAACACCCCCAAAAAACAAACTCTAAAAAACAATTCATGAATACTTAATGAATGAGCAAACATTTGCATCGTATAAATATTTTCTTTCTCCTCGTCAGTATTCAGGGGTTGTGTTGCCATCTGGCAAAGGTTTCAGTTGACTAACGCTGAAGCAATAAATTAATACAGTAAAAGATGCTACCAACAGTTTTAAACCAATTAAAATGCCGGAAGCAGACTATGTGTGTTAAAATGTCATGTCATGATCCTGCAGCAGAGAACCAAAGAGCTGTAGTAATCCAAGTGTGAAAGAACAAAGATTGCAGGATTCAAGAGTATTGCTCGGTGTGAGCCTTATGGCATGCAGGAATATTCTCGTAGTTCAAAAGGGTAAATATTCTGAGTCATAGGAGAGTAGACAATAGTTTTATGAGAAAACAGAGTTTGTCTCAATTTTTTTTTTGTCTTTAGTTTGGATCCAAGAAGAAAGAAAAGTAAAGGGGAAAAAAAAAAAAAAAAAAAAAAAAAAAAAAAAAAAAAAAAAAAAAAAAAGATAAGTGTATGTTTTAGCTCTGCTATTACCATCCAAATGCTTAATGGAAAAAATGGTTGGGAAAACTCTCAAGTTGCAAAGTTTCACTGCCTGGAGACAGGGAACAGCAAAAAGGCTCTCTGGGGGTAAAGAACCAAGCAATACCTGCAACTGTGACTCTGCCTTGCCAGGGCTTGGACTGCAAGATAAGAACCAGGCTCTGCAGGATCCCACATCCAGTTACCTGCTCCAGCACAGGGCAGCTTCATTCTTCAAAGGAACTGAGCAGAGTTTGCTGCTGTCTTTTGAAGGGTCAGGTTTCCTCCAACTTTTTGTGGAGACTGTAAAGGTGGATGCTGTGTTTAGGAAGCTGAGACTTTCCTTAGAGAAATGCCTTGTGGCCTGACTACTTTCTTGGGCAAAAATGTTGCTGGATTTGCAAGCTGAGTGAAAGCTCTTGTAGCGGTGTTGCAAAGCAATGCCATAACCTCTCTTGAAACAAGCTGAAAAATGTTCATAGAACTTTTGGGGATTTTTTGCTTCTTTATTTCTTTAAATCGGGACAGGGTACTTTAAAGCAGTCTGGTGAAAGGATGTTATCAAAGATCTTTCTGAAGGTTTCCAAGGCAGGGAATGCCTATGGGAATGTAAGACAGGGAAAAAGCCCATTCCCAAACCTGTCAGTTTGGTACGTGACTTTTGTACAACATAGAAAGGAAAGAAAAGAGAAGAAATGTTCCATATCCTTCAAAAATGACAGTATAAAAAAATTGGAAATATTTTCCAAGAATTTCAACCACTTATTTGCTTTCTGCAGATGTTTATGGAGGTAGCAATAGTGTGGCTGTGTTACCAAAAAATATAGAACACAGTTAATGCCTTCTGCAAATATACCGGAGGATGTTTTTGATTGTAAATTATTATCATTATCGTTATGAGAAACATGTTAAAACAATGCAGTAAAACCTGCTAATGGCAAAATTATGCTAGGGTTTTTTTTCTGCTAAAACTTAATCACTAAGAAAAAAGCTAGCTGAGTGACACCTAAAAATGTACCAGGGTGGAGTTGTATCTTTTAGAGGTATGAATACCATGAGATGATTGCTACCAAAATATTTGAAACTTCAAAGTGATATATTGTAATAGTTTTATGCATTTTGGAAGCACAACTGATCCTTTGAATGTTGCCTGATCTCATTGCTGTGAGAGAAAGTCTTGTCCTTTTTTCATGAATAGCAATAATTTAAAGACTAGAAAGAAAAACAGTGGTTTTCCTGAAGCATATGATGTTACTGACTTTTGCATTTGTACAAGTGAGACATCCTCAGCTTCCATTATTGTTAAATAAAGTTTTCCAGTTAAGTGATTTTTTGAAAAAAATTACTCATAAAGATTTACCTACATCCTACTAAATTAATTTTTGTGTCTGTGGTATCAAAAAATAAAATAAATTAAAAAAAATATTAAAAAGCTCCAAATCTATTTACTAAATGAAAATGTCAATTTCATTTGGACTATAAGATCTGACAATGTCTGTCATAATTAATTCAAAATGCTCAGAGTACAGGAACTTTAGAGGGGAAATGCTATGAAGGTTCCTCCAGTGTCCCTTGATTATATAGAATTATATAACACAAACACGTGTAGAGGAGCTTTCTAGATGAAAGTTATGCTTATGATTTATTAAAACCCAACGATTTTTCATGAAGATTACAAGGTAAGGGGTTTTTTCCTTTTAAAGTGATGCAAGCCCTTTGAGAATTAATTTAAAACTCCCCATGACAACCCTTCCCCACATTTTTGTTTTGCAGGGATCTCTATAAAAAACATTGTAGAATATTATTTATCAGGGCAATAAAAGCAAAGGAGTTATCAGGAACTGAGTTTTGTTTTCACCACCCTCATCTTTGTAATCACTTCGGAACATGAGCTTGCACCTAGAGCAATCTGTGGCTATCATCCGTGTTCCAACAGCTGGAGGTTTTAAGAGCTCTCAACAAAATTGTTTTAGTGCTGTGGTAACTGACATACTTCCACTCAACTCTCTGTTCTGGTAGTTGTCCAACTCCTTTGATAGATTAGGAAACCCGATTTTAAATGGCTTCCTTTTAGAGACACAAAACCTCCCCCAAATGCTGAATTATTTATAGTAAATTTTGATCAGTGATACGTGAGAAGGCAATTAACTATTAGAAGATATATATAGACTTATCTTTCAACAATTTCCAGAAATAAGAGTGTCTCCCATATTTTCCCTAATATTAACAGCTAGCAATGGTAGATTGCCAAAGATAACAGTAATTTTCTTCTGCAACACCTTTTACACTGTCCACCATTTCCAGCCTAGATCCAAAGCTTCCTTGAAAAGCAGGGAACGGGTTATTGTGTAGCAAATAGCTAATTTAAGAAACCTTCACTCAAATGGGAGGTAATACACCATTGAAAATATATGAAACAGATGTTACCAAATATTCTCCTTCTAGACATGGGCAAATCTTGGTGATAAGAACTGGTGAGATTTTCAGACCCAGCCTGTGCCTACTTATAGGGAAGGGTTAAACTGCCCCTGCTACCAGAGGGTGCACCAGGCTGAGGATGCAGCAGGCAGGGAAAGGCAGATGGACCATCTCATCCCACCTTTCTAGGGAACAGCATGTGCAGTCAACAGGGAAATCAGGTACAGCTTTCACCACAATCCATCCTTTTCCTGGGGCTGCATAAACTACCCCTTGAGATCCCATCATTGGTCCTGAAACTTGTGAAATGATGATGAGGTTGTTACAGGGAAGGGAAGGAGTTTCTGCAGCGACAGATGGTAGAAGGGACCTGACTCCTGTGCTGCCTTCCCTCTCCTTCCCGGAGTGGGCAGTGGTGGAAACTGCCCTCTCCACTCACCACCCGGGGTCCTTACACAATACACCTTCCAGAAAATGAACCTTTTGCTCTATTTAGGCCTACAAAGCACCTCAAATTTATTGATTTTTATTTATTTATTTATTTATTTTGTTAGATACATTCAGTTTGAAGCTTGACCTGGCTTGTGTAGCTTCATTCTGTCTCGAAGATGGTGCCAGCATGGCCAGCAGTCTGGACGTCCAGGAGCTTACAATTTCTACAGCACTGTTTTAAAAAGAAAAGGGCAACCAATGTAACAGAACATGAGCAATCTTTAAATTCAGACACCATGGATCTTCTGGGGAGTTGAATTAAAATAAACAATTTGAGAGTATATTTAGCGTCCTTGCAGAGCATTTTATAGCTGCAGCGAACCACTTAGCTGGCGTGTTTTAAGCACTTTTTTCTTATTTGAATAATGTAGTGCTGCTATTAATGTTTAAAACACAGATACTTCTTGTATACTTTCCCAGCTGATGAATCTTAATGAACTAGTGCCAGCTGAATGGGATGAGTCATTGTCCTATTGACCCGTGTTCAGAGTAACTCTCAAGATTTGTCTAATTTTCTCTAAAATTATACAGGGCAGGAAGAACCTCCAGGGAAGCTGCTGTGAGGAGATGCTATTTCCAAATCAGATAGACAAGATGATTGAACAGATAATTTGTAGATATGATTGTTATTGCTACTGCTCGCCTTCAGCTTTAAAATGTGCAGAGAAAAACCCTTTTTGTTGGTTTCAGGGCCTTTGCAAACTGCTGTTGTGGTAATTTCACTTCAGTGATTCCAAAACCAAATTCAATTATGTGATCAGTTTTTAAATAAAGGATGACCAGGAGAATTAGGAAATGTAAATGGAACTATTCTGTCACAATCATCTTTATTTTTGCAGCCTGCACATAATTGTTTTAACTGATAATAAAACCCTGTTCTGGTTCTGAAACAAAAACATTAGCAGTGTGAAAATTAGCAGAAATATCAGTGCAGCAGTTCACACAGGTGTAGAGCACAACTCAAAGCTTGCATCATAATATTTTGGCCTTAACTTGCTTGGATAGCTGGAGAAATATGTGGATTGAACTTCTGAGTTATTAGCGCTAAGATGCCGCCTTTATTTTCTCATTCTAGCTGCAAAATTATTATCCAAAAAAACCCTAATGAAGCTGTCATTGTCAGCACATTTTACATCCCAAGCATGATACTTGCACAAAAAAAGACACAAGGATTTTTTTTTTTTTTTTTTTTTTTTTCATTTTCCAATTGCACAACAGAGGCTTTCTGATGTTCATTAAGACTTGACAATACTGAGAGTTAAAATGGAAATGTGGATCGGGAACTTGAAGGCTAACCCTAAATTATTTAAATTTTGTCCCCTTAAAATTTACTAGATCGAGAATATATTTTTAAATTATATTCCCTGCATTCTACAGAAACCAGGAATTTAGAACTAAAAAGGGATAAAACTTGACATAAATATTACTTTTACTGAATTATCTCATTCCTGAACCTCAGTGTCTAAATCAAAAATATTTAAAATCTCAGTCCACACCAAGACAAGAATTTTAGTATAAATATTACATAATTGAAGATTTCCCAAATACTTGAATTTTATCTTAAATTTCTCTCCCTTAGTTGCCTTATGCAAATACTCTGTTTTTCTGTAAAGTGCAAATTAATAACACTCTAAGCAGAAGATATATATATAAGGGTATATCAGACAAGCCTTTTCTCAGGGTGGAATTTAAAATTCAGTTGTCTTATTCAACAGTACTGTACGTTCTCTTACTGTTTTCTATCCCTGTTTGTTTTACTTATAAAATTTAATGCTGGCTAGAATATTTTGTGAAATATGTTTTGCTGTGTAAATCAATAATTATATTCTAGGCTACAACTGCATTAGAAATGCCAACTGCTGCTTAGTCAGTCGTTCAAATAACTGTTTTGTACAATTTTACCCCATATGTTGACTTTCACAGCATGGTGATTACTGTAAAAACACAAAGAATTTACAACAACATTTAGAAAAATGTGACTTACACACCTGAAAGTGTGTCTTAGTGGAGTCATGTATCACTGCAATGTGCAACTCCTAGGGAAATATTCATTTAAAACTTGGTGAGAGTGAAGAGAAATGCTTTGAAGTAAACTGAGAAAGTAGGTTGCAGAACATCACACCACAGCGTGGGGACATGAGCAGAATGTGCTGTTGGGGAGTTATCTTACCTGTGAAAACGTGCATAGTCACACAAGACAAAGTTATTTCTTGTCCTGACCAGGGATCCTCAGTTGTAGCCCTTCATTAAAACCAACTTCATTTCGTGCCATGAGTTTGCCTGCCTGTGGTTTCTTCAGGGTGTCTTCCTTCATTAAGATTCTCTTCACAAATATTTTGCCAGAAATACAAACGTTAGCTTTTTCCTAGTAGTTTTCCAGCAGCTTTTATTGTGAGATGAGCCTTAGCCAACCAGGGGCACTGTGTGCCATGCTGGCCACGTCACGGCGCAAGGCAGATGATCCGACTGCCTCTCGTTCACTGTCAGCTTGGGTCACTTCAGTAAACACATTGCCAGCGGTGTGGGAAGCATGGAACAATGCCTCAACAGTATTTTGTTAGACAGAGTATTCTTTCCTTAACATTCTCCTCCCTAATGGCAAAAAGTCACATAATCGGATGAAAGAAAACACATATTTGCCATCCTGAATACCTCAGCTTCTATTTGCTGCTTATCTTGGTCTTTGTCATTTGAAGTAAATAGAATGATATATGTTGATACCACAGCTTGACCTATCAGGAAAAGAAAAAGTTTGATGATAAACCTCCTGGCAATGCTCAAGAAAGCTGAACTGCTATTTAACATTTCTGTTTGTATCTTTTTTTAACAGAAAACTACAATTTAGATACACAGATCCTGGCAAAATATCAGCTATAAGGACATCTTGGGTCATCATGACAGGTATTTATTTTTTTGTTCTACAGCTTTATAGGAGAACCTAGATTTTGATTTGTAGTCAAGGGAGAAACTACACTGTCTTTAGGCTCTCTGTTCCTCCTCTGAGTGTTGCATGGGAAGGAATAGTGCATGTACAATTCTCTTCATGCGAGCTACAGAATGGTTTCCTCTGCACAATTTTATGTTTCATAAGTTTTATCAGGCTTGACATATTCTGGGTTTGCTACAACATGAAATACATTTATTTAGAAATATTCTTAAGCTGTCTGAAGAAAGAGCATGTGTGTGTGATGACTTAAAGAGAAAGTCATCATCTTGGTGTTTTTCTTGTGGTTTTGCGGCCCCCCACCACTCTGTACCCCCCACCCCTTTGTTTTGTCACATCTGAGGAGATTTGTGGAAGGAAAGTGTAAAGTGATTTTCTCGGTTTCCTGGGCTGCAGGCTGATTAGACATGTTGAGGTGCACTTTGGCTCTGTGACAGTGCCTGACAAAACTGGTAGAGCTGGCAATTCCCTTAAGGGACATTTTTAGTACATAACTCTTAAATAAGAAAGCATCTGCTGTTTTTCATGCTGCTTTTCTGCATTCTCTTATTCTATCTCTCAGAATTAAAGATGCCGACACAATTTAAAATAGTTTTATTTTCCCTTTAGAACAAATGAGTAAATCTTTTTTAAAAAACTGCTAAAATGTTGTTGAGATTCATTACAGAGGCAGATGGGTCAGAAAATCACAGAATTGAAACTGCACTACTTGCTAGCTTTTTATTTCTTTCTTTCAATTTTATTTTTTTTTTTTTTTTTAATTTTCCTGTTTTTGTCAGGAATGTTCAGAGAGCAAATTAATTAATCTGTTTATTCTTCTGTGTGATATAAGAGAAATTCTAAGGTCTTGCCTGGACATCCATTACAAGCATGCAAAACATAATTTCTTGTAATTTACTGTTCTTGATGATTTTCATGGGTCACTCATAAATTGTCATCTTTAGGGGTCACACAATTACCTGTCAAACTAATATTAATATGTTTAGGATTAAATCTTGTTAAAGTCAAAGAAGCAAATTATCTCAAGTCACTTGGGAGTAATGCATTCACATGCAGATAACAAATACTGATGGAAAAACTTGCTAAAATATTTAGCACACAATTTAGGAAAATCAAGCTTTGCCTAACTGTATATCCAAAAAGACTGTACTTCTGATTCAAAATATCAGACTTGCTCTAGTCATTTAATTGCTTACAAATGTAGTTCAGATAGAGTTAACTGGAATTTTTAATAGGATTTTGGGGTTTTTTGTGACCTCTTCTCTAACATGGCTTAATTTTTCAGGATTGTCTTTAGCAAATGATGGAAACAAGAGACCCCTTCTGTAGAACACTTGGATAGACAAGAAATATCACAGGCTATATCATGACTCAACACCTTGGCTGCTTCTTTGCTCCATGCTCAGAGGGAATAGGGAGCTGGTATCCCCGACAAGGCTGAGTTTGAGACACAAGGCTTGCTTTTCGTTGATGGCAAAGTCCAACAATCCCAACTCCCTAAAAACACAGCACAAGTTGATAGGCAAGCACAATAAATAAGAGTTATGGCAACAGGCAAAATGTCTTTGCAATATGCAGACCTTCAGATGTCCAAGTTCCGCAGTGAGTCATTGAAAACTGATATAGTCACGGACAAAGACCCTCTAACTAGTTAAAGTTAGAAAGTGGTATGTTTATTCACTGGCGGGTGGCACGGGAGTCATCTCCGAAAGGCGTGGCCGCCCCAAACAAGGCTCTTTGCTCTCTATTTATTTTCTAAGATCTTACATACAATACATATGCATAACCCCAGCACCTCCCATCCCCGCTCTGTATTAAAATGAGGCTATCAGTCCTTTGTGTGTGTGCAATTCTTCTCTTGAATTGGGTCGGTGGTCTCAAATTGGGTCAGTGATCTCAAAGGATGAAGTCAGGAGAGTCTTCATCAGGTCTCTGTGACCCTCTGGCACTGTCCAAGGTCCCCTGCTTTGTGATTGATTGATACCAAGTCCAGGTGCTGGCCATTGTTCTTAGTGGTTTCAATCTGCTCTCATGACAGTTCACTTACTCCACTTTTTCTATAAACAAGCTTATAAGATAGCAGTTAGCTCTAGCTTGGGTATCTAATAATCATTAACCTACCATTTCCTAATCTAACTTACATCTTGATCAATAGAAATTGCTTCTAACCCTTAACTAAAATATTAACTCTTTAAAATCATGTTTCAACAGGAACCTATTGCACTACATAGGTGCAGATCTTTATAAAATGCTTTTATTTCATGTTTTCACTTGGTGCAGTTAAAGGAAATTAGTGGCTGCTACAGGAGGAGAGAAGAGATGCAACAAAAAGAATATTGTAGAAACCCAAGGGAGATATTTAAGGGATGAAAAAAAAAAATCTACAAATTTCAAATTAGTACTATTTGTGTTTTGTTCCATACAGCTAAGAGGAATGTTTTGAATATTTGATTATTTGAAGTTACAAAATTGATGGTTTTGATCAAAAATTTAGTGTTTATTTCCAGTGCTGAGTTATTTTTTGGTTCCATCAAGAACTGTTGAGGAGGAACTCACTGTGAGTTGTTTGACAAGAACTCTAGGACTCAGTTTTCAGAGCACAAACTGCTTATACCCTTGTGTTTGCGAGGTTTCAGGGCTTCTACACTCTCCTCATAAGCAAGCTGCTGAAACAAAAATTACTTTTTTCCAGTTAGATGCATTCAAAACCTTCCTATCAGTTTTTATTAAAAATGCGAAATGAATTTTCGGCAGAGCTTTGACACTTACGTTGTTAATGTGCCTTCAGGCATGTAATTAGTAGAAGACTTTAATCTTTTATATTCCATACTTTGATCAGAGCAAATAAGCTCAGAAAAGCTATAAAGTATTGACCAGCATCTTTGATAAAAGAAACTTGTAAGCACCACTTGAAAATACTTTTATAAACTAGAATGCACATCATTAGATATGCTTATAATAGAGAGAAAGTTCTCTTACTGTTATTACTGATATATCACTCTATCCCATTGAGTGTTGTGGTTTTCTTCTCCCTTTTCCCATTTTCTTTAAACTTGTGGTATTTTTTAATATTAATGGAAAAAAACTTGAAATCTGCTTTCTGTAGAAGGCTGATAAATAAATAATTCCTTCTGTTGCTGATTCCAATCTAAAAAATTTAATTGATCATTGAAAAACAAGACTGTTAGACTAACTAGGAAGATGAAGATGTTTGCATTAACACTTTTGAACATGTAATGAAGATTAAAATCAGGGTGCCCTTAAATAAACAAGAAATTTCAGAATGGATTAGCAGAGCAAAATTCAAGTTTAAGAATTCAGCACTTTATTGTAGTTAGATTTAGAACTTTTATAAAATATTACATTGAAAGGTGTGAATTCCTTGATTCTACAATTTTCTTATTCCTGTACAAATCAGACCAGTCACTAATAAAACCAGAATGAGAGAGATGTTGGGTCCTGCCTCAAGAGAGAAGGACAGTTTAATCAGAAAATCTGATGACCAGAATCTGTTAATTTTTTCTTGCTCTATCTATTTCCATAATGAAAATGTCTTCTTGTCCCTGAAAATTACAAAATTATTTTGATATATTTGTGACTTATGATTCAGATCATACTCTTGGCAAATCCCCAGAGGAGAACGCTGTTGTGAAACTTCATATGCTCACTATGTAGTACATGGAACACAAGGTCACATAAGGAAAAACACAACCTGAAACTTCATGCTAATTTTAGGAAGATGAAAAAACAGGACACTTATTTCATTCGTTCCATATAGCCCTCAGTTGTTCCATGGACTACAGAATACATTGGAATATCTGTAAATAATATAAATAATCCTCTATGGTCTTCATGGAATAAAAATTTACGTACCTTAATTATTGCTTATATAAACACTTTCAAATTTAAAAGCATTTTAAAGAGTTCTGTCATCTCTACGCTATGAAATGCGCTGCTCTAATCTCTCTGCATCAAAAACCTGAATCCAGAACTTGCACTTTAACTCAAGATGTTATTTCATCCCTTCCCAGAATAAACACCTGTAAGGAAAGAAGAAGCAATAATTTAACATCAGTAAAAGGGGACCTCTACAAATTCTTCCATCCTTACTGTCCATAGGGCAGATCACTGCTTCTACAGTTTGTAATGACATTATTGGCACTCCAGGCTTGGGGGGAGAGGGAAATTTGACAGGCATTGCTTTGAGGTTATTTATTTCAAGCTTTTTTGCAAAAAAGGATAGTAACAGTTTCTCATGTCAAATATCAAAATCATTTCGATTGACTATTTGTGAAGATGAGATAAACGTAAAACTCAAAGAACAAAATAAAATAGGACGTTTAAGGTGATTTCAATTGTTTTTCCCCCTTCTAGTCAATTTCTCAGTAATTTTCCTCTTTCCAAGGCTTTGCTCTTTATTTGGTTAGATTTGTTCATAAACAAGTTATCTGTGAAAATGCAAAAATTAATCACTTTTCCATCTTTGTTCCAAGTTATTCTTTCATGCGTAACTTCAGTTCATTTGTTCACCAAAAGAGCTCATTTTATATCAATATATATGGATCCACTTTTTCAAAAGAAATGTGCTATATCAAGAAATAATCTTTCTAAGAACAATTTTTTTGATTTCTTTCAAAAAAGAGACAGTCTGAGGATTGTGATGGAAGCATGTTACATTTACTGTTTTATGTTCCTTTTAATGATAAAAATCAGAAAATCCTAGTTTAATGTGTGCCTGGGAAAAAATAGTGGGGCACTCTAGTGACTAAGACAAAGGGAGTTAAAATGCAGAAAGTCTATTTAAAATAATATTTAGCTTGTCATTTTTTATTTTTTTCTGCATGAAAAATTCAAAACTATTCAAAACTATTCTAAACGACTATTCAAGACCATTTTCATTAAAAATACAATACTTTGCACACTACTTAGTACCTTCTATATTTAATCAGTGCATTGAAAGAGATAAGAGCCTGTGAGGAAAAAAAAAAGACCATAAATTGGTATTATTGAAGAATGCATCATAATGAATATTTCCCAAGTGCTCATTTAAAATAGTTTTACTCTAGAATATAGAAAACACCTCTGAATAATATTTTGCATTTGAAATTTTTAGATTCCACTTGCAGAGAAGGTATTAAGCCAATAAATTTGAAAATGTATTTAAACTGAAAAAATTTTACTTACTGTAAGTTGTATATTGCAAGAAGTTGCTAAAATAACAAAAATAATTGTGTTACTAAAGATAATATGTGATGCTTGCAGTGAGGTTATTGAAAAGCTTTAACACTTACAGTTATTGAATAATACTATAATGCATTAGATGCATTTGTACAAGGAACACAAATCTGAGATTTTCCCCAAATTCATTACAAGACAAATCATTGTTTAAAAAATAAATTAATAATGCAAAGGGTGAATCAATGCTATGAAAAAAATGCCAGGTATTTTTACACTGAAGAAGAACTTCAGCTGCAGAGTAGCACTGCCAGATCCACCCCAACTCTGCAGCTAGAAGTCTATTTGTTGTGCCACAAGCTTCATTTGACCTGAGCAGAGGCAGGGGAGGTAAAACACCGTCTCAGCTCATGACTTGCTGATGGTTTTCTTCCCCTCCTCCCTCCACAGTTGATGCTGCAGGTGCCCAGTGGTGCCGAACGTCACAGCTGAAACTGCACACAACGTGCTGACCAGCAGCAGAGGGAAGATGGATCATCTTGGGCCGCAGCAGGGTGGGTGTAGGGATGTAGTGACAGGCTGTGATTCTGTGGTTCATTTAGAGAACAGCTGGATGAGGCAGCTTTAGTGAGGGAAGGCAGCAGCTCCTGTATTTCCCTCTCCCTGGCAAAGTGCACACCTGGGTAGGACAGGGACAGCACCTGTGAGATTGACACTGGTCCTCCATGTGGACTGGCTCATTTGGAGACACTCCACAGGAGACTGAACTTGCTGCCAAAACAGTGAGAGGCCACGTTTCCAAACCACAAGTTCTCCTTAATTAAAAAAAATAGTATTATTTGTGGCCAGTGCTGCTGTACCCATAAGGATCCTCACTAGGCACATGTTACATTCCCAGCCTGAGCCCAGTGGATACGATACCAGCCTGGAAAGTATTGCATATATAAAATGTGACAGAAGTTATGCCAGTACCTCATTACTTGTGATTATCCTGCTGCTATACACAAATTACTTTAAAAACACCAGAACAACAAGCTGTATAGACTCCTCTCTTGTTTTTCTTTTCCACATTTCCCTGCAGTTTCCTTATGGTTTTGACGAAGCCTTTTGAGAGTGTTTTGAGCTGAAGAAGTGAAGTGTTTTGAGAGTAGTACCCATACAATGTGTTAGAGCCATTGTGGAAGAAGCTAAGTGCATTAAGGCTGATTGTGAGGACCAGAGAGAAGGCTGGAATGAATATCCTGGGATATGGGAATCAGAACATTCTTGCCTGTGTCCAGTGGAGAAGAGATCTCGAGGGCATGGATGCGATAATATTAAGGAACTGCCAACAGCATAGACTGATTTAGAGAATTGAACATTTGTTCAAACTTCCTCTAAGGGAGGAAACAGTGCTTAAAACTATACACAGCTTATTTCCATGCCTTTGTGTCAGGAATGAAATTCTCTTAGGTTTGGGAATTAAACAAAACAGGTGTTTCTGTAAATTAGTTAAGGCAGTTTAAAAAAAAAAAAAATCAACGTTTTTAGAAAATCATAATATGGACTTAACAGACAGCTGTTGAAGAAATCATGAACATGGCAATATTATCTGAATTCAAGCTGCTTGGAAGCTGCAGGGTTTTTTTTCCTAGTTTTTGTTTTGTTTTGTTTTTTTCTTTAAGTCTCATAAAACGTAGTGCTTGAATAGGTGATACACAGACTGTTAAAATGTCACTTCAATTCTCTAGATGAAAGTTAACAAATCCTACATGCTGAAGCAATGTGAAACCAAATTTAACAAAAGTCAGGTGGCTGTTATTTGTGTACTCCAGCATGAGTGCCGGCAAGTGTGCGGTGATAGAAGATCAAAGCAAAACAAACAAAACCTTACAGTGCTTCTATGCTTCCCCAAAACAAAACAACAGCAATTAATGTTGGATAAAACACTTTTGGCTGTAAACTGCTAAATATACTCACAGAATACATTATCCTCCCAAAGTAGCTGTTATTCATTAAATAAATTATTCAAGAATAGTCTTTTGCAGCATTTGACCATCTCTCTATCTGGTTGAATGCCAACTCATTGAACAAATTCTTCAAAATATAACAGCTTGATTAATGTATAATGCATTTGAAAAGCTTCTTTTCTGGTTCTTATAATCTCTGCTCTGCTGAGACTAAGTAATATCCTGTGTTTTTATTAATAATTTGTCATATGGCTGACAAAAATGAGTATAGGCAGCAATAAAGGACAGGATCTGACTTTTTCTGAGGTCAGTGGGAGTTTTGCCATTGACTCAAATTGGGTTCAGGGTTTCACCCAAAATGTTTAAGTGATGACTTTGAAATGTGATATGCATCGTTAGCTTTTTGTCCATATCCTAAGGAACTGATTCTATTCTAATATTCTTCAGTGATGAGAATAGAATATTAGAACAGAATCACTACCTTAGAATGTGGACAAAAATTACATAATATTTGTGTATAAACTTTCTACAGATGATTGATATAGCAATAGAATCATTATCCAACACGAACAGAAAAGTTTGTGTCAGTTACCACTCTTATATAAGAGTCATTCTTTGAGCTTATTTCAATCTTTAAATCACAGAAGTTATGGAAATTGAAGTACGAGTACTATGGGGATTTTGACTTTTTGTGGTGATAAATATATAAATAAAAAAACCTCTTTGCAAATTTGTACCGTCTCTCTGCTTTATGAGCAGCTTGAGTCAGAGGTGATACACAATAAGCAAGTTTCCAGAAGCCTGTTTGCTGAGCAGCTTCTGCATGCTGAAGACAAAGTGACAATGATAAAAGACCCATGCTGCTGATTACATTAGACAAGACAGGACAAAATAGCACAAGATATATTAATGTTGAAGTTAAATTTAAATCCAGGTATAAACTACTTCAGGCAGTGTACATATAGCAAGAGAGCTCAAAAATAAAGCACCACGCATTTATCCAAGACTGGGGGTTCTTCTATCCAGGCCATGAACAGGAGCATTGTAATTGGAGTAGGAAATACACAGACTGCCTTGTTGCTTGTGAGCGCTGCATTGTATGTGGAACTAATGTTCAGTTATTTCTTTTTCTTGTAGCATTTCAGCCTTTTTCTCATGTCATTACTTTCCAAAATGCTGTTATCTTGTATGTGTGACCTTCAATTTCTATTGCCATGTTTAGATAAGAGCAGCTTATTAAATATACTATTGGCCTATTCTTACAATTTGTAGCATTCCAGTAAGTGATGCTTTTTTCATTCATTTTCTAAATGCAGCACAAAAATTATTTGATACCATTAGGCTTTGTAAATTTCCTTGCAGAATCCCCACTTAAAATGCTTGGATGGTAAATACATAAGGACTTTTAAAGAAAGAATATTTTGCTATTGGTTTCCGTGTTACTTTGAATTTGTACAGTACGACAGTTTCACTGAGTGCTACAGCTGAAAGGAGATTTACAGCCAGAGACGCTTTTGTCCAAATGAGTCTTCCCAACTCCTGGTCACAGCTCCAAGGGATGTCATTTGGCTTATTATGGAAGATGAAAGCAGGAAGAATATTCTCTGGGAGGGATGAAAACCTCTGGGACCTTTTCCCTCTCTTGTTCTGTTAAGCTTTTGTACTGACAGCTGCCTTCTGAGTTCTGATTTGATTGTGCCTAGGGTGGTTGATATTTGGGTGTTAGTGAGACCTTTTCTTATATTGATACAATGACTGAGTCTTGTAATGGCCTAATAATTTTATGGCACTAGGAAGATCATCCTGTTGATATATAAAGCAATCTACGTACTCAGGTACCTGAAATGCTCACACCCATCTTTTAAAAAGGAAAGGAAAAAAAAAAAAAAAGTTTTTAAATTAACTCAGTGTTGACTTAATCTAGCAGGATTTTCTAAAGATTGAAAACATTTACCTACCTGAACTAAGGAGGTGCTTACCTATAGCTAATGAGATTAGATTTTTATTTTTTTTTAACAGATTAGAGAAGCGTATTCCCAGAAGAGTAGTGTAATGGATTAACATGCTTACTCTAGAAGAGCTAAGAGCCTGTGACTATTAGAATATTGAAGTACAGACAGTGGGTGAAGCAAGGTGCACCTGCACCAGCAGCACACAGGTGTAGTATTTTTTACCTTCCCTACCTCTTTCCATTTTTGTTGTTGTGTCCTACCATTTAAAAGGACAAAGAATTCTACTAACACTTTTAAAAAACACAGCTAATGCTTTTCCCTCTAGCTTTTCTGATTTGAAACAAGAGCTGGAAATGGAGCTGTGTTTCAAGTAGTAATTAAAAACTGTGAACTCATCTCACAGCACTCTAAATGCATAAATTCAAAGTCAGTATGAGTGGAATATTTATATGACATAGATTAAAGACTAGTCTTTTGTACACGGTTTCCTAACTCCAGATCCTGGCATTTTGTTTTTCTTCCCATTGTTCTTCAAGTTCCATTACTGCATACAAATGGCAAGGCACAGCTGTGGTTATCAGATTTGGTTTCTTATGCTATCTCATTTCAGACAAAACTTAAGATAAAGCTTCCTTTGAGAATGTAAAAGCTTGAAAGTTTCACATTTATATCAGTACCTATCTCATATCCTTATACTAAATTTGGCAGCTTTCACTAGAAAGAACAGTTGCCAGGTCGTTTTTGCATTCTGAACAGAGGACTAGCACAGAAGAGTTGTATATCCTGCATCTTGTAACTGAGGACTGTGAAGTCAAAATAAATAAAAGCAGTAAAAAAAATCTGTAACTGGGTATTTGTTTAATAGCAAAAGTACATCTATTCCTTGAAGCTATGTCTATAAAAGAGAATTTGAATAAGTGTGGGTCATTTTTTTATGTAGGTAAACAGCGCAAGAGTTCACGTGGATAAACTGGAATCAAATCAAGAAGGAATACTGTAATATTAATTAGAAAGAGAATAATCACAATATTAGCTATTGATATATTGGCAAAAATCTGTTTAAGGAAGTTGTTAGAATGCAATTTCATTTAGGTAGACTTCTTTTTAACAGAACTTATTTAATAGATTGTATTTGAGATATGGGAACATTTAGATATTGGGTTTATATTGGAGTATTTATTTCTTACTCCATTCGTTTTTTAAAATTCTGGCACCTGTGTTTTGGGAACATATCTGTTCTTTTAAAATTTCTTCCTTTTTCATTTCGGACAACAGCAAAGGTATCTCATTGCTTACCAGGGCACCAAAAGATTCTGCTATGGAAAAAAATGTGCTGCCTTAGGAACATGATGTCAGTAGTGGAACCACGAGGAAGAAGAGAGGATAGGTTTCGTGATAATTTTCACTTCCTCCGTAACCTCAAAAGATATGTCTTTGTCCAAGTTTACAGTCAGAAACTGATTTTTACTTTGAAGCCTTGTGGGAGTCCCACAGAGAAATCCCACAGAGAAATAATTTAGGAAATTTCTCTAGTGTGTGTTTGCTTGGCTTGTTGTTTGCAGCCAGTGCCATCTCCCTATCACAGGTTGTAATCAAACCACATCTCAGAAGAATGGGATAGACATGAGAGCTCTGGAAATTTGTCTGTACTGTCTTCCAAAATTTAGATGTCCCAAGGAAAGGAAAGGAAACCTCAAAGGAAAATATCAATCTTCTTACACCCTTGCAACTCTCTCTCCTTCAATATTGATTCCAACACCAGGTACAAGGGGACAAATGTTGTACAATGCTATTCCAACACAACATTTTGAAGCAGATAACATTTAAATGGTAAAAAGAAGCCCAAAGCTCACTTGAAGATTATATTTACATCCGTAATTAACAAGCTGTTGAAACACGAGACAGAAAAATAACACATATCAATAAAATGCTCATGTGAATTTACATTTCTATCCAGAAATATGAATTGAAAACAGAAATAAAAGAAATGACTCATAGTTAATTTTATCATTATTTTCTTACTATTAACTTCTCAGGAATGAGCTTATCCTGCAGCAGATGTGTGCTGGCTTGAAGGCAAAACCAGCGAGAGACTCCAAGTCAGAAAAAACAATTTAATAGGAGAGGAAAAAAAAAAAAAAAAGTAAAATAAAATAAAACACATGCAATGGTACAAAAGATCACTGACAGAGTCAGAATACAACCTGAAACCGTGGTGGTGGCAGCCCAGATGAAGTGGTCTTGTTGAAGCAGTGTTCTTGCAGAGGTCTGGTAGCTCTTGTCCTCTGGGAATCCAGTGGGTAAGGCTGCCTGTGCTGTCCCAAGGCCCCGATTATATCCAGGTGGGAATGCTTGGCTCCTCCCCCTGGGCGGAGCATCTCACAATGGACTGATATCATTTTATCAGTTTTGCAATGGGTCCTTGATTGCCTATTAAACAGAGATAGCTCCTGGGGAGAGTTATCTATGAGTCATGCAGGACGGTATTGATGGGCCATTGACAGAAGATAGTCTGGAGGGAGGGGGCACGGGAAACAGTGGTGCACAACAACATTTCATGTAGATGGTGATAGAATACATACTTCGGGCACATTTTACATTGTAACCTAGGACAAGATGTCACATTGTTATCCCTGAAAACTTAACACAGTGAAAGTGATCCTGCCTATGCAATTGAGCAGGTACTACAACATAGTTACAATGCTGCTGCAATAAATTGCAGTGATGTGCTTATGTAGCCATAGCTCATGACTCAGAATTCCTAGATAAACATCAGATAAATCATTAAATGTATAAAAATATTTTACAAGCCTGGAAATGCCAGTAAGTCTCTCCATGGATTAGTTCTTGAATTTTCTGATCTCCCCATCAAGAGTTCTCAACACGCAACAGTAGATTCTTCATGATATTTGGAAGACTCAGTGACTTGGATGTTTTTAAGTTTAGTTTTAATGTGCTAAGATATTTCTAACTCATACAGCACAGAGAGTGATAGGCATTTGGGGTGTGAAAGCAGTAAGATGTGCTCATGTTTGTAATTTGTACAGGTAGAACAGCTTATTTAAAATAGAAGGTTAAAGTTGCCTTTTTGTTCTTTTACCTTGTTTCACCCTATTTTTTTTTTGTTTGTTTGTTTGATTTTCTTGTTTTGTTTTGAATTTAATTATTTATGATACATAAAGATGATTAAATTTAAGTTGAAGTTTTAGGGTTTTGCTGCATATACAAAATAAGATAGTAAAGGTAGCTCTAGCACTACTCAAATATTCTCAGTTGACGGAATCCCACGTCTATCCTCTCCTACTCTCTCCTATTCCTATTCTCCCATATTATTTCCTGCAAGCACTTTACTGAAACTTTTCTATCTCTTGATTTTTATTGATTCACTTGGCTATGGTTTTTTTAGGCTTAGGCTTTTTTTAGGCTTTTTTTATTCTGAAGCATAAAAAGTTATTTATGTAAACTTCCATTCCATGTTTTCTGTGACATGAAAATTAACCGGCATAATAGTTTTAGAATTTGGTCTTCATTCCTTAAAGATTCAAAATCCTATTTCCTGCTGGTACATGGTTTGTAAACTTCAGAAGGAGAGACAGGTTATGAGAATATAGTACAAAAAGAATATAGTACTTAATGAAAGCTTTCAATATATATAAAGCAATAAAAAAGGTTAAGGTTTTCCTTAAAAAGTCATGCATCCCCTCTGATTACACTTTTTAAATTAAAAATTAGTGATATGCTTTCAACCTTTAATCATATTTCCAATTGAAATATAGAACTTAGAGAAAAGTGTTCAGACTTTTTTATATATAAAAAACAACATTAAGGAAAATACTCTCAACACAATTAATGTTTAGATTTTTCTTTCTTGGTAGCAAAAGGTCCATTTAATTATGATAATTTGTGCATAATTGAATCATTATTGAAGTTTGCTAAAGGTGTGTCAGTTTTCACATCAAAGAAAGGTTTTCAGAAATGTACCCAGGATGTTAATTTTCAAGATGTAATGAAAGATCATCCCATTGACATCATCAGAAGAGAAGGGGAAGCATTCAACTAAGAATTTGGGATGTTTAAGTAAAATAAACTAATAAAGTCATAAATAGAGTAGCTTTTCATTATGGTTATATGGTAATTAAAAAAAAAAAAAACAACTGAACACCTTTGCCTGCTGATCATAACTGCTGCCAAACATCAAATTATATTCATTTTATATCACCTTATTTTTAAACAATTAATTTGGCCATGACAAAATAATCGAGAATTCCAAACAGCACAGCAAGATAATGGTGTACTGGCATAGATTCTTTAATCTAGGAACAATTAGTTTTAAAATTATTAGTGTCTGCATCAGCCTCAGTGGAAAACAGTTTTTCTCCCTATTGATTAAAGATCTGGGTGTAGGTCAGGGGAAGAAATGGTTCACGCCTCAAACAATGTTGTGAAGGTGCTTTGACCATTATAGAAAAAAAACTGTATAAAGAAGTCAGCACAACATAAGCCCTTGAAAATTCCTGACTGGAACTTTGGATTTTGAGTTAAGCCACCTAGATAAGATAAAGGCGATGCTATTGTTCAATCATCTCAGGTCTAGGGAGAAACAAACAAGGCTGAGGGAAAGGAATGCACCCACAAGAAAGCCAAACACAGCAGAGAATCATCCCTGGCTGGGTTTGGGGTGGAGGAGACCACAGCCCACAGAGGCCAGGTTTACACAGTTCCCCCCCTCCCGCCTCCTTTCAACCAAGGGTGGGGTGAGGAGGTTTCGGGCATAACCTCTGGTCAGAGGCAGCGAACACCCGATCTCCCTTACACAAACCAGCCCAGCTGTGAAACCCCACAGGCCACATCCACGGGATGTTCCCATGAGGGGCAGCCGAGGAGGTGCCATAATCCATCAGAGACCCCCGAAGCGCTCCCCAGAGTCCTTCCTGAGGCCTTGCACCACAGCACTGCACACGATGCAAAGTGATGCGGCAGATCCAGAGTCTGCTGCAAGAGACTCTGTTAAACTGCTCTCCCCCACCCTGAGCATTCCCACCTGGCCTGAGTGTGTATTAATCCATTCTGTGCAAGAAGACCAGCTGGAGAGGGTCATCAGGACATTGGTGGGACCCATGGAGTGGTGATATTTCCTTCATTCTCTCTCTGTCATTCTCTTTCTGTCCCCCATGTGTCTTTTATTTCATTCTCTTCCTTTTTCTCTCTTTCTCTTTCTCTCTCTCTCACACACACTCATATTTACTATCAAATAAAACTCGTACTATTGACTTTGGCATATAGTCTTGTTTGCATCTTAATTCGGACCAGAGGCATTTCTAGTAACTTTAAAAACTGGACCGTAACAATGTCTAGTAGAGGTGCTTGAGGGGAGAAGGAATATAAGGCAATATTGAGTCAATACTATTGCTCAGGAATGTGATCTCAGGTATCCGCTTCAGGGGCTGTTAAATGAGTCTGAAGTTCTCTGCAAATCTCCTGCTGCTCTACCTATTTGTGCAGCCAGAAATCCCTATTCAAATGCACATGGTGTCTGAAGAGCGAGATAAGGTCAGGCCAGCACAATCGCTCCAAATTCTACTGAAACCCGATCTGCTTCAGAGAAGAAGATATCAAAGTGCATAAAGAGTGGAGCTGATAACATCCCTTCAGAAAATGAGACTGACTAGATTATTTCTTAATGAGATGGACGCAACTGAAAATTCCAGATTTGCCTCAGAGCTGTATGTAGGAAACTTGAGTTTATGTTCAAGACCGTTTTTGCTGCTAATTATACAAGTACAAAATTTGAAATTATCTTTAGTGTTTTGGCCTATTCTGGCCTATTCTACATCTCTGGTTTTTTGATTCCACTTTTTTTAATGATGAAAAGTAGAGGAATCATTACCTTCCATGCTGCAAGAGATTCCATTAAAGAAATATTACAACAAACAAACAAAAAAACCCAACAAAAACAAAAAAAACCCCCATAAACCCAAGAACTTTTACTTCTTGTTGTAATCCTGCTATCTTAAGGAGGCAAAATCATAACAACCCTTCAAAAATTAAATTCAAAGTAATTCTAGAGATTTATCATTTTCATAGAGTGATCACTAAAAGCACCTGAAATCAACTAAACGTTCCAATTAGAAATGAGGACTAGAAATATTCATAATTTAAACCTGTCCAGACATAAGGTGAATGCCTATTTCATTTAAGTCATGGTAACTTTGTTGGACTTTATCCTTTTAATTTGGGTTGTTTCTTCTATATTGCACTTAGAATCTCTCATGTTTCCTTTGTCAGGTGAGGAGATTTGCAGTAACAACATGAAAAATAATGGATGTAAGTCTATTAACATTTTCTGTGTCATTGGATGCTTTACGTATACCGTAAAAATAAAAAGATGGCTGGAAAATTAAAGCAGAATTCATAACAGTGCCCATAAGAATTGTATTTTGGTGGCTTGGCATATCGCCATCAGTAAGATAGAGGTAAGATTTTCTCAGTATAAATAAATATTCTCTAGATAAACAGCTCTCTACATCTCAGCAACCAGTGATGCTCCCGGGTGTGTTCTCTCTATAATTCATTCAGTTTTGCCACCGTGTAGAGGAAGTACTTTCCCTGAAGCACAATTACAATCTTGTCTACATGATTCTGTGTAAATAACAGTAATGAACAATAAATAAAAATGTCACTTTATTTTGCATTTTTTACAAATGCTTTGTGTTTAGAACAGTCCTCTTTTCAAAATATCAAATTGTTGCATAAGCTTTTGTTATGAAAACTTCATAAAACACTGCATATTCACAAAGATTGAGCTTTCCTTTGCAAATTATGCAAGAGGAGATATCCTAGAAAAAACTTTCAATTCATTTCAGATAGAGATGGAACTGCTTTCTCTTGAAACGCCGCCAGGATTAACTGAATTTTCATAGGGAAAGAAGTTAAGCTTGTAAAAAATTCTTTGTGAGATAACTGTTCGTAGATACTGCTGGAGAAATTTGGTACTGTAGACCAATTTAATACAAATTTGTGACTAAGGGAAAGGTATGTTCTTTGCAAACGCATGGTGAAAAGTGAGAAGTGATAAGAGTACCTTATCTCTTAGACAGCCATAATGACAACATCATTCATCTGCCCTGAAGAGCCACTGATCTAAAGAGATGAGATGAACAAAAGACTAATAAGTGAACTGAATAGGCAGCAGGTCGCGACCAGAGCTGCAAAGTGAATTGAAAGTGTCCATTAGCCCATCTACCTTTGGAAAAGCTTGTGTGCGAGGCATAAATGGGCAAACGATGATGAGAGGTCATTCTTGTGTAGTAGATTTTAAGGTCTTGCTGTATCCTTTTTTTTTTTTTTTTTTTTTTAAATATAATAAATGTAAACCATTCGGCTTCAGGATACTAGAAAAAAAGAAGCTGAAAGATGAACAGAGCTTGTCACAACTCATTAGGGAAGATATAAACTTTTCCTTCCTGAGAATTAAAGCCTATCCAGATCTAGGCAGAGAAAAGAAAATAAAGTAAATGGCACTTAGATTCTTAAAAAGTACTTGTAGCTACTGATGAAGGAGTACCCACATCTAACTTACACTTCAGCAGCAAAAATCACTGCATTTCTGTAGTGCTGCCCTGTTATCTGCTCCTTAAGAATCTTAAGAAGGTTTTGCAGGTCAGTGATTATATCCTGTCTGCCGTAAGTTAGTTTCAAGTCTGCTCAAGTTCCATAATCATGTGTTTCTTAAGTTACTTCATATGAGGACATTCTCTGAAATAATTATCCCCCAAGAACAATTAAGGAATTGGTTTCTACAGCAGAAAAAAAAATAAAGAAAAAATAAAGAAAAAAAAAAAGTCATGCCTTTTTTAAAGTTAATGAAAGTAAAAGTGATATATTCTGATTATTTATTAAAAAAAAAATCTCACAATAACTAAGTTGTTTCAGCACTTCTGAGTTAATAAGAGTGTACGTACATGGAATTTATGGTATCATGCTCTTTTCTGTCTGAGACAATGTAAAATTGTATCTTACTTGAGTCTGAATATTCCATCAAACACAATGTCTGCTTCATCTGAGCAGAGAATGTGGTGGTACAAAATTTTAGTGCCTGTAGCTGGTGTCTCCACTCTTCAGGGGCAATAAGTGACTCCTAGTTTTCTCATCGTAGCCTCTGTCAATGTCAGCCCCTGGAGTCCAGCTATTACTAATTCTTCTTGCTCAGTGGAAAATTGGTGCTAGTCCTCTAGCGGTAAGGAAGAGAGAAATCAAGATAGACATCTGTCTTTGCCTCTGGAAACCTCTGCCCTTCTCATCTTTTTTTACCAACAGGAAAACTTTTACCCATCTCAACACATTGTAGGTTTTGCCTCCAGGTTGCAGAGAAGTGCCTTAAGAGTGTCTAAGGACTGTGATTTCTAAGGATTGCTGTCAAGTTGTCTCAGTCTGAGTTTGGAAGTCCAGCTGGCTGGGAGTTTCCACAGTGGTATATGAAACTAGAAGAAATTTTAAAACTTATTTCTGTATCTTAATATAGTACTCAATTAAAACTGTGCTTTTTCAAAGATAGTCATGCATATGAGTACTGGTAATTTCTGGTTTTGTACACAGCTATAGTTATTTTGGTACACAGCTCCCCTTATGTTTTTGAACTAAAACAATCTACCAGTCAGGAGTATCTGGGGCTGGTAATCATCTGGAGATGCTTTTATGACACTCCTTTCAGATTTTCTTTGCACCAAGATCTTATATTCCTGTGTGCTCATCTTACATGTTGGTGAATACTGTGACTTTCTTGGCAACCTGTTTAATACCCAAAAAAGTTTGTCTGAAATGGGAGAGGAGCATTGTGTTTTATAGTGGGACAATGTGACGAAGCTCAGCAGTGCAGTGGCATGGAGAACAGCCTGCCATATTGTGAGCCCCCCAAAGGGCTTAGAGGCTGAGTGCTGCAGCTCAAGCCAGCTGAGTTTTGGTCATTTCCAAGGTATTTTAAGAGTACGACCAAAGCAAGTGGCTCTTCCTTCTGTCTTCCTGCTCAATGAGACCAATTAATTCCATCCTGTTCTGCATAAATTGTTTTCAGATTAAAATTTCTTTCAGAATTTCTTCTTTCATTGTACGTTCTTCACAAGTGTGGAATATTCTATGGAATCTATTCTTCCTCCGCTTGTCTAAATTCTGGATACAAGGATGTACCTGGACTTTTATGTACTCTGCACATGTATACCAGTCTCATAATGGACTGAGAAAAATTGATTGAAAAGTCAAACATGTAGGCTGGAGATGGTAATACTCTGTCCTGGACCCTTATTTGGATGACTACAAGAACAGGAACTAAGTGGTTGGTATTATGCAAATATTATTAATTCTTAGCGTAACTTTTGCCTCCTCATGAATTAATGAAACGCCAAAAAACACATTTTAAAATGAATGTTAATTCAATCTCTGTGCGAATTGGATTATGGGGGCATATCATATTTCAAAAATAGTATGTAGTTATAAAAAAAAAAAAAAAAGATTAATTGAAAACAGAGGCTATCTGAACCAAATATTGAATACCGAATCAAGCAGGATATCTGAAACATGAGTGGGGTTTCCTGGCACATAACACTACTATCTCTGAAACCACATATCTAAAGTTATGGAAAATACCTTTCCAAGGTTGCACAATGACAGCTTTTCGTGTCCCCTCTCCATGAAAAAATTTTTGAAAACAACTTTCAGAAATTTTGCAAAGGCAGCTTTCTTGCTCTGGAAGAAGCCTGCCTACCTTGATGATCAGCTGCAAGTAGCAATGTGGTCAGCAAAACAAAACTGCCTACAAGGTAAACAGGACTCTTTTTTTCCCCTTTCCCCCTTCACTTTCATCCTTCTCTTATTTTTCAATACATTTGTTTCTAAATGACAAAGCCAGACTCAGCCTACCAGTGTCCTCTTATCAAGATAAACTCCCTAAGTCATGGTGAATGTTTTCAGACTAAACTGTTGACTTATGATAAAAAATTCCAGTTGTCATCAGCAATCAGATACTCTGTAGAAAGAGACAAGAGAATGTCTGCAAATGTCTGCATCTTGACACATGTTGTGCATAACACATTTCTGCATGGTTTGAAAATACTGGGCACATCCCTTTCACAGCTCCAGAGTTCTGCATTCAGCCAAACCTAATCAGGTGAATGCAATCAACTTATTTTTCCTTATTAAGCAAACAGATTTCATAGAATCTTGGAAACATTTCATTTGGATAATAAAAGAAATTGATTTTAGAAAGGCAAGTTTTGAAGCAAATAGGCACACCTCAAATCAAAATTTGGTCACAGAAAACACAAATGCTTCCGAATTTGATCATACTGGATCTACCTGAACACGTGCCTTCCCTTCCTGTCACAACTATATCGTTACACTTTGCCATTTGTGTTCCACTTTTGATTTGAATGCCACAAATATGCTATATTTTTGCCAGTTTTGCATAAATAATGGTGGCTTTTAAAATATCAATATTTCATGACCTCTTTGTGCAATTCTTAGGCAAAATTTAAACTGATATCAATCAAAGAGAATCTTCCAAGTAAAAGGCATTATGGTGACTAAAGAAGAATCAAGTTGTCCAAGAGTAGCCCTGCTGTGCTATTGGGGGGATACTGGCAAAACAGACTCTTTGTAGAAGGAAATGAGCTATTAAACAAAGATAAAAGTGGTGGATTATGAAGTTTTTCTAGAGCTCAGAAATATATCCAGGCATGTCTTCTACAATGGTGAACAATAGGTTCCTGGAAAATATTTTTCTCTCTTACTTCTGTGCCCCCAAAGAATGTCAGACATATTGTTTTGTGCTTCTCAGCAACTTACCCATGACTTGGGTAGGGGCTCACAAGAACAAAAAGATTAGCTGGAGGCTGACTTGGGTAAGGCTATAAAGGTAACTCTGAGCTCCTTTTAAGGGCCAAGTATAAAGAACATGTTTGCTTAATGTGGTATATAAATGTGCTATAACATTGACTCTTTAAAAGGTTGTTGGATATATATTGTCAGCTACGGGAAAGATGATTTTATCTGTCTTAAATCTGTCTTAAATCTGTCTTAAATCTTTTATTTATCCCTGGGAATTAAGACACACCTCTGTCATTCGTGTCTGGTTCTACTAAACTGTACCTGAGTACCTCCCAAAAAGCCTTTGATCCCTTTGTACAGTTACTAATGGTGCAATGATCCATCTGACTCAAACACAAAAAGAGAAAGAGCATGCTTTCATTTGCAGAATGTGAGAAACTTTAAATAAATTTTATTGATTTTTTTCTACTTTTTTTTAAGAAATATAAGTTTCCTCAAGATAACAATTAAAAGTTTTAATTTAATTGTCAACATTAATTTACATTAATGCACTCAAGGGTAAATTGCAGAACTGTACTGTTTCTCTTTTTTAAAAATTACTTGTAAATAGCTCAGAGCTGAATCAAATTTTAGGTTCATTAGTTTCATTTGCATTATTTATGTCAATAAATTTCCAATAGAAACCAGCTTCTTCACCCATTTCTAAGATTATTCCTATTAATGCTGATGATATTAGTTAGGAATGTTGAAGAGTCAAGGTAGCCATTCTTCTGCCACCCCTCTCCCCTTTTCCTGAAAATATAAAAGTTTGACTGGACAACTGCTTGAAATATCTGACAGAAAATATTCTTGTAGTTTTAATGCAATTTTTTTTTTCATAATTTCTTGTTTGTATCTTGTGCTCTCATGTTTAAATTATCTGTAACCATACTTATTAGATTTTATTTAAATGACACTTTATTAGAAATACCTCATCATGCTCTATGACAACAGAGAAAAAATCAAATTATTTAACTAGGTCATGCTTAGTGGAGATGGAAAGTGGACAGAAAAAGCTTTGCTGAACAGTTATTGATCCAGTTGTAAGAGCTTTGGCTGCATGCTCTCTCAGACATTCCCCCTAAGGTTGTAATTACCATCTTATTTACAATTATTATTTGATATTTGAGCACTTGTGTTTGTTTATCATAACAATGTAAGAATATAAAAAGCAACTGCAATGAAAGTCCCTCTGGTCTTCCTTACTTTTAAGCAAATTGGTAAATTACGTAAATAATATTTTATTACCATGGGTACCAGAAATTTGGATAGATTTCAGCTGGTGCTGTATGAGTCTTCCTGTCTAACATGCTAATTGCAAAGGTCTCCAGCATACAAGAATTAAAGACTATTGTTGTAATATAAACTATGTTTATAATTTCTGTTCTTAATTTCATCATATTACCACGACATCTAAAATTTAAATTTTCTTAGTGATACAAAAGGTAAAAAACTAAAAATTTGAGTTAAATTGGGCAAAGCAACATCTTGGATTGCAGAACATCATGTGGATAAAGAAGGATACTGAAAGGTTGTCAGAGACAGAATGTGTTCATGCCTGAAACATTTTTACAAAGTTTTGCCATTATAGTAAAACTGTATAAAGAAGTCACAACCACAAAATCTTCCTTGGAACTCTGGACTGTGAGTTAAGCCTCCTAAACAAGATAAAGGGGAGCACAATTGTTCAATCATATCAAGTCTAGGATGAAACAAACAAGGCTGGAGGAAAGGAATGTATCCACAAGAGAGCCAAACGCAACAGATATTCTTCTTTGTCTGGGTTTGGGGTGAGACAACACAGCCCACAGAGGCCAGGTTTACACAGACGCCCCCAAAACGAGGAGGAGGGAGAAGGTTTCAGGTGTGTGGCATAACCTCTGGTCAGAGGCAGTGAACACCCATTCTCCCTTACACAAACCAGCCCAGCTGTGAAGCTCCCAACCCCACAGGCCACATCCGTGCGGCACTCACGTGGGAGGCAGCTGAGGGGGTGTCATAATCCATCAAAAAAACCCCAGAATGCTTCCCTGAGGCCTAGCACCACAGGACTGCACGTGATGCAAAATGATGCCACAAATCCAAAGTCTGCTGCAAGAGACCCTGTCAAACTGCCCCCAGCCCAAGGGAGGCAACTGAGCGTTTCCACCGGGTCTGAGCATGTATTAATCCATTATGTGCTTCTTGGGAGACCTCCACCGCCAAGACCAGCTGGAGGGGATCACTGGGACATCAGTGGGATCCACAGAGTGGTCATATTTTCTTTATTCTCTGTCTCTCTCTTTTTGTTTCCTATTTTTTTCTTCTTGTCTCGCTCCCTCTCATATATTTACTATCAAATAAAACCCATACTATTGACATAGATGTACGGTCTTATTTGCCTCTTAATTCAGGCAGAAGCATTTCTAATGACTTTAAAACTGGATCACATCAAAGGTGAAGGTTCTAAAGAGAAAAATTATAATATAGCTGAAAAAAAGCAGTAGCTCTCTGATTAGGGCACAGGGTAACAGGATCAGTTGGGAATTCTGTTACTCTTCTGCCTATGAAGGGTTACGCCTCTTGTCGTAAAAAAGGCCCAAAGAGACAAATTCATTATACTTGTGATAAACGAAAACAGCTTCTGAAAATTATAATGTCGTGGAAGACATGTTCCATTTCCAGCCCTAGGTAGCTCCCTGAAGTTTTATAGAATTTGTATAAAGTCCCCTTATGCTTTTTTCATTAAATACTAACAAATTGTTTTTAAGAAATTACGTCTTAAATTCTCATTTAGCTTTCTTAAAATATAATTTATGTCATAAGTGATACAATATTCTATTCCTTATTACATCCACTTAAGTCAAATAAGACCATATATAGTCCTATAGTCTATATTAGCATGACACGTGGTTGAAATGAAACAATGAAAATGCTATAATCTTATCGTTGGTTAGTGAAACATATTCTTTGTGATTCCACAGTATAAACCTTCCTGGTATGGGTACATTGTCAAAGATATCTGTTTCATTTTCATTTGGTCTTTTCACAGAATAGTAAACGAACTAACTTTTAGGATTTCTAAACCTTTTATAGAACATTACCTTCTTGTTGCCACAGAGCTCCAATGGGAGAGGAAAATGTACAAGTGGAGTTGTAATTCTGGGGAGGTTTTGTGGCATATTTGTGTCAAACCTTTGTGTTCTGCTATGTTTTTCAAGACGGGTATGGCTGCAGATTTCCGGGCTTTGTCCCTACTGGAAGAGGAGGAAAGCTTAAAATGTTTTCAGTTATCATTTTGAAATGGAATTACCTTGTCTGTACGCTTCTCTTTCCAAGAGTAAATGGCAAATCCTTTATGACTGCATTCAAGTTGAGTTTAATTCACCAGGTCCAAAGGTATTTCCACCTTTGTGTATCACCAAGAACACAACAGCACCACACTACAAACTGACAGGTGAGGAATATGTGCAACAACAAGAGAAAGTGACGAAAATCTTCAGTTTGTTCTGAAGAAGAAAGTGATAAAATAACAGATTTTTGTGGGTTTTTTTTTTAATATATGTTTTAAACACTATCAGTATTGCGATTGTCATTTCAACATTATACATGCCACTTCACCTGAAAACAGGAATTTGACAGATGTTATGACTAATTAGGCAGACGTGGGGATTGATAACTTCTTGAGGTTTTTTAACAGACAATTCTTTCCTCTCCCAGTTTCTGCCATTCTTTTTCTTAACAAATCTTCCATGAGGGAAACAGCGTGGAATGTTGCATTTACAAATCAATCTTATTGTTGCCATGATCACTTGATACACATGGATATGAGAATAATTTTACTTAAGACTGTAATTGAAGTTTAGAAAAATTCCAGGTGATTATTTTGCTGAGAAACAGTAAGCAAGTATAAAAATATATCTATTGTGAATCTGATGGGTTCAATATAAGGACAGAAGTTCTGTCCAAGCAAGAGAGATCTCCAGGAAGACAAATGTAAGACAGATTTTTGCATTTCCTACTATACATATGCTCAGGCTCCTGCGCTAGAGTTATTTGATGATATATTTCTAACCTGTGTTTTCTTCTACTGAGAAAACAGAGTAAACTGACAATAAAATTTGAGATAAAATATATTATCATGATGTGGACTGATGTCCATTAAGCTGTGAAACAAGACGTTGAACCGCAACATTTCAATTGTTATTTAATGCCCTAAAAGGAAATTGGATGGTTTATTGACCTTAGTATTGTATTCAACTCTTTCCTTGCTCTGCAGGGTAACCATCTTCACTGATAAAATGGGGATAGACTCGGTCATCACATTTCTGAAGTTTTTTATATATATATATGGAGAGGGTTGCATATATTAATGATGTTTCAGTATGGTTTGGACAATGTATGGAAAAAAGGGTAAATTTGATTATAATAATTCTTGATTACCTCACTCCAACTTAATGAGAAGGATGTAGAAGGGCCTCAACTAACACATTGTACAGACTGCTGGTTGCTTCGAAAACTCTTTTATATTTGAATACCCTCAGGCTGAGCACAGCCTGGAACTCAAATTTCCATTTGTGCAGATTTGCCTGTTCCATTGTTGAGGTGCCCATAAAATGGTGATCTCATCAACAAATTTATTTAGAAAATAATCTGTGTTTCTGCTAGTTTCCTCTGAAAACACAAGCCATTAGTCATTTGTTCAGTCCTAATCCAGGGGCAGATTTGTCATATGTTAGATGCTTTCACCCTTTCTACCTTCTGCTTTTCTCACCTGCATTATAACCATAAATATTTATATTTGCTCTTCCCAGTGGGATCTGATGTGGCGGGTTAATACAAATGACTCTGAGCTGACACCGCAAAATAGTTTTTTAAAATCTCAGACCTTTTCTGGGCCCTATTTGCATTTGGAATGCAAGTTTTGAGTCCAGAGATAACATTTGTCAGCTTTTTAGTTTTGAATTGGTAATTCAAACTCCAGAGAACACCTCCAATGTGACCTCACCTTCCCTACTCACTCCTTTTCCTTCCCTTCTGTCCCCCTCTCCATTATTTGAAGCAGCTTTTGCTGAACAACTCTTTGTTTTTCCAGCTGATGGTAACAGCACTGCCAGCTCTGCACAGCCAGTCCCAGCTCTGGCTGTAAATACTTTCTGAGCTAGTCAGTAATTAATGTTGCACTGATGACTGGTGGCATCTGTATGAGTTTATTATCATCTGTACTGAAGCACAATGTACAATGAAAACATGGGGGACTCTGAAGAAAGAGGCTAATAAATTTACATGAATTAACATTAAATTTAATTTGCCACATGCCAACCAAACTGTGCAGAAGATATAAATCCTTTAAAAAGATATAGATTTCTCTGTTGCAGCTGCTTCCCAAGCCTGGCTGCTACGCTTACTTCAAGACTTTGCTCACTTTCCTAATTATAACCAGTATCCAAACATGCTGACTGATATACATGAAGTATTGTTTTCTCAATTAGAGAAAAAAATATATTTAATTTTACTTTGTGAGAATATTCAAACCCATGTTTATAATATAATGCATGGAATGAGTATGATCTTCTACTGCCATTTTCTTTCTTGCCAAAATATGAAAGGGTAATGGAAAATTAACACTAATGAAATTATACATTTTTTTGGTAGTGTTTAGGCTAGAAATATGATAGCATTGAAACTGGATAGTAACATGGAAATAAACAGGATGCTACCACCTAGTTATCTCTTCTAGTAAAGAACTATAAGTTGAATCCTTCCTTAATGGATTATGTGGCGGCTTCTGGCATCCCCTAAAAGAATTGGAATATATAAGGTTAATATTTATTTCACTGTTTTAACAACCACGGTGCTAAAAACAGCTCAAAGTCCCAATAAGTATAAAATATAAAGAAATAGAAGACAAAGAAAGACGGCAGGTGTTCTGGTTTGGGACAAATTTGGAAGGGAACTTCCAAAGTGATGATTCCCTAGAGGGCAAAATTCAGCAACCCTTCCACCCAACTGTTTGGGAGATAAATCTCCTTTGAGAAAAGGGGAAATAAACTGTTTATTTCACGAGAAAAGTATTCACAAACATTGAAAAATGAATAATATTAAACAGCAAAACCTCTCGTTGTTCTGAAGAGACGGCAAATTCAGAAAGTCCTTGTCCTGGGGTGTAGCCTGGCTCGCTCAGTCTCTCATCAGAGATAAGAGATAAGATAAGACCTTTCCCTCCTGTGCTGGAAAATGCTGTGTCCTGGGCCCTGGTGGGCCACAGGTGTGAGCTCCTAGTATTTTTCTGGGTTTTCAGTCCAGAGCAGGACTGATCAATTCCAAGAAAAAGAAAAGCCACAGTCCGAGGAACATCTCTACCTCAGCTAGCCAAGAAAACTAACTAAAAGAAAAGGAGATCTCTGTCCTGCTGTGTGTCTGTGCTGCAGAAAACACAGTCCAGGAGAAGGAATGTGGGGGGAGTGAGTGCAGCTTCTGAAAACAGAAAACACTTCTTCTCTCTCCTTCCCTCTTGGAACCAGTCTTAACAGTGTAGAACTTGATATCCAGCACAAACAGAACAGAAGACTGGGGATACAAGCATCGTAAAGTCACCCTAGGACAGCAGAAACAACTTGTTACCAAGTCATGAGTGCATAGCTCAATAGCATACATTTGTCCAGTTTTACAGAGAAATGAATGTAAAATCAAAGTCTAAATACAACTTTCATTATAGTCCATGCTTCCACTAAAGCCTTGAGTGTACTAGATGTCACAGAAAAAAAAAAAAATTACATTTTCTTGGGGATTTGCAGGTCTTTTGACTAGAATTTTCTCAAAAAATGGAATTAAATAAAATTTGCCAAACCAAGTATACAAAATTGCATCGAATTAATTTATTATCTGAAAAGTCTTTGGCTTGATTAACAGAATCAAGTGAAAAGGTGAAAACTGAAGGACTCTTACAGGGGCAGAAAATTCTATTAATTTTAAACTTTAGCTTAGAATCTTAGCAATTACTGCAGTCCATCCATGGAGCAGCCACAGCTCGTTCCCTGCAAGGACAGGGGAGCAGTGTGCTTAATGTAGCCAAAGCATCTGCTCCTTGGTAGCTACTGGTTTCTCTGAAGCTACAGCTTCTGAAGGCATCTGGGTCCCTAGATATCAAATAAAAATCTTTCTGGATCTACCGTGTACCAGAACATCAGCTTGATTTTACAATTTGTACTTTAGAGGAGATGACATATTTAAGCAATTTTTCAGTGCCTGTGTTGGCTGCTACTCCTACTGTAGCTGCTTTAGTAGGTCAGAAAGGAAAAATACCCAACCAAACAACATAACAAATTTTATTGATAATATTTTCAAATATAAATTAGCAATTTATTATAAAAGCATACTGCTAGTATGTAATTCCATAACCAGCATCATTTTCAGTGGAAAAGTTTAATTTTAAAGTTGCTAATTTCATAGCAACAAACTCCTGGAAGAAAAGTGGCTAGTCCAGGTATGCTAAAATTAATGCAAATGAAAACATGTTATTTCTGTAAATTCCTCTATCTTTCAGAGCTTGTCAGGGTTTATGAGTAACAAGGAAATGGCAGGATGATGAGTATCATCATTATATATCACAAAAGGAAGAAAGAGTTTTCAAGAAAGTAAGAGCTACAAGTTTTTGTCAGTCACATGCACTTCATCACAGATTGCATCAGGAAGGTGTTGTCAAACCAGCAGTGGTTAGTGAGTACATTAAAACCAGATTTTGACTCAGAGAAAAATGATCAAAAGAGTAGAAAATGCAATTGATCACCCATTTTTTGTTTCTAAGGATCCTGTATCTTACGTAAGGATTTTCTGGTTTATGTATATTCTGTCCTTCCTTTCTTTTTGTCCTTTATTTTAAAAAATGAGAATGAAAGAGATGACTTGTTAGGAAAAAAAAATTAGATTAATACATTCAACAAAATGTTTTAATGTGACTATGAGAAAAGAGCTCTTCTAGTAACAAGAAAGCCTCAAGACTGAGAAGCCAGAGCATCCGTGAAATAGTATATTTTTTTTTTTCTGAATGAAATACAACAAGCTGCGTATTACATTATTAATTACAAGAAGAAATCTAAATATGCTGTCAATTTTAAACAAATACCTTTGATGGAAAAAACCCTGTCTTGTATTAGAAAATATCAAAAATTTCACAGCAAAATAAAACTTTCTGAAAATAATTGCTACCCTTTATTTTCATGCCTCTAAATGCACTTTAGGTTCGCTTGTACAACTACTTTATCAAATAGCTTGGCAAAAAAACTCTTTCCACCTTCCTTTTCGGCTGTGTTTGAAAACAAACAGTCCAGAGATTTGGAAAGAGGCAATGCCTGCTAACTGTAAATGTCCATCCTTTGCAGTACAGATTCTGACACCTATGTTGGAAGGAGATTTAATGTCTGCTTCACAACTGAGCAGTTTTTTGCATTCAGATTGCTTTAACTCATCAGGGAAGCTATAATTCTTGATATGAATTACATAGGGTAATTTTAATATCCTAAAACAGGCAAGTCAATGTTTAATGTTACCAGGTTGGCTCTAGAGCAAAGCCTGACCCTACACGTTCAGTTCTACAGTGTTTAGTTTGATCTGTTACAAACAAACAGTATTTTATGTTTAGATCTTCTGACCTTTAAGAAGGATTAAATGCCTCACCTTAACCTGTTCTGTTGTCATATCAGATAGTTTGAGGTAACTGGAGAGAAAGATGGTTGTACCTGAAGCTCTGCCCACTGAAGTGGTTATTCCGAAGGGTTATCGAGCCTTTCAGGGCATACAAGACTCCCTTAGCTTTTCCTCCACAGCCTTCATCTACAGAACACAGTGTCAATTGTCCAAGGAAAAACAGGCAGAGGATTTTGCTGCATCTCTGTGTTTCTGAACGGCTTGACTGGACAAATTTCTCAGAGTCAAACTGCACAACTCTCAGCACTGCTTTATCTGCGGTGTCAAGGACAGCACAGAGCCAAACCAAGTCCGTCATCCATTCCCTGACCTTCTGTTCCTCTCTCCTCCCTGAGGTATGCCTGTCAAGTAGGTAAAGAGGGTCTGGTTTCAAAGGTGACTATTATCTTGGTGCTTGTCAAAACTGAGACTCTCACGTCACTTTTACCTGTGAAAGTGCCTAAAGGTGGGCCTTTAAGAGAATTCGGATATAGGTAAGTGTCTAAATTCTTGCTAGTATTTAAATTGGGCTTTTTCAGAGGTGAGTGTTTGGATATAGCTCTGAAGTGGTTGAATATATACTCACCAGAGAAAGAAACATGGCTTTTTAAGAAAAGGGTTGATGGCATGACTGTGTGGGATGAAGCGTGGCATGTTAAACTGGGTTTATAGCTGTAAACTACAAACTTCAGCCCCAACAGAATTACCAATCACAGTTGGGCACAACTATAAAAGTTTAGGGGAAAAAGCTGCTCTTTCAAAGTATTTTAAGTAGTATTTTAAAAGATGTGTAGTTACTCCTTAAGTGATAGTATAACACTACTAATTTCAACATCTTTAAGAAAATATGATTTCTTTTCTCCATCTCTCTCTATCATTATTTAACATTTTGCTGTCACAGATCTAAGATTTTAGGTGTTATTATGTTTCTATGAATGTTGATTAAAATGGAGATTTGGGAAGTGCAATTTTAACAGAGTGATATTCAAATTAAAAAATATCAAGAAAAAGAGGAATAAAAAGCTGCAAAATTAAATGTTCTGTGTGTATTTCAGCTCTAGAATGTCACAGTATTTGCCATCCACCTTCATTTTCTATGAAGAATATAACTGCATCATTTTTTTTATCACAGTACATTTTAATTCCCGTATATGCTAAATCACTTTCCGAATGTTAAATAACTTACTATTAAACTGTATTACCTCCAGAGAAAAATGTACCATTTTTTTGTCAGAAATCAAAGGCTCAAATGTATCCAGCTGTTACTGAATTAACTAAAGAAATTTTCTTTCATTTACTGATGGTTACTGCATAAACTATCTGGCTAAAAGAGAATAGTTATCACATTTACTAGATGAGAGATTTAGATAGGAGTTACATTATTTCATTACCTGTAGGGGGATAGAGAACTCAGAGAGAGTACAGGTGTAAGTTTTTAAATCTGCCCTGACTCAAGCAAGAGGAATACCTGAGCTATCTTTTAAAAACTTCTGGAATGCATTAAGTGAGATTGTATTTAAATGAAAGCTCTGTTTTGGATAATGGGTGGAGGCATGGAGGCATCAACAAAAATTAACTTCTGTTTCTAAAGGCAGTAGAAAACTTTCTAAAGTTTAGATTTGGAGCATAGTATGGCACATGAGTGTAAAGAGCATAGGCTGGAGAATAAAAATCAGCAGCTGATGACAGTGTTGTAGAAAAAAGGGTTTCTATCTGTAGTGTTACCTTCCATCTATATCTATATCATCTATATCTATATTATCTATATCATCTATATCTATATCTATATCAAATCATCTCCATATATTTACATATGCACGTCTTTACCTGTTAACTTGAGATGCAAATTCTACACAAATTTATAAGCACAATTGAAGAGAGGAAGACAGAAAATTGTGAGTAGAAAGAAGTAGCTCTTTAGCAGAAGATATGCAAGTAAAAGTGAATCAAATGCCCATAGTTGTATTAAGTTGGTCATATTGCTGTCATCCAAGGCAAAATAATGGCAAACATTCAGATAAAATACTGGTAACAAAGAGTTAAATAAAACTGTATAATTAGTTTCAGAAATATATTTCATTAAATAGAAAGTAGGTCACAATAAGATGAAATTACTGTACTTTTTTAATTTCTAAATCTGGCTAAAGTAACTTAGGGAAACTGTTATATTGCCACTTAAGCAGGTAAAAGGAGGATGATTGAAAAATCCAACAAAATATACATAAAACACTTTTTAAAAAAAGCTGATTCTGACTACTTAGAGATGGAGGAAATATTTTAACAAAAATTATATGGAATAACAAATCAGGTGAGAGGGGCAGCAGCAATCTGCATTAGAATTTGTAAGACAACATTTTCATGATTGATGGGGAAATTAATATTATTTAATTGTGAATTGCATTACGATAAAATATTTTATGATGCCAAGCTGGTGAAATGGTAAGAATTGGAGCTCACAATCTTATACACCTGCGTTATTTGCCAGCCCTGACAGAGCCAGTAGGTGAGTGAAGCGTGTACCTTACCCTAGGCTCCAGGAGTGATACCTTGCAGAAAGGGTTGGAGCCACCCTAAGGGTGTTTCATCAGTGTGGTAGTGAGTGGATATGGCTTTTCTTCAGTATCTTTGCTCTTCACTAATTACATTAGTTGTAATTACATGCTGTTAGTGGCATTACTAACAATGTTAATGAGTCAAATACACTGGACTTTCTCCTGCCAGATAAATTTTTAAAGGCTGTTAAAAAGTTGGAGTAGGTTTCAGGAAAGATCTATGCGTTATTCGGTAGTATTGAGTAGCAGACATGTCTTAATGTGAGAGCTTTAGAGAACTCAGTCTGAAGAGATTTAGAGGCAATTTGATTATTCTGCACAAGTACTTTCTAGGAAAAAAAAATAGTGGATTCTGAATGACACATAAATCTGATGTAATAAGAGCTAGAAACCAAAATCAAGAATGTTTGCTTTCCCTGACATATAGCTGTGCAGAGGTTTCCCCCAAACACAATCTGTTTTCAGGAGGAGGGTATTGATGACCTACCAACCATGCTACGAAATATTCAGTGCAACCTATGTTGTCTTTGAACACACTGGCTGGGTTTCTGGAGACGTAGTCTACCAAGGAAAGGTGCCCCTTGTCTTGGCAGAGATCAGGTCAACTGCTGTGGTTACCTTTTGGAAGCGTGGGCAGAAACGATGTTTTATGCTAATAAAAGAGCCATTTGAAAAATAGCCTTAAAATCACAGATGTCTACTCTTTTGCTAACTAGCATTCTACTCTGTTCTGTGGAAAAGCATTGAAGCATTTTACCTTCTTTCCCATCTATCAGTTAAAACATAAAAGGTATTTCTATATTTCTATATTTCTATATAGGTATTCTTTGGCTTTTCTCCAAAGAATATTTGTAAATAGTTACCATTTTTAATATCTTAAAAAGATAATATCTTAACAAAAATCATAAAGTTATTGCAATCTTTTAAAAGGATCCTTAGACCTCAATATTTTTTCTTATTCCTGTAGTTTTTTTTATTTGATTCTTCCTTTGCACTGGTATATATCACAATAAAGTCTACTCAGCTTGTGGTGTTACACACATGTATGAATGATAAAACTTTTTCCATTTATTTGACAAACCTGATAATTTTATAACACTGATTTAAAGAACTGGCGAAAAGAATTCTCATTATATCTCGCATTCTGGCAAAGTTTATATTAAATTGAATTCTTATTCTTTTATTGGATGGAGTTTGCTTCAGTTCAGCTTGGGAAAACTTACTATGTTAGACCTATAAATAGTACTGGAACTTAGTGGCAGTTGTTGCTTTGGTAGTTTCCCAAGATTAAGAAATTTTCTCACTGTAATAAAACTTCTTGAAATGCTCACCACACTGAAAATGAAAACAATGTCTATTTTAATAAGAAAGAATGAATGGAAAAAAAAAAGAACAAGTCGTATACAAGATTTTGATGCATTTTATGCATTGTAATATGCACCTATTAGTTATGACCCTTGATTATCTGAATTTTTACTAAGATCTTCATGAATTTTTAGGGCAATTTGATTAATTGCAACCAGAATACCTTAATAGAACAGCTAAAAACCAGATCAAGATTTTTTTCATATTATCCTTGTAAATGGAGTAATGAAGAAATGTCACGATGCTTTGCTTAAATGCAGTACTAAGTTAAAACTTGGCGTAGCATAAGACCATGGAAGCTTTATAAACTTTATGTACTTTTTCTTGGATTCAAATACATCTATACTCCTCATACACTTTATGGGACTTGAGTGTGGGAAGCAAAGCCTAAGGCTGTAATCCTTTCAATTTCCAGGTTCATCATATTCTTAAATGAAACTCTAAAAGGAGGAATATTTCGTTGAGTGAAAATTTTACCTGAAAAAAAAAATGACCTGAAAAAACCGTGGGTGATAGAGACTCTATGTAAGTTTCTTGGTGCATTTTTTAATGCACCTACACCAGAGTTCACAGGAAAGAGGAAGGCTAAGGCTCTGTTTAGGGAACAAAATAGCTTTCAGTGTAATTTAAATCAGTGATTTGGCCTTGCCTGGGAATTCTATTAGCTTTGACCTTACCTCAGACAGTCAATTTTTCTCTCAACTCTTAAACTAGAGCTTGCAAAAAGTCTACTAGAACCAGCTTTATGACAAAGGGGTACACAGAGAGCTCCCCTTTGGTTTCACCCTATCTATACAGAAGGTATTTCTTCAAACAGGAGATGGGAGTTTCACTGCTGAAAATCGCAAGGGAAGGGCAAATTAAGAATGAGGTTTATACGCTGCATTAATTGCTAAATTTAAAGCTTTGCAATTAAGGTATTAAACACTTTTTTCTTTTCTTCTGAATGATGAAAAATGCATTGTAAACTCCTTTGAATTATTCAATATTAATACAAGAGGTGTTTTTTTAATCATTATTTTACTGTACTTATTATCTTTTCTGTCATATTTCAACTTTTTAGGTTGAAAACAACTTTTTAAGTTGATGCATATCCAGCATGGAAAACAAAGCTTTTATAAAAGGGAACAAGTACAACATAAGGAAACCATAAGAGCATATCAAATCACATGAAAGTAAATCAGCAGTTATAAGTACGGTTAGTTCTTATTATTAGTTCTGTTAAAAAATACTAATAAAGAAAAACAATCAAGGCCCAAACCCTGCTTTTTATTTAGTTATAAATTATTTCCCATGTATAGCAAAACAAAACAATTAATATTTCCAGATGACTGTTTTGGGGTTTTTTTTTTTTGATAAAGGGTTGTTGGATTGATTTCTTTTTTGAGGGGAGGAGGTGAAAAGAAAGGGAGGGAGACAGAAATGTCTGTACATATCTACTTAATTGATTTTTTAGTCTATTTATTTTACATGGTAACATTTATAAACTCTCTATTTGCTTAATTTAAAGTTACCCCATGTATATTAAAGTAGCCCCAAGATTAAAGACAGGAAAAATCTAATAGCAACATTCCTGTATCTAGTGAACAAAAATAACCAGTTACTTCTCTGTTCAGAGACGAAAAAAAAAAAAAAAATATAGGCAATTCATCGTGATTTTTTTTTGTCTTGATTCATTTTCTTTAGGCCAGGGAGAAACCTGTGTCCGATAATTTAAGTGTGTGTCCTTATTAGATGATCACAGCCTATGAGAACTTCTTTATTCGCCTCTAATTTTTCCCTCACCTTTTTCCAAAAAGCTCTTCTCTTTTGCTAGCACTCACAAAGTTCGAAAATCCCTTCTAAGGCAGTTCAATGGAAAATACCTGGTGGGATTTGAAAAAAGAAAAACTGGAAGGTGTTCATGAGGAAAATAATTTAAGAGAAAATGTCTATTTCCGTTAAAGGACTAATGCCTGTTTTAATTCCTAAATATTATTTTTCAGTATGTGAGATGAAATCCACATACTGAATAATAATAATAATAATAATAATAATAGTAATAATAATAATAATAATGCTTAGAAAGCATTCAGCCATGGACATGATGTTTAAAAAAAATGTTGTTTTATCCTTTAAACTTGTGAATATTCCATCTTTATCCTCACTTCCTTTACTGCTCATAGTTAACTTTTACCACAGTAAAACACAAATCAGGGCATTCCTTAGTCTCTCTCCTCTTTTCCAGAAGCAGTTGATTCCTTGTTGCTTTACAGCCATTATGCAAAAACACACACCCACCCCAGCAGTTTGTGTGTTATATTTTTATGATTCAGTAACCCTGAGAAAATACAAGTCATTAAAATTTTGCTAAAACAGCTTTCCTACCCAGTGACTGGTTGGTGGTTTTGTTATTAAAAATGATTAAAAACTAATGTGAATTTTGAATCCCTAGAAGGTTGCACTTAAAACACAATAAAGGCTCACCTCATTACTAAGTCTAATAATATTAGATTCAACTTAGCATGAATATTATCCAAACACTGCTACAGTAGAGGTTTGTAGGTAGGATCTACATTATTGTTAATGCCAATCTGCTGACATTGCCTTATACAATGTATTTTTATTAAGTATCTCATAATTTTTACAGACTTTTATTACAGTCAGCAGGACTTCATTCAGTAGGACATTAAGAAGATGTAGGAAACCATAACATTTGCAGCAAACCTTACACAGCACCACAGGAGTTCTGCTTTGCTCTTGCTTTGATGAGTCACCTTTGGGCAGAAAAGAAAACCCCATAAAATCCTTTTTTCCTTATACCCATTAGAGAGGATATTTACAGTGCTGTGGCTTAGAACTCAGTTCTGAACAAGTATGGATTCAATGAAAGACATGTTTTTCTGTTTTCCCTCTGCCTGCTTCTCTCCTCTCCTCTCCTCCATTTTTGCTTCATTCTCCAAAGTATGTCAGTCATTTACAGCAATTTTTCTCTTTGAAGGATTATAACACTGCTGAATCCTCACAAATGAACTACTAACGTGCAAGCACCAGGACCCTCCATTCCCACACAGCAGGCACTTTGTCCCTGAAGCTTAGGCTTCTACCGCTGTGATTCAGACCGTTGGCAACCTCATGGCTTGGAAAAGTGATTTTTTCCCAGCTGAAGATACTGTATACTCTACGTGGCTCATCTATCAATGGCTTTCTGGTTATTAATTGCTCATAAATGTTCATGAATTTGTGTCACTCTGATGAACCTCTTAACTTGCATACAAGCTATTAATTATTCATTTGTAAGCAATTATGCTGATGATTTTTGCATCCTCTATAGCAGCTCATTATGTAAACTAACCATGTTAACAGTCCCTGTACTGATTTAGACCTGAGATACAGATTTCCCTGACAGCAGCTAAAGACCGCAAGATTAAATTACTTCTTTTAACAAAGTACAAATTACGGATAGATATTAGTTCTTGCCTTTGTAATTGACAAAAATGGAAATCTTTGCTCAGAAATACAACCTAAAATGTCATGCTTTGTTTAATTTCTTTAACAAAACCATAATCATTGTCTTAGTTATAAAAAGAAAAGGTGAATTTTTTTAAAAATGGGTTTGTATCTTGAAGAAAAATATTTAGCTAGAAGATTGGAGGCCAAGGAAATTTGTCTAGGGTATTGTGGGGGTATTTGGGATGGGTATCCCTGATGAAATGTGTCTGGGAGACCCCAAGGGAATATTTGGATGAGTTAGGTAGGAAATGCCACTCTGAATTGCAATATAGTGTTTTTCTAACCGCTTTTTGATATTCAGTTTTGAGAAAGTCAACACAAAATGAGCTTGAAACTATGAAAAATATCCAGGGAGGTTGATAAAACAGGGTATTTGGATCTCTATGAAATAAATGAGTGACTACATTTCTGGGGGAGAACAAAAAGTTTTTCTTGTAGGTAAAGGGTCATATGATGAAATAACTTACGGTAGAAGCACAACGCTCTACAATCGTTGTTTAATTGGAAGGGTTGATTGCAAGATAAGTTTCAGAAGATATACAGAGAAAAAAACAATATCCAAGCATGAGAAAACAAAATCATGCTAAGTAAATTCATGATTTACTGAGATGATAAAGCTTTTGGGAAACCAAAATTCATTGAGTTGTAAAAAGCACACAAAATATTTTCAAACAGCATCAAAATCAAAGTGTTTTTTTCTTGGTCTATTTTATTTTCAGGGGAATTGACAAGGAGGCTAGAGAGAGGGTTGTTTTATTCTTACTTAAATTCTGCCACTCGTGATTTACATTTATCTTCCTGGCCTTCTGTTCATACTGTACTGTTGGGAACTGACATGGAAGGATAAATGGAAAGCAAACAAACAAACAAACAGTGAACCCCCACACCTCTTCTTTTTTAGGTCTGAATATCTTAAGAATCCCACTTCCTTTGCATCTAGGCACTTCACAGCATTGGAGTCTGTGATGTCTGCCTTCAGGGACTCCAGAACAACCTTCTAAGGACATTCATAAAATGGGGAAAGCAATCAACCACAACCTGTCTGCTTTTCCTTTTTATTGCGAAAAAAATGTGTCAGGCGGATGTCCTTTTGCCTAATAAATGTAAAAAAGAAATGTAAGAACAATTTCTTTGTCACTGGTATCAATCTCATGGGTCCTAAATAGGGCTTTTTTGCCATTTCTCGTGTGGGCTTTGCTGAAGGACTGGTGTGCTGCTACACTGGTAAATCTCCACTGCCCTGCACTGAGATAACTTGCAGTTAAAATCTTGAATTAGATCTTGGGGGTAGCTTGAACTGTGCTTAAATCTTTCAGTTGATGTACAGAGGAATTTAGTAGTTTAAATAATGCAACAGGTCCACATTCTGCCCCTTATCTCCCTCTTTCTCACTTTGGAAAAGAGTCATATTAACTTGGGAATATTTATTTTGTTTTTAATGGTAGAGCTGGTTTTGAATTATACTCCTTACCCACAGGAGTAATGAATATTTGTTAATAATGATGGCAGCGTTGTGAATAAATTCTAGCTTAGTAATAGATTTAAAGAGTTGCTGGACTATATGAATAAATACATGTTCACAGAAACTACCAAGCTGGTGTAGTAAACACTTCCTGTACTCTACTAAAGAAGCGAGAAGCTGTTTCTGAAATTGTTATATTTATTTGCCATTGAGGATCATGAATACCATTTAAGCATTTAAATATCACGTAGGTACTTTCTCAAAAGCAATCAATAATGCAGATTCATCAGAGACTTATTACCAGCCAACACAGCACACCTATCAAAGGGCTCTTCCTCCCAACCGAGGTGTACCTCTCTTATTAGTGACATGCATTAACCATCTTCATTTGGGATTTTGCATCACTGGAGTAGCTGCAGGTTGATAGCTAGTTTATATAATGAGCAACAGTGCAAGAAGCAAAATATTCAGCATAATTAATTGGAAATGAATAATTAATGTCTTCCATATACTTACAAGTTCATCCAGCTGTCATCTACTATAAATGCATGAGAATTTTAGAAATTTAACAGCCAAAGCGATATGAGTAAATTATAGTTGAATGTTATTTTTATACTTTTTGATCAAAATCTTACTGTCTACCTCAGACTTCAAGCTCTAGGGAACCGTGGGGGCTTTGCCTATGACTAGTAAAATATTATTCATCAGGAACTGTCATGTTAGGACAAGGAGTAATGGGTTCAAACAGAAACAGGGGAAAATGAGGTTAAATATATGGAAGGAAGTATTTACTGTGAGGGTGGTGAGGCATTGGCACAAGTTGTCCAGAGAAGTGGTGGATGCCCCATTCCTGAAAGTGTTCAAGGCCAGGTTAGATGAGGCTTTGTGCAAACTGATCTAGTGGAAGAGGTCCCTGCCATGAAATCATTCTGTCATCCAGATTTGAATAGCATCCATTTTGATAATCAGATATGCAAAGATAAAAGTAAATAAGGCATGACTCCTTTAGAAGTATAAAGATACTAGTTCTTTGCATTTTTGCTAAATCAAATGCACATATATTTGGACTCAAGTGAAAAAAACACTAAGAAATATCCTGGCTTCATTAATGTCTGAGGAACCCTCTTGATTGATAGAAGTAGAGAGTTTCCGGGGAAAGCTAAGTCCTACACATTAATGAAAAGATGTACTTGGAACATAGATGATAAAACTGTCTCAGGTGAACAGAAAACCAACAGTCACCTGTTATTAGATATTTCAACAAATCCTTAGAGAAGATAGATCTTACATGTAAGTTTACTTCAGGAAAAGTTTCAGTTTGAGCTCACACATTTCTTGATTCAGAAAACATCTTACCAGGGGGCACAAATCAGAGGACAGACTTCATTAGTTTCAGTTCTACAGTATCATTGAACTACTTGTTTGCTTTTTGTTTTTTTTAATCTCAAATCCTTGTTGGTTTAATTCTACATAGTTGAATGTATTGGTCTATAATGGTAGTTTTGTTTTCAATTTATGAATGTTTTACCTTATTTTAGTTGACATTTCTGGGCTTTTAAATTATTTCTATGTGGAACTCATTCTCATAGGGATTAATTTGGATCTGTGTAAAAATTGATGAATGTACAGAGGAATGGGAAAGAATAAAAACAAAGAGCTGGATACAAATCTTGCAACTCAAAAACTGCTCCCCAAAGGGAGATCCTTTCAAGCGGATCAGTGTCCTTCTGTGTTGAAGCCAATGGAGCTACACTGCCTTACACCTCCTAGGGATCTGGATACACACCATTAATACCTGATTCAAAGCCTATAGAAATAATTTGCCTTTAGTATTGTAGCTTTACGGCCGGAATAATCTGTTGGTATTTACGAGCCTCCTTCCTAATGAGTTCTGACAGGTTTGTTAGGGAGCCTGTGACTGTACCTTGCCCAGGGTAAATCTCTGAGGAACAGTTCTTTTCCTGGGATGCTCCTGGAGTAGTGCACACCTTCATGATTGCTGGATATAAATAGACAACCCAGCTGTTGCTGTTCGGGAGATGATGACTGTGTGGTGGGAGGGAGGGGGATATTCTGTGAAAATGTTTACTGTTTGTTTGTTTGTTTTCTGAAACACACCTCAGGCAGTTTTTGGCTTCTAATACTAGGAACTGAAGTTGTTAATTTTGAATCCCCTGTGAGAAGAGTAGAGAAGCCCAATGCTTAAAAGAGTTTGGTAAAATATACCTCCCACTCATTTATTAGTAGCAGTATGCCTATTAGGAAATTTAGTCTTCTAACTACTTAGGTACTTAGTGCTACCTAATTTGTGGGTTTTGCCCTCAGGAACAGGTGGAGTTATATGACTTGCATATATGTATGAGAAAGTTACCCTGAATCTTGGCTGAAATAGGTTTCAGAGAAGCAGAACTGCAGCATAAAAATGGGTGAGGGATGACTTAGTGCCTGCTTGGTAGCGACTTCATTCGTTTTTATTGTCTTAAAACATGAACATTTCACAATTTTTCTTGTTCCTTTTCTGCAGACCCTGCTTGAGAACCTCACGAGACCAGTAAGAATTTTATTATGACACTTCTACAATGTTCTATTTTTGAGTAAGTTTTATCTGCAATGTTTAGGCTCTGTAGTTCCTGTCCCAGTACAGTTAGTTGTGGGCAACAGTAAACAGCAAGCAGCATGCCAGACAGAGAGAGCTGGAGGAAACACAGATGGCTTTTCATCCAGCTTGGGGCTTTTCTTTAATTTCAAAATTATCTGCTAATATGTTTCTTTCACTAGATGGTTTATCACTGAGATGCCTTATTCACTTGAGATAGCTCAGATGAATTCCTACCATATATTTTTGGTGGGTTTTTTTGTAAAGTAGCAGATACTTGATTAAATTATAGCTGATACTTTGGGACATTTTACCAAAGATAAGGAAAAAAATAATGCATATTGATGCGTCTTAATATCCAGGATGAAGTGTTTTCATCTCAGCTTATCAAGATGTAATGGCTATCTGTTGCTACAATAAAAAAAAAAGAAAATATGAAATTGAAATATCTTGATAGCTCTCAAAAAGCACATCTCATAAAGTGATGAGAGAAAGGATGATTTAATCATTATATTTTGATTATTTATCCCTTATTTATTGTCGTTCCCTGTTTAAATTTGCAGCTATCTATGCCATCAATATGTACCCAAATCAGTAAACACAGCTGACAAATCAAAAATTAGGACAATTAGAACTTTTTTCTTGTTTCACTTGGGCAAAGTACTTGTAGTTACTGCAGTGCAAATGACCTTGAAATCTTTCACAGATATGATAAAATAATCATTTTTTCCTATAAATTCAACATGACTAAAAGTTTTGAATACTGCTACTCTTAAGGCTAACTAAGAATAATAAAAATTAGACAAAAAGTAACTCTCAAACACAAAGGAAATGTAAATAATGTGGTTCTCAACCTGTCCTTGTGCTTAAGACTTTTTGCTTGATGCCCTTAACATTCTTTTAAGCCCTTTTCTAGACTCCTGTGCATTTATCCCATTGTGTAGGAGAAGGGAATACAGGTGACCTTGCCCCTGATTAGTAACAGCTGTGTTAATTACCCAGTACAGCATCGCCCCTGATGAGTCACAGCTGTGTCCAATAAAGATAAGTGTGATAAAAGGGAGTGGGTTAGCTGGTGAGGGGGAATAGTGAAGGAGGAGGAGCCTTGAGGAAGAGGGAACCAGAGGCTCATGACAAAGGATCCTGGGGAGAGAGAATCACTGCTGTGAGGTCAGTCTGGGTGTGCAGTCAGAGCCTGTTGTTGGAAGCTGCAGTCACAGTCTGGCTGGGTGAAAGCCTGCAGTCAGAGTTTAGCAGGAGATACCCAGCTGTCAGAGGCTGCCAGGGAAACCTGCAGCAGGCGCTGCTGCAGCCAGAGTCAGTGAATGGTTGGAGTGAGGATGGCTGAGCTGAAAAGAGGAATAAACCAAGACCCTTTTCATGCTGTGATAAACAAGGGGTCTGTGCCTTAGCTCATATCTACCCTCTAATAAAAGGGCTGCTGCAGCACTGTTGCTCTTTGCTTCAAGGTGTGTACCACCTATATCATGTTTTTGAGTGATAGATTTTATGTGGAACTTTCAAATAACATGTTTATAAACTTTTAAAAGAGATTTTTTTTTTCCTCTTACTTCAGAGCTGAAAATAATTTTTCTTAGCTCCTTCAATGCCTGGGTATCATAATTCTCATTAAAGGAGAAATTAATTTCATTCATACAATAGAGTTTATACTTTTAGGATAAAAGAAAATTCAAAAAGCCCAGACACAGAGCATTTACATTGACTTGAATTGGTGAGATCATTAACTTAAGCAGTACTTAGTTCCCACTTAAATCCCAATTAAAAGCACTTGGTTCCTGGGAACCTGAGACCAGTGACTGTGACAACTATAAGATGATTTTCCTAGTTGTTAGAGAGTTGAGAAGCTCTGTGGCAGGAGTGCCAAAGTTTGTGGTGAATTGGTTTGTTGGAGGCTGGCATGTCACAATTTCATGGCAGGATGCCATGGTGGCTGGTTATGAGCTGGGAAAAGCACACTGACATTGGAAGATGTTAGGAAGGTAGGCAAATCTTCCCGAAACATAAAATTATTTTCTCAGAAACAGTTTTTTTGAGTAAATTCTTATTGCCTCATTTGACAACTACTGTGATAAAGCCCGCAAATTTCTGAGTCAAGCTTAGGTGTGCAATGCCTAGGAGAGAATTTGAGGATCACTTATGCATTTATTGTGCATTCTTTTGGTCATATACTCTCTGGTATGGGAAAGAAGTTGCATTTGTGGGGTTATGGCATGCTAGTACCAATAGGAGGTAAGATACTTTTTATGAATAATTTTCAAATGTTTCTGGTACTTAGTACCTACAAAACCCTATCTCATTTTGAAATTGGGAGGATCCATAGCCTTGTACATTGATGTTCAAATACTGAGAAGATGAGAGCTGTATCAAAGTTGTGAACTTCAATGGGCTGGATATTTTTTGGGATAAACAGAGGGTTTCCTCTGGGGTTTTCTGTATGTGTCCCCAGAATGTTGATTCTAAACCTCTAGCTTAGCTGGACTTCTTTCTTATCAAGGAACAAATTAACTGTTGGAATGAATGCTGAGTGATCTTCAATGTGAGCACTAAATCAGGTGAATATAAAAATTATATTTACTGCATTTTTTTCCATGGTCAATCTGCTGATTCACAGACTGAATCAGAGAGGACTTCTGAACACTACAGAGTTTGCTGTGATTACATTGCTTAGCTCTTTTTTGCATCTCTGTCATAATTTGGTAACCAGGGCATCCACTAATATGAATACATCAGTGCTGTTCATTGCTGCACTATTCTTTCTCCTATAGGGAGTGCAGAAGGAAATCAGCCATCTGATTCCAAAGGCTTGCACGCTGCTGAGTCACAAGCCAGGAGCAGGAACTTCTTAAAATATGCTTTTTTAGAATTCAATGTGACTACTTTATGACCCTAAAAATGTCAGCACAAAGCACTTTAGCACTGCTGTTGTTTTCTGAAAATACAGTCACCTTATTACTACATGTATTTACTGCCTGTGCCTTTTAAATAAAGCTAAAGCTTTTTAAAAGAAACAAATGCCTTTTGAGATTTGGACAATATATGCAATATTTACTTTATATGTTTAATCTCTCCCTCCCTTTCCTCTATCTCAAAGCAGTCAGTCAGTGGAGAGCTGAGTTGTATTAAGAAAGCTGTTAAAGATTACTTCTCTTTTTGTTGAAAATTACCTAATTACAGCACATCAGATATTTATAGAACTACTATATTTAAAAAAGGGCATTCTTTACAGTGAGCAGGAACAGTGAAAAAGATATATGCCTTGTAAATCTCACTATAGATATGAAAATTGACACCCAGAATAAAGGCATGAGCTTACTAGAGAAATATAAATGATACAGTTGCTATTTTTCAGAGATCAACAAAGTCCCAAATCTGATATTTTTGTATTAGAAGAAAGATTAAAGCAACAAAGGCCAAGAATACATTGAAAAACAATTTCTTACATTTAAACTAGTTGAAGAGTTTCATAAACACTTTTTAGTTACTGACTTTCAAGTGTCCCAAGTTGGACAAAGGTCATATACAAAAAAGTCCATCTCTTTTTAATGATCTTAACATTCTCCATCTATTTTACATCTCAAAAAATAAAAGACAAATTTTCCTGTATGTTTCTTCCCTAACATTGCCAGAGGTCATCTGCAGCACTGCTGCTGAGCATAGCCCCTCAGTGGAATAATTTCCCACAGGCATGCATCTTGCTTCATCTGAGCTGTAGTAAAGTCATGTTTTCCAAAAGAAGATGTTTTTGATCATGCATCAGATTTACATTACTTAGGTTTAGGAAGGCACTCTGAAACTGATGCTTCTTTTCCTTTAAATTAAACAGGAGATTTTTTTTTTTCCCCCCTTTCCACATTTTCCACCCAAAAAAGACCTGAAAATAAATATTTTCCCTAATTAATCTTAGTTTTGCTGTGAACAAGGGTGTCATAATAAGAACCAAGCTCTTGAGAGCAGTACCTCAAACAAAGGCAGAATTATGTATTTGTTTCTGCATAAACATGTGCATTACTTCAGTCATCTAGCCTACCAAGCCTCATCAAATTAGCATGATTTTAGTCTCAGTAAATGTTTCCTTAAAAGCAACTAGAAAAAAAAGTGGGAAACCATGTAGTTCTGATTAACAGTCTGGGATTTTTAGAAGTTTCAGGCCGTCCCTCTCTGCACAATTCTGCTTAGAGGGAATTTGGCAATGAACATTGGGTCTCTCCTGGACAGAAGCTAGAATGGGGTAGGGAGAAGAGTAGAGATACGTGCATTTTTTGGGTTTGTGGGGAATGAGAAATCACTCACATAGGTGAAAAAACAGCCTAAAATTGAAAGTTTCAAAATAATTTTGGGATATAAAGGCCCACAGAGTTTGATGCGGGCTTTACTTCATTAGGATTTTCCTTCCAGAGAAACATATATATATTTTTTTTTAGATTAACCTAAATACAGGATAAACACTGAATACACTAAAGGATGAAATCAAGGTTAATTAAAACATCTAAGTCTTTGATTACAAAAGTGATAATTGCGGTAGAATTAAGAACAAAATAGCTCTATTGAATAGTTCCTTATTAGGTATGCTCAACCTTTTCTATCAGATCCTCAAAGAGTTTAATACCCTTTTTGTCCCTTTATTCTTATACCCTTTGTGCCCTATAAAGACAGAGAAAAGAAGGAAATGAAAAACTGGAAGGAAGAAGGGGGGAAAAAAAAGTCTCATTACACTTATGTAAAATACCTGTCTTTCTCTGGGTAGCCTGTTTCCATCGAGACATCCTTACTTTCTGAGACACACAAATATTTGCTGTTTACAAGAATTTGGTATAAAAACTGTAGAAAAGCAAAGTCAGCACATACTGATATATTGATATTAGTAATGTAGAATTTTGTTTCAAAGACTGAAAGTGGGAGGAGCACAAAATATTTTACCAGGACTAGAGAGGAAAGGCTCCTGGAATAGCCAACAGTCTGTGCTGTCAGCTGCAACTGTGACTTTCCAGGAAAAGGGCTGTAACTGAAAAAGCCACTTTTTTATTCTCTTTCCCCCCTTTATGTGTAGTCCATCTTATAAGAAGACTGGACTACAGTGTAGCAACAGGAGTAAAAGTACTGCCTCTGAAATATAGTCCTTAGCTAGGACACTTCAAATTCTTAAGGATAATAGCTGAAAGGAAGGAGGAACAGGAAAGATTATTAAAATGGAGGGGTACCTAAGATGGTTTTGAGGAGGTTCCTTGGGTGGCCCTTTTTCATATTGTCAAATGCTTTTTTTTTTTTCCTCTGTGAGGGGCCTCAGTGTCTGACTGTTCAATGGCTACAGGGGAAGGACCTGCACAAATAACAAGGGATTAATGGCACCACTAATGTTGTGGGCCTCTTCCCATGATCATGGCTTTAAACGACAGGCTTAGCTGCTCTCGCGCAGTCAGCTTTGCCAGGGTGCTTATTTCACATAACATCTTGATGAGCAGCAGCGCTGTCTCGAGTTAGAGCAACACGTATGAAGCCGGGATCAGTAGCGTGAAGCGGGGAGAGTTCATTCATTATCCAGTGTATTGAAGTGGGCCTCCAGAGGTGTGCCAAGGACAGGCTCTTCCCAGCTGCGATGAGGACACAGGCACTGCCTCATGGCTGGTGTGCAGCCACAGATAGGTGCTTCCAACCTTGTGAAGGGGAAGGAGAGGTCACGGTGCCTGGAGTGGCTCCTGCCAATATGTGCCTGAGAGTGATGGGGTCTATGGAGTGCCAGAGGAGAAAGGTCAAAAGCATCACCTACATGTTTCCACCTCACTGTGCCTTTGTGGAGAGACCCGTAAGACAGGCAGATTTTGCTGCTCCAGGTGTTATTGCTGGAAGATGGACACAGCTCCAAGCTACCACAGCTTTGATGCAGGGAGCTCAGGTTGAGATGCAGACTTACAGAATAGTTCTGACAACAGCCATAGAAACACTTTGTGGCTGAAGAGAAAGCTGCTCTGCAGCTGGGTGAGCCCTCGGGAATGAGATGAGTGGGGGCAAATGTCTTTTGTACCGGGGTTTTTCTTGGAAAAGTTTTGCAGTTCCTTCAAGGTGTCTCAATACACTGTGTGCACCAGGGCAAGTCAAAAGGTTGGAGCCCGGAGCTGTCCTCACCTTGGAGAAAAATGCCTGGTTCATGCTGGCACTGTGCATGTGCGTATAGACGCCATCATTTAAATCTCAGCCCGCTCCCTATGCTCCAAAAATCACAATGACTTCAGAAAATACTCAGGGGATTGGGCTAAAGACCTTGGCTGTGATCTGAAACTGCAGGGATCTTGGGCCTTTTTGTAGATGGAGACAGAAGAAACGAGCAGGAAAAGAAATACCGTGTTTCTTGCTTTTTGGCAGATGCTCGGAACACTTCAGCTTGAGAAATGTTACATTTAGCTGGCTTCATGGTAATTAGCTGTTATTTTTTATTTGCTGAAAAGCTGGAAATGAGTTTTGGCAAAAGGGTCTGGGAGCATTTTTCTGCTGTTTCTTTTCCTGTACCATGTTCTTAGTCAATTAATTTTAGTCTTTCTGTATGTTACAGCTAATAGTACAATATTACTAGAATAACAGTGCTTTCTCTGATATCTTTAGTAATCTAAAATTAAAAATTATTAGAACTGAAAGGGCAGTTTCCATTAAATTCTTCATTATGTTTCATAGAAACAAGTGAATTAATTTTGAAATTCATTGCTCTTATTACACAAATGAATACTTTATGTTGTTAGCAGGCAAATAGTTTTTCTTCTGTTTTCTTATTAATTCCAATAAAGCTGTCTTTGAATGTTCAAGTGGCTTTTTAACTTCATATTTATAATACTATTTTGATGGTAAATTTTGAATTTCATCATTTTAGGGAAGATTTCTTATTTGTTTATGAAATTAGCTTATGATTGGTGTTATGGATACAGACTTTTGAGATCATGGTTTTACCCAGTGAACTTTCCCCTTTCTGCTCTTTTGGTGAATACAGCATGTAAACACGCCTGATTCTCTAACTCTGCCAAGTTTCAAAATTTCTCTTGAGCTAACAGACTTTTTAAGTTTCTATTAGATGGATGTGTGTGTGTATATATATACTTTTGACACTGCTTTGAATTGGAATTGTACCTACACTCAAGATGGTTTAACCAGATAATATAAGAAAAAAAGGAAATCTTAATAATTTGGGTTTTTTTGTTTATTTTACTTACGTTTTGCGTACTTTTGAATTTTAGCTATAACTTTTGAATTTTAGCTATATAAATATAGAGGGGTGTGGTGATATTTTAATTTTCCTTTTCCCAGCAAAATTAGTTACTGCAGTAAATTAGTTATATACTAAAAGATCTTCCAAATTGATATATTTCGCTGGAGTGGCACTAAACAAAATGAAAAACGTTTAGCTCCTGGGCCTTTTCTTACTTGTTTTAAAAGATAAGGCAATCTGAATATGTACATTTATTGCTTAACTTTCCACTTTTTAATTTAATGAAAATTAGTTTGAGTTTTTCATATTCTTAATTTTCTCTCAGGTATGGTTAAGAAATCTGTTTTCCCTAAAGTTATAGCTAAGTTCAGTACTATGAAGTCAGTACTGTTCCTTCCCTTATAACAGATTCATAAACTTGAGTTTCCTCTCTAAATTCAAGGGAGTTTTTAGGTGAAATATATTTTCTAGTACTTTTTTTTTTTTTTTTCCCCCTGAGTTTTCTAATTTTAACATTCTGAATGATGGGTTTTCATTATACATAAACATGCCCAAATTTTCTCTGGCAGAGAAAATCTCACAACGTTCTTTCAGGCTTTCAGGTTCTCTGCTAAATTTTAACAACACAAGTGGACTGTGCTCTTTTTCATTCTAATTTGATTTTGATTGGATAGCACTGCTTGTCTTGATAGAAAGCATTAAAATTCTTTGCTTATCCTTATGATAAATTATATGACCTTTCACTTTTCTTGCATTATTATTCATACTTTTTTGATATCATTGGCATGTTATTTTCAGTGCGTTGACATTCCTGGCATTCTGCCATGTTCCTCACGCTTTTGACCCAGAAATGTTAGAAAGGGAGGCACGTTTTCAAAGAAGTTTGTTCCTACAAGGAAGGTAAACACATTGTTTTAAAGAAGCTGCTTTTCTTCTGCCCTTCATGCTCTTGGATTCCTTTGTTATTCGTTTCCCTTTGAACAATTAACCTTGATGTATGTCTCATCACCTGCGTTTGACAGGCTGTGAGGTAAACTCACATCAGAAATCATCCAGATGTTGTGGAGTGGGCTATAAGACCGGAGTTAAATCAGGGCCCGTGTTCTTTTCTAGCACTCCAAGCAACAAAGTTATTGAGATTAGTAAGATATAAACATAATTTCACATCTAATTCTTAATATAAAAGTTCCTGATTTTCTGATATATGATAGATACAACTGAAAAAATCTGAAAATTATTTCTATAGTCTCTTTTTTTCTTCTGCCAATGGAAAAGCTTGTACTCTTGAAATAAGCCTGGTATGAACTGATTATAAACTGTGTACTCCAGAGAGGCTTGTTAACACATATAAATTAAATTGTTGTTGACCTTTTTGATGCCTAGTTCCTGGAAAAAATCCCAAAACCTCAGCAGTCCAGTTTTTCTAAATTTATGCATGGAGATAGGAAGTTGTGCAAGGAAGGCAATGCCATGAACTGGCAAATGCTTGCACACAACTTCTCAAGAGAGACATTTTGGCATTTCTACCATATTTGTAGGTTTAGTCATGTTGGGTCTGAATCTATGTCCAGTCTATGCCAGGGTGTTCATGTCAGTAATAACCTTTGTCAGATGTGATAACTTACACTCTATAAAATTCCTGCTTAGGAGAAGGAGATGATGTGCACTACTTGACTGTTTATAAATCTAGAGGTTAGAACATTTGCCTAGTTTGTAGGTGGCTCATATTAAAATGCCTCTAGTTAAAATTTTGAATTTTAGACCTCCTTTTTTTTCCCTCCCTGCTATATGTCCTGTGCTACATTCCCCAAACTCTTTTTCTAACAACAGGAATTTTGCCTCCATTGTGAGCCAGGTTGGACATGAAGGCTGTACATTGGTTCTAACATCTGACCAGCCAGTTAGTAAATTCCCTGGCAAGGTATATTCCAAGACTTTATACTCACTGACTGAGATAGCGTGTGCTCTACTTTCTGAATGAGTCAGTTTACTTCTGAGATAATTGAATGAGACAAAATGACAGCATCTCTTTCTGTGCCCATTTAGAAGACAAAAGGCAGTGAAAATAATCTCAGGGATTCAGGCAGAGGTCTGGATAGCATCTAGCTCTCAACGGGATTTTTTTTTTTTTTTTTTTTTAAAGCTGCATACCTGCACCTCAGCCAGAGTTGTGGTGGAGTTCTGGGCACTGAGGATCTGCAGGTGCAGAAGGAATCACATATTTATCAAGGCTGATATACTGGTTCACATCCCCTCTACAATTTCTATGTAGTTCATTCTGGAAATGTGTAAACACTTCACTTTTAACCAGCTAATGCTGTCTGTGTGGTAGAGCAACACATAATACAAGCCTTTCATCACATTTTCTCAAGATTTGAATGACTAAATGAATGCTCAGAGCAACAAATACTGTAGAGAAAACTCCAGTATCCAACCCATAACTTCAACAAAATAGGGCCCATAAGAGGTCTTTTTGATCATTGAGCAATTTGTAGTGCTTGAAAGAGAGCTAAGCAAGCCTGACTTGTGATTCTATCTGCTCAAGAGGAAAGAAACCAGAAGTGTATGGCACACTTTATGATTAGTTGATGGATTCATACAACTCTATTAATTTTAACTAGTAGCCCAATATAGACCAGTCAGAATTCAGATTCTGCCATAAACTGTAAGAAGAAACCTGTTTCAATTTTGCAATTTGTTGTTACTAGGTTAGACTGGTTGGTGGCAATTAGGACATGGTCACTGAATTCCTCTTAAAATTTGGAGAAAACTGTTTTTGCAAGCTCAATAAATCTCATAGGGTTTTCAAAAGGAATTATTTTTTGTAAGATTTGCAAAACAAATCATATTCATTTTTTAATTCAACAGTAAGAGTATCAGGATGATAAACCTAGGAGATTTATACAGGTTTTTTATTAAACTGTTTTCCAATCCTCTCTTCAATTGATCGTTTAAAAGTCATTTGTCTCAACTTTCTTGCATTTGCAGATTACATGCACCGAGAAGTCATACAGGAGGAGTGTGACATACAGTGTTACCAACCCTTCTGACAGTAATTTATTGTCCCAACAGTTATGTGATTTGATTACTGTTTTACTGTGAGTATAACACTCAAGACACTTCAGCAATAAGGGGTCTACTGGAAGCAGCGTCTCTAAAGTACTATTAAACACTCTATTTCTTCCCCAGACTAAAAGGATAATTAAAGACTATACTGAAATTTTGTAAAATTCCTGACCACTTGAAGTAGATATTTTGAATGTCCTGGAGTGAGCTGACTGGAAAATATCTGTAGGTATGATCCACCTTTTGGAAGCTGAGGACTTGTTTCATAGTTCATCAGTTAATTAAAATAAGAATATGACTGGAGTACAGACTTTGACTTAAAAATTTCAGAAACTGGAAAAAAAAAGAAAATGCAATCGATGTCACCAGGTGAACAACTTTGGTTTCCCTGATCTTCCTTTGCTTTCTTTATGTGTTTCAAGTGGAAAATACTAGCTTGAGGTAATTTCAATCTTCTCTTCAGATTTTTCCCACTTTTCTGTAGATGATACAGCAGTTTAGGTTCTTGTCTTACCTTACACACAGGGAAAATTAAATTTTTTAAAAAAACTTTAATTTCTAAGCAAATACCAATTATTTCTGCATGACACTCTTTTGTTTTTAAAAACGATTATAGTAAAATCAGAGCATGTTTGACCCAATCTTTTTACCTACATGCCATCTCAGTATTAATTCTTGGGATTTTTTTCTGATGAAAAGTACTGGTGCACTAGAATAATGAATATCAAGAAAATGATGTTTTAGTGATAACTATGGGCTTGCAAAAGATCTTATTGGTGGCTGTCTATACAAGGGGTTTCTTCCATAAGAGTTATGAATCTGAATAAAGGCTGGTCTAACAGACTCTGAAAGTTTAGGCTTTTCTAACTAGATGGCCATGCCATTCACTTTTAAACAGAAAATTGAGACCAGTCTTCATTTAAACCTGCCACTTAACACACTGTCATTTCATCCTTAAATACTTAGCAATGCTTTTATTTTAAAAATACATTTTGGGGATAGTATAAAAAGCTAAAACATAAGGAAATGTTTGAAAGATTCTAATTTATCACCTTATAACTGATACTGTATGACATTTCCTCCAAAATTATGAAAATACTATTGTAAAACAGGAGATGAAAATCCTAATATTGGTTTAAGGTAATGACTCATAAGTTTATTTTACCTGAAGATCTGTTTACTTCTTCAACTCTTTCAGATACGTTAAATAACTGATTAGTAAAAATAATATAAATTAAGACTTTGAGATCACTTAAATGACTGCATGCAAATTATCTCTTTAGTTAATAAAAAACAAAATTTTAACACCTTCTTTATGGGTAAATCTGTGATAATAATAACATGAATTTAGTAAACTGAGCTGTCTCTGCTGCAGCCAGGAACAACTGAATTTATTTAAACTAAACTTGTCATGAAAATATTTTATTTTGAAGCATTCTTTTTTCACATAGTAAACCAAAATTTTTGTAGATGGCATTTTTATAGCATGACAAAATAAGCTTTGATAAGCGAAGGATTGCAATTTGTTGGATTACTGAGAGTGAGCTGACCCAGTCACAGAAGATTTCAGACTTAACAAATCATGTAACAGTATATAAAGCAACAAGATAAACACAAACACACACAGATATATATATATAAATATTATTTACCCATATGATTAAAATGGTTTATAAGGCAGTGAGCTTGACAGGTGAGAGAGAGAGATTTCTCCCCAGAACACAGATTACCTTGGGTAAAAATCATACATTGGAGTTATTTTTTTTTCTACAGATCTACTATGATTTCCATCACATACTTCTGCAGCTCCTAGGTTTGGCATGTCATTAGTGATAGCATTATTGATGACATTGCTTCTTTTTATACAGGGGGCGTGTGATTATTACATTGACATTTTTATATTTTATATCAATTTTGCATGTTGTCTTGAAAATAGTTTTCTTGAAGTCAACACTGTGTAGCTTCAGAATTCATCATTGTAAATCCATTACACTTCCTTTTTTCCAGTCAGTTTGATCTCTCTGGGAAAGTATGTCATGTGTCTTTATAAACAACATGTTCTGCTCTGTGGAGATGTGTGCTACTAAAAAAAAAAAAAAAAAAAAAAAAAAAATCAACAAAACAGAAACAAAAAGAAAACAAAAATCCAACATGGGTTCCCTGTGTAAAAATGTTTTCCCCTTGGTGAGTTTTCTCCATAGTTATGCAAATTAAATTTGGCAAGAATTTTGTGACAATAACAATGCATGTTGACAGTCGTGTCAGACTAGAATTTGAGGTAATTATACTGTAGATTTTACTATATGGTGCCATGTCTTGATCTGAGACACAAAGTCACTCACAGTGAAATCCACCTGCTTATAAATATTGATGTTCCCAACATGACTTGTCAGATTGGTGATGAGTACAAGCCTTTTCTTATAATCCAGCAAATTATTGAACAACATAAGTTCGCTGTTGTTTATCTTGCCAGCTTTGTTGTGATCAATTGCTGTATACCAGATGTCAGCTGCCAAAGCAGCACATTGAAGTCATCTGTGATGAGCAGTTTGCCTGCCACAGGATCTATGCCAGTGTGGTAGTGAAGGCTGTTGAGCTTTTTATTTCCTTTACAGAATTTGGGGCTTTTTGTTTTCAAGTTCCAGTGACAGCGCTGTTGAACTTGCCACATAATGGTAACAGCGCTGGTCTGAAATTCCTGCCTGAATGCGTCTAATTTTTTTTTTTTTTTTTTTTTTTAACTGGATTATGTAACTTTGTAACTGCAAATTGTTCAAGGTTATTGGCATTGCCTGGGCATGGTCTCTGTCTGGGTTCCAGAGATGATTAGCCCAGCTGTTCCTTCCTGGATCCTCTCAGTAGTGGTATGGTCCTCATCGTCTTCACAATTCACAATACCCTCTGTTCCACCGACAGGTTGGTTTTTTGTTTTTTTTTTTCCTGGGGTTTTGTTTTATCCTTCACTCATATTGTTATGCAAGTCTCTTAGCATTGACCATTTCACCTATCACTAACTCACTTCAGTTTTCAGCAGGATCAGACACGGGTTTTGTGTAACTTTCTCACACCTGGTTTTCTTTTACTCACAAAGCAAACTGGTTGTGCTGGATTCATACCTTCTTTTAAAACATACCTGAAAGGTTAGGAGTTTCTGAAGTCAAATTTTGTTAGTAAATATGGGGAGCAGTTTTGAAGATCCTCATGTAATATTATCTATTCTTCTATCTGAAACTGAAGCTGTGACTTTTTTGAAGGTCAACGTGTGTTGTTCTGGAACTGATACACTTAATGGGGTTGGAAATTTTAGGAATATATAAAAGTTAATAAAAGATGAAGTAATACAATTGTAAGGAACTGGGGTCATTGACAGTGGGTAGTGAGATCTATCTCAATAAAGGAATGAACAAAACTGCTGAGTACTCCTCCAGAGCTGTTCTTTCAGCGAGTGCTATGATGAACATTTTAGCTGTCTCCTAGGTCACATGAAATACTCCTCATTAGCACAGAGACTCTTGAGGAAAGCTGAGGAATGAATCACCTGAGTTTTTATGCTGTGAATCTCCATTGTTTTACCAGTCTGTGTCACTGATGATTACTTGGATAAGGACTAAGAGGCTTCCTCCTACTCCCTCAACCAAAAACAAAAGGAAAACTCAGCAGTAACTGAGAAGTAAATGTGACTTTGTGAAGCCCTACCAACTTTTAGAGAGATGATGTACAACATATTTGAACATTCCCTTCTAAACCAGGTCCTTTTTCTAAAATAGCTACTGATGGCTCTGGGAGGAATAAAACTGAGGATGATATGACTACAGTACTACTTTCCAAGTTTGGGCACCCAAATGTCATAATTAGGCTGGGGTTTTTTTTGTTGTTTGTGTGCAGGGGTTTTTAAAAATTGTTGTTATATTTTTTTCAGTGAGCATTGCATGCTTAACCAATATATATGTATTTTCTGTGCATCTAATTTCCATGTTACAAGCAAGTTCCTCATTAATATGAAACACTGTGGTAATCAGCTTCTTGTTTTAAAAGGATATATGAATTAAACAGTGTTAGAGGGAGAAGGAAGGCCCACTGAAGGTCATTTGGGGAGGCTCTCAGGTTGAATATTTCTTCAAAAAATGGAGTAGTTCTAGTTAACATTAATTGTGCTCTTGTGGCTATACCAAATTTCCTAACTTTGAAATGGCATGGAACTTACTAGTTTAACAATTATGTGTTTATATGTTACACATATGTGTATACATAATTATACATAAAAAAGTTCAACTTCCACAACAAAAATATAATGACACTTTAATTTCATACAACTGAATCAATTTCTGTTCAGTGTGAAGGGATAATAACTGAGCAGAATAAATTTGTCAGAAGTAAGACAAAAAAGAATAACATTAAACATAATTTTAAACTCTCCTGGCATCCTAAACTTCTAAGAGAGAATAAGATTGAGTGTCACAAAACCTGTATCTTCTGGGGAAATTACATACTTGTGCTTACATCTGTGGGGAAATGAGCATTGATTAGAGTTAAAATCAATGGTGAAAATGTATATAGACTTGGAAGAACTTGTTCCTGTATATTTCACATAAGAGACATGGGAACCCTGGGCCAGGGAGAAACTGTCTATTGAAACTGTCAGACTTAAGTTATAGAGATAACATTTTCTGAAAGCAATATGAGAGCTGGAAGAGATAATATAAATCCCTATGAATCCTCTGTAGTCCACATTTGAGTCTTTCTACTCAAGCAAGAGGAAAGTCTTAATTCCAGTGACAACTTCCTTTCAAAAAAACAACAGAAACAATTTTCGTATTATTAAAAAAAAGCACTTTTTTTTTCCTCATGAACGATTAACTGAGACTGAAGAAGCATTCTAATATAGTTGGAATTAAACAAGTTTCTGGGCTTTTCTGGATTTAGAGGGAAGTGCTGTGAAGGAGGTGCTGATGATAAAGTGTTAATGACTTAATTAACAATAATCTCTTTTTTCTAAGTTGACATTTTCAGCAGCTGGACGGTAAACAAAGTATTCCCTGGAGCAAGTTAAGAATATCTTAGATTTTGCTCTTCATACAGCCTTGTAATATAGATGCTTGCGCAACAGTACCCATCAGAATCCAATTAAATATGCAAGGATGAAGGACTGAAATCGAGCCCTTTATAGTGATTTAAGCCAGTATACTCTGATGCTGACAGTATCAGCTGACACAGAAAACATCAACTTTTGGAGTTCAAATCTTACTAAGTATTTCATTATAGATGTTTTTTGTACCTGATTTGCCTGAAAGGAGGGAGGAGTTATCTTTTTCTTGTATAAATTTTTGGTTGTAGAATCATGGAACATCATGCGTTGGAAGAGCCCTAGGAGAATCATGGAGTCCAACTCCTGTTTCCAGTGTTGTCCAAATACTCCAGGACTGGGGCCACAGCTATCTGGGGAGCTTTTCCAGTGTTTGACCATCCTCCCAGTGAAGAAATTGTTCTTTTTATCCAATCCAATGGGATAGAAATGCAGGTGGGAGGCTCAGAGATCCAATGATGTAGCATACATTTCTCTAAGTTACTACCTGATGTCTGGAACAGCAAATGCAACCATTGGACAAATTATTCAGAAATAAATGGATAAAGGTGGAATGCACAGCTAAAACAGCCTACAATCACACCCAAAACTTGGCCCTTAGCCTTGGTGTGCTTGACAGCCTTCAACAGAACAGGTTCCTGTGGTGAGAATGCTGGAGAAGGGAAGCAAGAAGAAAGGGAAATTAGCTCAATTCCTCTTAGAGAAGGCAGTCTCCTCAGCAAGGCTTAATCCAGCTCCAGGATATCAGAACTGACAAACACAGGGCAGAGAGATAGGGAGAATAAATAGGTTAATGATAAGGCAAGATATTAACTTTTAAAATGGAAATAAAGTGAGAGGAGGGGAATTTAATTTTTCTCAAAGGACTTCTTTGTAGACAGAGTGAAGCATTCCAAGGGAATCCATTGTCAGTATTGAAGAAAGCTCTGAATAAAAATCTAAAAGCCAGAGCATCCTGTTTAATCCCAATCTGGTTAATTTTACATATTCTATTTTCATTTCACACTCAAATATTGTGTAATAGTTATAAGGTGCCTTTTTTTTTTTTTTTTTTTTTTTTCTCCCCCTTCTCCTTTTTGTTTTCTTTTAAATCACACAGTATCTTGGAGAAAAATTCCAGGATACTGTCCCTCACTGAGTGGAAATAGAATATCTTTGAATATTTTCTTTATGTCTGCTCCTGTCTCCAAAATCTTAATTGCTGACCTATTTTTCCAAAAAAGTTATGAAATTATTATGTGTGATAAATTATTTTCTATTTTTATATTTTTCCTTAGGATAATTATAAAATATTATTTAATATAAAATAACAAAAATATTGTGTGATTTAAGTTACATCTATCTGGTTACACTAGGATTCAATTTTGATCCTGGACTATCCCTTTGCCCCTGTTTTTTACCTGTTTCTTTGATTTTTTTGCAATGAGCTAACTTGCTGGTAGGGAAAATCTTATAAGTTGGCACCATAAGTCACTCTTTTGCACATATAAATTTACAAAATCTTGTGTACATGGGTGATATGTTCTCCAAAAAGAGCGAAGATTTTCTTCTAATGGAGCAACACATTTTAAAGATATTGTTGAAACGGTGACCATGAGAAATACCGCAAGGTCTCTGCAAGGTTAATCAGTGCAGGTGAAGTGATGAAGGCAGACTCCTCCAACAGAGGACATATTAATCTCTTCCCCTTTGCGTGTTGAAGTAGTAAGTGCACAGTGCAGTTTCTAGAATGGGTTTTTTGCCATGGCTGTCCATCACTAGACCTGCGCAAAGCTCTGTCCTGATTTGGGAGCAGGGGGGAGGGAGGAAGGTTGATATCTGCACACAGGAATGTTGAAAGGCACATAAATAGTATAAACACATTATCTGAAACCTATGAACCAGAAATAGTAGCGAGTTTGAATGTGCTGCAGAAATACTTTGTGGTCTTGAGCCAGTTGTTGGCATAATTTATCGAAATGCAAATTTAAGCAGAGTTGCAGTAGTAGCTCAGGTGCTCTGACGTGGATATATGAATGTGTTAGGCAAATGGCTGCTTTGTTTTGTACCGGATAGATTGCTTAAACAGTGGAATTTGCAGCTCCATGATCAGCTCATTTTCACTACTTTCTCTGACGCTTTTGGGTAATGTGGAACGGTTTCCATTTACTGAAGCAGCAAAGTGCTTTAATCTTTCTTATTGATTTATTTCATGAATTTTCAAATTAATATTTCCATTCAAGTATTTAGAGTTGAATTTGAATCTCAGTTGAAGTTTTCTTCAGTTGCAGCAACAAAATGCATAGTAAAGATAGTCTCTCAAGGCCGTTTAGTGATAAATAAAGAGCAGATTCATAACCTTCAGTTTGCCAAATATTTGGTTATTTTGTATTTCTCTCTCTCCTCAGTGGCTCCAGAATATAAAGACTGTTTGCCTCAGCAATAAAGGTATAAATTGCTGATATATCAAAAATCTGTTATAGTATCTTTTCTAATACCATAATGGAAAATATGTGTAATAATAAAAATCTGCGAGGTAACATCTCCCCATCTATGGAGTCAAAGTTTGTACGAAACCTCTCTCTCTCTCATTACTTTTCCAGTAAAGTTTTTTAATAGTAGCAATTAATTTTAATTTTCAGAAGTTTAATTCTCAACTGTAGCATTCTGAACATGTGCATTTTAGAATTACTAAGTGACTATCCTAAAACTAATTCTGAATAAGCCCTGATAGCACTTAATTCAATAGAAGGTATAATCCCCTTAAAAATCCAGGTGCAATTAATCACTGCTTTGATACAGTAATCAATGCTTTATGATCTTTAGATGTTTTACAGTAAGGTAAGATCATCTCTACGTTTTATGGAGATATATCATCGTCATTTACAATGAATATAATGCAGTACTTTATCACCTGATTCAACTAAACCAACTGAGTGATCTTGAAATTTAGGTTAATTGATTTATAAATGATCTTATACTGACAAATGGTTTCTGTGGAATTGTGAGACTTGGTGTAGTGTCAGCATATTTTTTGTGAATTAGAAGACTTTCTCTAAATGAAGACAAACTAGTCTTTGCACAAACATATTACGAACACTGGGGTTTTTGTTGTTTCCTTTCTAATTGAAGCCATGTGAAGTTTTTTATTTATCTTATAACCAGGTTTAAAAAGTTCATAGTAGTCTTTTGTAAAAAGTCATCTGAATAGGAAAGAACAAAGAGATTATTAACCAGACTGTCTGCCTTGTTGTTACAGAGATGTGTAGGACTATTCTCTCCACCTATAATATCAGTTGGTACTAACAAATACTTGTCTAAATTTCAAATGGTTATGATATTTCATATTAATTTCATATTCCCTGTAATCTTTCAGTTTGTTTAGAAAACTTCTTTTGTTCTATGCATGATTTCCATTGACCAAAAAAATGTGACCAAACTCACTTGTTAATTCAGAAGGTCATAAAGAACTTTCTGTTTTAGGGTGTTAAAATGAGAACTTGTATATGCATATGTGTAACTTTATATATAAAAATAATAGAAATTATTTGCCACAAGGGACTATAATTTATTCAAGAAAATTTTCCCGTCTTCTCTGAAACAGAATTTAGTACAACTGTAGAATTCCACGTTCATGGAATTTTGTTGGTTCCAAACAATTAAATCACCTTGGAGATAAAAAAGGTGTTGGGTTTATTTTTGCATTTATGAATATGATCTTCTAGAATCCTTCTGCTGTTTACTCACTCTTTGTTCAAATCCAAAGCTGATGTTTAAAGCAACCAACAACTGCCTCCTGTGCAAAAGGAAATCCTACTGTCATTAAACTGATCACATCCTTCTACTTTTGAAAGATAAACTCCATGCTCTTGTTGGCCTCAGGACTGTCTCTGAACACGTCTGTGGGAAGGATACAATAATGTATTATGGCTTAGTTTCTCACAGAGGCAACACTGCTACAACCCTTGTGTCACCTCTGCTACAAACACCTTAAGATGCTAGCACCTACAAACTGTGCTAGTATCTTAAAAAAAAAAATCCTAAAAAGGCAGTATGCCTATATAAAGTATCTTCTAAAACTCTTCCCTAAGGCTGGAAAAGAATCTGGGTAAGTTTCTCCAGCTTTCCAGATGAGTATTATTTGTGTGAGGGAAAATGAGTTTTCTTCTTTCAGATATACTTTTAAAGTGCTGCACTTCCAACATGGAATTATTCTTTCCAAGCCTATTTTTAGTAGAGAGTTCATTGTTAGGAGTCCTGAATTCAAGATGGTGGCAAAGTTCCTAGTTTTGGCTACAATTTAAGACAAATTCCTGTCAGTGGTGTTTCCTCCAGATAGAACTATCTCTTCAGATTTCTGGTTTCTGGATTGCTCGGGCTGTGGAGAAACTTAGGCGGTACAGAAAACCAGACTGAGACTGTGTCTTCCCATTTATTGTTCAGTCTGTACCTCACTGAAGGAAATCTAAAGGAATTTTTTCATTAATTCAATGGCATTGCTACTGTTTGCACAAAAATTTTTGATTTCTGGTCTATTTCTTGGTCTCTTCTAAGGCCAAAAATGTAATATTCTGAAAGGGCTGAGCTATTTGTTTAATTTTAAGAAACTGTACTAGAAACAGAGAAGTGCTGTTTTTTTTTGTTTTTTTTTTTTTTTTATTCAATGTGGGCATAATGAGAATGCCCCTCTTGGGCAGACCACTCATCCATCTAGCACAGTATTGTGTCCAGAAGAAGTGCAGGGATTCTCTTGCCCTCGTGCTCTGCCAGCATTGACAACTGTTGTGTTAGGGATATTTGAGGGACTGTCACACTAATCCTTTTTGTATGTCTGCTGTTCAGTAATCTAATTCGTATGTCAACCTGGCATGTGCATGTGTCTTTGTGTCTACAAATTCTACCACCTGCAGTGGTGAAGGAATATTCCCTTTTGTCTCTGTTCATCTGATCCCCTGCCTCTCTTATCAAGGACGCACTAGATCTAGTATGCAAGCACCAGCTGTGCATAAAATGCCTCTTGTCATCATGGTTTTGTAAATATTGGTCAGCATTTCCTCTCCAAACTGAGGAGAACCAGCCGTATTAGTCTTGTACAGCAGCTGCCCCATGCCTTTGATCTCCTTCTCTCACGCCAGCAGACTCTTCCAGAAATGGAACGCCGGAGCCGCGTGCAGTCCTCATGTGCGGGTTCGCTCTTTTTATGTGGCAACAGAATGAAAGGTTTTGTGGTTTTCCCGATATCTACCGTGTTGATGTACAACATGTCATTGGCTGCTGTGCCAAATGCTGAACATTCAGCTGATGAATTCCAAGGACTCTAAAAAGTGATTCAAAAAAATATCTTCTGAAACACAACAGCTAGTCCAGATTTTTGGAATATATTCTGTTTACATAATAATCTCATTTAATTTTTCTCATAAACAAATAATTGGCAATTTGAGGTTCCTGGTAAAAAGAGGTATGGAATTTTTTTTTGGTTGTGTTCTTTCTTTATTCATTTTAAAATAACTGTAAAAGAAAATAGTGACAGAGTTTTAGTGCTGGTACAACTTGGAGTAATAATATGGATACTTTCCTGTGAATTAATTTGCACAAGTAGAGTAAAATACAATACTAGATGTCCCTTGCAGAATTACTTTTTTTTTTTTTTGTTTATCTATGGAAAATAAATGAAGACTGGTCAAACATTCCAGTCAGCTGGGAAGGAAAAAAAAAAAAAAAATCAACTGGAAATGGTAAAAGAGAGACAGATTGCATTCTGAATGAAATAAAATATTGTATCACCAGGGAATTTTGTTTACCTTGCAATGTAAGAAACAAACAATTGGAAATAAGTGGATGAAAATTAGTATAGTGAAAACTGTCTTCCAAGTGAAAAAAAAAAAGGACAGAAACGGTGACTGTTGCACTCTGCTCTTTTGAGGTCCTGTTCTGATTCTTGTGTGATCTCTTGGGGGTTAGGTTTGAGTTCCTCCTGCAGAGGGTGGTATGGGTTATCAGCCCTTCCTTCTGTTACAATTCAATGTTAAACTCCTCTGCCCAAATTAAGGTGCAAATAAGAGCAAATACCAACTTTTTTATAGCATTAAGTGTACATAGAAGGGACAGGGTGGGAAGCAGAGAGAAAAGGAATGAAATACTGTGAGCAGAAGATGAATCCAGTAGTGTGCAGCTGGTCTTCAGTGCCCTGGGCTTCTTTAGGGTGGCAGATGGTCCAACCATAATTGCTTAAGAGCTACTCAGAGGTCTGAGTTGACATAGAAGAAAAATTATTTTATTTCAAGGCAGGAGAAGGCATGATTCTTCACAATTCAAAATTTAACAACAAAGCATGTTCTGCTTTTTCTTGCCATAATGGAAAGCGTGTAAAAAAAAAAAGTGTTTCCAGAAAGAACTTTTTATTCAGTTTCTTAAAACTGAATATGATGTTTCAGAAAGTGTCAGTGCCCTCTGCTATGAAATTCAGAACAGCAGATGTCATCTGGGACTAAGGCACCGTGATGTTATAAGTGGTAGACCTTTGTGTGTATTGATTGTAATGAAATTGATAATATGGTATCTTTAAATTTTGTTCTGGATACTTCTGTAATATTTTGACTACACTGACATAGTTTGTTCTGTTTATTCCATGCTTCTTATATTCTTCATTTATGAATAAAATATGTGGAAGGCTGTAAAACCCCATGGACTGTTTAGTGGAATTAAAATTGGGTTACTCAAGATCAGGTTCTCTACAGATTGATTTAGCTTCTTTGATGCACCAGGCATAGTGCCAACTTCTGCCAGCAGAGAATTTTCTCCTCATTTAAGGTTCTATCAGCTCGTTTTACTGTGCCCTTTTCCATGTGCCTCTTCTAAATACTCTTTCATGACGTGATCATGGAACATTATGTTGCCCAGCATACATTAATGCAGTAATATCAAGGAATCATCCTCTTCTTTGACTGCAAATGTCTACAGGCATGGTTTGTTTCTGTATGTACACAGTCCTTTGAATGAGAAAATAACCCTAGAGTGAAAGCACACTTTTCAGATAACAGCATAGTTAGTGTTTTCTTGCCTGAGTCATCTTCAATAATGCACTACTGTCGCACTGGTTTCTAAATATGCTTGGCTTTATCTCTGTTTTTCATGTCTACTTTGCTCAGCTTTTGATTTTTGACTCAATGGGGTTTTAAAACCTGTTATTAACCTTTCCTCATTGGTTATTTATTATGTTCCTTCCAGATCATCCAGTGTGTGAGGAGCAGAGAGAGTCAGAATTGTCACAAAGATTTTTGTTCTTTGCATTAGAGTCAGTACAGGGCTGCTCTCTCTGTGACCTTTCTTCCTTTATTACAGTCTGTTCTGCTTCTCAGCAAGGTAGAAAGATGCTGTTGCAATGAGACATTAAATTGGCTTTTCTTTTATAGCCTGTCATCCATATATGCAAAGCTTTGTGAACTTCAATTTCCAAATTTTCTTGTCTTTAACAATCTGCTTTGCTGCATCTGTGCTTGCTCAATACTTATGAATGCTGCCCTAAAGGGATTTGGTCGAAGTTATGATGTTGCTTTATTATTCCCTCTGCATACAATTCTTTCTCAGTCTTACCATTATTTCATTGTAATACACCCCAAGGCCACTTTGGGTTGCTTTGAAGAGCCTTGAAAGACAACAGTATAAACATTAGCAATTCATGTGAACAAAACATTCTAATAGCTATGCCGGAAATCTTGAAATATTTACTGGAAAACAGTGAAGATGAAACATATCCCTATAAATTCAGCGCAAAAGAAAAATCAGTAGGCTTGGTACAGAGATACCGTGAAAGGACCTAAAACATATTGTTTGTTTTCTGTGCTGGTGATACTATTGCAGCAATTAGAGAACAATGAAAAGAAAGCAGAAAGCAAGCCTGAAATGAAGTCTTCTAAACATTTTATTCCAAGTGAGTAAAAATTAGGAAGCTATAAGCAAGAAAGCACAAAAGTGAAAAAATATATTTTGAATTATGATGTGTTTGTATAAGGATGGTTAAATGAATATATATAAGTGACTGGGGAAATACAAAGGCTTTACTTTTCTTTTTGTGTGAGAGTTTCTCACAATTACAAGTAATTGCAGACAGATATTCTCTGTATTTTTAAGTAATTGCTGACTGTCCTGTACAAAGCCTGTATTTTTTTTCCCCCCTAGCTTTCCTATATAAGAAGAAAACAGACTTACTAAGCTTTGGTATGCCTAATGTTTTCCACAGCACATACTGCAGGGCTGAAAAAAAGACACAGACACAAAAATAGAGCCCAAAACCAAACCATCCTTGATAGGACTTGCAGTGTCAAGATAAGTGAATAAGTAGTATATCGTCACAAATCAATACCTTATCAGAGCTATCCAAAAACCCTAGGATCAAATAGTATACAAAGAGGGCAGAGTATAAATCAGGTTACTGGAATTCCAATGGATTGTTTTGTAGTGCATTCATTTCCATTGGAAATGCAAATGCATTCTTACTGCCTTACACGGGTTTTTTCACAAGTGTAACCAAACAAAAGAAAGAACTATCAAGTGAAGTGTTCTGTAAGTTAGTTACACAGGCAGGGCTTCTTGATATTCTTACTACAGTACATAAACATTTAACCGAAATAATGACTGGGCCATTTACAGGACAAAAGTCAGTCCCAGAAAAGTGAAGATGGGAAAAGATAAATTACTGCTTTAGAAAGGAAGTGAGGCCACAGGGAATTACAGGCCTGTAAAGCTGCATTTTGCTAACAAGAAAGGTTCCAAACCAATCCGAGAAACGTTCAGTTTGTAAACACCTTGAGTGGAATAAATTCAAGTTGATAAGAAACAGCCATGCCTGTTAGACACTGATAGAACCTGCCCAGTGAATGGCAAGATGCAGAAGACCCAGTAGTTCTAAATTAATAAGCACCGCTGAATTCTTCAAATATTCAGGAAGTTATTATAAGCTCAGTGGTCAATTTCCCCCAGAGGCAGGAAAAAAGTGATCAAGCCTAATTTAATCATCACATATCTCTGTTTAGGTTGATAGTGGGACAGTTGTTTCAGTGTACAAAAATGGATTTTTCATTTGATTCGAAATTTTCAAGAATTCATAGCAATATTTTAGAGGTAATAGTAGTAATCAGTCCTGCAATTATAATTTGGAAGTAGATATTATGACTCATGTTTCACACCCTTATATCTCTGCCTCGAAAACAAATATATTTTGCATTGTCAGGCCTCACAAATTTGCAATGAAGTCAAGGAGCTCTACTTCCCACCTCAGTTTTTGAAGTGGTGGATCAGAAAAAAAAATATTATTTGTGTGCTGGGTACATGTCATAGCAAATAATTAGTTTTGAGAATATTGATAGAAAACTCCTTTCATATGTGCTGTGTTTATATTCCAACATAACATTTTTAAAGGGTAATCAATTTGTTCAGGAATGTCAACAGTAAAGAGAATCCTGTTATTTTGATGAAAAAATCAAAAAGCTGAGGGAGCTGAGACTTGAATATATGAAGCACATAGTTCTGTTTACTAGGGCTTCACTTTGGAGAACATTTGCAGCAATGATATCAGCTGTTGTGTTGTTCCTGTAACATTTCTTCCTGTCTCGCCAAATATTTAATGTATTGAATGACCTATCTCTCAAAGGGTCATAATGGGACAACCTAGAATGGGAAGACAAATCATTTGCAGAGCTTCCTGCCAATGAAGAGAGTGACAGATGTTAACTCATCATTCATCTTCTTAGCCTCAGATAAAAAAAAAAGCCACACGATATCTGGATTCAGCAATCTTAAAGGTCTCTTAGAACCTGATTTATTCTGTTGGGTTTTTTCCCACCTTTAATTCATGATAAAGGAGGATCATGTAAAGGTGCACAGAATACAGAGTAATTGCAGAAGGAAAGAGCAAAGCAGCATAAAAAGTTCCTATAAGAGAGGTGAATGCAGCACAATAAATAATAGAGTTTCACTTATGAAAAAACTGCTGTTGATCTCAAATGAACAAGGGGCGTATCAATTTTGGGGTTCTGCCTTTGTAGCCTTTTGTAGACATGTGCTGTTTACATGCCATAGCAGCAGCATCAACATCATCATGCCCATGTGCTGTTTGGCCTAAAGCATTTTGTGAGGTTTTCTGATCCTGAAATGTATCCCTCAGAGCAACAGCACATCTTTCTCATTATTTCTCTCTCTATGGAAACCTAAATTGTCCATATTGCTGATCTCATCTCTTTGTGAAATACATGGTTTTTATAAAAGGAGAAGCTTGTACCATAGGGTTTAAAATCAATAATCAAGTTACATATTTGAAATTTGTTTACATAATTGAAAACCAAAGGTTACAAATAAAACCAATATGAATAAGAACTTGTTTGTTGGTTATATAGCTGGACTTTGGTCACTCCATCTGCTTCCCAAGCACGAAGGAAAAGAGATAATCTAGGATATTTGTGCTAGCACCATCAGAAGCGCCGAAGAAATGTGTTCTTCAAGGCAACACTCACAACCTAAAGAAAGCCTCTAAAATCTCCTCAGTTCTAGATACCTTTTTCAAGCTCTTTTGTTTTCTTCCCTTTTGAAACATCTGATATAGTATTAATTGCTATGATTTCTATCATCCTTGGTTTTGAAAGCTGTGGTTGTAAAAAATAATTGTTCTCGAAGGGACTGTTCTGGTGTTATTATTCCTCTCCCACCCATGCAAGTGCTCATGTATGAGACACACCTTTGCAAAACCCCTGATGGCTGCTGTCCTGCCACTCTCCCTGGAATATCCATTTCACACTCCACAGACTAAAGTGTCAGCTGCTATTTTATTTATTCTGTATTAGGCACATTTATTCCATTCCTTCAGAAACTGTGGTGAATTACCAGGTGTCAGTGGAGAGTGGCAGTGATATGTCTATTAGTGCATTGCCTTGCTTGGACCTGGCTGTGGGAGAAACTCATTTCTTATAACCACCACGTGTTCATCCCCAAGCTCTTGAATTGTGTTTGCTGTGATTGAATTTTTATTAAGTAGACATCATTACAATTAAAATAACTATTCAAGTCATTCTTCAGCAAAACTGTTAGCAGAATCAACCTCATAACTAATTGGCCACTGGAGATCATTAGTGTTGTATGAAATCGTTGTTTGAAAAATAATATTGCCTTTTTATGTTGAAAAGCAGACACAGCAGATTTAAGTAAGTGTAAATTTTGTGTGGTCTATGACAATACAATAAATAAATGAAAAAAAAAAGTTCTTAAACTGCAAGATAGAACATTACAAATGCATAAAAAAAGAGTATACCAAAGCACAGAAGTAAAGATGTAGAAAGAGGAAATTAAAATTAGATACCACTGATTCCAGCTGACTGCTATAACTTCTGCTAGTAGGTGTAAAAACTTTCTTGTAATAACTTCAAATACATTTTTTAATAAATAGAAAAATAAAAATATTATGTAAAATACCATCTATATGCACAGCACTAGGATTAATAAGCACAGTTTTGACATTCAAATGGATCTTAAATCTCTGATTTTAAATTTCTGTGAACATTTTTTTTCAACTACTATTTTTACTGGATTTTGTTAATTTCGTTAGTAAAGGTCAAGTTCTAAGGAAGTATTTCAATTAAAAATGTGCCAACAGCAGAATCTATGATAGAAATGGTTGATTTGCCAAAACTTATGGAAATTTCTGCTTTCTTGGTGTTACACTGAAGGATATTACTTTTGTAGGCATCTGCTGGTCGTGTACCTTAGGTGACATGACTTGATTTCTTCATAGAGTAAAAAGTAGCTACTCTAAAGAATATATTACCTTGTATGAGAGAAAGCTAACATAATTTAGTAATTATATAGCTTTTAATTTTAAAAATAGTGATTTAGGGAACCTCTCTGAACTGTTCAAGATACCAAAAAAAAAAGAAAAAAAAGAAAAAAAAGAAAAAAAAGAAAAAAAAGAAAAAAAAGAAAAAAAATCATGGCAATCTCATGGTTTTTAAAGCGTTCCTAAAGTTGTAAATGGTCATTAAACCTTGAGAATGGGAAATGTCCAAAACAGCAGGCATGATGTTGTTCCTCAGTATTTCAGAGCATTTTGTTCTGTGACACTTTCTTGTGTGTTAACCAAGCTGCAGCAGGGAGATAATGTGCACATGTGTGTGGTCCTAGAAAGAATTTGAAAAGCAGCTGCTGAGCATCTGCTGGCCTGTCCTTGCACCAAGGACGTAGCAGAGGAGATGAGGACAGCACAGGTGATACCTGTGTGTAAAGCACTTGGATAACCTAAAAGCCAAAACTGAGATCTTGACAACCTCCCCCTGCCCCAATGAACTTCTCTTAGGCAGCACATAACTAACTTGAAAACTTGTTGCCCTTTTTACCCCGGCTTTTGGTTTAATTGTGTCTAGTCTAGACTCCCTAGCCTACAGGTCAGTCCTGAGCCCAGCAGGGAAGCTTCCCTTCCGAAACCCTCAAAACCTGGAGGAGTGCTCAGATCGCTGCCAGTGTTCAGATGCGATATCAGACTCTTTGAAGAAGGGATAGGAGTGTTGTTGATGCTTTCTTTTATTCAGGGACTGAAGCCCTGTAATCCAGATAAGAGCACTTTCTTAGTGAAGAAACTGCTTTATTCTAGGAAGCTGCAAAACTTGTGTTTCTTGCTCATTTAGCAGCAACCAAGCCACTGCGTTCAACAGCTAGAATTTGTCCCCACTTGCAAGAGATGGTTGGAGGGTTCCTCTTTTTCATAAACAGCTTAACTTTTCTTTTTACCAATTACTTTTCAGCATAATGAAAATAAGATTTTTTTTCTGCTGCTGATAAATGAACAGGAAAATGTAGGTGGATTTCTCCACCAGAGTAGGAGGATTTTTCTGAATGTCTGCATAAAGTAGTTATAAGATTGAACGGTACTTTGATCTTTTTGACATTTCTTTTTTGAAAGAATAGCAGTTAAAATAGTTTAAGTATCTGAGGAATGTTAGACACTAATAGTTAAAGTGTCTAAGGAAGCATTAATTCTTCAAGAGTAAAATAAAAACATAAAATATTTATACATGAAATAATACAATATAAAAACTATTATATGTTGGTTGACAATTATTATAAAGTTGGGAAGGGCTACAGTATCCTGAGTGGTGATATATTGGTGAGACAGCAGAACTGTCACTCCTTAATCAGTAAGACTAGTGTTTTGTACCTTCTTGCCAGCAGCATTTCATAAATTTTGATGAACATGTTTTCATCATTGCTGGCAGGTGATGGCTTCTGTCTTTTTCTATATGATAGGAACAGAAATAGAGTTTGACTACAGCAAAGATAGGACCAGAATTTCTTGGATTCTAAAACAAGTTTTCATTCTCATCAGAAGCGGCGAATGAAAAAGGATATAGAAGTAAAAAATGTGCTTCCTCCATGTATCTTAAGGATCTTAAATCTCTTTAGCATGTTTTATACAGCAAAAATTATTCTCAACTGCAGTTTCTTTTCTTTCCCATGCCTATTTTTAATGTAGTAATACTTTTGAAACCTATTTTTGCTGTACTTCAAAGAAGGTGTCAACATTATCTGGAAGAAAGTAAAGAAATCTGGGAATCTTCAGAACTTTTGCATCTAATCCTGTCCCTACCAGTGACTCTTAGGGCACTTGAGGGAACAACTGACTACTTTATGTGCCAAATCAAAAAGTCAATGAGTTTACAGGAATAAATCAAAAAGTCAATGAGTTTATAGGAACAGATCAATACCCCAGACTCAATTAATCTTGTTCTCTCTCTTTTTTTTTTTTTTTTCCCCCAAAAAAATTTGAGGGGAAAAAAAATTCTTTAGTGCTGATAGAATCAATCAAGTGTCTCTATTTTGTCAAGGATAGTAGGTCTCTAGCTGCAAGAAAAGTGGTTCTCAAAACTTCTGCCTTTGCCTGAAAATAAAATTTTGAGAAATCCAGTTTCCCTCTGCCTTTTAATCCCAGTTATAGAGACTTGCAATTACTTCTGAGACCACCTGTTTCCACTGTAACTGTTGAAACATCTGTAGAAACACTGTAAAATTAAGAAAAACTCACAGAAGAACTGTGTTAAATGTTGCAAAAATTAATGCATTTAGTTTTATTTCAAAAGGTGGAAACCCATGCAAGACATAAAAGTTAAAATGTACAGTGAAGAATGACACATTTGTAGTTCTTATGCAGCAATATATTGTTTTTTAACATATCTAGATAATGTGATGAAATGTGGATAATAAAATTATTCCATATTTTTGATTTTTAAAATATGATATTGAAAAGCCACAATGAGAGTACATGAAATTAAGAAAGCACATATTTATAACCACTTGTTAAGTCAAAGGCTAACATTTGCCACAACAAAAGATAGATTTTGTATTTTGGGTAACCAGTAAAAATACTTCAAAACAGTCTGATTTCTTTCTTTATTGAAGAGATCATTATCAGACTTTTAAGAAATCTCTCTTTAAAAGATTGAAATATTCAGGTTTGGAAGAAAAAAAAAAATAGAATCTGAGAATTTTAGCTGAGTATTCCGAGGAAGTTGGCTATTAGCAGGAAGAGAATAATCAATGGTTCAGTCAACATTGACAGACTCCATTGTATTGTTCACAAATTGCCAACAATTTATGCCAATTTTTTTTCTTCTTGGTGGTATAAAATATTATATATCAGTTTGTTTAACTTAATTGCACTAGAAATGCAGTTCATTTTGGTGGACTGTCAACATATAAAAATACATTTGTGTGTCCGTAAAGGTTTTCCAGTGAAGTTGTTGTTGCACTTGGTTACATCTCATGGTTAATTTTTATGTTACTGTACCTGAATAAGTGAGGGTTTAAAAGCATCAGGCCAGTTCAGGTGAAAGTCAGACGACCAAACAACAAGTTTGAGATTGGCCTTCATGGCGCTGTGGTGACATCACAAAAAAGTTTCTGTTCATGGAGTCAGAAAATTTAATTTTCTTGTAGGGCTCCCAATGTGACTGGCAAATCACAGATGAAGGCATCCTTTGTGCTTTGTTCTCTAACCACAATCATCCACTTGTGAATTCCTAGTTCTGCTCCTTCTGGTAATAGTACAAAGCTATGCTGAAGGTCAGCAGGCAGTGACAAGAAAACTTTAGAATTGATTTTGGTAACTGTTACTGTTGCAAGATATGCCTTCTATTCCTCTCAAAAACTCTGATGTGGGACCAGTTACAGTGATAAAAATCTATCTCAGGTATATTGGATGATTATCTTGCATTCTCAATAGACTTTGTTGAGAAGAGCTTATTTTTTTGCCATTGCTTCAAATTGCAGTTCTCAGTCAAGCAGAGATTTCTTTGTTGAATATTGTTCATGTGATGCTTCTCATAGTGTGTGTTTACTTTTTTTTTTTTAATGTCAGAATTCTGATTCTCTTTGAGCTTATGCTTTACAATTTTCATATGACCTTCAAAGAGGACACGGAGCTGAGGCAGCCTCTGCAACAATGTTGTTGAAAGATTGCTGAATAAAGATTGCTGTCAAACAATTTTTCTTTGCAAAATCTGATAATAAAACTTAGACTTGCAGTACATTAATCACCAGAAACATTTATATTCAATGTGTCTTCTGTGTGTTTATTGTTATAAATATGTTAAAATATAGCTGGTGGCTAAAAATGCTGAAAGTACCCTTTTTTTTTTCCCTCTCTCAAATACAGTAACTTTTGTATTTATAAAGTCTTATGAAAAGTAAAGGGAGTTTGGATATTAGAGATAGAAGACATCTTTTACAGTTTATTTTATCTTATCAAGATCATAGAAAACATGGATAGTTCCCAATTCCAGATAACTGGGATCCCATATGTATTACTAGAACTTTTGAAAAGTTATTTGTGATAAGGCATGGGATTCTTAATCTTAAAGTAGTAGGGTTTTGTTGCAAGATAGTAAAATGTGATATAAATTCATATTTTTTTATACATTGTAGCATTTTTCTTCAAAGTAGAAGTAGAAGCTTAGAGAAGATAATGTCCGTTGTCTTTTTTATATAATTCAGTTGAAGACTATTTGGATATATAAATATCTAATGTAAATTTGGCATTATAGTTGCACATCAGTCATAACAAGATCTCTTTTTTTTTTTTTTTTTATGGTATGAATGTATAAAGATCAGTTGTGAAAAATAATTTTATTATCCACATATGCTGTTGTTATCCACTTGCTGCTGTTGAAAAATTCGCAGTTGAATGATTTATTTTCTGTGTATAATGCAAGAATTTCAATAGTGGGCAATTGAAGTAGAAAAAAAGAAAAACAAAATTTATTCTCCTGGTGTAATATCAGGGTTTTAGGCTGGCAGACGAAAAAGTGATATTTGTTGAGACATTAATTATAGATTTTAAATGGTTTTATATATCTTAAATATATTCTACATCTCTTTGGTATTTTTATTGACTTAGTTGTAAAGATATGTTTATTTCCTTTGAATAATATGTTAAAAGATATTGTTATTGGCATGGAAAAATGTCTTTTTGTTTATAAATGGGTATCAAATATTCTAAATTGAATGTTCTTCAAAGTATTCCCTCTTAAGCAAATAGAATTACTGAGAAAATAAGCAAGTTATGACAACAGATATTTGTGTTTATCCTGAACTTTTCTTCATGACCTGACAACTGGTAATGAAGAATTTGGAGCAGAGGAAACATGAATCACAATTTTAGAATTACTTGAAGTGGATTGAAATACTCGTCAGTAAGAATAGCAAACTCATTTAAATTAAGAAACGTTGAATGACAGCAACTAGTTGTACATATTCCACATCAGTCTGCTCTTGTTTGGATTTCATTGAATATTGCTGAAGAAATGATTTGTTCTCCTATTGAACAAAAGTTTATTATGATTTAGGCATGTACTGGATTGTGTTGTATTTTGTTTGTATTTCCATGTCTTTCAGAAGACAGATAAAGAACCCCAGTCTGTTCTCAGCTTTTCCAGTTCACAGGAATGGTCTGGATTTTAGAGTGTAGCCTCAGAAGTATTTCTATTCGACTCAGTAGCCACTAGATCCTGTTGTTTGCTGCCATTACCTATTTGCATTTTTTGTTTGGTTGTTTTCCAGCTGGAACAAAGCAGAATTTTAAAAGAAGAAGGTATTTCATCCGATCTAGGATTTTTTTTTTAGTCAGCTTCATTGAATAATCTTTCCTTCTGCTCTTTTCTTTTGATTACTTTTATTAATAGAATCTTAAATAATCATTCATTAAGTTATGTCAGTCGTAGAAGTATTCACCAAACCATTCAAACCATAAAAGAGTCCAAATATTTTCAATGCCTGTTGGCACTTATGGTAAATATTTGGATGTCGGAGAAAAAAGTTATTATGATCTTTTTTTTCCTTTATATTGACCATGTAAGCTTCCAGTTTGTGGAACAAAAATATACATCATTGTTTCACTGTTTATGAAATTATTCTATGGATGATTTGTATAGCATTGGACACAGCTTTTATATGGTCCAAACTAATATAAACATACCTTGAAACAAAGAGTATTTTCATAGCACATTACGTAATAGACTAGGTGTGAAATTAGTTTTATGGTGAATGAAGACCCTGAAGGTTGTTAGCCTTTTATTATGTACGGCATCTTTTCTATAGCTACATTAATTTTTTTTCATAGATAATAAAGCACGCATCAATGAATTAATTAATCTTATAGTATATAGACAGATTGCCAAATATATCCTCAGCTATTCTCACACTGTTGCATTCATAATCAGATATAAACCTGTATCATCAACCTTGTTAAAAAATATTAATATGTCAAGAAAAAAGAAGAAAATATGTTTTTGGTGAAGTTTGGCATTTGTCAGTTCTCCAGTTAGAGTTTCTCAGTATTGCTCCATTTTTAGTTACACTGAAAAGATTAGGGATCAGGAAGAACTTTTAAGTCTTATTCTTGTTACAGAGTTTTTCTGATGCTGTTATGGGACCTCACCAGTGCTGTTGCAAAGCTTTTGAATGTAGCTCCCCAAGATTCTCAATCCTGAGAGCTTTTGCTGTCTATGTTGTTCTGTAAAACTAAATTTCAATTGCAGACATACATGAAAAGCTTCCTATGTCCAGTTTTAAGTGTTTAATCTGGAGATTCGTGTATAAGGCAGTTTCAGAGAAGATGATTTAATCTGAATATTCTGATTATATTACATATAAACTTGGAAAAGCTCAAGAGTGTTCCTCTTGCAGAACAAATCTCCTAATCAATGACATTTCTTGTCTTTCTGGAAAGCACTTATTATCTAGGACGGAACAATTTCCTGTAAATACACTAATTACGATCTAAGATCTTTAGCTGTACCAGTACAGGCCCATAACAAATCTAATAGATCAGTAATTGGAAAGTAATCAGTTGTGTAGCACATGGAAAGGATGTGTTTTTTTCCTTTTCTACCTGATTCACATCCTGGTATTAAACCCCAGCTTATCCTGACACCTGTCACTGCCTTGTGCACCTCTGCCAGTTCTGACGTTACTCCAGAACTGCTGCCTGGCAATGAGTTAATCCCTGCAAAGGAATGGATTCAGATGTGTGTGTGTGTGCATGTGCAGTGCTGTGCTGAGAACCAAAGAGTGAGGTGAGCTGCCCAGGTAGTGATGCTTCATTTGGCAGGGGAACTGAAATCCAGGGTTGCCAGGCTTGTCCTCTTAATCTCAGCACTTTTAAGCGTCCTCACCACTCTGTGATTGCACTTGAAGTGGTTTGATGCTGTTGTAAGGGGAACACTTAAAACCTCAAATTCAACAGTAAATAATAATTTCTCATTGATTTCCGGTGCATGTTTTTAGCTCTTTGACCTAGATTTATATTAAATTTCCAAGAGATGTCAATGCAAGTTGCTTCCGAAGAGTATGCAGAGAGAATGCACTCAGCATTTTAGAACTTTTCAGTATGCATTGGTAGACAAGCTTTAATTTTTCCTTAGCAGTTGCCAAGTAGGTCACAGAAATAACTATAAACCATCACCATTTCTATTTAGGCCATGTACTTTCCCATTAAGGTGCTAAGTGGTTTCATGACACGTCCAATCTTTAATTTAAATATTTGTTGTTAATTTGGGAGCATCTTTTGCTATAAGTTGTCTCATATTTCACATTCTTTCTGTAATTTCCCTATACTGACGTAAACCTGATTACAGGAAGGTCCAGCAGAAAGTCTTCTGGGGAAGACTGAAAGAGTCAAAAGTAACACGCTTCTCTACCTAGAGAAAAATTGGAAAAGGCAGAACTTTACAGAAAGAAATAGTAGTTTAAACTTGTTCTCAGACAGTGCATACCTTTTGACAGTCTGGCTCAAGACCTACAGTTGAGGCTCCATTGAAAATCAAATCTGACCCTGACCAGTGGAACTCCTAAGAAAGAAGATTTGTCTTTTCTGTCTTGAGGCTGATTTGGAGTTGAGTTTCACTTGCACATCTCTGTACAAATTACATGAAATGCATCCCACGTTTCTAAATCTCTGTTGGAGACTCAATGTTATAGTTTATGGTTTAAACATCTTCATGAAGGACCTTTGCCTATTGTAGCAAAAACTCCACAAAAGCTGCAGGGAGAACCACCAAAACCTTGAATGAGGCCCTGTTGATGAAGATAAGAATACATTGACACAGGGATCAAGCTTAGCACCTTCGGGGTGGAGCCCACAGCCCCGGGGCTCTCAGCTGCCAGGCTGGCACAGACCCCTAAACCAAAGGGGTGAGGAGGAGAGGTTTTGGGCGTGTGGTGAAAACGCCTCTGCTGCGAGGCAGTGAACGTCCATCCTCTGCCGTGCAGAGCGGCTCAGCTGTGGAGTTCTTCACTCCAGGAAAATCTGCATCCACATCAGGGCCAGCAGAGGAGATGTCATGGTCCATCAAAGGTCCCCACAAAGGGGTCCCCAGACCCTGCAGCAGGGCACTGCAACATGATGCAGCAGATCCACAGTGCTGCAAGGGATCACGTCAAACTTGCCCTCCTCAGGGGAGGCTCATGGGCAATCCCTCCTGGCCCAAACAGATATTAATCCTTTGGATTCTATAATTTTTGGTGCCTGATGACCCTCACTGCCAAGTGGACCAGAGAGGAGCAACAAAACATTTTTGGGACCCTCGGAAGGGTGATGTGCTTCTACCTAATCCCTGTCACTGTCTCCCTGTCCCCCCGACACCTTCTTCCTTCCCTTCTTTTTCCTCTTTTACAATTAAGTTAAATATACCGAGGTTTTTTGGCACCAACGTCTTACATTTTTGTTTTAATCATGGTTTTTTTGGGTATATTTCGAATCTTTCTGGGTTTGAGCTGTTTTATTAACAGAGGCTTAGCTTCCTTTGTTCTTCTGTGCTTAACTCAGTTTGTCACAACATCTCAGTTCAAATATTACCTGAATCTAAATGTTATGTGAGTTAACTTTTCCTATTATAAAGGGATTTTCATGATGACTAAGGCAATCCAGTAAACTCTAATATGCATGTAAGGGTGATATTCCATATTAGCCTTTCATATGTTTTCCTGTTCTACAGGAGGTGGGAGGCTAGGAGTGGACTAAAACAAAACACAAGGAAAACCTAACTTTTTAGGGCTTTTAAAGAAAATTTTTATTACTTTTCTCTCTGTAGGAGTGTTTGTAAGCTGCATAGGAATTTTGAAAAACCAAACCAAAATCAAAACAAAACAAAAACAACAAATCCCAGAACTAGGTATCTACTCCTAAAATAAGTAAACACAAATTATCTTCATAGAAAAAAAATGGGGAAAAAACCTGTTTTGACTGGCACATTTGGAAAAACCATTGAATATGTAGGGAGATATGTTGATATTGTTAAAAAGGTCTGATGACATGGGGAGAAGATGTAGGGGGAATTATTTTCATTCCCAGTATACCTGCAGGAACTGAAGTTCCCTTTTGAAGGCTTGAAATTTCTAGTCAAAAACTTAAAAGGAAAAAAGATAAAATAAACATTACATTTCAAGCTTTAATCAGAGAAGAAATAAAACAAAAGGTCTGCAGGGATGTGAAAGGTATTTATGAAATATCTTTCAGGAGATAAAATGTTTGTGTGATAAGAGTAATTAATTTACTAAGTAGCCCAGGAGATTTGGTAAGTGTATAAAAAAATGTGTTATAACTCTGATACCTCTGAGCAACTGCACAACTGTGGCAGAATTTGCAGGTTGTGTTCCAAAGATGGTGCAGGCTGGGAAGAGAAAACAGCGTGGTCACTTTATAGGAAGTGGAGAACAGTTCTGTGTTCTCTGTTGGTTCAGATTGGTTCAATGATCCAGCCCAGTCTAACCAAATCAGCATTGCTTTCACAGGAGAGAGCAACACTGCAGGGGATGTAAAATATCCTTAGATAGTTTATCGCATCTGATTTTAAAATTCTTGTATGCTTAGAAAAGATACAAGAAAGAATTATGTCTTTGGCAGTGTTCAAATTTCCTCTGCAAAGATGTCCTTCTCCATGTAAATATGACCATGTTATGCAACAATTTCTTGATACATACAATTTCATGCAGAGGTTTGAAATCCTGTATTTTGGTTATTGTGGTAGAAGCTTTGCATGTACAAAAAGATGTTGTTTGCAAAAATATGCAGCTTTGACAACCAGTTTCATCTCAAGCAAATCTCTAAGTTCTCTTGCCATTAGTATATTGCACAAGCAGTACTCCAGCCCCAGCTAGACTAAGTGCTTAAATAGTATAAATTGTGATGCATCAATATCAAACAAATGATGGCTATTATGGTTTGATAAAACTGAAGGAAATTATATTTCTACAGTTACTACAAAGTTCTTCACCCTCTGCTTATTCTTAAACAATTTTTTTCTCAAACTGACATTGAATTACAACCCCCAAATGATTCATATGTGTGCTGAGACTGTTTGCCGAACCTTTGTGATCAGTGGCACATTTTCCACTTCAGTGTGAGCTCTGCCAGCCTGTCAGAGGAAAGACTTCCTCTCCCTCCATGCAAAGATAAAGTGAGTACGCACCAGTTAACACCTTACTTCAGAAAGACCGGAACCAGAAAGAATAGCAATAGTCCGTGCAGAGAGTAGCAATAATAAAAAGGGTAATGAGTGTAGTCATAATCAGTTTTATTTATTTAGTAATTTGTGGTATGAATATTGCATATATTGGATTATATGAAATACTCTTTGATTTTAGATGGGAACTTCCTAAAGAGGCCACAGGAGGCATTTGATGAGACTCTGTTTCTGTTCCTGAGTTTGCCACTGGTTACTGCATGATTTTAAAATGTAAGATGTGGATTTATGAACTTCCACTATAAAGAAAAAATCATATTTTATACATTTTCAGAAAATGCATTATTCTCTGAAGTACTTTTTGAATTAGATACCCACATACTGTGTTCATTTCTTTGAACTCAGCCATTGCAGTGAGTTTGAAACTAGATTATAAATCATTAACTTTCACATCAAGCAGCTGATGCTTAGGATTTCTGAGCATTGAAAAGACTCTTACTTGCCTAAGGATGTCATCATTTAAGACAACTCTGAGAAGGCAGAGAGCCAAACCATGGGGAAAAGATTCATAAAAACTTAACTCATAGGTCCAGGCATCTCTGCAGAATTCAGCTCTTAACCATTTACTGAAAAAGTTATAGATATTTCCAGCTGTTGACCTAAGTGATAGAAATTTTCAGTGCATGATTCGCTGCACTTTAACTTACTTTTTATAAGGTCCTTTTTTCAGCAAATACAGTTCTTTGGCCTGGAAAAGGCCAGAGATAGGGGAGGGAAAAGAGCACCAGAACTTCTAATTATGATTTTGATAATTAGACTGATGACTTAATTTTCCCTAAGAGAACGTTCATTGCATCTAAGTGTGAATATGTGTTATTCAATTAAAATGTACTGCACTTCATACGGGAAGAACATTTAATAAATTCAAAATCTAATAATATTTGTATTTCTATGTGTTATGAATCAGCAAGTCCTCAGGAAGAATGCTATCTCTAACAGAACTGGAAAAACTAATGAGAAATGAAATAGCTGTAATTAATACGTTGTAATCAATTCTATCCCACTCCTTTTCATGAGATTACAAATTTGAGTGAAAATTTTGGATGCATTTTTTTCTTTGTTGGCATGCATAGTAAATAAGAAAACACATCTTACAAAGAGATTTGAAGGACTCCCTGAAAACCAGCCCAAAAGAATGTGAAGCTGAGAGAAAACCCTGGCGATTTAATGCAAGCTCTGTAGGCACTGTGTCCTGAGCTGCGGAGTTCTGCAGCTCAGCCTTTTCAGATGCTTGCTGTGATCATCCCATAAATTAAGGTTCGACTGATCTGAACGATGTGGGGCTATGTAACCAACTAGTGAGTGAATATTATGCTCATGCCCTCTCTACTTGACAAACTAGAAAGCCTAGTTCAGTAATTTAAGCAAAGTATCACTCTCGGCATCGCTGTTGCAGGTTTAACCAAGCCGTTACTTATCGCTTTTGTTAGACTCTATGCATGCTGCTAGGGTGAAAAAACACAGGTTTGTTTTCCGGGCTTTTTTGTTGCTTTGGTGTCATTTGGGTGCAAAAAGGTTATTCAGATCAAAACTCTGTTTGTTCTTCGTGCATGAAGCCGTTGGAATCTAAACCAGTAACTTCTAATAATGTCTAAGAACACATACTGAGAAATAGTTGAAGCCAGTTGTGGGAGAATAAAGTTTTCAGTAAAAATGCAGCACAGAATCCTCAATAGCACACCAGGAATAAGAGGCAGCAGAAAGAGCTACATTCTATAGTCGAAGAAATGATGATGATTAAGGTGACTGCTCGGCTAATAAATAATAAATCAACAAGAGGGTTCACTGATAATAATACTATTAAGGAGTAGAAAAGAGACTCTTTTTGTAAAGTAAGGATTTTACACAACGTGAACAATTTAGCACAGCTCTGAAGATTTTGCTCTAGTTGATCAAAGAGAATTTAATGATCAAAGGTGCTTTTTTAGAGATGTGAAGGGAGAGTGCAAAAATAACCTCTATTGAGTGAGCATAAACTCAATATGTAATTCATGACCTCTAACAGCATAAAATCCTATACCGTGGAAAAAAATTTGTCTGTATCTACCTTACATGTACTAAAGGGGGAAAAAAAAGCTCTTTTTTTTTCTAAGAAGAAAAGGAATGGGACAGCCTTGGGAGAGATGTATAAGAAATTATCTTTAAAGTGGCTAACAGAATGTGCAGGAAAGAAAAGAGAAAGTTTGAGTTTTGTTTTGTTTTTTTCTTCCACATTTGAAGATCCTTCACAATTGGCAGGAGGAAGGGTCTGTATAAGATGATCTGGTAGGAGCTCAGTTTTCCATTATCATGGGTTAATAAGGACACACAATGCTGTTAGAAATGTAGAGAAATCACCAAATAAATAAGTATTACCTGGCTTCTCACTCCTAAAGGTTCAAAGCTTGGCTGAGGATTCCTGGTGCAACATTCTGTAAGGAAGTGGACTCTTCCACACCTGTGATACGAGAAAGCTCAAAATGACCAAAATAATCTCAAACAATATGTTTTAGGATTTCATTTACACTTTTCCTAAAAGTAATCACAGCTGAACAAGTAAAACAAATCTCAGATACTCTGCTGGTAAAATGCACCTACAAAGAAGTCATGGACCAGCTAGGATTTATTTTGGAAGAAATGAGAATGTGTCCATTGTGGTTACAGAAGCTAGTGCTGATGGCCAGGTACAGGTTACATTTATTTGTGTCATCCAAATATAATTCTGAACAGACAAAATTGGATTTAAACCTGCTGTGCATATTAAAAGCAGCTGTCTTTGCCCATAAATTGGTGGCCCTAATAATGCACTGCTGAATTTTCCAGTTCCTGTCTGGCTTTTGCTCCTTTTACTGTAGGGTTATTCACACCCTGCCATTGTCAGAGGGGTCCAACCCTGCTGTTTTCTATTCCTGTACACACCCTGCTTCTGGACACAGCTCCTCACAGCCAGGCTCTTGGCAGATGGCAGGGGTCTCACTATGCAAAAAGAGATACACTTACTCCTCCTGCAGGCCTTCTTCTGCTCCAATAATAGAACTAAATTTAAAAACAAACAAACAAACAAAACCAAACATAAAATTATCCCCTTCCTCCAGTGGAAGCCACTTATTTAACTTTCATCACATGGACAATGCTATTTCATCATTGTTCTCTCAGTTCCTCATTTTTATTGAAGAGGTTTTGATGACATAGCTCCAAGTTGGAGCTAGTACGAGCAAGAAAAGTTATTTTCTCAGCATAACACACAGGCAGACCCTCTAGCTATTCACACCCTTGTACAGATTTAACCAACTTACACTAACAGACCTAGTCTTAGTGTGAAAAAAGTTTCTTCATTAATTTTCCACAGATATGTTTTAAAGAGAGTTGATTCTCTTAACAAAAAACAAAACGAAACAAAAATCAAAGTAAGAACTTATGAATTTTGAGTGGCTGCTGCCAAAAATAAGTATATAAAATATAACATTTTATTTTCAAGGATATCGTAATAATTATTTGAACAGAATTTTTAAGATCCCGGGCTCTCTCAAGAGAAGGATTTCAGGGATTTCAGTGTTTTAATGATTTAATATCTTACCAGCTATAAGTTCAACATCACAAATTATCTAACAAAGAAACACAGTACATTCTGATCTGTGGAAGGTCATTGGGTGTCAGATAATCTACTTGCAGAGGGGGTTTTGGATCATGGGAAGAAAAGTGTTCTTGCAATTATTAGCAGCGTGTGGAAACACATAACAGTTGTCTCCTGGACAAGTGATCTGAGGGAGCAGAACAGGAGACTTGAAAGGCTTGAGTCGTCAGCAGTGCCTGGCTGAGAAGTCTAACATCTCAGATCCCACCTGTTTCCATGTAGATGAAAATTGTATATAGTAAAAAACCTGATATGAGAATTCAGTATTTTTCTTTATGAAAAGGTGTCTACTGTGTTTGTTCCGTTATCTGTGGTATAAAAGCCTTTATAGTCCATAAAAAAGCAACAGTTTGCTAATGAAATACACGGTGGTTGTTCTATGTTAAAAATAACGTTACGCTGAAGCAGTTATTCTGAAATGTCTTAAAATCATCTCTGTATTATAAAAGAATGGGAAAATGAAAATGAAGTACAATAACTCTCAATTAAAGTAAAATTGCCTAACGATATAAACAGAGTCAATTTCCATGTTTGCTCCTCAGTCTATTTTCTCTTTTCATATGCTGGATAAAATAAGTGAATAAATAATCCTGGAAGAAGGAACACGAATCACCCTCCTACAGAGTGATGTTCATTGTTCCACTCCCTGTCTTTCCAGCCCAATCATTTTCTCATTCTTTGTTCCATTTTGGCATGACTCCAGTAAGAGGGTGAAGACTGCTTCTGTACTTCTGTGGAGACCTTCTTTCCTTCCCTGTAAGTTTCCACGAGCTTGGTAAGTAGAGCTCAAGGCTCAGTTCTGAGAGGAAGGACTGAGAGAGGCATTAGGTGCTCCTGGACTTTTAACCATTGAAATATATTGTCTAAACATGATTCGTAGGCAATAATTTTCAAAAATATAGATCCCCAAAGCATTTAATTTTCCTCTGAAGATGCGGGTTCATTTGCCTCTGAAATCCCTCTCTACAGGAGCCTGCATCATAGTCATAGGAGGAATTTCTCAGGTTATCACAAATTTATAAGTTAGCCTTTGTAGATTCACACCATCAATCAAAAATGTTCAATTCTGATTCCCACAATTTTTTAAAATCTCATTGTGTGTGGATACTTTGTGGATAAAAGGGGGTACAAGTACTCAAAATATCATGTTTTCCTGACCCCAAAGACTTTAACTGAGATTATTCCTATATAATGTAGGTGGAAAGCACCTGAGGAAGACACATGTTAGCTCTGGCACAATGTTTTTTGGCACACCTTCACAGAGACTGAGACTTTGGTCCTTGCTGGTGTGTTATGCTGTCTCCCTGTGCATGTGTTGTATTACTAATGTGCTGATGCTATAGATTGAGGCCGAAGAGAGCACGTCTCTGTGCCAACCTCATTGCTTAATCTGCCAAAACCCTTCCAGCAGAGTCATCCCACGTTATGATGGACTTTCCAAAACTTTCTCAGCTGAGGGAAATGCAATTTTTGTAAATAATATAATAAACTCAAACTTAATGAAAAAAAACCCCATATGGAACTGACCTTTAAATGTTCTAAACACCAGTAGTTCTATGGCATTACAATTTATTTAACCTTTGAGAGAGTGTTCATTTAAGTCACTCCAGCTTTATTGCTTTTTTACTGTAAGAAAATGAATTATGTCACAAAAGGTGGTTTTGTTCTTATTGGATAAAAAAATTCTCTGCATTTTATATTATCAGTCATTCATTTACAGGACAAGTGATTTGATATGCATGTCTCAAAGTCTCTTTGATTTTTATTTAAAATACTATTTTCAAAGCTACATTAACAATATGTTCTATGTGTTTTTCCTCCTTCATAGCGTTGCCCTCTAAGATTTCTAATCTAACGATGTAGTGCTTAATGAGATCAGGTGACTCTGCTATTAGCTTAGGGCTTATTTTATCTCTTTAATATAAGATGAACCATAAATTTCAGTGGTAACCGTGTTGCACATCAGAATTTTAAGGTAAATGAATACTAATAGGTGTAAGAATAGAGGACCTTTGAGTCAATCTGCTGTACCCTTTTTCTTTTTGAAAAGGGTCTGTTCTAACCTCCATTTCAAGAGAAGTGTTCTAGATGCCTTATTTCATGCATAGAATTTAGCTATTCTTTTGTTCTGTCTGAGACAGGTTCTTCTTGAAAAGCCAGGTGATATTTATTTGCTAGAAAGAGAGCTTTTGGCCTGAAAAAAAAAAAATGGTAAAGAGGGGACAGTGGTGCTCTTTTGCTTTTAATATATCATCTTTTTCTTCTGAACAGTAACAACTGGACTTAGGTTTTGAGCATATCACCCCTCTGGATATTCAGAAAAAATACTATTCCACTTATATTTCAGGCTTGAAAATGGAGGGGGGGGAAAAAAAGTGACCATTTTCATGAACGCAAGAAACAATTCAGGATGCCATTATTGGTGTTGTGTCTGTGTGCAAGAGCCCTCCATCTGCTTTGGAGTCCTCCACAAGAGGGATTTAAAGCATTGTTGGGAGCATCTATCTGTAGATCATCATCTTCAGCAAGATTTTGAGGCTGAGGCGTACTGTAACCTTTCATAGTAAAGGTCATTGAGAGCCAGATAAATTTGGCTCAGAAGCGTTTAATAGTAAAAGCTAGATCTGTCACTACAGATAAGAAATCTCAAGGTAAATACTGAAGTGCTCTTCTGTCGTTCACATGAGTGGTTGGCTCTGAAAGCCATGACATACAGAGCTACTTGACTACCTGATCCTGTCTCTCTGCTGTTTTTTCAGGCTGTGTGAATGGCCTATTATTTGACAAGATCCATTGAAATCACCGGAGACTTTGAAGCCAGTTAGGTCAGCTTCAGCATTTCTGCAAATCCAGCTTTTCATGAGCAGAGAAGTGTATGCCTCCCAAACTAACTTTGTCTTTTTTGTGTAGCCGGACAGCCCCATAATTTCTTTTCAAATATAGAAGTCTCTATGCACACCTTGCCACTTTAACTCCTGTCAAATACTATTCACTTTCCATAAGTGTACTGCCTAAATTGAATGCTTTATTGAAAATATTAATGCATATTTAATGAATGAGGTTTATAGCACACTTTTAGATTTTAGTTTCATTCAATATATCTGAAATTACTCTGAAAATTTTGACTTTTAACAATGTTACACGTTCCAACCATCAGTTATGTACTGTATTCACCAGAATTTAGTGCTCACCAGACAGAATTATGTTAGAAGAGAAGCATAATACAACTTTAAATGGTTAATAATATGCCTGCATGATTAAATTTTGAGTATATGTAAGTCATATTTCTGACAAAAGTGTATGTTCTACTAGGTATTTTCACTCTATCAATGACATGATTTTTTAAAAATTCAGTTTTTTTAAAAAATCTGTTTTTATCATTAAAAAAAAAAAAAAAAAAGTCCCAGTAAATAATCTCAGTTCCCTACCTACAAAGTAATTCTGATACGGCAAGAGAATTTATAATCACAAACCAGTTAAAAATATGATTTCTTGCTTTGTTAGAATTGATGACAATGTGAGAACAAATACTACCTCATGTCTGTAAATTTTTTACTTGGATGGGTGCTTACAGGTATTTCACAACACGATACATCAATATTTTATATTCTATATTTTATATAAAGAACATAGATGAAGATAAGGCAGAGGTCTGTCTATCTGTACTATGAGGGCTTGCTGTATACCGTGAAATATGAAAGCCTGTGAAGGGAGGAGGATACTGCTTTTTCCCTGAAAATAACAACAAGAAAAAGTGCTCAACAAACTTCTACACGTACCAGTTGAAGGATGGTGAATGACACAAGTAGCACAGAAGCCTTTACAGGTGTGCATTGTAGCATTCCTGAGAGAAGCAAGAACAGGGAGACCCAGTGGCTTTGCCTCAGTTGTGACATAGAAAAGGGCTCAAAGAGAACCCTCTGGAACTGGTTTGAAAGTGCCCCCTGCCCTATCCAAATTCAAACAGATAGACCATTTTGGGCAATGGGACGAGATCAACAGATTGCTGCAGAGTGTCTGCTGTGCCTGTCCTCTGAGCACCTCCTCAGTGTTGGATACCCAGACTTAGCTAAATTTCATTGTATGCATTGCTGCTTTCTTCTGTATGTCTTATATTTTTAGGCTGGAAGGTATTTGCTCCTTCTAATCTCAATGGGACTCTTTTACAAAGAGATTTTTGTTATTTCTTCATAGGTTTCCTAATATCTGCAAGTAATGGTTAATTCTCTCCAGTGTCAGGCTATATCTGTCCCTGCAAGGCAAATGTTTTCTTTGGGAAATGCAGATTGAATAGGTAAAAAATATAAGAAAAAAAAAAATTTCCTTTAGTTGACTTCTAATTTTTTGCATTGCGCTTTTTAACTCATGGAGTCATGGAGCACCCTAAGGTTGTCCGTGGCATCCTCTGTTCCAACACATTGGTAGAATATCTTTCATTGTAAATTATGCTTTCTAGGGCTAGTTAATACAAAGCCTCTGAGATGATTAGGGAGAGGAGATGGTTGCTCTAATGCAGCAGTATGGCTAAGAAAATAGAGCTTCAAAGAGACTTTTTAATGTTTTAGAATTTCCAAGTTAAGAAGAAGCTGTTAAATATTTGGGGGAGGGAATAGCTTATTTTCTGCAAATGAGACTATCAGTTAAAAGAAGCAATGTATACAATTAAAATTTAGGTGGCTAATATAGACAGAGGTTTCCATCTGGCATCATATTATTAAAAGAAAAACAAGAACAATAAACAATTTCACTAGACTGATGGTTTTTTCCCCTCATTGAATCTCAATACTAAATGTAATTAGGATCTCTGAGCCCCAATGACTAATATAAATTTCTCTCTTCAGCTTTCCTTTGTGCAGGCTAATGAAGTAAGTAAAAATATCTTTTTTGTCTACTGGAGAAGTATTCTAGACTTCAGCTTCATGTCAGGCATAAATCAAGCCTCACAGTACTTCATATCCTGAGAATATCCTGAGGAAAGAGAAATTCATCAAGAATAGCACCATTAGTGAATGCCTGGAGGGCAGCCATCTCATCCTCTTAAACCAATGAATAAACTGCTAGTATATAAGCAGAGTTTTAATTGATTAATATTTGCACAGAAAAGGATTATAAGAGGACTGTCTTTATGTTCTTTTCAACAATTGAAAAATATTCTGACTCCAAGATTTTATTGATGAGATCTATCACTTTTTTTTAATCATGCTTTCTCACAAATATTTTGTTCTCAATTTCATGTGTTTTCTTGTACACTCATCATATACTTTATAAAAATTATTAAAAAAAAAAAAAAAAAAGAGAGAGAGAGAGAGAGAGAGAAAGAAGTCCTTATGGCAAAGAGTCATTCTTTCAGGACAAAAAAAATACACTGTAGGATTTATGTTTGGATTTTTTATTTTTTTTTTTTTTTTTTTTTTTTTTTTTTTTTTTTTTTTTTTTTTTTTGGTGGTGGTGGTGGTGGTGGTGGTAACTAAAATTACTCTAAGAAACTGATGAACAAGTTATGATAATTCATTTACCTGCACTTGGTTATACTCTTTGTTTCAGTATGAAGATTTTTGGATGCTAAGCTCTGACTCGTGGATGCTTTGGACCACAAACTCTTTCCTGAATTCCATCAGCCTAGATATATATTTCGGCTCAGATACATCTGTGTTTATGGAAGCTTTTCTTCATTATTAAAAAATAAATTACATAATACTGTAACATGAAAAGCTGCTACAACTTTGTGACCAAGTTAGCACTGGGAAGACTTCTAATGCAGTAATCTTGATTTTAATTAATTTATTTAAATATCCAAAAATAGTGATAAATTATCTCATGTCAGTAATCATTTTTCCTGCAACTTTTTTTAAAATAAATGTAAGATTACAGTCAAATGAAATTCTTGCAATATTGCAGTATTGCAATTCTACCTTCCCTATTATTTGATGCACATTACTTGACTTAAGGCATGTTATTATTTACTTTTCCAAGAGAACACAGATGTATTAATAATTCAGACTTATGAAATGCTGAGAAAGATCCTTGTTTTCTTCCTCCTTTTTGCCGAGCAAATCTCGTGATTTTAAAGGACTTATCTTCAAACCTTCTTTTGTACAAATGACTGCGATAATGTGATCCAAGAGGATGATAAATTCCATGTTGCAAGATCCAGATCTGGTTTTAAGTAATTTTAAATCAAGACAACTGATCATAATTGAAACCATCTACACTTATCAGGAAAGCTCTGGGGAAAAAAAAAAAAAAAAAAAAAAAAAAAAAAAAAAAAAAAAAAAAAAAAAAAGCACAAATAAAATGAATGGAGAGAGGCAAATAAAATTATCTGTCAGCTAACAAAATTGTTACAGTAGGTTAAATTTTGTGTTTTTGAATTCACATTGCTGCTCAGTTAGTAAAATGTCTGTTGCCTCCTACACACTTGGCTCTGGAATCAGCTCAGTAATATTTATTTTAAGTTTATTCTGGAAGTATTTATTCCGCTTTTCTGTGAACCTTGGTTTTAAAGCAGTTGGTTTGATCATAATCTAGTTTATCAAAAAGTGTTGCACTGGGACTGTAGGGACCACGTGTGGTGCAATATAAGGGGCACCTGAGGTGATCACAGTTTCCTGCCTCAGAGGAAAAGCAATCTCCAGCTGTAAATACAGCAAAGTTTGTAGGTGTCACGATGCAATCAGATTAGATGTTCACACTTCAGACATTGTTATGAACTGCTCTAATTTAAAGTAATGTTTTAATATTGAATAGTGGAGAAGAATGCTTTCACACAGCACTTCCTGACTTCTGGCTGTTGTACAGTGTGTATCTGTCTTTTTAAGGGCAAAGAAATTGATCTCTTTCAAATGCCTATGGAGTATTGGCACTCTGTATTTTCCTGCCAAGCTGTTTGCAGCAGAACATATAAATTCATCTTGCTCTGAATGTTTAGGCTTATCGCTGATACCTGCTAGAAGAGGGACACTTCATATTCCCTAGACTAACAAATTGTGACTAAGAGCAGTTCAGGCTTATTTGTTCCTGAAGAAATTAATCTTGCTAGTCTTGGTCTCTATGCTTCATCAGATACTGGTCATGTACTTCAGTGCTGCCTCTTAGTCTTTCTACCAATAATACCCATTTGTGCTTTTCCTCTCATATTTTACTATAGATACAAAAAAATAGCAAATTTCACTATAAATACTACTTGGGAAAACCACACAAGTGGAGTTACTTAGGGTTGCAGAGAACCTAGAGATTTATTATAGGCAAATTGTTTTAAAATCATCTTTCATTACATGGTTCCCTCACTGTTTTCGTGCAATTCCCTGCATAGCCTGGGGGCAGATAATATGAATGACATTTAGAAGTGTTTTCCATACTTCTCATAGACATCACTTGTGTAGCTGTAAATGACATCTGAACAAACATGATTCTTAGTAGTTTATCTTCTGTATTTTCTAACTTCTCCTTTGTGAAAATTAATTCTTTTTTTTTGTGAATGTAATGTTCTTTGGCAATAGAAGTATCTTGCAAGAAGTTACAGTACATTGTCAAAGGGGAAGGGTTATAATATTTTGAGGTTTATTCCACCTATTAGAACCATTACAAAATCAGTAGTTTTGTAATACTAGGAAAATAATGTGGTGGCTTTTTGTTGCCCTTAATATTACTGAAAAGTCCATTTATACTTTTCAGAAAAAAAAGAAAAAAAAAAAAGCCATGAAAGCCTTTAATTAAATTCGTTAAAAATTGCACTGCATTGATCATTCAACCTTACTTACCCAAGACATGATTATACAAAATAGGGTAATCTGTTCCCTGGCTGTAACTTAGATAATAAAGTATCTAATAGGAGTTGCCATGGCAATCAAAGTGGGAAAAGTGCTTTTTCAGACAGGAATTCAAAAATTAAAGGACTTCTAATGTTATGATTTTTCTGGAGCAGAGGTCTGCTTCTGATGCTTTTAGAAGCTTGTCAAAAAAAGTAATGTGATCCTTAAAAACTTCACTTTTAATGTGTTCTTTATAGAAATACTTCTGAATTTTATGCTAATTACCCCTTTCTTAAACTTCTGTGTTCCAGTTATCTTGAGTTTTGCTTGGCATAGAGGAACTAAAGGATCGAGGAGCAAGCCAATTGACTATGAAGTTACCTAAAATTAGGGCACCTGCAGTTCTTACTCTCTTGCATTGAATCACAAACAATGAATTTAGGAATCTCTAATTCTGTTTGACTGACACCGTTTAGCAAGTTCATTGAGTGTGAGGAAAAGGAGGATGATTTTAAATTGCAGAGAGGCTACCCTACTTGGTGGACAAATGAGCTGTGGCAGAGTCCATTTTGGAGATTTGTTATGAATCTAAGACTGGAGTAATTTCTGAAAGAAAACAAAACCAAAGAGAGGCCATCACATAGCAAACAAAGAACAAATCACCCAGATGTAACAATTTTAGATACCATGCCACCATATCAAACTTTTTCGAGTCTCAGAGTCCGTAGAAAGTTGTAACACTGGAGGATTTTTTTGCACTACTTCTAAAGGTAAATAATGAATTTTCAGCACTCTAAACATTTAAAAAGTGCCTACAGAATCATACAAACCCAATAATCATATTCCACAAGAGTAGACAAGTGTTTACAATAGTTGCTCAAGTGACCGGTATTATTGTAAAATGCATATAATAATATTTCATATTCTTTTGTGCAAATTCTTCAATGAAATGTAAGAGGCAATTAACCAATAATCACTTTTATATTGGGAAAGTAATATTCTTATAGGAATGATTGATGTTAATTATTTTTTAATCTTTCTCTTAAAATAATAGCTCTGTTTCTTGCTCTGCTTTGAAAATATTTTAATTTAGATAATCAATCTCATAGCACAGACAGTAGTAGTATAGAGTGAATAGGAAAGAGAACAATTCATCAGGAACTCAGTGGATGAAATTTGTTTGTCTACATGATTTAAGCAAATATTAAAACCCAGAATGCGTTCACATCTGGTCCTGGGCAGAAAGTTGGATCAAATTCATCCGACTTTATTTGTAAGTAGAAATCCATCAAATTCTAATTAAAATTCACTTGAGTAGTGATCACAGGGCAGCACTATATTGTAATTAAATAGAAAGTAAAAATCTAAAACTTGAATGGTAAACACCTCCCATTTTGTTTTACCAATGAAATTAATCATATTTCAAATCAAAGTTTTCAAATTAAGGATTTATTTCAATGAGGAAGTGATCAATAACACCTTTATAATTACTTAAAAAGAGATATTAGGAGTGAAGGACTGAATACTTCAGGTTGGATTTCAGTGAAATAGCAAGAACAACATTTAAACCTGTCTTCCATACAGCATAATAATGGTTCAGAGGACAAATAAATTTCCAGTTGCAATGGATCCCTTTGCGGTCTCCAAGTTTTGATCCCATTAAAACATTTGCTTTTTAAGATGCGCAGAGACTTTTAAGATCTGATTCTCTTTTTCTTTAGCTGAATCATGACATATGTTTCTACTGTTAAATTAGACATGTGAAGAGCTTAAGCATGCCTGGAACATTTTGGCATGTTTGGGAACACAACATCTGTGAATTTGTTGGGAAACCACTGATTGCCAAGGGCCACAAGAATCCTGGAACAGCTCTTACATTCCAGTCGGGTAGGAGTACTGCTGGACACATCTTAATTCAATAAAGCAGGTAAATGGCAAGTTTTAATCTTTTTCTCTGGTAACTTTTTCTCAGGACTTCTAATCTAGGAATTCAAAGTGGTGAGTGATGTCTAATAAGTCTTACAAAATATACAGACTTAAAGATCGGGTATAAATAAATACATACGCTGTTTAAACTGCATTCCACTTGTTTTTCCTTCTTCATTGACTTATATTAATGCACTCTTTTACAAGAAAAAAGTGTAATTAAATTTTATTATTTATCTTCATACTTGAAAAGTATATCAAATTAGCAATTTTATTTATATCAGGATTTTTTTTTTTATTAGGGCTAACTCAATTTTGTAGTCTGTTAATTGTGAATAAACTAGCTTTTTTTTTTTTTTTTTTTGTAAAATTTAACATTGAAAATGCAGTAAAAGGCGCTCTGTCACAAGCTCTATAACCTAGATAATGAGTTCAAGCCACTATTTAATTCAAAGAACTTTTATTTCATCCTTTCCTAATACTTAAACCAGCTAAGAAATATTTGACTTACACTTTTATCAGGCGTTAGTTCTTAAGTGTTGACCTTACATTCTTAGTGCATAACTAAAAGTGCTATCCTTTTAAAATGTCAAAAAAATTTAAATGTCTTCCAAAAAATTAAAGCCTTATGATAAAATATGAGGAAAATTTAAAATAAATCAAAAGGTCACAGCATGTAGAGCCATGTTGATCATTAATAAAAGGAAGGAAAATATAACTAAAAATAAAACATATAAAAATAAGCTCGTGGTACATCATATATTTATGTGTAGCATGTATGGTATAGTTCTTAGATGAGTGTTCAGTGTAAGGTTGTGCATTTGAAACCAGACCTGGTGGAAAGGGAAAAAAATATTTCTTTGTTGTCTTTGATTGTTTGTTTTGCTGTTTATTTCAGGGCAGGTCCTCAAGTCCGCAGCTAATCTTTACTGTACAAAACTCACATTATCAGGAATATTTCTCTTGATTTAAGAAGGAGTCAAGTAAATTTCCTGCACTATTCTAATTAGTAAATGTGTCACTTGCTGCAAGGATATCCCAGTGGACATTACACAGGTCTCTGATTAGACCCATGGTAAGGAAAACACATACTGTGCTAATGAATATATGGGATTTAAACATCATAGCTGTGACCTTGGAGAGCTAAGCATCTAAGACTTCATAAAGCCTTCAAGTTAATTTGACTTGAAATGTCAAGAAAATAACCAAAGGTCTGTTTTATGAGTAAACACGTACAACCTGTAGATGTGGGAAAATCTTTTTTCACAATATTGATGAGAATTTAATCAGGCAGTTCAGAGAGAAGTAGCAGCACTGGTGGGTAATCAAAACTCATTAAATTAGTGAGATGAGGGATGTGAGTGAGGAAGGCACAAGCATTAGTGCCATGCACACTGAAATACCCTGGGGGTTGAGCTGAAGAAAGTATGTTTGAGGGGATACTAATATCAGTTTTTGCAATAAAGTCTTCCAACATCCCTGCCTACTTTTAGCATATTGTTTTAGGCGTGCTAATTTTTAGAGATACTTCCAGATGCTAGGTAGTTCCCGTAACTTTCCTAGTATCTTCTACTCTCACTAAGATAATCAGTCTAAAAGATGTTTAGAAATTTCAGTCCCTTCATGGGATTAAGCCAATTAAAAATATTGCTTCTTTTGCCTACACAAAGAGTTTTCAAAAGGAGAAACTGATTGTGGCACTAGACTTGGGACCACAGTGAGTCCAGTACAATCCCAAACTTTTTTTTATGTTTGCAAAGTAAGAAATAATTTAGGAGTGCTGTGGTATTTTCCAACTACTGTCACAATGTGCTTAGTATCTAGGCGTTACAAAATTCTCTTGGAAAAACAGAGCTTTGGAGATGTCTTGAGGTACATAGATAAGGATTTTTCACTCTCTCAGAAAATTACCCTACTACAGCTGGAGATCTGACTCAAGGCTCCATGCCCCATGGAGCTGGCAATCCTGACCTTGGGATGGGCACTCCTGCACAGCTGTGACTCTCCTGAGTTCCCCTGCCAGGACAGTAAATCTGCTGGGCAGCAGAAACTGGGCACTAGGACTTAGATGGATGTTTTAAGGGGATTGGAGGTGTAAAAGAGAAGAGGGGGTGTTGCAGAACATAAGGACTGGAGGGTGCCTGAATCGATTTCAAGTGTTAGTCATTTGCATCAACTTCGTATCAATTATCAAGCCGTTGCCAGGGCTTAGATTTTTTGCTGGGACAAATGAGATGGCATCTTTTTCAGTCAGGTATTTTGATTTAAGTCCAAGAAGGCCTGTTTTTTAGTAGAAATGTACTTGTAGGTATAATTTTTTCATAACACAAGGGTAATAAAACTGATAATATTAACAAAATTAAGCAGAGAAGCAGGAGTCAAAATAGTAAATGAGGGTAGTACCCCTATATTTATTTTCAGACATGTCCACTCTCTGATCCAAATATTGTCTAGTATTTCAAGTCAGAACGATAATACTTATCAAATCTAGAGCAATTTGCTTTGCATCTGTTTCCTTGCATTACCTCTGCTTGCAGATTTTATAACCCAGTCACATCCAAATATCTTTTTTAAAATCTGTCCAAAATACAAAACTCTCTGATGCACCTGTTCTTCCATCTATTACGCTTTATAAATTTTCTCTCTTACTTTATCATTTATTTTACTTTGGAAGCTTACCCACTGCTCAAGAGTTGTTTCTACAAAGTTAGAGCAATGAAAGAAATATTGAATAAAGGCTGTAATACAATTGTAAACATTTTAAATGAGTATTTCATCCAAAATCAAATCTACAGTTCTTATTGTATTTGGTTGCTGCACAGATTGCAAGACTCATGTTCTTTCCCAGCATATAACATCAATAAGCTATTTTCTCCACCAGCTGCTCACACGTTTGGTTTGTTGTGGCTATTAACCATAGAAAAGTTATCTCAGTATTGGATCTCACCGATGGAGAGACTCAAAGTGTCTTGATTCCTTGCAGTTATTGCTGGATATTTTCTGATTAAAGGCACTCATAGTTATATCAAGATATTTATCCTGCAAACATTTTTACTATGTTCACAAATATATGCATATATATCTGTGTGTAAATGTACATATGTGCATATATATATATATACACACACACGTACACATACACATGTATATATTTTGATTTGTGTATTCCATTCAGTACTTACTTGAAAAGTAATTATTTTCTTATAGTTATCTACATAGAACAAGATTATGTCCAGGAGAGAGTCACACTTATACGGGTTGTTCCCTGTTCTGTAAAGGGTAAGGGTCATATGGTAGGCACCAAAACAAACAAACAAACAAACAAACAAACAAACAAACAAACAAACAAACAAAATCTTGGAAGCTTCAGTAACTGTTGATAGTGCAGGGAATGTTACTGAGTAGTGATGACCAACACCTCAGAGTTCAGTCAGTTGTGCCAGGTTCAATTGCTTTGAATACAGTGTGGCCAAGATATTACTTGTGTGTGAGGAATTTCAGTAAAATCCCCAGTTCATGGTGAGGAGTAGTGGCAGATACTGCCTCCTAAATGCCCACTTTCCATGTTGGTGTTGCAGCCATATGCATGTGGGAAGATTTGCTTGCTCAGTGTTTGAGTTTTTTTTCTCCTGGCAGCACTCTAGCACCTCCAAAGGCTGAAATACTGTTTACTCAGACAGAAAAAAAGTTTCCATTGACCAGAGCTATCATTTCTAAAGGCACACTTCATATGGCAATTCTAATTTCTCTTAAATTCCAAATGTTAATAGTTCCCCTTGGCATCCTTATCATTTTAGTGCACAAGTGTATAAACCTATTCTTTTTCCCAAGCCTACCAATCAAAGCAGCACACATGGGTCTGCTGAAATAGAAGAAAATGTTAAACCCTGTCAAAGTCTCTATATTATCATAGAGTTCCCTCCTAATTTAAGAGGTCTTTATGATGAATCTAAAACCACAAAGAAACTTGGCTTTTGGGTGTGACATGACCAATGTAATAATCACAGGCAACAAAGAGAGAGAAATGTTCTGCCGACAGATAAATTTCCTTCCTGTGTTCTTAGATTTAGTTTGTTTTCATCAGTAATTTCATGGGGAACCCATAAGCAAGTAGGGGTATTAGGCAGAATTGGTTACAGAATGAACCTATATTTTTGAAAGATGTGTTTTAAAAAAGTCTCTGGCTATGGATCTGTCAAATAATGAAATTTCTTGCAATGGATTTGGAAAGCGGATCTGCTGAAACAAACATATTTGCATTTGTGAATGTTGGGGAAGTGCCTGTGAGTTGTCATCAGCTTAATGCTGAGAAACTCCTGAATCAGGAAGTACTGCAGCAATCAAAACTAATTTTAGACTCTTTTCAGCTAATAGGATTATTTTCCTTATAAAATAATACAATACTTTAAATACACTTTTTTTTTTTTTTTTTTTTTTTTTTAATTATCACAACTCACATACACAAATTAATTTTCTGACTTTAAAAAACCACCCTTGTCTCCCATGCTACAAATGCAGTTTTACAGATTGGAACAGATGGTGGTTTAGAGTGAAGATGTACTAAACTACTATAAAGGTATAGTTACTGCGAGACTGTGTGGTGACAGATGTTAGTAAGAGCTTATGAGTTTAGTCTTTTTTATATTTTCTTTATTGTAGCTTTATAGTATATTTCATGCAGTTTGAAGAAAAATAATCCTATTTTCCTATCTTTCCAATTTGTGTGTTGAATTTTTGCTTCAGAAAGATTCTTGGATGTTCCTACGTTTTCAACTACCCCACTATTAAAATCTGCCTTTTCTAACAAGCATTTGAGTACAGAAATAAAATCTAATAATATTTGTTTCTATTTTTATTTCCCTAGGAAAAAATATGTTCAAAGGCAACAGTCAAAAGGTTTCCAATGAAAAAAGAGTGTGACGGGACAGAAATCTGAACCATGCTCAACAGACTTGAAGTCTGCCAGAGCATATGGGAAAGAGAATCCTTAACTGACAAATCTTTACTGAGGATGAACCTGTTAACCAAAGCAATTTAAATCCAGGCAGTGTTCACTGGAGTGCTCCAGCTGACCTCAGCCCTTTTCTGATAGCAGAGGGAAGCTTTTAAGGGATTTTCACAACCAAGTGGAACTGAACCCATAAGTGCACAGGAAAATGATGCATTTCTTGCAGCTTATTTTTGCCTGAATCCAATTATGCCTAGTCAACAGCCAGCTGTTGCCTCAAAATAGACTAAGCTGGGAACTCTCTGCAGAAAAGTTGGGAAAATGAAAGCCAGCTAGTTGTAAGAATGGATTAGAGTGGTGATTTTTTTGAGTTCCTTTTTTGCCATTTTTTTATTTCCCACTCTAACCTAGGATTGCTAGATCACTCTGATCTGGATGCCAAAACGGCATTGCCAACTGAGACTCTCTTGAGAGAATTCTTCAGGCAAGTAAGTGGATTACATCTCAAGCACTGTATTGTCTGCAGTTTTCAATTCAGTTAAGCTCTGGGAATTGCAGATAGCAGCTGAAAGAGCCCCCACTTTAAAGAGAAAGGTATAAGTGTCTGAAGCAGGAAAGGATTCTCTGACTGCGAGATTTGCCCTGAGAAATTGAAGATGGGTTTCTGAGGAAAGGAAAACACAGGAACTGTTTCAGATTCTTTGTGGACTGCAAATGGGAAACAGAGATTTAAGATGGTCTATATAGGCATCATAGGATTTGATGGATTGAAGAGGAGGATCAGGTAATTTTGTGGGACTGAAAATAGCAAACACGTTCAACTTTACAAGTAAAATGACAGCATTTAAGAACGAAACACCTAACAAAATTCACAGAAACATGATTATGTAGTGGAGTGATGAGAAATGATAGGATAAATTGAGGATAATTTTTTAAATTAATGGGAGAACTGAGAATTAACTGCCTTTAAGCATTATAAATCAAGGTAGCTTGCTGTCTTTATGGATAGTTGAGAAATATTGCAGGTACACAGAGTCATAAGAAATATCTCTAAAATATTGTCATTTTACGTGATAATTGTGTCTATAAAAGGCAAAACTTGAATGTAAACACAAGTTTAAGATTAAATATTAACTGCTAGAATTGTATTTTGCTCTTATGCTGGTTGTAAGCTGACACTGACCAGCCTGATGGTATAATTGATATTGTTATTCATAACGCTCATAAACTTATTCCTGTGTCTACTTTTCTTCAGGGAGACTGAAGCTTTGATTTTTTGCAAAGAACAAAGGAAGGACTGCAACAGAAAACATTTAGTGAAGATTGAGGCAAAGCTTGAGCAGTTTAAATAAGCATCAAGTTAGTGTGTTCTTTCAAAATTATTCCACATCCTCCGGAACTGGCACCTTGTCTACAGCGCAGACTTGCAATTGCACTCTTGATTAGTGGTTTGCAAAAGAAGTTCTTTGGAGGTATCTTAATGGACAGATTGCAATTCTAAACTGTGTCCATGCTAAAAACTCATTAAGGGCCAGTAAATATGAGTGGAATGAGAGAAAGCAGAAAGATTAAAGGGGCAGTTATGATCCAAGAGAGGAAAGACGTATTTTCATTCGCTGTGTAAACAGAATTTCAATTGCCCTTTGGGCACTTATGTATCACTGGCAAATAACCAGTCTGCAAGGAGAGCACTTTATCTGTGAATACTGTAACTTGGTGGGCACGCAAGCAGTGCGTAACATGCAGCAGGTATTAAATGGATAAATATGTGTAAAGATTGCGTTTGGCTGGGCAAGAGACAGAAGCCTGGCAGAGGGGATCGTGGTGACACAACACAGCAAGCTCTCTGCGTCTTGTTGGATTAAAGACTAGATTTGTGTCTTAGCCAATATAATGTCATGTTGAGTTATGTAAATCCCATCACAGAAATGCAAACACAATGCAGCAGCAGCATTCTTTGGCATGGGCTCTTCAGCTGTTTCCCTGAAACCAATTTGATGTCTTGCTACAGATTGCTTCTCCCTTGTGGCACAGCCACTCTGTTAGCTGACTTTTTTTTTTTTTTTCCTTTGAATTAATATGATGTAAACCCCATAGTTTAATAGCTGCAATGTTTATTTTTCTTAAATGCAATATCTTAGGACAACTAGAAAGTTGATATCATAATAAATGAAAATTATATTATGCCGTCCAGCAGGTAAGCAACATTTAGCTAAAAAATATTTAAGGTTTGAGGAAAAATATCCTGACTGCTAGTAGGATATAGGCACTCATATAATCAGGCAAAGACCAAAAATACTGAAGATAAGCATTAGCCAGTCACTGAGCTCAGTAACAACACTCTCAAACAGTCAAAGGTCTTATTTGGAGGCTTTGACTGGTTCAGAGTGCATGGAGAAAGAAAAGCAGCGCATGGGCTTTTTTCGCCTCTTTCCTTAAGTGGATGGCAAGAGGACAGAGCCCGGCAGATGATGGAAGATGACATGCCTGTCCTCATCTCTGTGCAAGGCAACAAAAGAGGAATTCTTCCAGGGGGAAGGAAAGGGGTGAGGATGAGAGTGAAACAGCAGTTCAGGATGACTGCGAGAGAGTGCAAACCTGTTCTTTGATGAGGTTTGCTATGACTTTCAATTTCTCCTTTGCCTTAGGCTTCCTAATTATGGTCCTAATTTAGCCCCAAGTTCTGGTGCTGTAACACTAAAGACTCAGGCCTACTGCCCTGATAGCTTATACCAAATTCAAAAATCACTTTAGGGGTGAAAGTTCAGACTTAAAGCACCGCTTTTGAATGCAAGCTTAAATGATGCCCTCAAAATAAAATGCCTGCAGGTGCCCTCTTTCCACTTTGTTGTATGTTAATATTAAGCCTAAAGCAGCTAACACATTAGGGAATTTTCCTTCACATCAGCTTTTTAAGGCCTCTGCTGTATATGGTAATATTTTGAACATCATGAAAGAGGGTTTTTTGAATATATCAACTTTAAGCTGTGTGATGCATTCAAAAAAGATTTAGAAAACCTCTAGATTATAACATAATGTTCTCAAATTATGCGTACTGGGGTTTATTTTCCTTCATAATATCTTTTAAGATGAATGTGAGTCAGTGTAGAAAAGTGAGCATAGCAGCATTCAGATTGCTATCATTCTTTGATTTTATAGATCTCCTTGCGTTTAGCTCTTTGTTCAGACGAATTGAATAGCTGTGTGTGGCATTTAAAATTCCTCCTTCCAAACCCACTTCCACTTTATAGCAAGATAAAAACCAAAATGTTATTTTGCAAAAGCCGGCATTCCCTTTAGAGGTCTATAAGTATTTTGCAGCGGCGCTATTATTCTCACGTCTTAAGCCTTCCTTTCAGAGTATTTCGGTTTAGTAGGTTGGTTTGACACTAATCACACGTAACAGTTGTTTGCAAATGTGCAGCAATGCTGTCTGTTGAGATCTGTAAAAACACTAATCGCTTCCGGAGCTGTTTGCTGCAGGAACGGGAGCTTGGCTGCGGCTGTTGACAGTGATGAAAATGGGCATCAAGCTGAGACAGTCCAAGCTTGTCCCGATGTTGAAGGATTGTCCACCTTGAGAGCTAATTGGAATTAAAGGATTAGCTCACCTTGAGAGCTAATTGGAATACTGGATCAATGACTGAGTTTTGGGGTCACTGGTTCAGGCCACAGGTGAGATGATTTGTCTTGCCTGTAGTTATTGGTTCGCAAGAACCCTGCACGATGCAATGACCCACCACAAAATAATAATTTAGTCCCAATTCATACCTGCGTCGAGAGGTCTCATTTTTAGTTTATCAAAGAAATTCAAGGGTGTATTGGCTTTATTTAGGAAATTATTAGAGCTTTGTAAACAGAAATTTACACTCCTTTGCCACGAAAAGCACTAGATATTTCTGGATATTTCGTAAATTTAAAGACCATGTGCACTGTAACATGTCACCTGCTTCTTCAGCCTTTTGAAGTGAATGCATTCTAATAATGACTTCTCCATGGATCTGAAAATAGATTTTGCCCTTAGCTGTAATATTTGCAAGATACATGGTATTGCCTCTCTTAAGCCATCACGTCATTTAAACTACATGCCTACATTAATAATTTTAAACATATAACTGACAACCAAACTGAATTTTCATTGTTTAATATATTTTCAATGTTTCTGTTTTTAAGTTTAAAATCAGTCTCTGTGTTAAAACTTATAATTAAGTCTAAGAATATAATAGCTGATGCACTAATTTTCAGGAAAACCCTGTCCTCAAGCAATGAAAGCCAAACCAGAAAAAACTCAACATTCCTAAGTGTTTCAGCTCCCACTAAGTATGGTGAATTTAAATGGTGCATCTATCAATTAAAAGGAAGAATCAACTTCAGAGAGACAATAGGCATTGTATATCACACCTGTAGCTCTGAGGCCATCCAAACAATTTTTCCCCTCGGTGTCTGAAACCAAACAACAACAACAACAACAAAATATCAAACTAATTTATTTTTTTGAGGAATCAGTGTTATCAGTTGTATTTTGAGAGCAACTACTCAAAACTTCAGGGGACATAATGGAGATATCCTTAGCTCTTGACCTTTATTGCAGAAAAACACAACATAGGAGTTGAGCTGATGTTGAAGGAATAGAGTCAGACCTGAACACTTGCATAGGTAAAACTGTAGGCATTGAAGAGACCTAAATAAGTTTTCAGGTACTGTGAAATGTACCACCTGTGCTAGGTACAAACTTCAGGACTACAAGTGTTACAATTCAGACTTAGATTAAAAAATAAAGTCCTGCTTTAGAAGTCTGAATCTTTTGTGTGAATTTAGTTGAATTTTTTATACCTCTAATATACCAACAGAGAGAAAAATGATAACAGAAAGCAAGACCAGGACTATAAACTACAAAATATGACAGAATAAATTCATGCAAGCTATTGCAGAAAGAAAATTGATTTTTTCCCTTGTTATTTTAATTTACTTAGTTTTATGATGACACTTTAAAAAGGCAAGAAAATCCAGGGAAAAAACAGACATGACAAAATCTCTTTTACCTATTTTACTAGAAAATGGGGATGTTATGACCTTTTTTGAGAAATTTCTCAAATTTTTATATGACTTCTCAAGATGAAATGTATCAAAAAATAAAATAAAATAAAAAGAAACTGTAAAAGTAAACAAATATTTGCTTTCATAATACCAGTTTAGCTTCCATTATTTAAAAATTAAAATAGCCATTACATTACAATGCAGGAAAAATAACAGTATTCAAGGACCAAAAAAGTAAATATTGTCAGTGTCATGAGTTTCACACATTTATGAAATATCACTTGTTGGTTTTGGGTCAGAAAAATGATAACTCCACTTGCAAAAGAGTGATGAATCATATATAGTAGGCTTGGGAAAAAATGAGCTTTCATCTACACTTTACTTTATTATTAGCCAGAAAAGTTATTGCATTATCTTGGAAACCAACACTCCATCTGGAAACTACTCCATGGTTGAAGGAGCTCAGGAGATGTGCTTCAGTGGAAGGAATACATTTATCTGAAAGCATCACACCTAATGTACGAGGCACTAAGCTTTGATTTCATGGTCTCATGCAGACTGCACAAATATCTCTCAGTACAGCTTTTAGTAAGAAATGACAGTCAGGAAGGGATGAACAGGAGCTAGATATCCTGTAATTTCAGAAGCTTACTGGCTGTATTTTAATTCACTCAGTTGTCTGGAAGTTTTACTCCTGATAGGATTAAATCCTTGTTCTAAATAACAACATAATGATAGCCTTGAATATTTACCTCAGAGTCACCTCTGGTGAAGAGTGAATTTCATTTCCTTGAAAACACAAGCAGCAGTTGGATGGTCTAAAATCTAGATATTTAAATCTGTGCATGAATGAAGAAAGCCATGTTTGAAGTTAACAGCTGACCAGTTTTTAAATAAAGTCAAATTAATGTAGGTCTAAGGCATATATCATATTGAGAGGCACTGAAGGCATAGCTGAACTGAGAAAGGAGTTATTATCTGTCTCTGAGAGTGTACAAGATAATGCTTTCACTCAGCTCCCTCACAAACACTGATCTTAAGTTTTAGTATTTTGTCAAACTTTGGATGACTTTTCAGAAGATCAACACAAGCTCCATTTCGACATTTTTTATTTCAGGGAAACATGTGGCAAACCACTTCTCACAAAGCTTATAGTACAGTGACTGTCCTGTCTCTTCCACCAGAAACTAAGAATTAATCTACACAAAAAAATGAAGGTAACTAGAATGGGCTTATCCAAGCAGATAAACTTTGAAAAATTGCATGTAACCACAAAAAAAAACAACAACAAAAAACAACTTAAAAATGGGAAGTGCTGCTGGGCAGTGCTCTGCCTTATTTATTTATTGTGGGTACTACACAAATTTAGGAGGAAAAAGGGCATATAGAAGCATTTCAGGACCAAAATCACCACTGTGGGATTGTCACGGTTTCAGCTCAGGATATACAGGTCCATACTCTATACCTCTGTTGTTCAAACAAATGAAGGAGGTTATTAGATTTTTGCATGGAAGAGTTACTAAAGTGGCTAAAAAGTGTGCATTTAGTGCCTGCCTCACTTGACTGTTAACTAACAGTAAATCAGATACCAAAGTTATTCCTATATCCCTTTTCTAGAAATAAAAGTTAGATAGTTTCCAAGAATAATATAAATCCAAAATAACACGTTGCTAAAACCTTGCTGCTGAAAGGTGCTGTAACAAAACACATGTGGGTGACATCACGGGCACAGGTCCAGTGTTCACTCATCCTCTGACATAGACTTTTAAAAAACATATCACACATTTCTTCAAACTCAGAGGAAGGTTGCTTGTGTTACCTATAATAATATAATGTGACTTTTCTTAGCAGCCTGGGAAAGAGGTTGAATTTAAATATGTGGTCTTTATCTTACTTTCATATCAGTATTTTTCCTCAGAGTTGAAAGGGATGGATCTTACTTCTCTGCTTTCCCGGAGATCAAATTCCAAGTGGAGCCTAGGACAGGTTCTGTAGAGGTACAGTATGCAAAAATACTAAAGCATAGACTTCAAGGTTGTGGCTATTATCTTTCTAATTATTTTAGAAAATAATAATAGTAAAATTTAGAAAAATAAAAATAGTAGAATTTCAACAGATGGTATTTCCTGTTTTTTAAAAAAAAAAATCCTACTAAATATGTCAGTTAATTGTCGCTGTGATCATTTAAATGTTTCCTGTCAAAGGTGTTGGAAGGTGTTTTTCTGGTCTTTTCATGGCTTCGCTTTGGACTTTATTTAAAGAGTAACATAGTCATTATTACAGTTATACATGGAAAATATCATCCTCATGGTAGTTGAAAAGCCACAAATAGGTGGCAACTGGCTCTATCATAAGATTTTGTCTGGTCTCCTGTTACTGAAATTGCAGTTTAATATCTTAGTCTATCTGACTTGACTGAATCTAGTTAAAGATGGGCAATAGCTTTTAGTCAAATGCACACACTTCCTACAAAGTCTTTGTTGTCATAAATTCTCTGTTTTTTCTGTAAACATATGGTAATATCGTGCAATGTGTTGACTGTCACTTGGAATAGATGTCTTTATAGGTTGTGCCAGCCATAAGATTTCTGAAAACTAGTGTTTCAGCTTTTATTAACATCACGCAGGAGCACTGAAAATGTGTTTAGGGAAAATTATGGTATGAAAAATGCTTCAATACTAAAATTTAGGTATGAAAAATGTTCAATCCTACAAGGAACATTTACTAAGATAAAGTTAATCGGTATAGTAAATCTTCTAAATGAAAAAAAAAAACCAAAAAACAATCAAACAAAAAAGTAAAACACTCTATGTCTTAAAATACTATTGACTTTGCATAAATGTGCCAATTTCTTAGTTTAAAGCAAGACTAAATTTTCATATTCCAGATTAACAGAACAAAGTGGCAAATACAGATTCTACGCATTCTTGGACAATTGAATTAATTTAAAAAATACAAAATTCTTGGTGTTAAAGGTATTAAATTTTATATTGCTTAGAGTGAAAAGATTGATACAGATCAACTTTGTCTCTGCCTTCCTTACTCTTTCGTAACACCATGAATTTTAGTTTCATTTTCTAATAAACACAGAGAATGACACAAGTCTAATAGATGGATCAAGCCTACTGGAAACTATCAGCTATGTTTCAGAAATAGAAAATAGAAATAAATAACGTCAAGACTATATTACATTTACCATGATATTATCATTAATTTCTGAAAACTTTTTTTCATCATATTTTCTGATATGTTATCATACCATGATTTATATATTATGTGAAGTAAGGCAAAGTAAAGAATGGGAGAGAGTGAATCTAAGATTACTTAACACTCTAAAAAATCTGTGAAATGAAATAAATACAAGCATATAGAAATCTTATTATGCAAGCACAAGCCTTCCATTTATTATTGTTTCATTATTTTAAATAATATAAGTTACTTGGCAATGGTTTCCAACCATGTAAGAACTGAGGACAGAATTACAGAAAAACAATTAAAAAAACCCCAAAAGAAAGTTGCCAATCACTTTAAAAAAGAAAATTAAAAACTAGGAAGCAGAAATCAATGCTCCAGCTCTCTGTGTGTGCATAAGAATCAAAGTTAATTAATTATAACTAACTTTAATTTATAAGTGCTATTATTATTGTTATTAATAATAATCATAATACATATGCTTTCAGTCAAATTAACATAATGCTCATTTATGAATAAACGCAAGAGAGAAAATGCCAAGAGTATTGTAAAGTTTCATTATTTTCTTTCCAAAGCTAGGCATTAAATTTCAAACATTGGCACTTCGAAAGATTCTAGCTGTGTTCATTTGTTTTGCATTATTTTTGGCAGTCAAATGTCAGTCCCATACTTGCTGGCCTTTTGAGTGCAAAATACTGCTTTATAATTTTTGTTGTGAGCCCTCTTACAGCTGAAATAATAAACACTCACTTGTAGGTATTTGTTTAATAACTAGAGTACACGCCTTGTGTTTTTTCACGCAATGCCTGCAACAGCCAGTGAACCAAAACAACAGGCACTGAATTTAGACAGCTTCTCCTTCACCACTGTAATGGAGACATGGAGGCATTCACAGAGTTTTTATCTTCTCTACTTTTTAAGTACCATCAAGAGCATCTCAGCCTAAACTGGGTTTAGGAATAGCCTTAATGTAAAGGCTTACAGAAGTAACCTATACGGTGAGTAAGAGTGTTATGAAAGAGGAGCTCATCTTTTACATTTGGAAGATAATCCACTAATTTCCTTGCTGAATTAATCAGAACTGTCCCTTCATCTTACCTTGTGCTGTTTTTCAGTCTTGGCTTAGTCTGATGTTCTGTTTAGTGTGTGAATTGCCAGCTAGCACGGTGTGAAAACATATAGAGTAACACTACAAACATTTTACCAAAGCTGTTCGTTTTTTTTTTTTTCTCTTATGAGCAAATGTTCACTGCAATTCTTTCTGCAGCCTTTCTGCCCACTCTTGGGATAGTTGCTGTTTCCATGTCACTTGGAGTCCAACAGCTCTTTGTGTTGACACAAGTACAAGAGCAGCAGTGATGAAAAGATTCAGAGGTTGTGGACAGGATTATACATGTCATTAGACTTTCTGCTAATTTTTTTAAGATTAGGAGTTACTTATGTTACATAAATACTGCATCGTGCTTTCTGGAATCATTGAATTGAGTCTCAGATAAGTGTTATCATTTGTGTAATAAATAGGGCTCAGTAAGCAACATATATGTAATTTGAATGGAAATGCCCAAAGGAAAAAGCCTCGAGTTACTTTGGGACAGCTGCCATTATACTGCACTGTGAAAAAACAAGAAATGTCATTTCCCTGGGAGCCCTTGAAGGGCCCTTAGCTCTCACCATAGGTGGGAGTTAGGGATGATGTAAGTGCTGTACTCTGTAAGACAAGGATTCAAAACATTGATTTTGGTAACAAGAATGTAGAGTGCATTTCAGTAAAATTCAAGATAGGCAGTTTCTGTGAGTCTGCAAAGTAGTTTTAACACAATAGCTATTAGATGAATCCATGAAAAGTTTGGTAGTTCATTCTTTCAGGTTCCACTGAACCAAGGCAAACTCTAGGGTCATGATTAGGGATAAGTAGACTAAACAGGAAATCTATCCAGGCACGATTGAATGTAGGAGAAAGGAATACAGGTGACTTCACCCCTGATAATTAACAGCTGTGCTAATTACCCAGTACAGCCTCACCCCGATGAGTCACAGCTACATCCAATAAAGATAAATGTGATAAAAGGGGGTGGGTTAGCTGGGGAGGGGGAGTCATAAAGGAGGAGGAACCCTGTGGAAGAGGGAATGAGAGGAGCATAAAGAAGAAAGATCCTGGGGAGAGAGAATCACTGCTGTGAGGTCAGTGTGGGTGTGCAGTCTGAGCCTGTTGTTGGAACCTGCAGTCACAGTCTGGCTGGGTAAAAGCTGCAGTCAGAGTCTGCAAACTGATCCCTGCAGTCAGAGTTTAGCAGGAGATACCCAGCAGTCAGAAGGGAAACCTGCAGTAGGAGCTGCTGCAGCCAGAGTCAGTGAATGGTTGGAGTCAGGATGGCTGAGCTGTAAAGAGGAATAAACCATGGCCCTTTTCACGCTGTGATGAACGAGGAGTCTCTGTCTTGGCTCATTTCTCCCTTCTAACAAGAGGGCTGCTGCAACAATTGAACCTTGTCTTAGACCTCACCTAGAGATAGCAATAGTTTATCTGGACCAGACACTGTGGCATGGGATGGAGACTGATGTGAGGAAATATGCTCCTAAATACATTTAGTGTCGTATTCTTTACATTTCTCAGGGAGATAAGGAATTGGGCTTTTCCTTTGAATTAAATTTCACTTTGAAGTTAAAAGTGTTCGAGTCTGCTAGAATATATGGAGTGTGAGTAGGTGTAACAGCTCAGAGACCATCAGATTAGGCAGTGTGTGAGTTACAAATCCTATTTGAAGGAATTATGCTTGAATTTTTTTTTTCTGTTGTCAAATGGAAACAATCAACTGGCACTATGAACCCCCGAATTATTGTCACTAGTTTTCTACGGGAGAAACTAGATCTATAGCTTCTCAGACTAGGGCAGGTTTTAGGTCTACTCCTTGAAATATCTGTCTTTTTGGAGGGTTCCCCGCCACATCCAAACCACTTGGAGCATTCTGAACTGTTGGTGGATGTGCTGTATGGATTATACTTTAAATGGGACAGACAGCCTGTGTGCCAGGCACAGCCTTGACCTTTGAATTAACGGGGCACTTGGCAGGGTCTAGCTAGTGCTCCTGTACTTGCTGCATTGACTACAGAAAACCTTAGTCACGGGGTTTCTACGCTGTTGTGTGTCCATGTCCTATGGAAAGTAGAGGCCCAGGCACCATCCACCAGAGGAATTGCATCCTGTCTGTCAAATGCTTTCAGCTCTCCTCAGGGCACTTATCTCTGGCTGTGAAAGAGGACCCCACACAACGGCATATGACTTAAGAGGATTTCTCTGAGCTTCAGACTGGAATGAAGGGTTCTGCTCCTTTGATGAGGCTTTGAACCCGCAACTTTATGCGTGCAAAGCCTGTACTAGCACCCTCACCTCCTCCCCATGCTACGGGTGTGCTTCAGGGAGAGATAATCCACGTTCTGATTCCATGAATTTAAAACTAAGGGGGCTTGCAGCAAGTATTAAACTTTATCTTAGGTAGTCAATACTAAAGGAGCATCCATATGTCACTCCGGTTTCAAAAGTAGATAAGGCACTCAGCTGCATTCTTTAATGCAAATCCCTCTAAAACCTTATATGCTATTAGTAGTCTGCTAGTTATTTGATGAAAGAGAAAATTAACTTTTCAAAGAGCTAGGCAAAAAATAGAGCCGAGTCTATTACGCCAACCAATCCAATATTCTGCACAATGAGATAGTGTTTCTTTCTACTCATTATGCCTAGCGAAAGCAATCAACAGAAGCCTGAAATGATAATTGTACAAAAATGCAATCTGATTAAAAGTAGAGATCGGCAGGTATTGGAAATAACCCACCTATCTCTCAAAGAAGATGCAAAGTCTCTGTGGCGCAAGTATGGGATTGTTTTAGCTCGGCATTGCAGGCTTGGTTTTCTTTCTAGATGCATTTGCCCTGTGTTAAGACATCTGTGCTCTTAATGGACATGCGTCAGTTTAAAACAGAAATAAGAAACATAAGAATTAAAGCCATAATATTAATTCAATTTAAATACTAATATGTGCATTAATGTTGTGATCTCTTTGCCACTTATATTGCCTCAAAGCATTTGGGGAGCTACAGTAAATCAGAACCTAATTCTGGGTCACACCAAGGTTAATTAGAGCATATGAAATTGCTACTGGACTTGTCCATAAATTCAGTAGCAACAGTTATTAACCATAAAATTACTAGATAATAATAATAAAAAAAAAACTGTGACATTCAGGAACTAAAATTATATTTGCATTAAGTAAGGGGAAAAAAGATATTTCAGATGCTGTTATTTGAGGATTGCTGGTGAGTTGCAAACTGCCAGGGAAAATGCTCCTTTAAGAATAAATTGGAATAGATGGGAAAGGATAAGTGTGAGACACTTGAGTGTACTTTTTCATATACTCACAAGAAGGCTGTGGACTCAGCATGTTCAAGATTAATTTGATAAATACCAGCTCCTTTTTTTCAGAACATGCTGCAGTGAGTCTGCTGAATATGGGGAGGGATGAGGGGAAAAAAACAAGAGGCTAGATCTAAAATGTACCCAACTCTCATCTTGCATAATGCAAGAGGACTTACATACACTCCATCTAAACTGCAATGTATCTTTCTTCCAGCACACTAACTGCATTTGGAAATGATTTTTATCTTCATAGCTTTTTAAATTCCTAGTTCAGCCTGCCTCTCCCTCTTCCTCTCTGTTTCACACAAAGCAAACAGTTTCGTTCTTGGATTCCTACTGCTTTACCCCACATTGCACAGGGAGTGAATTCCAGTTTGCTTCCAAAGGGGTGGGAGAGACCTGAGCAGAGGATCTTCATGGAGGCAGCTGAGTTCTACACCTGTTGTTCGTGGTCATGCTGGGACTGACCCATCCCCTATCCAGGTGTAAGAGAAAACTGATTCTGCTCATGTACAGAATGGATACAGTCCTGAAAACCTCTTTGCTGCGCCCTCTCTGTAGGGCTAGGGAGGAGACCTGATTTAATACTGGCAGCAGAGAATAGATACCATTTTGGAAATCTGAGAGAGGAGGTAGCATTAGCTCACTGCAGAGTATACCTGAGCTGTAATATAACCAAGACAACTGTGACCACGAGTGTGTGATTGCTTTTTTGTAAGCAAGGAGTGTGTAATGGAAGGTATTCAGCTGAATCTCAACTTCAGGAAAACAAACTCAAAGTGAAGAACTTTCTGTTAAAGGGAAGAAGAAAAATTAGAAAATGCTGCTTATGAAGGTAAAGAGGCTGCACTGCTTGTTTTTAAAAAAGGACAATTTTCAGTATATAGCTTATATTTTGAAGAAAGTGCTGTGGAATGTACAAATACCATGAGACTTCTCATTAGATAGTTATTTACACCAAATGTGACAAGAGCTGTACATAATTACTCAGATAGAGAAAGGCTTCTGTAATCTATAAGCTGCTAATAATTTCCACGAAGCCAAAACCCATAATAATATTTATAAAAAGAGAATGGTCGAGGAAAGCTGTGGGCATAACTATAGTGGCAATCAACAGTAGAAATATTCCACAGCAAACCATTTTATCAGTGAATCAGCTGAAGAGCAGGCATAAAATCTAGATAAAGATGACAAGATGGGTTACAGAACTACAGAAGACAGAAAAATATATAAAGCCATGGTTTTCAACCAGCCTTGGGGCAAATAGAAGTTCACCTGTGCAGACATTTCACATAGTTAACATACCTAAGGTCTCAGTCTACTGAAAGTGCTGGTTTTGATGTACAGCTTTCTATCATCCCCATCTAACTGCTTCCCATCACAAAATCAGCCAAAATAGAGACTAGTGGTCTGCCAGTCGTCCAGCCTGATTTTCTGCTTTTGACAGAATAAGAAAATGACAGTGATGCTATGGAGAAAGAATATACAATTCATGCAACTACTTATCCTAAAAGGAGGTGCTTCTTTTCATCTGTTTTGAACTGATCTCCTGCCAACAGTTCTTTTATTTTGGGATCTAAAAGCAGCAGTTCTGTCCTCCCTTTCTCAAGCCATTCAGAGGAAATTCAGAGGAAAAGAGCTGTGCCTGTAGAAAGGAAGTCAGCTGGTAACAACAGTCCAAGTGGCAATGCCAGGCTTGCTCTACCAGTTTCTGCTTTGCTATGAGCAGGAGGTGGTAAAGTCACAGAAATTTCAGGTAAATTAAATTTCCTTGGGCTCTGACCTGTTGTTATTAACACAGTGATGCCCACATCAATATTTTTCTCATGCAGTCACTATTTTTCTTCAGCTTTTATCCCAAGTCTGATCTAATAAACATGGTTATTAATAAAAGTAATTTATTAGTGTTTCTATACATTTAAGTTCTTTAATGGGGTATGCTAGAATTACTTTCTAACATTTGATGGCCATTGAAATCTGCTCTTTGGACCAGCTGCCTAATACTGACTTACACACAAATATGGGATTTAGACATAGGAGAAAGAAGATAACTGAGTGGGAAAGGAATGCCAGTGGTACAAAATAAATGCCATTCCTTAAAAAACTGCAGGAGCTAAGGCATGTTTCCCATAAATATTTATTGAGGACCAAAGTTTTGCAACACTTCTGCCACAAGGGACTTGTATTCTAAAAGCAGTGTAGAAAGAGAAAGCTTCTCTGCATTTTTCTGCCTTCCTCTTTCAGACTGTATGTACTCACTGTGACATCCATTTGCTGCATTAGACTTAATTTACATATTTGACTGCTTCATCTGCACGAATCTCAATTATCCATCTTCTCTGTGATGACTTGCCTCATTCCAATTCTTCTAAGGAACTATAATTTTAAGAAAGAAATAAATAGGGGGGTGGGGGGAGGAAGTAAATTAAGGTTCCAGGGTCCCAAATGGCAAGCTAATCCTGACTTGACATTCAGGATTGACAATAATCTTACACAGGCTATAATTTTAAGACTGTGCAGCTTTTGGCCCTTGGTAGTGAGAATTTTTGTGTCACAGTAGGTAAGGAAGAGTCCTGTATAAGCCGCAATAGATGTTGGTGTTTGGTGCTGAGATAATTAATATTCTGCTCTCACTACTACATCATACCTACCATCCCAATTGTACCAGATGCCTTGAGACAAACAGACATGCAAGGAGGTAGAAAACTTATTGTAAACTTGTTTTGAGGTTTTCAAAAAGATAAGAACTTCACAGGCTGTGAAAGACTGTACATATTTTCGTGACTTTCCTCTCCAAATACGTGGCTGAATACCACCCCCCCCCGCCCCGATTTAACATGTATATTTTAGTTTGTATTAATTTTATATGACTTATAGCTCTCTTTCAATATGAGATCTGCTTAAAACAACACCTCTACAGCAGTTATTCTACCTGCTTTTTAAAAAGGAAAATAACGTGGGAGAGAAATCTCGGAATTTTTGTTAGAGAAAAAAATATTCAATGTAAAGAGCATAGAGCAGCCCAGAGAACAGCCTGCTGACAGCTACTGCAAAAACAAAGAAAATTTAAGCCACCTCTTCTTATACAAGTTGCTGTGCCCCATTACATGACACTCTAGAACTGGCAAAGTGGATAAAGAAACAATTAAACATCAACCTAAGTAATTCCATCCCACATTTACCTTTATATCTGGATAGAAGTGCAAAAAACTTAGTTCAAATTTTCATGCACAATGTTCCAGCCAACCCCCTTAGCCCTCTTAAATTTTAATTCATTCCAATTTTCAGTGTGTGTCCACAAGTGGACAGATTCTAAATCCGTGACTCGTTTTGTTAAAATAAGCATTTTCCAAGTTGTTGCTGGATGCTTCAAAAAATATACAGCGAGATAGCTTTTTTTCTATAGCAAACTGGAGGATACAACTTCTTACAGAGAGTTACATTTTAATGTCACAGAGGTAGCCAGATGACAGCAAGGTCACAAACAGCCATTCCAACTTGCCAGGCCAGTTGCCAGCTGCAGCAGATTTGTCTTTCGTGGGATTAATGTTCTACAATCACTTGTACCCAAAGCAGGTAATTGAAAAGAATTTTTTTTTTTTTAACAATTATTTTGGCAACATGGATTCCTATCCTAGTTTTATCAGGCTTGTATACTATAAAGATTTCATTTTTGTGTTGCACAGACAGGATTAAGTGAAAGTAAAATAAGTTTCTATGGCATTAAATCACAAATGGCCTTTGCTCGAAAAGCTGCGTAAACATTTCAGGGGAAATGTTTCCAATGGAGGAATGGCATGGAAACAATGCATGGATTAATATGCTGTGTACCATTCTTCTTGCCAAAGAAGTTGGGGAAAGGTGATAAAAAGGGCAAACTTGGTTACTTTTATGGTTGTATTTCTGATTGATTCAGGTCGATATATGTGTTAAGATCTTCAGGCTGCTTTGAAACAACGTTGCCTCAGGAATGCTGCAAAAGTGTGCTTTATTTAGGCAACGTCCTGTACAACAAAAAAATATCAGAGACTCTGGCTGTGTAGGCTGCATAGTCTAAAAAATTTTGATTGCACTCTCTCTTCACTGACCGCTCAAAGTTGAAACTAGCTTCTGCAAAATCTTATTTTGAGTACTTGGGGAAAAAACGTTAAATATGGTGAATCATATAGTCTTAGCAATTACTGTCAAAGTCTTGTCAGTTTGAAAGATTAGAGATGTAAAATACTTGCTTAAATTTAAAAATGAAAAAACCCATAGATTGACAATACAGAAAAAGGCATTTCAAAGTAGGTCCTATGAGAACCACTGAAAAGAACACAGTTGCGAGAACAGTAATTGGGTTTTCTGCCTTCTTTCTTTACTATGAGTGAGGTCCTCAAGAGATTTAGACATGCACTGACTCAGTCTCAAGGGGAAATCAGGAAGAAAAGGTGAGTATTTCCAGGCTAAAGGTATAATTTCATCCTGCATGGTTTAGAGAGAGGAAGAGAACTGGGAGGACAGAGCAGGTGATACACAAGCTGTGAGTTTTACAGTTAATCTGTCACCTTCAACTTTCTATTTTTTACTCCAGCAATATATGTGCTCCTGAAATCCATATACACAATATTGTTCAGCTTCAGAAGAGGTGATAATTACAAATAATAGGCATAAAACCATTTTGTTTATTATTTTCCTTTTCTTATCCAGATCACTTTTGATGTGGTTTTATTATTTTTTAATTTTTTTTTTAATTTCTGCAATTCATTACAACATAAAGTCTAATTCTGGTTTCCTTGCAGTGTTGTAAGAATTAGTCACATGAAATAATTTGAGTTTATGGGGAAAAATCTGCAGATGAGCTGAGCTACTTAGATCAGAGCTAAAAATGTCTGGGGAGAAGCTTGTACAGATATGACAAGATTTAAGTCAATAAAACAGCTTGACACACGCTGTCTGGGGGAGAATAAAACCAAGGACATTTTTGTATCCCAGTAAACCCTATCATGGCAGTAGGAAAATCCTGAAAAAGCAAACAGGACCAGACACTAGCTAAGTCAAACTGGGAAGCCTCAGGTCACCTTATCTGGGGGCAGTCAGCTACTGTACTGCAGGATGACAAGCAGTAAGGCTGTCACTCTTCTTGATGTGGTGCTGAAAATAGCCACTCATGCAAAAACCGAATGTCCAAAGATCAGTCAGTGTGATGAGAATTTGAGAACCTAAAATTATTTGGAAATATGCCAACGGGTATCAATGCCACTCACATGAATGCATTTGCTATCTAGCGCTGACAGATCAGGAATACACAGGGTAGAGGACCTAGGGCACTCTGCATGTCCTGAAAGCGAATCGAATCACAGGCAGAAGCACAGAGATTGTTGATAAAATGCGGATTAATGATCAAAACCCATGTGAAGGGACACCTGTGGTCAGGTTTTCTTTGTCATATAAACATTGGTCATCACAGGCAGAAATCATTTATGGAAGAGGAGAAATGAAGAAGGAATGGAGGAAGGTACCTTTGTATTTTCTGTCAAACAGGGGTGTTTCATGGGAGAAGGGAATAAGAATGTGAGGACTTCATCCTGCTTCCTGTGTCAGTGTTTCCTCTGAGGAACTGCCAAGTTTTCACTGAGATCATGGACAAGCTCTGCCAAAGGCTGACCCTTCTTTGATTTCCTGTGAAGAGTTTCTGCCCTTTAATTTAAATGCAAAATTCCAAATAACAAACATAAGCACTTTTGGTAACAAAACTGATTTTGTTGAGACTGAAAGAGGTACAGCTAGGCCAGAAAATGCAAAACATTATCTTAGATCCATGCAAGTGGTTGTGTGGTATTTTCTCCTAATTTCCAGGCCTGCTCCAGTCTGGTGTATTATATTTTCTGGTTCTTCATCTGTACATGCAACAGGTCTGTTTTTAGGATGGAGGCAGGTAAAATGTATTGATAGATGGTTTCTTATTTTTCTCTGCTTTTCTGATTGGATTTTTAAGGCATTTTTTCATGATCGTGTGTCTTTTAAATGACTATGTCTATTTTATATAATTACAAATGATGGTTATAACAGGAAAGTTCTTATATTTCATGAAGCAACAGTAGTTTGACCTTAATTTGATTTTTTTTTTTTTTTTTAAATTTTGTTATGAGTGATCTGTAATGAAAACTGGAAATGATCATCTCATTTTCCCAAAGAATTTGATTTATGAAAGTAGATCTGCAAGGTTTCAACTAATAGTTTATGGTGTGTGTGATCAATTATTTACTCAGCTTCCTATTTACCTTGAATGTTTCATTGCATTTTCATAAACTCCTATGTACTGAATCTCCTGGCTGTAATTGGTTCCTTTACTTTTTAATGACCCAAAATTAGTTGCATAGATCTAAAATGGATCTAAAAGAGCTCTTCATTGCTTTTATCTTTGCACACTCTCTGATATAATATCTCAATCTATTAAAATGGTAATTTAATTTTTTGATTAAACACAGATGGAATGCTATACTGGGAAATGGAAGATGATAAAAATGGAATAAATTGATAAACCCCTATGTAAGGTAGGACACTGGGGTTCTCTGTGGATGGTTCTCATTCACTCATTTTCAGCTGAATTTGGTGCTTTGCAGTGACAATATTGGTGAATATTTCTTGAGGTACTGAAAATTAAACTGCAGTGAAAGGAGTCCTTAATAGGGCTCTGCTCATAAGAATATTGAATTTGTGTTAAAAGGAAGAATGAATCTATATTAGGAGAAAATTATGTGAACTAGCTACAAGCTGAAACTTCAAATGTGTTTTCTAAATTACTTCTCAAACTTGGCAAGAAAAATTCTAGCTCTTCATTGTAACTTCTTTTACAAGGAATCCTCAGGAATATACTTAAAATATTTGAAATATAAGATCTTTACTATTTAAACACTTTTCTACTATTTCAGTTTATTATAATTTAAAGATGTAAATTATTTCATTTTTGTGCAAAATGATCAAGAGAAGAAAATACTTTCGGTGGCAAATACAACATTTATAATTATAAAATGTCTTTAAGTTGGAAAACAATCATTATATGTCCATGTTGGAATATCGCAACAGCTAATTTGACTAAAATACTGAGTATCATGTTTTTTCTCATGATCATGCCACATATCTATGCTTCTAAAGTTAATTTCAACAATTTAGCATGAATATTTTTGATGATAATCTTCACAGTTCCTTAAAACCGTGAAACACTGAAGAACAATATTTCAATTTCACTGAATTTCCTTGTCATAAACAAATTGTTATGTTCTGATTAACTATAGTAACAAGACGACATTCCTATGCAAGTGTATATTATATCAAAGTTGATCAACTCAAGAAAGCCTTTTGTTTTGTAATTAGGCAGGGTAACGTGCTAACTTTTTAGAGAAAGAAAAAAAAAAAAAAGAATGCTAAGGAACCAGCTGCTGTGAACTCCTGTGTGTGTTCTGGACATTTGCTGCAGTTAACCACTTACCTGGGAACTCATCAATGATCCGGAGTTGGACATGACAGTGGAGTCAGACATTCCAGAGAGTTCTGCTTCCTGCCTTGTTGCAGAGTCCACATCAGGAACAGAGGCTGATGATATTGAAGGATACACAGAGATATACACAGAGTGATGTGAAGTTCTAAGACAGATTTACATCCGTCAGCTATGGTGAGTTATAAACCTCCTCATTTCAATTCCAGTGCGACCCCATGACCGAAAATTGAATGATGAAAAATATAGCTTTTCAGATGGTAATGCTTACTGAACCTGCTGGAGGAACCAAGCTTACTTTTGCATAATTTATGCATTTCAAAATGCAGAATATATCTGCAAATGATAATCTCAAAAGAGAAGAGATTTTTTTAGTTAATTTTATTTTTAATTAAAAAATATACGTGCCATTACAGCTGGGAGAATGTGGCCTTTGAATTATGAATGTCAAGCCAGAAATGATGACTAATTACATTAACTTAAGCTATTTATAAATATATTTAAATCAAGAAATAAATTAAAAAATGTTTTCCTTAACTGAATATCAAGATTAAAGAATGTTGTATCTCAGCTAAGACATCAAAGCCTTGGAAGGGTTTGGAGAAGAAATGGTGTGCTAATTCTTACTGAAAGCAAAACTGTTCCTAAGGGAGACTATTCTAAACCATATGTCTTTGACATAAACTGGCAATAAAAGAAAGCTACTGCTGAGAATTTCTGTGTGAAAATGCAGCTGAAATGCTTCTTTCTTTTCAGACAATTTGACCTCGTTGGAGATATTGCACATCCTTATTTTGAGGTTCATATAATCTGTTGAATTGAGCTTGGCACCATTCATAGTCTTAGAAGAAATGGAATACATTTGGAAGCAAGCTATAACAATGAGATAATAGTATTACTAACTGGAATGGAACCATCAGCGGAGTTCACTTGGAGTTTATTTGTCACCTATCAAAATGCAGGACTCGGGACTATCATGGGAGGTTCCCAGATCTGGGTCCAGGGGTTTTGTGGTCTGTTATTGTGCAGAAGTAAGTTTAGGTTGACAGCTTAGTTGTGGGCTTGGCAGTGTGGTTTAGGGTTGGACTCAGTGATCTTAGAGATCTTTTCTAATCTAAATGATTCCATGGTTCTATATACATCTCAACTCTCCTCCACAACTGGACAGGCAACCACTCGTACTCAGTACTGGGGTTATTATTTGAAAGGCACAAATGTTTCGGGGTCTTTTGCAGGCCTGTCCCACAGCTTGAAAGACATACAAGACATGCTGTAGGCATGATGCTTCTCCCAGTGTTTCTGTTGGATGTACCCAGACACTGGGATTTTGTCCTCCAGTGTACGGTGAAGATTGTCTCAGTTTTTTGTTGATGGTATGATGCAAGAGACCCTCTTCTAGGGAATGCTTGCTGCTGTCTCTGAGAAAATGCACCTAGAGAATAACATGCAATAAACTCAGTAAACAAAAGAATGTATGGAATAAATATTTCTGCCAGAAGCTACAGAGCTGTAAATTGTAGATGTTTAACAATTGAAGCTACATCACACAGTTAAATTACCACATTTCTACTCTAAGATCTTTCTCATTTGTGTGTCTCCTCTAAGTTTTATTGCCACACCTATTATTAATTATTGACTGCCCAGGATTGGGTTAGAACTGAAACACTGGCAATAGGCATTGGCAGGTGAAGGAGACAACAAATGATAGATTTAAGAAATAGCTTTAGCTCATTTCTAATTTCTGTCTAAAAAGGTCAGAGCAATCCTATTTTTTACAATATGTTTGCATTTTATTGTAATGGGAATCTGGGTAAAATCCTCATTATTGTACTGTTTCTGCTGTAAACACCCTAAGTCACTGGGTAAAATACAAAAGCTTCATTATTTCAGGGACATAGACAATTTTTCCTCCTGCCCCATTAGAGAAATTCCATGACTAGTTTTGTTTATACTCTCACTTTCACCCGCTGAAGCTTGAATTAATTTTTGCACAGTAGAATAACTTGGAGGGAATCAGCTTATTCCTTCTCTCTTAGTAATCAGCCCATAGCCTTTCAGTAAGGGTGCTCATCAGAAATAAGATGAATACTGGAGCTCAAATGTACAGGCAGTAGCCATGAGGTTTCTCTGTCCAGTCATCATTGATTTTAGAAGGAAATGGCAGTTTTAACTTTATTTTGCCTGGAGCTGATCGTGATGGGCATTTGTTGACAGTATCTATCATATTGACCTCCTTAGAGTATGTAAGTGTTCCTTATCTTAATTTATTGGAATTCAGGGGTCAGTTAATCTGAAATATATATATATATATGTATATTTACTGACTTACAGTAGTTCTGCTCAATAAATGAGCTATAAGAGTATGACATATTTGTTTACAATTTACAAATGCTCAATTTGCATATATTTAGGAAAGTGTACAATTTGAGGCCTGGAAAAGAAGTTGCTGACTGATTAGGACACCTAAAAATATAGAGGTTGGTGGGGGTTTTTTTTGTTTTGTTTTGTTTTTAATGGATTTCAAAATTCAGAATTTCCCACTGAGCCCATGTATTTAGAGGTGCCAAATCTCTCCTTTACAGAATGGTATGCAGTAACTGCTTTATGGAAGAGATGAAATAAATTAAAAAAACTTCTCCTCAACTTTTCCTGTCCTAATGTCTCCTTTAGGATTCTGTTTTAAAAAATGGTGTTATGGAAGTCTTCTTGTAGCATTTCTCAAAGTTGTAATACCGAACTTTTACACCATAATGATATAGAGAGAGGTATATGCATTGTTTCTCAAGCCCTTACATTTCAGATGAGAAAAATTTTAAGTAAATGGATATGTTATTCTTATGCAATTTTGATACTTGAACTATATTCACTGGGCTAAATTCCCTATCAGTCAGGCCAGCTCTCTAATACCTTATCTGATGATCTGTAGAGAAGCCACAGTGTTTCAAGTAACCTGTGAAATTTAATTTTTAGATTAAAAAAAAAAAAAAAAGTTAAGGATTAGTTTCTTCTTTTCAGGAGGGGAAAAAAAGAAAAGGGAAAAGAAGAGCAATTTATGCTAGTAAGGAAAATCTTAGTTGTTGAGCACTAGTATTAACTTTAACAATGTGAGTGTGGGGAACTGAACTTTGGAATGTGGATTGTTCAGAGGCACTAGTTCCCTTTGTGTCTCCAGAAGACCTGTTCCCAAGAATTATGACTGTGTGAGTGATGTTATTCCCCAGTTCATAACTCTAACATAAATAATAACAAACACTTTAAAATATTTGGTATGGAAGAAACACCTAAGCTCTCCCTGCATATTTGATTATTTTCTTGAGAGCAAGGATAATGTCATAGATTCTGAATTCTGCAATGAGCCTTAAGGATAGAAGAAGCCAAACCCTTGAATGGTAACTTCAATTGTTCCTGGGCATTTGATGTCCATTTTTCATATTAACTTACTTTTACTGGTGACAGGCATTTGTAATTTAGTAGATACAGTTACTGAGTAGAATTTCAGTATCTGAGGACTGCCATACCAGTCTGGCTATGGAAGACTGCCATGAAGTAACAGAGAAAAAATTCTGGTGCATTTTCTGTATTTTTCCAGTGCTCTATATAGTGGTAAAATTATGCTGATTGAGATTTTTTTTTTTTTCTTGTTTGTTATTGTTTTGGATTTTTTTTTTTAATTTCTAGAACTTCTAATCAGCATTTTAAAACATCGTTAAATTGTTTTACAAAACTATGTTTCAAAGGAACTAAGATCTGTTAATAATATTTCTTTTAGAAAAGGCTAACATAATTTTCTTTGTAGCTTGAAATCTGTGTTCATATTACAGTAACTTTCAGCATATTAATTAAAAAAACATAATTCCCTTTACTACTCCACAGTCTTACTCTTTCAACTGTTCCCAATAGTAAACTGAAGCCCAATGAAATCTAATTGCCTGGTATGCAACCTGAGAGGCATTTAAAGAGAAATTAGAAACTCTAATTATATGCTAACTTTCTCCCATTTATGTTACGTTTGCAAATTTAACTCCCCATACCTTTAATTTTCTGTCTACTGCTTTAATTTTGGCTTTTCATTATTAGCAGCACTAAACTACTCTCTAGTTGCATCAATATCCTCTTATATTTTCCTAAATGAGCATAGATCAGTTTGTGTTCCCTGATGTTTGTGTTGTAGTCAGAAGTCTCAGAAGTGGTTCATTGCATTTTATTATAGAGAACTTTTGTAAGAAAAGATCAATTAAAATGACCCAAGGTTTTTTCATGCAGGATTGAAGGTAAGGGATTTTTCCCAGAAAGCCCGGTTCACTAGCCTTTTAGCTGTTTTTACAGCTGAGAGTGCTATTTTTTTGCAATTCACCACATGGTGCAGAGGTTGTTGATGATAGACAGTCCTTTATTTACTTGAATTTAGATTTATTTAATATTCCCTTTTTTTTTTTTTTACATGTATTTTGAATATAAAGTGAGATGCACAGTAAACTTTTATTTTTTTTTAATTAACATTCCAGGGTTTTTTTCCCAAGTATAGGAAATAGATTTGAATTTTTGGTATCTTCGGTTTTAATCTTTTTAATGTCTCCAGTGTGTGTGCGTGTATCTATGTATGTGTGTGTTGATTTCTGCAGAGCACTCAAAGAACTAAATTAAACCCCTTTAATCTTGTGCGGTCAAAACATAGGAACATGAAACTCCCTGTTTGTCCTGTGCCTAAAAGCAGACTACAGCAAAAGCTTATGAAAGAATGAACAGGAGAAGCTGGTAGTGCTCATTGCTTCCATCCTCCAGAAAAAAGGAAGTTCAGGGACTGACTAACCTATAGGTAGCTCCCTGTGCTTAGCAGCCTTTGGTTTATTTCATGAAGTCCTAGACTTCTGGAGTCATTTAGGTTGGAAAAGACCTCCAAGATCATGGAGTCCAGCAATTAACTCAGCACTGCCAAAACCACGTCCTCAAGTGCCACATCTACACATCTTTTAAATACCTCTGGGGTGGTGACCCCAGCAGTTCCCTGGGCAGCCTGTTCCAAGGCTTGACAACCCTTTCAGTGGAGAGTTTTTTTCCTAATAACTAATCTAAACCTGCCCTGGCACAACATTGTTACTGCTGAGAAGAGACCAATTCCCAGCTGGCTGCACCCTCCTTTCAGGTAGCTGTAGAGAGTGATAAGTTCTCCCCTGAGGCTTCTTATCCCCAGGTTAAACAGCCCCGGCTTCCTTGACTGCTCTTCATTAGAAAGACTCTTTCTCTAGTCCCTTCACTTGCTTCATCACTCTTCCTTGAGAATTTTTTCCCTTGTGCTGAGGAAAGGGATAGATCGCTCACGCTTAATAAGAGAAAACGAGTAACTTTCTTCAACCTCTGTAAATTTTAACTCATCAGAAAATCCTGTGGCAAGGATGCACAAGGTTAATTGTAAGCTCTTTGAAGACCTGCTTGTGTTGAAGTGAATGCCAGCACCCTTATCCTACCTTTAATTTTATGTTCATTGTAATGTTATGTATTCCCCTTGAATTCTTGCAGTCTCCAATATTACTTGTATATAGTTATTTTATTTCCCTTTTAAAAAGTTTTTGTTGTGGTGGTTTTTTTTTTTTTTTTTTTTTTGTTTGTTTGTTTGTTTTTTTTAACAGTGTGAATGGTATGATGCCAAAGGGAGAAGCATTATTGAATCAAATGCCCATACTTATGTATTTACAAATATATAGAAAATTATTAAGTAGCCATTATGTATACAGATATGCCTGTATATGTTTCTTTTCCCCTCTGTTTTTCATGACCCTGAGATTAGTTTCTACAAGAAGATGAAATATCTGGTGCTTTTTATAATGTGTATAAGATAGAGGAAATATGTAAAAAAAGTTGGTGTTTTTTTTTTTTTTTTAAGGACAAAAATCTGGTTATGTCCCATGAAATTATTTGAAGTACGCTAACAGGAAATAATATCTTATTCTAAATATATATATATATATATACAAATACTTAAATCTACAAATTAAAACTATATATTTTAAAGTTGCTTTGTTTCAAAATGACATTCCTTCTATTCCACACATGAAGTGTTAAAATAAGATCTCAGATTCTACTCTCCTTTTGTGCTCATATAGTTTTTTTCAAAAAGAATTGATTACATGACTGAGTGCTAGAAAGTTTGCTTGATCGTTCTCCATTATATCAGCTGGTCTAATAAAAGATATTGCCTCTGCCAACAAACCTCATTTCTCCCTTCTGAAACTGCTTTAGAAACTTCTCTGCTTGCTGGAAAAATATCAGAGAAATAGTGATTATCTGGTAACCACTCACCCAAAAATGATGCACCTAAAGCTGGAAAATGCATCACACATGAAATATACTCCAAGATCACACCAATGATGAAATAACTTTGCATCATTTAACATCATAACTGATAGGGTTTTTACATCATAATGATAAGGACTGAAGTATTAATCAGTAAAAATACATGCTAAAATTATTAAGAGACTCACTGTGACCACTAAACTTAGAACCAATTATACATTAACTGGAATGCTTTAGAAAATAAAAAGACTTGATTACTATGTAGGTGTGTATTAGGCGTCTATTACCAGCAAAGAGTGTGCTAATACAAACTTGATTATATCAGTGTTGGAAGACTACTCGTGCACATGCTATATGATATGAAATATACTTTCAAAGGAGAGGCAAGATTTTCACTCAGTATTCTTATATCTAACCAGTTTTGGACAATAAATTAAAAGGACAATATCTTGTGGTGAGAACAAAACCAAAGTTGTCATACCTGCATGTTGTAGACTGAGAGCAAAGTCTGGCCAAGGTGAAGTTGTTTAATTTTCAATAGAATCTGACTTTCATATCCTAAACTTTGAGTCTACAGACCTGTTTATTGAGTAAATATCCATCTCTAAACATTTTGCATCTCTGTATTGATATATACTTAGATGACATTACAAGACCTAGAACTCTGGGACAAACCTGAAAAAGAATTTAGATGTGTCTAACTTGTTGGCATCCTGTACCACTAACCAGCTAATTTCTGAGCTCTGAAAAGTATCCCGTGCATGAGAAATGCTGTTGGGTTGGGATCTGTAAGTGTGTCCTGGAAGTAAGGGAATGGCAGCAGCCATTCTCTTTTAACCAACAGTGTACCAACACAAGAATCCGCTCAAGGGCTGAGTCCAAATGCCACGTACACTGCAAGGATGGAAGCTCCTGGGAAGACAGCACGTGGACATGTGGTCCCAGTCAGATGGGGAAGGGTTGGAGTTTTTGTTCCATGCATCAATTTTGAATTTGAGTCACTCTGACCTAGATTCAAAATCCTTCCTTTGCCTTACTCATAAGGTTGGTTACATATCTTTATCTCTGGCGCTATCTGTCTCTAAGCTAATCATTCCAAGTGTCTGTTGTAATCAGCAGAGTTCTAATCAGTATCACAAAGATAATTACTTGCATCCTGAAGTAGACATCTAAAAGAAGCTAAATTAATTGCATCTTGAAAACGGCTATTTCTTACCATCTCACCACAAATGAAATACAAAATGATTACCTTAATGTCCATAATAACCTTATAGAACCCTAAAGTTAGCTGAGATTACTTGTATAAGTTTTGCTGTAAAACTGAAAAGCATTTTTTTTAAATGTAATTTTTTTACAAATGCTTTGAAACTGACTTTAGTAACACCCCAAGTAATTTATATTAATTCCCCTTGTGGACCCTGTAAGCCTCCATAGATGCCACAAAAGCATTTGACCTTTTTTTGTTGTTGTTTGTTTGGGTTTGGTTTTTTTTTTTATCATTATCAAAACCTAATTTCAAAGTTATTTGAGATTTCATATATGAGACTGAGACTAGCTCCAAACTGATTGTAATAGTCCAGCTCTTGTCGCAATTACACCAATTTTACAACTCCTGGCATGAATCTGAATGATTCTTAGGTGCGCTCTGCTCCAGTTTACAGTGGTCCACGTACCACCCTGTTACAATCTGACGGTATCATCAAGCAGCATGTCCCTTTTGCTTACACTGGAGAGCTTTGGTGTGCTCTGCTACCCCTTCCTGCTCTTTAGGCAGGCTCTGTAAACACCGCCTCAGTGGAAAATGAGCTCCTCTGGAATTCTTTCTGCTCTTAGTTACACACAGATTTTGATTTAATCTTTTGTGGAAATTAAGCCAGGTTCTCTCAACAAATGCTTGTGCTGCTTCATTGCGATGGTGTTTTGTCAAATAAGGAACTTTGGGCTTTTTGATCTCTGGAAGCCCTGTGTTGGAATGCATGGCAAAGTGTTAAGGTGCCCAGAGCCTCACTGCATTTACATGAATCATAACAAGGTTTCATGGTCGTATTTAAAGATTAAATCCTGGCTCCCAGCTTCCTCTCATGGGCTTCTTATGAAGAAAATGTCCATTTCCTTAAGAACAAAAGACAATGTTTTTCTACTTTCATTTTATTTACTCAGTGTCTTTCCAAAAGCCCACCACTGAATGAGCAAAGCCCTTTCCTGTTTTGAAGCAGAACGATATTAAATTATTTGTGTCTAATACTCAAGACACAAAGGTGCTGTAGTGGCCAGCTGATATTTCTTGAAGTTGTGAGTTAGTTCATTCCTGATCACAATCATCAGTAAAAAATACAGCATCATAATTTTGTAATGGTAGCATGATCTCTTGTGTCTGCTTTCGTTTTAATTTTATTTGCATAACTAAATGCTCCAGTTTGTGGGTCAGTCAGGGCATAACAGCCTGACCCTGCTTTCACATATTCACACTGACTTCTCCAGTTAATAGTGAACAGTTCTATAAGAATACTCAATCTTTTATTAGGTTAACAAAAAGGGCCTTAAAATAGCCAATATTGCAATTCACAGGAGACAGCATGTTTCTTCTGCCAAGGAATTAAAAGGTAAAGTATTTGTTGTAAAAAACCCCCAAACCAACCAACCACAACAACAACAACAACAACACCCAAAACAAAACAAACAAAAAAACCCAACAACAACAACAACAACAAAAAACCCCAAACCCAAACAACCCCAAACAAACAAACAAAAACCCCTAACAACAAAACAAAACCAAAACCACCACCACAACAACAACAAAAAACCCCACAGCTCCTTGATCTAAAATATTTCTTCAGAGTGATTCTTAAGGCTCATTTTTGGGATGTTTTAAATTCCTTTTTTGGTAGTGGTTTTATTTTATTTTATTTTTATTTATTTATTTAAAGCTAAAAACTTATACCAAATATGACTTTCTCAAGAAAATAAGAAATAAAAACATCAATTTATTCTGTGATAAAAAGACAAATGACTCAAGAGTCAGTTTGGAAGCCACTTTAGCATGGTGATATCTGTTATCCTAAAAAAGGCTCTATAGATAAAGTATATGAAGATTTGTTCCGTGTTTCTGATACTGTGTATTGCAAGAGAGGAGTGAGAATTGAAAGTGGAAATATTTGCTTTACAGTTACAGGGGAATAATGTGCTGCATCGACTGCAAGTTCAGAGACAGAAGATTATTTTCAGTTAACTGTATGTTGACTTCCTATGTTGTCCAGGTCCTCTTTTTTCTTGGAGCTTCATAGTATGTGTGATTTCTTTCCTTTTCTTTTTTTTGCACCAGTGTATACTAAATCTTTAGTCACCTCCTGAACTGTTCACAAACTTAGCAGCTCAGAAACTCTCAGACTATTATTCTTTCACTTCTGCTCTGTTTAACCTAGAAACAGAGACAACATAAAAACTCAAATAGATAAGTGTATGGTGGGAGACAGATGTAGAAGGGATGACAGGAAAGTAATGTGCAGAGGGGCTTTCAAGTCTCCAGCTATACTCAAAACAAATATGAAATATTTTAGGTTTGTTGACCTGGAGAAGCTTTCGAAAGGCTCTTGTGTTTGTCAGAAGAATCTCAGGTTTAGATATTTGTTCTCATTCTGTACTGAAAACAAATACACATACAAAAATGTTTCCTTTTTTGTATTATAATCAAACCTTTGTATATCTGTTTAGATGTATAAAAACAATAAGGTTCTTCCTTATTAACAAGTTTTATATATATTTATTATTATAAGATTATTATAATAGTCCTATTTTACATATACATATATATATATATATATATATATATAAAATAGGACTGCTTCCTATTCTGTGATTAAGGCTGAGTATACCATAGCAGCACAGGGTAGTGATAGATTGTGAAAGGATATGTCTGATGAACTGTTTCAAATTTTTCTTGTTTTACGTGACCTTGGACATGTCCTTCAATTTCCATAATTAAAAAACATGTGAGTAATACACTATTCTTTCACACTTAGCCTCTCAACTAAACTGTAGTATTCTTAACATCTGGAAAGATCAAGTAAAAATTACGCATAAAATGAAATGATCCTACGAGACTTAGAGTAGACAGAGCTGAAATCAGGAAAAAAAATACATAAGTGTCAAATCACTTATATTATGGATTCTTTTTTACAACTTGAGATTTGTAACCATACAGATATTTAATCCTGGCCATTATCTATCACTTTCTCACTCTTTCAAAGGGTAATAAATAAGAAACCCATAAACAAGCAGTAGTTGTACAGTTAAGGCACATTTATAGAAATATACAGATTTTGATAATAAGATTAAATTCAGGTCAAGGGTGTAATTCACCTCTGGGCTTTAAAGTAACTGGAGGTTGTTGATTCAACTAATGCAAGAATTGAATAACGAAAATTTTCATAGTAGCTAACAAAGGAGAAATAAGATGAGCTCCAATCTCTTAATGATCCTCTGCAAAGCAGTCTCATAGTGCAAACAGTTTCTGCCTGAGTGTTGCAGAACTTCAGAAGGTATGACATGTCTTGTGAGACAGTCCTTGGCACCCCCTACTCTGGTTAAGCCCTGGGCATTAATGCAGTTTCCTTTCAGCCGTGCTACACATCTTTCTTAATCACATTTTAAGCCCTGTGGCCACAGGTGGGGCTGCTCTAGGGTTACAGCGGAGGAGCTGTGTGGTGTTTGCTGCTCTGGGCCATTCAATGCCCTGGGTGTGTATGAGTGTGTGCCCTGACAACGTTCTATCCATGCTCCAAGACAAGTGGACTCCTCTAATAAATTGAAGGCTACCTTCCAGCCCTCCCCCAAATACCCCCCTCCCACCTCCTCAGTTAATTACCTTTCTCCTTTAGATCAATCATAAATTATATTTCTCAGGTGACTAAGCAAAGAGGTCCTTGCACTTCTGAGTACTCTTTGAGTACTTGAACTCAATAGTTCTACTTGTAAAAAGGTGTAATGACCCTTCTTTTATTTTGAAGTATATTGTGAGGCTTGATGTATTATGTTCTCAAAGGACGATGATACTAGAGTGTTGAGTGCCTTAGAAACGCCTATGCATAAACATCTGAGGTAAGGCCTTGAGTGGGATCCAAGGGTCCTTGGATGCAATCCACAGAGAAGCCTGCACAGCCATAGGAAGGTTTATTTACTTCCCTAGCTCAGCATCTCTGTGAGTTATAATTTTATTATGAAGTATAAAACCAATAAATGTAGAGGTCTGGCCTTTGTATTGAGCAGAATGGGTTTGCTACCTGCAGCGACATCTCTCTGCCAACCACCTGAACAAGTTCCAAGCAATTTGGAAAATCTCGCTGTTCTTTAAAGTGTAAATGGTTTCATGGCAGCTGGGACAAATCCATTTCAAATTTGAAATGAATCTTCTCCAGCCGTGCCAGTGCGGGGAAAAAATACAAATTACGGTACGTCGGTTTATTAGACGTGACCATCAGTGCCAAAACCGGAACCAAATGGAGCCCCTTCTGATATTAGGGTGTAGACAACTAACAGATGCGAAAAAAACCAAACCAAACCAAACAAACAAAAAAAACCCACTAAAGTTTTTTTTTTTTAATGAATAGTACAGCAATATTTTCTGTGAGGTACCGAGAAATCATATCAGTTTGTGAAATCCTTGGGAGCTTCTAGCTGAGATGCTGTTCAAGAATAGCAGGAGTTTTAAAGGTATCATTCATTTTGGTGGGTATTACAGGGAGGCAGTGGCGGCAGTCTGGCATCACTTCCAAGGTTGTTCCGGTGTTCTTGACCATGCAGGAACACGTAGTGCAGCTTGTCACACAGAAAAGCAGAAACCACAGGTTTAAAGCTGGGGTGGGGTGGGGAGCCTGACCCCTATGTACTGTGCTCTCCCAACACAAGTTGTTTCTGTCTGTGGTGGCTGTTCCAGGGCTTGGTGGCTCAGGGTGGTCTCCGTGACGAGCCTGACATGGACGGATTCTGTCAGCTCCAAGGGTTCACCATGGGCACAGCTCAGCCCCTCAGGTGACACCCTCAGGGGTGTCTTCTGTTCTAGAAAGCAGAAAAAAATGCCGAAAAGAGCAAGAGACAATCCTGCAGGAACCAGGGTCAGTGAAGGAGAGGGAAGAGCTGCTCCTGGCATCGGAGCAGAGATTCCCCCACAGCCCATAGTGGAGCAGAAGGGAATGTCCTGGAAGAAATGTGGCCTGTGGAGAGGACTCCATGCAGGAGTGGTTTGGTCCTAAAGAACTCCAGGCTGTGGAAGGATCCCTGCTGGAGGAGGAAGAAACACTTGAGGAGTGTTGGGAAGGAGCTGTTATGGACTGACTACAGCCCCCTTTCCTCATCTTCCCTGTGCCACTTGGGGTGAAGGGAATGAGGGTGTGAAGCTGAGCCTGGGAAGGATTGGGAGCAAGATGTGTCACTGAGACACACAAAGCTGTCACACGCAGACAAGAGATTTTTGCAGAGGTTCTTCTGATTCCAGCTCACAGCTGAGAGAGCCAAGAGAAGAGAGCCCCTTTGTTTATTTCTTACTTTTTATACATTTGTGGCTCTAGCAGAAGATTGGCTTTTTGGGGTTTCCACCCCTCAGCCTCAGTGGCCAGACCAGTTGTCAGTTACATTTGTTTTCAGGTTAGAAATATGCAAACAAAGGATAGAGAATGAAAAACAAAGGATTTGTTTATGTTACATCTGTAAGAAAGGTAGAAAACTGCTCTTAGTATTGTACAATAACTAAAAAGATCTGACTCCATTTATGAAAATCAAAAGGCTCAGAAAAACCAGGGTAACAAAGATGTTTTCATTTTCATGCTTGCTTATCACCATAAAACTCTGTTTAAATTGGAAATAAGTAAATTTCCTCAAGTCATGTTTAGTTTCTTTTCCCTGTGACAGTGATTGGTAAATGATCTCCTCTTTTTTTTTTTTTTTTTTTTTAACCTTCATCTATGAGATTTTCCATTAATTTTCTTTCCCTGGTGGGGAGTGTAAGGGAGTGGCTAAGGAGGATTTTGTCATGTAGCTAAGGAGAAGCTACAACAGTATCCAGAGAGAGAAATGGGGGTTTGGTCAAGTTTTTTATTTGTTATATTTCATTTCAGACATGGTTTCAGATATTACTCGGTGTCTTTAATCAGATTCATGAGTCTTCTTCTTTTTCCAATGCAGAAAGATACATTTCTAGTCAGGACATAGAGAGAGAAAAGATACAGGTGTGGCTATTGGAAACAAAACATAAAACCAAAACCAAACAGGCAAAAAAAATTCCGCAAAACCACACCAAACAAACAAAAGAAATCCCCCAAAACAACAACAACAACAAACAACAAACCACAAAAACCTAACTCCCCATCCCCAGCAACTTTAGATTTCACTTCAGTATGGATTTTTTGCCTTTGGTTTATTTATTTTATTTTTTTTTTTTCCTATGATTAAGACCATAACCTGAAACTGTGTGGGACAGAAAATACATCGTTGTCAAAAGTACAGGGACAGAAATTTTTATTTTATTAATAAAGTAGAGATTTTCCATTATAGATGAAGAAATGGGATTCTCTATTGCAAGTCAATGAGTTATCTTATTATAGAAGAAGAAAAAATATAGTTAACATATTTTGATGCATTAAAAATGGATTTTTAGTATTGCCCTGGAATTCTATTAAACATTTTTCATTGACTAGCATTCCAAAGATAATATAATGGCTTTTTGAGTCTCAAACATATGGAAATCAACTTTTATGTTTTTAACTTTTCTTTTTCAGTTAAGGTGTGTTGTATGAATGTTGAGATGAGGTATTTCTTCTTGCTACCAAATAATTTGCCAGTTTGTCCACTCTTTTGCATTTGTTTTAGCAGAGACATTTATTCCTCTGACAGGTATTAAGGAAGGTGTCGCAGGTACACCAGCAGTATAGCAAGGATGTGTATTCACAGTCCTAAAGGTCCTTTTAATATGCTCTATGGTAAGCACAGAACATATTTTAAAAGTATCTCATTCAATTTATACCTGTGATTTTTAGCTATCTATAAAATCTTGCTCTGAAGTTTCTCAACATAGGTTTGTATAGATTTACATCATACATATGTATATCTGTGCAAGAGTATATGTATGTCTATCTCTATGTGCCTATCCAATTCAGATTTTTCTCAGAGGATTTGTTTATTTTTTTCTTGTTGTTTTTATTTTTGTTTGTTTGTTTCTTTTTGTTTGTTTTTTTTTTTTTTCCCTTTCCCATTTTAGTAGAAATCATATTCCAGAAGGGCTCCATGTTATGAAGAAGTTTATGAGGAAACTTCCATTCTAGGTATTCTTCTTTAGCACCAAGGCATCAACTACCTTGCTGTGTGTTTAATATGCAGTCAGATATTCATTATTAAGCACTGCGTGAAACATCATCACAGCAAACCAACCGCATCATTTCAGTCTGGCTAAAATTAATGAATTTTCAGTTTTGGCCCAACAAAGATCAGTAAAATTAAGCGGGAGATAAACAACATTCCTTGCCCAGAGGAAAAGCAAAAACTTACCCCCCTATTTCCATTTAGTAATCCTGCGGAGCCACAATATTTAAATATCTTTCTGGCCATATTCATTCTTTCTTAGGACATTTACTGAAAGAATTTACCATTCATCAAAAGCAGAAAAAAATATTTATAGGTGGATAACTAATTTCTCATTTTTATGCTGAATTTGCACAAAACAAAACCTTGCACAGCTGCTCTTTGGAAGATAAAAAGGATTCAAATTTCTGTAGCAGACTTGTGAGTAGAGACGTTTTCATATTTTCAGGAAATCAAATTGCATGTGGAAAGGACAAGTTTTTATTTTTTTTTTTTCCCCTCTGGATCGTTTGCCTCTAGAAATATTTTATCCTTTACTTATTCCTAATTGATTAGCTCTTACGCATGGGTTGAGTATTTTTACTGCTGTAGAATGTGGGGGATGAAAGACAAATAAATAAAGAAGTTCACCTTGTAATCACTAGAAGAGACATCCAGAGTGAGAACTTTGCCAGGGCAACAGTTAGGGAGGCTCACAGTTGTTTTGATAGTGATCTTGGTTTTATGTCCACGATTTGCTTTAATTATCTAGGCAGTTGTAAGAATGTCCATCACCTTAACCAATGGGCCTCACACAGCCTTCCTTGAGGTAGAGCGTGTAACAAAACTGTTATATAAGTATTTGCCATATAAATAAATATTTCATTGTTAGAATAAACAAATATGATATCAAAGAATTGTTTTACCAAAGGAAATGCAGCAAATGCATAAAAGCAGAAAATGAGAGAACTAAGAGGGAAAAACAGATTTTATTTAAAGGAGTTGTGATGGCTTTTTCTGCACAGAATCTATCTAATATAAGATTTGAAATATTTAATTTTATTCAAAATTGCTACCCTAGTCTGAAATGAATGTAAGGCCAAGCTGAGTTTCTCCTCAGATTCTCCAAATCACTCATCATCTAGATTTTCTGGTGTCAGCACGGTCAGGACTATTTCAGGCATTTCTTCTCCCTGCTTGATTTACCAGGAGACATGTCATGAGATTCACCTGGCCTGCAAATCGGATCTGAAGAGGCGGAGGAGGACAATGACAGGACTCCTAGCAGTCAGTCATTCATTATATAGAAATACCCTTCAAAAAAATCCGTGCCTGCCTCAGGTGAAATAGATGTCAAATTTGCCTGAAGGACATGGATCAAAGAGTACTGCCAACTCAAACTGCACACATCGAAATAGCCCACAGCTGAATTGCCCATTTTCCTACTGAAGCAAAATTTCTCCTTTTCTGTGGGTGTTGCATAAAGTACATATTTTAATCAGCTTAAAATGTATGTTAATTATTTGCACAGATCTCACCATTTCCTCTACAGAAGAAAAACAAATATTATGTGATTGTCAGTGTTGGACAAATTCTTTCTGTCTCAGACCTGTGGGACGAAAGGAGGAATAATCAGTCTTCATGTTTTGGTTTTTTTTAACTCGTTTTAATTCAACGAATTGTTTGGCAATATCTTGTACTTTCTAACTATTGTTTCACTAACAATTCTGCCTGTTAGGGAAAAAAAAAAAAATAGTCCTGTGATGAGATTCTGCCTCCAGCAAAGCTGATCTGTGGGAGGACAGATAGAGATGGTGCTGAAGGCACCTGATATATTGCAGCTGTGTTGATTACCAAAGAGTGGGAACAGCCTTGCCCTCACAGCCATGGGTGTGATAAAAGAGGGGGTCAGGTGGGGTCTGCTGGCTGTGTGTGAGGAGGGAGGAGTAGGAGGTTGTGTGAGGGTTAGATAGGGTTAGGTGGCTGTGCTGGGGACAGAAAGGAGCCAAAAGGAACTGCAGAAGGAAGAGAGAAGAAGGAAAGAAAGAGCTCGAGCTGTGTGGAGCTGCCCATGGGAGGCTACATAGATAAGGTACGAGAGACTTTTGGATACCAAGCCTTCTTTGGTGTCAGTTGTATCTCCTCTGTCACTGACCTTACCTGCTTTATCTCTGTACCTTATTTCCTTCAATTTAGCTGAGTGTTCCTTGGATGTGATAGTAAAGCAAAGTTTATTCCCTCATGCTTTCAGCAACTGGATTCCAGATTTACTTGTTGAATGTTTCAGGAGATTAATTCCATTGAAAAACTTCTAAGTTGGGCTTACTGATACATCTAAGGTAGACAGAGTATTCATGCTGTTGACCTGTTCTTGAAAGCAGACTCTTCAACCTCAGGCAGGTGAAATCTCAAGCCTGATAACTCTATCACAAATAGCTCTGCTAAGGGGTTTGTAGACACATCTCTTGTATAACTTGAGTACCTTGCTCCTAGAGCAGGTACTCTTTCATCCATGTACTTCTGCTACTTGCTAAGAGAGGACCACTCTGTGCTATGCCTGCCTTCTAATGCAGCACTTTCAGAAAAGTTCAGGTTATAATAAACAAAGTTTTGGATAAGGTGTACAAACTTCTATTTCTCTTTCCCTCTAGATGTTAAAAAAAAAAGCCCCTAAACATATCTAAGTTTCACCACAAAGAGTGCAAGAAGTGTATGGGATCATCTCTTGTCACATTTCTTACTTTAAACAGATTTAGAATGGTTTTCCTGGTAAGAGGCTGCCAGGCATAGCATTGAATCTTCTTCCTAATGTGGGTAATTAATTGTTCAGTGGTATTGGATTTATTGCCTTGCAAAACAACATGATTTTTTTTTTTTTTTTTTACTAGCTTGAAGTGTCTTTTACAAATTATTTATTGTAAAACACTGACTTTTTTTCCTTCTTCCCCCCCCCCCCCCCTATGATATTAGAAAAGTCAGGAACAGTAGACCTCAAAAGCTTCCTGGTTCTTTCTCTAGGGTTTTTAGCCTGGAGAAAAGGACACTCAGAGGTGACCTTATCACTCTCTAGAGCATCCTGAAGGGTGATTGTAATCAGGTGGGGTTGGTTTCTTTCTCCAGGCAAAAACTGACAGAATGAGAGGGCACAGTCTTGAGCTGCATAGAGGGAAATAGAGTTGGGAATTAGGAAAAAGTTTTTTACTGAAAGAGTGATAAAATACTGAAATGGTCTCTTGGGGGGGGGGGGGGGGGTGGTGGAGTCACCATCCCTGGATGTGTTTAAAAAAAGATTGGATGTGGCACTCAGTGCTACACTTGAGGTGTTGGGGCATGGGTTGGACTTGATGATCTTAAAGGTCTCTTCCAACCTTGTGACTTTGTGATTAAAACCCAAAGGATTATTTCCAGCTAGGGATGTAATCATCTTTGTGAAAGTGTGAGTTTCACACCACATAGCTGCAAGTTAGCACATGAAGTACTTTAATTCTCTAAGACTTGGAGAATTTTGTTCTTGAACAATGAATATAGCTGAAATAAAAAGTTTCAGACAGATTTTTCTGAAGACTTCTTTTGTAACCACTGCCCTCAGTGTAGATGATCTTCAGAGTTAATGTTAGGTGTTTTGAAAAAAATTCTTTTTAATATCAGGTGAGCACTTTCTATTCATGCTTGGTGTACTGTACCTTTGGGAGTTATAGCATTCTGATAGCTTTGAGGCCAGGACTAAAATGATGGACTTTTCAGTCTTGGCTATGCTCTACACCGCTGCCAAGGAAAGAAATAAAAGATGTGTCCGTGGCAGCCCTGCTGCTCCTCAGCCTTGCAGTTTCCTTGGGGAAGCCTGGATGTGAAAGCTGGGAGAACTTTTTTACAGGAGCAAGAGTCCATTATGCCCAACCAGACAGGATTGCAGTTTGTTTGCTGCACAAGCTTATAATACTGCCAAGTATTTCCTGTGTAGCATTGGCCATGACTTATTCAAGGATGAGATGAACAAAAAGGAAAACCTTGCATTTCCCGAATTTAATTTTGTGGAGCTTAGCCATGGTTCGCTGTCTGACCCTTGTGTTTACAGGATTTTATTATATTAAAACACTAACCTTAAGAAGAGGTCTTAATAGAATTTGATAGAGATCAATCCAAATGACCCAACTGAATTATTCCAGCAAATCTTAACGTAGAAGAATATTTCTTTTTTAATGGCTGTTCTTGAACAAGAAGAATGCTTTGTAAAGCACAGCAGAAAACTGTATAGATTTGAACCTTGCAGATATAGGTATGAATATAGGAGAGCTTGCAGATTTGATATAGGATAATTAATGTCAGTAGAATATAACTCAAAGAAGTAGTTGCATTCTTGAGAAACTGTAGCATATTTAAATAACCATGAATATTACCGTTCATGATCTTGGGGCATAAAGCTGTAGTAATCTAGGTATCTACAAGTAATGCTGCAGGAAGTAGTAATGGCAGTAGTAGCAATCTTGGAAAATTAAGTGTGTTCAAATAAATATTAGAATAAAAATGAACTTCAAGTAAAAGGCAGTTTTGTAATTTTTGCCCCTTACAGCTTGAAAAAATATTTTTGGTTGGTAGGGTGCTATGGGAAGTGAGAGAGGGGCTGAAGAGAGGAATCAGATAATATCCTGCACTCTTTATATCAACATAAGGTCTTGTGCTATGTGTGTTTGTATCTTACACGATATGCCATCCTTGATGAGGTATTTAAATTTCAGTCAAATGTCAAAAACTGAAAAAGAAAGATATGCTAAACATTTTATAAATCTTTTCATTAACACATTCCTGCAATACAAAATACTTCTACATGCTGCAAAGTAGGTTCAAGTTGAATAAATTAACAGTGATGCCAAAATATGTGAAAAGCAGGATATAATAATAACAAAAATGAATTACTTAAGATAGCTTTAGCTAACTTTTAATACAGACAAGCATGCTTTGACACCCAGTTTTAAATTCTAAATAGGTATGAAGAGAATCTAGGATAATTTTAATGATAGCTGTCCTATATTACAAGGAATCTTAAAATACAAGAGGCAGAGCTGCTGACAGTAGGCAAATGTTTTCCCAGGACAGCACATCAGTGACGATACTAGAGGCCTGAATGGCAGAAAGTGATGGACGAGCTTTTTCTTGACATCCCAAAGCCAAAATAAGTGGGTTTGACTTCATCTGCACAGTATCACATCTAAGCTTGGGGGTGGAGGAGGAGAAACTTGTGCAGGCAGTCTGGCAGGGAAGGAGGGGGATGACACTGAGATCTCCCTATGCTTCCTGCTGCCAAGGCAGCATTTCTTCTGCTCTCCTTTGGATGGGACGCTTTGATCAAAAATATTCCCCTGAGGTTTCAGGGAAAGAGGCTTGGAGAGAGGAGCTCAGATGTGTCTCTGTGCTCCCTGATGTCTGACCCTGCCTAAAACTACAACTGCTACTGCACCCTCTTCCATAAGAACATCTTGCTAGAATATCCTCCTCAAAAGGTGAAATTTACAGAATGACACTTAAAAAAAAAAATCATATTCAGATCCAGGGATTGTCTAAAACTGGAGTTGTTTTGTTGTCTTTTTTTTCTTCCTGCACATCAATGGGTGATACTATATTGAAGTAGGATGGTGGAGACAGGATAATTTAGTGAAAGCATGAAAACAATAAGTGCTCCATGTGCTTGCTAAAATGACTGGAAAATTCATATTACATGGATTTTACCAAGGCTTTAAATTTTATTTAATAGAGAATCTTGGATTCACAATTTATTGTTTGTTTGGGTATTTTTTTTAAAAATACTTGTTCTAGTTATTAGTACTGCATTATTCGCCAACAGTTTAATTCTGCATCTATATCCAGCTCAGTTTCTGAACAGCTAGGATTTGGAAAAGTGGAATTTGCCTTTCATTCAAATTCAGATGCTAACCAGAAAACCAATGAAAGCCTGAAGTAAACTCTTCTTAACATATCAGATTTAATATGATTTTATTCACTCTTTTCTTTCAATGCATAAAATATACAGGGATGCCTATGAGAAGGTGAAAACAGCTCTCATCAAATATACTTTTCATTTTAAGGTGGGTGGGTCAGTTTTGACCATTTCCCAGTTCTTGTTAGTATCTATTGTTCTGCCAGCTTTGGCTTTGCTGATATCCAGTTTATTACCAGAATTCAAAAGAGACAACAGCATCTTTCTAGCTTTGTTGCGTATAAAAATATCCGTCTTGTAATTAAATATTTTATCACGAGATTCTGACTTTTAAAACTGATCAGAATATTTGGGTTTTGCCACTTTTTCTATTTGAATAACAGAGACATGTTTTGTTTGGTTGCTTGTTGCTTTCTTTTTTTGGTGAATGTACAAAGCTAATGCTATTTCCCACCTTTAATTAAACATGTAAATTATTTACTTACATAATGAAAGTTCTGGTATTGGCAGGTTCCTTGTATTATTTATATAGCCCTATGGCACAGAAACCTCACATTCTCATATCACTTCATTGTTTAATCATCATTCCATTTGATGTTATTCATGTTTGGAGATGAATAGAAAAGGCCTGTGAGTTTCAGGGTCCACGTTACGCTGTGCATAGACATCAAACTAGTCCAAGCTACTTGTCGCAACCACAATCCAGTGCTTGATACTTTATTTCTCTAAATTATTATTCCATATTTTTGTTATGAATTCTGTATATAATTAAAGGCTTAATTGATTGGTCTGTGGAAAAAATAATATAAAGGAAAAAGTGCATGGTTTTGGTCCAGCTATATTGATCCTAACAGTCTTAGGCGCTGTCCTTTTTGGTACAGAATCATTTGGTGAGAATAGAAGATGATTTTTGTGCCACTTTGCCTACCCTGCTAAGTAATGTGCTTTTTTTCTCTATATTTCTTTTCCAACACAAGTCAGATGCTGGGGTTTTGTTGCTACATGGGTGTGTGATCTCATTAAAAGTGAGCTAAAGTAAGTTTTGTATGTACTTTGTGTCACCTTGTGTAATGATCCTCATGGAACAGGAAAGCTGGATGCATGGGTCAGCTATGAAGAGACAGAGGGTGGAAGGAGAAAGAGTGGCCAGAGGTATCAATTCTCTCCTGATGTAAGCCAGCATGATCTGTGGAGCTCCATGAGCAAAAACGCAAGAAAAAATCAAAATCATGAGGCTGGAGAAAGTGGCTCTGAACACACGTGTTTATTAAATGTCTTGTGTCCATCAGTATGTAGGCAGCAAAATGAATAACGTGAAATGCTGAAAGAAGCTGAGCTTTTTTTATTTTTGGTCATTAGGACGTTCAGCATCTGTAAGAGTGAGGTTGTTCAGTACTACATGGAAAGATTTATTAATTCCCAAGGGTCTCATTAATCCTTACAGGATTGTGTTAATACCAGGACTAGAAAACTGTCACAGTTTAGCAGCTGGCCTAAATTACCTCACTCGTATTCATATTTCAGAACTGTGTCCAAGTCTTTCAAAGCAGAACCTGCCTTCTTTAGTGGAAGCCCAATCTTGTTAAACTTCATGGAGCTATTAGCATTGGCAAAAGGAAGAGCTCTTTTGCCTTGATGAGAAACTTCTGCGTTTCACTGTAGATTGTTTCAGAACTTCAACTAATTAGCTCCTATGTGAATGAAGGAAATTCCTGCAAAAATTAATAAAGCTCAAATTACCTACTTCAGAAGTGATCCCAGAAAGGGTTACTTCCTTAAAGGGATGAAAGTTCTGCAATAGCATATGGAATGAATGGCAGAAGCATAGTTTAAAGCAGCAGGTATCAATGAGCCATTCTTCAAATCCTTTGCCCTGAAGTTGTGAGATCACCAGTAGCCTTTTTGCTGTGTGCTGCCGTATAATGCATGTGTCAGAGCCAGGGTATGTACCGGAGGACTGTCTATTTTTATTTTATGTTTCTCTCCTCACACTGGACAAACTTATTCTTCAACCTAAAATAATGTCAGAAGCAATAATAGGGTATATTTTGGATTTCAACTGTAGCATATTATTTAAAAGAACTAGAGTTGTGATCACTTGTCCTGCGTCGACATTTTTTAAAGGACAAACAATTGACCTAGAAATTGATCCAGTGGAGATGGTACAGAATATCTTCTCTCACATTTTCTTTTCACAGTTTGTGGCACTGCTGAGGGGGATTTTTCTGCATGCTACTGTATTTGACCTAACACAGATATTCCCATGTAAGACATAAGTCCTTTATGAGCACACTTGTCATCTCTACTAATGCAGGGAAAGAGCAATGCCATGATTTTAAAAGGGACGTAACTCAGAGATATATTTTAGCAATTATATATGTAGATTTAATCAGCAGACCTTATTGCTAGCAGGCTAAGAAATTCTATACCTCATGCAAATTATTTAAAACAGAGAAAACAATTCCCTTTCCTCTTCATGTGGCTAAGTAGTCAGAGTTATTCTTGAATTTGAGGTTAAGTTAAAGCAAGCACTTTCATTGTGGCCAGATATTCTTACTTAATATGCATAAATGCTGACTAAAAATAGTAAATTACATCAAGTGTAAATATAACCTCACATTTGCAGTGTACCTATTAACAAAATAAATCAGTTTTAGTCTGACATTCCTGTATTCTGTGACAGTCCAGTGTCAAATAAAATAATGTTTTAAATCTTGGTCAAATAGTGCTCTAAACTGAATATTTACTCTGAGAGCAGCTGACCTGAGTTTTCTTTTAAAATTTTGTCCTAAGGATATTTTTTGGAGTCTGTCTTGATTAGAAAGAACCAAGACTTCTGGTCTAGTTAGTGGACCTGAATGTTAACTTGAAATAAAAAAACAGTCTGCAATCTTACAACAGGATTCTGCAAAAAGGATTATTTTAGTTATACTGTAATAGTGGCAACTCTGTTAAGCTTTATTTCCTTCAGTGGGTTTTGTATGGGAGTTTACCAAAATTTATTAGTTGTGCTAAAGGGCTTTAATTTTCCTTCTGTAATCGTACTACCTTCCTAAAACCAGAGTGGAAAAAAAAAAAAATCATGTAGTCTTTAAGTCATTATCATTAACAAATATAACTTGTGATAGCTACATACCTACATGTCCTCAGGGCACTAAAGTAATTATAGTTATCTCATAGTAACTGTATGCTAAAATATTTTTCTATGCATAGCTTTAGTGAAAGGGTGTTTGGTCTTATTTATAGCACTTCATGTCTAACTGCATAATAAAACATATTTTTTTTGCAACAGTATTTAATTTCAGTATCACATTTTCTTTACTCATTAGCTCTTCTGACCAGACTTTTCATAGTAAATGAAGAGCTTATTTCTGCAATTCTTTTTTTCCATGAACTATAATAAAAAGTATTTCAGTTTAGATAGAAAATGTTCAGCCCCTTACAAGTTCTCAAGTTGTATTGATTATTCACATAATCAAAATAATAATATCAGGATCAAGAATTCTCTATTTATTTTACAGCAGTAACAGTTCATCCTTTAGCTACTGCAGATGTTTAATGAAATGCACTAGGGTTTTTTTTGAACTGACTCTTTATACAATGTTAAATTATTCAGAATGGTTAATTACCTCATCCATGGTAGAAGTACCTACTGCATCTATTGATTGATGCTCATTAGCATTTGGAACTTTTTGCTGGAATTTTTTTTTTTCCATGTCTCTGTATTTCCTGCCAATCAGTGGCAGCATGAATCTGCATCTCGGTGTGCATGTATAACTTGGTTGTTTATTGATTTTTAAATAAACTGTCTGTTGTCCTTTCCTTTATAGGACAGTTTTTTCCTATCTTTTTCCTACCTCATTTCTTCCTCTTAAACTTCTTGGGAGGCGAGTTTTATGCCAATGTTTCTGGATTAATTCTATGACTCGCGCAGTGCCGATAGAAGCTTGTGGTGCCTGGAGTCCTGCCTGTCCGTACGTTGTTCAGAGCAGTGGAAGAACCATGGATTGGGGTGTGACTAAAACTCATTCTAGTTTTGGCAGGTCTGCCTGGCTCATGCAGCGTGAGTGACCCAGGGGTTTGCAGGATTATGGGAGCCGGGAGCTCATGCCAGGCTGCTGCACATGAGGCAAATGTACTGCGGAGACTCAGTGGTCGTGGTTAGCACGCTTCTCAAAGTAACTGCGGCTTCATAGCCTTTGATTCACAGCTCCCTTTTTCCTGGTTGGCTAAGCATGCGAGCAAAATAGATAGATATTTCTAGAGACACTCTCAGTCACTTTGTCAGTTATTTTTAGAGTTTTATGTCCCTAAAGGTATATGAATATACATCTGGAAGCTTGTTCAGCGTCTCTGGAGTGGTTCTTTATTCCCTGCAAACGCAGTGGCTCCAACTGTGTCAATTCATGTGCAATGCACATAGAAATCACTTGCTGTCCTTTAGTTTTTCTTAAGGGCATGGAATCCACACTCTTGTCTCAAATGTTTGCCTGTGCCATTCTAGTGAAAGCTTTTAAAAAATGTGCTTTATACTGCTTACTAACCTTTCTGTTTTAAGTGGCAGAAAGCTGATATAGGACGGCTTTTTTTTTTTTTTTTTTACAGTATTGGTATTGAAAGCATTTAAAATTAATAGAAAAGTTGTTTGTTTTGTCAGGAAAATTTCAGTTGGAAAATTAGAAACTACCAATTTTCTAAATGTTTGAAATAAAAATACACTGCAATGAGGATTAACCAGTAGTGATGGCATAAACGAAACCCCAATTTCACAAGTTTGGTCACTCTTCTGCTACCATCACTAACACACAGCTGTCTCCTTGCTGGCTTTTTTTGACTACAACCAATGGGTAATAAGGGGAACATTGTCTTCAGAGAAAGATATTTTTCTAGCACCGTTGTCTTTAACCTACCTGGAAGATCTTCAGGGTCTGCAATTCGAAATTGTTTTAACTACTAGAGGTTTTAGGTTGCTGGTAGTGCATTGCATCGGTTCTGTTACACATGCTTTAATTTCTGCAGTTTACTTAGTCAGCTATGGAACCATCACCTTTGAACCCGACACATCTGCCAAAATACAGATAAGAAAATAACGCCAGTGAAAACTTCCTGTTTAACTGGAGACACTTCTGCACTATACTTAACTATCTACCTAACCTTATTTATTTGCAGTATAACGGATAAAAACACCAAAGTAATTTTGGTTTGAAAAGTGGGAGGGGAAAACCCCACCGATTAAAAATATTTTTCATATTGAGTTAGCTTTTGTTTTTTTCATCCTGTCGTGTTATACTTGTTAGCTAAAGGATGTAAATATCTGGAAACAAGTGCACTCCCTAAAGTTTGCATTAGAAGCCATGTATAGTTTTACATCTTCACTGCTAGAATGGAGAGTAATCACCTTGAGGTGGAACTTGGATGCAGAAATTTGAAAGATAACTGAAAGCTTTTAGAGCTAATAAAAATGGACAGTTATGTAATTCTAAATAAGAAATTGTACTCTGAGAATTTCTGCTAGCTGACTCTGTAACCACATGCATAGAAAACATTTGCTCTAGTTCACCACTTTTTTTTTTTCCCCTCTTACAGTGGATGCTTGTGATTAATGCTGTCATTTATAAACGTTAGTCTGGATTGCTTTTAAGGAATAATTACCTACCTGTACTTTTACATTTTTTCTTTCAGTGTTACAGAATAATTTGTCATTAGGAATAATCAGACACTGTTCATTTTCTTCAAGTAAGCCGAATATTTGAAGTAAGTGGTAAATGATTTATGTTAGGGTATATCAGAAATTCTTCCCTTTCTCTCAGTTTCTGTCATTGACTGCCAGCTCTCTGTAATATATACAAGTGTCCTAAATAGAAAGTTCTGTGTGTGGAAATGCGGTTATGTGCTTATTTGCTGCAGTTAAAAACAAACAAGAAAAAAAAAAATCAAAAAAATAAGTCATCCAAATGTATTGGAGTTTATGAATTTAACTATGTAAAAATGCAGCTTATTGGCATACCTGTTTTCCTGGGTGTTTTATGTTCTTTTCAAAGAATGTTTCAAGACGTTTAAGGATGACCCCTCTGATTTGTGCCTAGCATTATGCATGCATTATGTGTTTAAGTGCTGGGCTTTAACTTCCAAGCCTCATGGCCTGCTGCCATCAAGCTGGGGCTGAAGGTCCTGACTGAAGTGTGTCTTGTTTCAATTTGCCTACAAGGAAATTAACAGGAAACTGCTGATATTTGTTTTTTGTGGAACTGACAGGGGAATTCACAGTTGAGTCCACTCCTGGGTGGGAGGTAACCAGGACAGGAGCAGCAGCAAGGAACAATTTCTCCTGTGAGTGATAGGGATATGCATGATACGCACCCCCAGTTCAGATTATAGCTTGGTGTATAACATTCACGCATCATTCTCAATCCTGACAGTGTTCCCTGACCTGGAAGTCTGTGCCTGGGAACAGGTGAAGATGTAATAAGGAAGTAAAGAAATAGATTTGTGTTGGATAATTTTACTAGCTATCACTTATAATTTTATCCCACTTCAAAATGACTAAGAAAACCTGGCATTTAAGGCCATACCTTATTTTATGGCATGGTTAAACAAGTCATCATTTGGGTTTAAATTATAAAGAGAAATTTTTAATACCAATAACCATGATCTGTATTTTTAGTATTGTGATGAAGGAAGGAGCTTATAGTTGAATAAAAGTCATATCAGCATGACATGCATTGCCACAGAGCAAATATTTATAGGAAAGGAGTATTTTCTGTTAGTATCAAAGATTTATTTTCAGAGCTGTTAGGTTATGCATGCACCTGGTGAATTCCTTGTTTGCTGAATGCTGCAGTGTTATCACTGTAGACAGCTCTGTGATCCAGAAACACCTGATCGATGACCAGAATGAGACTCTTCCAAAGCATATGGTTTCTTGTAAGTTTTCCTTGCCCTGAGAAATATGGCTGACTGTAACACAAATTTTATTAAATCAGCTTTTAGCTTCTGGCTTGCTGGCAAGCTGAAATCATGTTTGCCAGCTGTAGCTTCTGATCTGAATGATCAGGCAAGCACAGATACAGGCAAGTCATTAAAAGAAGTTTTCTCAGCTGTCTCCCCGGCTCCCCAAATGCCCATTCTCACTGCAGTAATTAGCCAGAGCTGAGTTTCAGGGAGATGTTCATTCCCTGTGTCAGAGATCTGTGCTCACTGCTTCAAAAGTAACCTTGACTAAGCTGCGCTCTGCTGTGTGTGTGAAATGTCTTTCCTCCTTGTGGCTCCTAGTCCGTCCTCCGTGACTTGGTACCACACCTTGCTCCAGTCTCTGTTAATGATGTGTTTCCATGGGTAGAAACTCAGGGTATACACAAAAAAACCCCACGGCACTCTACAGCTGGGCACACTTTTCTTTGATGAGCAGGAGAAAGGAGCCTGGAGAAAAATGCTACACAGGACAGCTATTAAAAATTTTTTTACAAAGTCCAAAATAAGTTATCTACATTTCTCATAATGGTGTAGGGAGAGTTAAATATATGTGTTTTCCTGAAGATTGCAAGCTTGGTTATTAGGACCTAAAAAAGGCAGGGTTTAAACACTAAAACATGAATTAATTTCATCGTCTAATAAATAACGAAAACAAGCAGCACATGGGAGTTAAATAGAATAATTTGTTATTGTTCAATATAGTCATCAGTCAAGACCCCATGGGACCTAGTAAAAAATATTTCGTCCTGTGTAGAAGACAATTTATCTTTGCAATATTTTACAGCAGGCAGATTTATTTAGGAGCTAAGCCTGTGCTTCAGGTTTTTAATGTATTTTCTTGATCATTTATTGAACTGTTATTGGACCTACTGCTGAAACTTTATCTCCAGGATGCCTGAGAGATCCTCTCGTGTCCGTGATGGTTCATTCAGTTAAAAGCTGCACTGCTCTGTGGGAGCAGACTCTAAAAGAAGAAGCTGTGCACTCCTCAAGGGCTCCTGAAAATATTGTCTTCAGTTATCTATGAATGATAGGTTGACAGAAGAGCAGGGGGGAACTTAAGTGCTGATTAAAACTCAAGTGCTCTGTCTTCTGTGACTGCAGCTTTGGAATACATTATAAACTACTTTTGGGGAAAAAAAAATTCAGGGTAAAAAATCAATACTTTAAGTCAGGCATCACTTCTGGCTGAGTGACACATGTTAGGGCAATACATGAATAATCCTTTTCATGGGTAATTTCTAGAGCACATTGGGGTGACTGCTTTTAAGTCTGTATATAATTTTCAGTTGAATGCTACTGTCATTTTTATTTTTGTACAGAATAGGGGAGGGGAGACAAACTCTTTGTCCAAGAGCTTACCTACTAATCTATCAATAATGTTCAATGCACTGATTCTACAGGAGACAGGTAAGTTATCAAGTTTGGTGTGCCTCTGTGTGCATACATACCTTGCACGTATGTCTGTGCATATAGATTTAGCAACTTCTTTATAAGTGGGTTTCATAACAGACCAATACCTTTTGAGAAAAAACCCAACACTTCTAGTGCTTGACACACAAGGCATGGTGACAGGAATGGCAAGGGGGTTGCTTGGGCAGGAGCAAGTGTGTGAAGAAATGGAGAAAATCAAGGAGTTAAGAACAGCATTGAAGTTAAGCAGGCTTCAGAGTCTTTCAGAGGTGAGGATTAAAAGCTTTAAATAAATGCAAACTATAGGGAACTGTGTGTGCGGGTCATGATAGAAGTGAGGAGTCACATTGTGTGAAGTAGAAGGGATGCTCCTATGGAGGGATTGCTGGAGCCAGGACAGAACTAAGTTCATTTACTTCTTCGCCCTTTGGGTGAAATTCCTTCATTTCTGTGTACAAATAAAATGGATAAAATATAAACTATTGTGACTGTGACTAGGGTAGGCAGCACCTGGTTTAGTTCTTTGTGGATTTTTTTGTGTGTTAATTTAATTTCAACGGAGTTTAGGGTTCTGGGTTTAAATTTCAGTAATTTTTTAATAAGAAGCATGAGTTTAATGTCTTGAGTCTTGTAGGTGCATTACTTGTCTTCCTTATATTGCAATATTTCAATGGAAAAATAATATATATTGCTGAAAAAAAAATAAAACCAAAAAACCTAACAGTTATATAGAGACCTTCCTTGCCTCTTCAGTACTAATACAGAGCATTTGGAAAAATCAGCAGAGCTTGTCCAGGATCTCAGTGAGCATCTCATCTCAATTATACCCTTCAGAGCTCCTTCAAAAGACTGAGCATGTACTTGCTATCTAAAATGTAGAGAATAGTTTCAAATAAGAGGAATGGACCAAAGCTTTCTCTATGAGAAATCCAGGTCCCTGCATAATATATTGCACTAAAATTCTATTTTTCAAACCACTTTGTTATTTACTTCTATTCATGAAATCCCAAAGAACTGAAATTGAAATGTTTTTCCTCTTTTTTTTAATTGACCAATACTTTTCCATTTAAAGGTGATTTACAGCCCTTTACTGATCTTTATTGTTGAGATTGTTTTAATAATTTTACCAACCTGTATTAAATAATCTGTGTAACTTAATTTCCAGCAACCTTAGCCACCATTTTTAGCTTGAGGTTAAGTAGAACTAACACCCCTTTATGTGACTTTTTCCTATATTGGTTTACTTTCTGAAGAATTAATTACACATGAAAATTTATACTTCATTTCTTTCTGGTTTGCTTTATGAAAAAGTCATAAAGTACTGCTATTCTTACATCTAATTTTTTTTTTTTTTTTTAAGATGTGACTGAGACAAATGTTTATACAAGAGACTAACTTCAGTTTCTGTAGCTGAATTCACACACTAGAAGATAGAGTGTGGTCTAAGTGGTTATTTGGGTTGTTTTCAGCATAATGATGGATGCTCCACTCCTTAAATTCTATGCTTGTATTCACACACTTGAACAAGATAAAATCTTTATTTGATCTAGCTGAAGTTTTTAAGAAAAGATCATTGAGTTTATATTAGTTTAGTTATCACTTCTAAGCAGCATGCCACTTTCTGCTGGGTCACAGAATAGACCAGAGGCTTTTTTATCTGCAAATGGGTCACGAGTTATTGGTGTCACACAGAATCACTTCCGAGAAGTTTGTGTACACAGAGTGCACAGTCAGAGTTCATAAACAAAATGTTTACTGGACTGCCCTCTCTAGAAGAGTTAAAGGCTTTTTTTTTTTTTCAACAGTGATTTAAATTTTGACAAGTGAACCTTAATCATAGGTTTTTTGCCCTGGGAGTCCTTTATCCTGTGCTGCTGTAAAAAGAAACAGGTTTCTTTTACTTTATATTCAAAAGCATGTAGCTCTGTTAGATTACATGCAAATGAATGAATCAAAGGCTCACTCTCCTAGAATAAACTGAATATGTGCTACTGAATTTAAAAAGGATAAGACTGAGTTTTAAAAATAATAATTCATAGAATTTGTCATCATGGATGGTTTTAAAATTGTCTTTTTTTTTGCAAGACAATAATTTTCTATTATTTTGTCTTAAGATGAATAGTGAAGATTCAGGAAAAAAAAGAGGTAGGTTTGAATGATGAAACTGAATGGGTGTCTAATTAAAATATTCAAGTCAAAAGTGTCTTACATTGAAATGCCCCTGAAAACTCCATACTCTTCATATTTTTTCATTTTTTTCTGCTATCTGCAAAGTATAAGTTTTCAAAGTTCTCTTATTTTTACTGTGTCTATGAATTTTTAGTTTGCAGTTGTGTATGACTTTGTTGAAGGCTTTTGTCATCCAATCATGGATGAAAGATAATCACTTTCACTTCAATACTCAACATAGGCAAGTATACGAGCATGCTTAGATATGTTTTATGAGTATATAAGTAGATATTACACTTCAACAACTGAAAAAAAGCCCTCTGTAGAGTATGTTTTGCATGCTGAAAATTAAAATCCACTGAAATGCAGAGATGAAACTTCCACTAAAACCAAGCATTCTTTTGTTGGTATCAGACAAGTGAGTCTTTGGGCAGCTGTTCTTGGTTTGCTATTTTAGCATATACCTCATGGACCAAGAAATGTTAAAATTGAGAAATATTTACAGAGAAAAATATTGCAATTTGTGTATTTGGGGCTGAAGGTGTCTTGAATGTGGAGACACTAGAGACTGGGAAAATAGCCCAGAGAATTTTCTCTGTGCATTCCTGGGCCTTTTCCAGTGGCCACTGTTGGGTGGTGGATTCAGAGCACCTTTGGTCAGCTTTGGTTTTAGTTACATTTTATTAAGAGGCAGTGCCAAATATCTTCCACTCTGCTCAAACACCAAAGGCTAAGGATGCTGTTGTGGCACAACACCATACACCTGCTTGCAGTGGCAGCACAGAACATGAGAATTCCCAGGTAGCATTTCTGCCATCTTTTGTGAGACTCGAGTACACAAGTGATGCGTCAATGGAATTTCTATCTCTCCAAGCACTAAGATGCTCTATTCCCTGTCATGCTTTATTAATGGCTTCGTATTTTTTTGTGAATCAGTTATATGGTACCTTGTCCTATCTGTGCTCATCTTAGTAAATAAAACAGGAATTTGAACAAATACTGAGATTATGTTTGAGGACTTGAAAGCATCAAGCTTTTTTAATATTTGGAAAACACTGATTTGTTTTTATGCCTTTTTATTAATTCTGAATTCTTTTGAATATCTTCCTTGAGCATCATGAGAGTGAACATATTGAACTTGACTTAACAAGTGCCACCATGCCACAATATTCACTTTACACATACTTGAGTTACAAGCAAATATCACCTTGGGTCTTATGTGTTCTACAAATCCTCCATGATCATGACATATGTGTCAGAGTATAACTTTGTCAGTGCTGCCACCTTTCTTGACATATTCATCCCTTTCTCTAATTTGTGTAACTGCAGAATGATACTTTGGAGAGCTCCTCCATGAAGTACAACATTGTGCTTTGATTATGTCCCAATAATGTTTTACAATGAAAATTGATGGCATTCTGTTTTTCCAAAGCGGCCCCTATTTTAGTACAACCCAGACCTTAAAATGCCTGGTTTAACAATCTATATTAGTTTATATGCATATGGATTTCTTATTTCATAAAATACAGGTACTTCAAATGGGCTTCCTTCATCCTTTTTGTTCCATTATGAAAATGCAACTCTGTGAAGTCAAAGTGAGCTACAGAAACATTTGGCATTCTCTGGCATCAGAGATATTTTAATCAGAAGCATCTTTTTGAAGTCTCTGCTATCAAAGGAAATGGTCTTTTATCTCATCTTACCTCCATACATAAAATTTCCAGCAGTGATCGATAGAAGAAAATTTGTGAAGTCCCTTAGGAAGCATCTCTTATTAGTCTATACCATAGGAGATGCTACAATCAAAATGTGACTGCCATAAAAATGTGATGTCAGATAATTTGCAGGTTTTGGAACATCTCAATGTTAACTGAAAAAAATAAAAAATATGGGTAAAAAGTTATTCAATTATGTCTGTGTAATACAGATCCCCCTCCCTTCTGTAGCTTGTGAACGTATCTAATGCAGGAAACAGATATAAGATATAAACCTAAGAATTCATTAAAATATTTTAACTGAAACATTAATATTCTACTAAAAGAATGGTAACTAGTTCAGCTGTAATTACAAGTGAACAAGGAAGAACATACCCATACAGGATATATTTCAGAAACTTAGTTTGTACCCCTTTTCTTGGTGTTATGCTCATCCTTCTCCGGGAGTGTCATGCTGGTAGACAGAAACATGAAGGGAGCATGTGAGGGAGCACAGGAGGCTCTTCACTATGAAGCATATGATGCCAAGGAATTGTTCTTCCTCCTTCAGGATCCACTAGGGATCATTTCCTGATTTTTGTCATCTTGCTTTTGCACCTACTTCCTTCATTTGTCCACAGATCTGCATAATGCCCAAAGTTACTCTCTATGTTACCTTGTACTTATGTAGCTGTGATTTCTTTGCTCCCTTTGTTGTCCCTAAAGCCAGGTGTGTCCAGGTCTTGGTCTGCATGGGGAGTTGTTTCCAGCTGAGGGACCTCCCATGCCTGCGCTCCTCTGTGCTGTGCTCTGTGTCCCAAGGCTGATCCTGTGCTGTGCTCTGTGTCCCAAGGCTGATCCCTTGTGTTTCTCTGTACTGCCTCAGCACATCAGAGCCTGAATACCCCACGCTATGCAGAATGAACGACTCGTGGCTGCTGCTGGCTGCAGTTTTTGTACATTTGTACAGCTTGTGGGTAGCACAGGGCAGTCAGAGGACAGCGCTGACGTAGCAGAGTGCCAGAGTAACGGTGCAGGGATTGAGAAGGAGCTGCGTGCCCGGGGTGCTTAGTGTGCATTTTTGTCATACATCTTCAGAGCCCAGTGCTTGGGTGTCATCAGCCCATACACCAGGCAGAACTGCACTGAGTGTTTGACAGATATTTTAGTGGAGGGCAGAACAAAAAGGCTGAGGGGAGCTGCTGTAGGCACTGTGCACAGTGAGTCTGTAACCAAAGAGAGGGGAAGGCGCACACCCAGACTACTCATACAAAAACATTTACAGCACACGAAATTGACCGTATACACCGAGACATTTATGTCACTTAATTTTGCGGTCTCGGTTGATGTATACAAAGACTGAAAGAAGACTGAGAGAAAAGGATGAGTTTAGACTCGGTGTCTGAGTCATAAACATTAATTCTCTGATTTACCACTGTCTGGTCTTTAAGGGTGGCTGCTTAAGTATATGTTTTCTTGGTTTGTCTCTCTTAGTTGTTTTCACCTTTTTTTCCCCCATCAGTGTTTAAAGGGCATATAGTGGCTTTGAAACCCCTACTGCATAGTGAAAACCAGAAACCTTTAAGAATACTGTAAAAAATAACCTGAATGACTGCTAGTTTTAGAGGTCACAGTGATCCTTGTAACCTCTTATGGAACTAAGGATGGCATACAATGTGAGTTACTTTATTCATATAATAAGGAGTTATTTAATGGTGAACAGAAATTGAAAGTAAAGTTAGCAATCTAATGTAAAATTATAAAAGATAAGAAACAATTCCTAAGCTCAAATGACTATTTTGACTAAGGCTGATCCTGAAATCCTTCAAATTTGTGATCTCAAGGAAAGGAAACAAATTAAGAATTTATTTACCTTCAGTTTTAATCTGATTATACTCTTTGGTGTACTTTTGACATTGTTCTGGTTTTAAATATCGATAGATATTCTACTGATTTGGAATTACTGCTTAAAAAAAAATCCTAGCTTTGTCTTAGTCCGGATAGCATTGCTGATATTAAGATTGCGTCGTTTATAAAACGACACTTTGATTTAGAAGAAGTGGAAGGAAGCAGCACAAATTACAATTCTTTCTTTCAGTCTTGAGCACTTCCTCTACTTGCTAAAGTCAACTAAAATGTTGCCCTTTACCTCCAGGAAGATAAGGTGGAATTAGGGCTGAAAAAACACTGAATGTTTTTGTGCAGCTTTTCTTTCACCTGTCACATAAGTAATTGTGTCAGTGACACCTAAACAGGAAACTACATGCCAAGGAAACACATTTTTTTCCAGATCATGAAGCAGAAGAAATTTGAGAAAGCTCATGATCTGTCTCACTCTAAACTTCTGAACTGCTAATTTGAGTATTTCTGCTGCAGACAACCTCTTTTCCTAAGGCTGTAAGAGATGAACATTCGTGATGTTTATTTAAAACTTTCTTCTATGTATTGCAAAAATAGCTTTAATTATGGAATTGAAAGCTTTTGCTGCTGTAACGTACTTCATTTTGTCTAGCTCTTTACAATAATTCTGCCACTGTCTTTCTAAGACTGATGGTCAGTGCTTCAAGGCAAACATTTTTTGCCTCTTAGTTACACTGAGGGAACCAGAACAGTTTGAGATAATTTGCTCACAAAAACATTTTGACAAATGGTTCTGGTGATTGCTTCACTGGAGATTATCAGTATTTTAGGGCCAATTTAAAGTTAAGACTGCTGGAGATCCCCTATATCACCTATCTGCATTTCATTAAAGACATTATTGGGAAATCTTTATCAGGTGAAGCTAGCAAATACATTTGCCCCTATTTGAAAACAGCAAGAAATGATAAATTGGAGTTGTGAGGCATTTACTGGCCCTTTGAATACTTGCTAATGTAACATTATTTCATATTTGCTTTTTTTTCACAAAATATATTTATTTGCACTTTGGGAATAAACATCCATGGTATCTTCAAGGTACCTTCTATCTGCAGCAGCTGTGCTGTAACAATGGTTTGTGTCTTGAAATCAGAGAAGCCTTTGTAGCTTTCACTTGAGAACAAGGCTCTGTTTCAGCTCTGTAACAAATTTTCTCTCTCTACATCAGTCGTAGAGGGTGATAGGCAGTAAGTACTTCATGGGGTCTTTCTGGTCTTGTTAAAAAATTGTTGACTTTTTTTTTTTTTTGCCAAATGGTGGGGAATTAAATCAGGTAGACTGGAAAGGACCATATCATAGAATTAGAATTCTGGAGGTTGAAAAAAAACCCCTCTAAGATCATTGAACTTGATCATTAACTCAGCATTGCCAAACCCACCACTTAACCATGTCCCTAAGTGCCACATATCCATGTATTTTAAATATCACCTTGAATGGTAACTTCACCGCTCCCTGGGCAGCCTCTTCCAGTGCTCGGTAATCCTTTCAATGACATATTTTTCCTAATAACCAATCTAAACCTCATCTGGTGCAATTTGAGGCTGTTTCCTCTCACTTTATCACTTACTAATTTTGCTTTAAATTTGAAAATATTGATTTCTTATAAATAAGAATGTGACTGAAGTTCCATTTTAAAAGGGAAATACCCCTAACCAAAATAATTTTAATCAATTTATCTGCAATGAAATAATGACGTATTGGAGAACAGTATTTTACTGCTTCAATGTGGTATAATTATATTTGCATACTCCTTTCCTTTCTATACGGTTTTAAATACCCACCTTTTAACTGTGTCTCTTCTGTTACCTCTGCACTTTATAACCAGATTCCACTCAAATTGAACCAGCTCAAAGACCCGAGTTCTGCAGTTTCTGCAGTTCCTGAGTTCCCGAGTACTGAGCACCTGAAATGTTGGAACAGAAAACTTAAGCTTGGACTGAGTATATGCTTTTTAAATTACATTAATAGCTTAGGTTTATTAATAGCTTAGGTTTATTCCCTCTTGTGCTATATATGATCAAAAAAGTTTCTCATTAAAGTGTGACAGTGCTTTATTTTGCCTGTACATAAAACCTCCATGGTTATTATACAAAAAGAAAAGGCAAATGACAGTTGGTGTCAACACTAAACAGCTTAGGGAAAACTATTTCCTCAATATGTATGTAATTTAATTGAAATGCAATATTTCATGAATATTAGAAAGTGAGGCTTTATTAAAAATGGCAAGGAAAGTGAAAGCATGACTGTTTAGAGTAACAAGCAGCACAAATTTATTCATTCAATACATTGCTGAATTATTTAAAACTCAGCAAAGCACAAGGTCACGGAATAATTCTGGCAAGTACGCACTTTTGCATGATGCATTTCCATAATTCCACTACATCCATAAAGTTAATCACAGCTTTGGCATGCAAGCCTGCTTCATGTACTAAGCTGAGCCAGAAAAAGGCTCTGAATTAAAACTTAGAAACAAACCAAACAACTGACACTACAAATGATTTGTGATAGTTGAAAGCAGATGTGAACTCCATAAAGCTAGCAATTCTTACAAATATTTCATTTACTAAATCCCATATTTACTTGCAATACGCATTTGCAGGTGGAAAGCTGTCATTGGTCTGGAGACACACCGAAATTGGTGCGCACGCACACATTTTGATGCCACAAGTCTTCTTGAGGACACAATCATTCCGTGACAAGTGAGAGCTGACAAGAGGTGTCCTTCGGACCATGGGGAAGAGAGCAGTTGAGCTATCCTTGGAAAAAAAAATCCATGGAAATTCAGTCAGTTTTTTATTGTGGGCATTGGTACTCGCCTGTTCCGAGTGCAGACTCACTGCAGACTACTAAACCGGAGAGGCTCAATGTATGCAGTTTTCAGAATTGCATCATCATGTCTTTGCTCCCCAAAAGACAATGATATATGGGAATTGTATAAGGCTAAGGGCTTCTTCTCAGATTATGTTTGAGATTCTAAGGCAAAGCCCAGGCTATTTTGAATTTTGCAGTAGAGATTTTGCATTCAGGATTTTGCATCTTGTTTCCCAGCACCTCAATCAATTAATTAAGGCATGAGTTTGAGTATGATTTTGAGGACTCCCATAATCACAGTCATGCAGTGCCACCTTGAAGACAGTCCGATCTAAATGGATTCTGATATATGGCTAAATTATAACTAAGTAGCATTAAACTTGTCTTGATAAATGTGGCTGAATTCTAGGCAGAGGCTTCCTAATATAACAAAGAGTAATCTACATGCAGTGATCTCTCTACGTGCATTTTCCTCTCTGCAGGTTTTGAAATATTTTAATGGTAGCTGGGAGCTGCCGAAAGTATTTGTTGTTTCCCTTACACTTCCTTCACACACACACACACACACACACAGAGGAAGTTATGGTTCAACCAGACTTTCACAGAAGAACATGATTTTTATTTGATGGCTTGGTGGACCTAGTTTTAATTTTCAATAATTTGCTCGATTTATTTATTGTTCAGCTCAGTTTTTTTTTTTTTTTTTTTCCAAATTAGTCTTGAAATAGATGTAATTTATCTCAATATATTCTAAGACAAGTGCAGAAGGGAAATGAAATATACAGAACCTTAATTTCAAATACTTGCAATACGCTGAGTACATTTTTCAGCACCTTTAATCTTAAGAATTTTTTGGTTGTATTTAAAGCTGAATGAAATACCTAAAGTTGCAATTTTTAAAACAGTACCCTAGTTCTATACAGGTTGCTTATTATTTGATTAACTTCCAAAGAAATCTCAGTTCTACTTTTCAAAAAGTAGATATTAAAGAAGGTATTTTAATCTGGTACCCTGTTCTACTCTTACAGTGGTTCTATATATAGCAATCAGTGAGTTTCTGCTGAGGTGATGCATATAGATAACTTATCCAATCACTTTACTTCTTTTAAGAGAAATTGCTTTCTAAATAATTTTGGACCTCTCTGATTAAGAAAAAAAAATCGATGAGATTTTTATTTTCTGTATGTAAAGCCCAAAAACTCTACTGTATATAAAATTGCAATTGTTTTAATAGTTACAAATTGCTTATCGAATCTGGAAAGAATTAACATCTATAGAAGTTGCTGAAAGTTTCCTTTTGTTGTGAAATCTTGAAATACATTTTGTGCTGGAGAAGAAAACAGGGAAAATGCTAAAAAGTGAAGAAGATTTTTAAAGTATTTATTGGAAATAATAAGCAGTCATTTCTTTCATATTTTTGTGTGTATTGAACATTATCACTCAAGAAAACAGATACATTAGTCAATAACTTTAAGTGTTTGATGCGTGAACTTCATTATAAATTTTATATCATTATAAATCTGCAATTTATTCAGAAGTGAAACAAGAACTGATTAAGCACAGGGTCAAATGGCAAGCAGTTGCCATTTTGTTTGGTGAGTTTGTGTGCAGACAACCTGTTCATATTCATCAGCTTCTTATTGTAGTTCTACAGAGGATCTTATAATCAGAGATGATTATATCTGTGTAAGCAGAGAAGATGCATTATAATGCTCTACAAAGCTTTCCTTAATATTTTGGGTATATTAAAGGATAATTTTTTTTTTTTTTTAAATCTTTTATGGTGTTACCAGTTTGATCAGAAATTATATATTCAGTGCCAGGGCCCTATTTTCAAAATTAGGACTACCTTCATTAGACCCTGATGTAGACAGAATGTCCTGAATTGTATTCCTTTTGAGTGAATATAGATTAGGAAGTAACCCTTGTGACCACATCAAGTGCATATGAAGAGGTGGGTTTTAGGGGAAAAAACCAACAAACCACCAGCAAAAAACTCCTTTGCATTTTTAGTCTGTAATTTTAATATTTAGAAGTAAGCAAAAAAAAACCCTGTACAATTGAAACTCGATATTGCCAGTCCAAATAGTATTGTTGGGGCTCTAGCATGATTCTTCGTAAGAATTTTTTGTGTCTTAAAAATGTCAAAAGTGCAATTGTTTCAGAACTTTGGAAGAGTTAAATGGATGTAATCTTCTGTCAAAATCTGTGATTAGCTCATTGAAGATGATAGCTAAGCACCTTATCCATACAGTTCTGTACTATGATAAAGAATAATATTCAATGAGAAAATAACCATGTAATTTTATTATTTTTCTCCCCATCAATCTAATCAAAACATCAGCACTTTTGAAATGCTCGGCATTGTTGTTCTAAGTACCATGGTCACAATAATTAATCCGTTTATTGTAACATCTCCTACTGGTTTAAGGCATATGAATAATAATTATGGAAAACTATTATTAGGAAAAAAGCTGCTATATAAAACCTCAATTAACATTGGAAGACAGCTCAACAAAATTCTGCGGAACATAAAATAAGTCAGTCTTGAATTATCTTTAACTACATTACATGTGTGCCTTATTTGTTGGCATTTAAAAATATTAATTTTGAGCTTCATGAGAGGATAGCAAACATCTTCTGTTTGCTTTCAGCCTAACAGTTTCTTGTTTACTTTCTGCATTAATTTAGCTGTTAGTACAATGAAACTGTCACTCTGATGTGACATTCTGACTTCAGATGTTAGAAAAACAGCAAATTATGTCTACCAAACATGCAGAGCCTTTGCTGTCACAAGTTATGCGTTGTCTAAAGACAGATTCTTTTTGCTGCGTGGTTCCAATAGGAAATTCACTGCAAACACAGCTCTATAAGAATCTAATATATAAATCATGGGTTATCTGATTTTATTGTCCCTTTTACTCATGAGTTTTTCAAGCCAGACAGTTTGCAGGAAAGGCACCAAGGAAAGATCTGAAAAGATTATATTGCTTTTCTAAATTACTCTTTGTCTATGCTTAAGGGAATTTGTCTTACCTTAAGGAACTGGTTTGATATCATTCCCTGAAAGTCCTGCTAAAGTGGCTCTTGTGTGACCTAACAGATAATAGTGCTGGGGTTTTGAGATGCCTGTTCTTCTCACCCATAATTTAAGCAGTCTTAGGAGGAGCACAAACTGCACTTTTAATGTATTTAGTAAAAGCCTCTTTATAAAGGGGAGTCACACACAGTCCAGGTACCCTGTCTCAGATCATATCACCAGCAATTTATTTGTTAGTCTTCTTAACAGTAATTCCCACTGCACCAATTAACTCAGATAACCACTCTCCAGAATCAAAGCTGAGTTCTGTTGGCTCCATTTACCTGCTTTTCCAGGCTCTGCACATCCTTGGCAAAAAGAAAAACACAAAGAGAAAGGATAATAGAGCTGGTCCCAGAGGAGAAGTCATCACTGTCCTTCAGATCCACACCTTGGGTGACAAAGATGGTAGAGTCTTCACTGCTGATTTTTCCACAGAGCTCTTCTACCTGTGCTCAGGTAAAAGTCCTCTGGGTGGCCTATTGATCACACAGGTCTGGAGAAAACTGTTGCTGCTTTGAGCTGATAATGCTGGAGCAGAAGCCACAGTAGATGGCTTTGATCTCATTCTGCTGGAAAATTAATTCCTTTGGGGAACAGAACTTTCTGCCTCCCTGGCCACAGGAGTGGAGATTTTTTCCCCAGAACGGTCATGTTTGTTAGGATTCCTTCACGTGTTTTTACAGATCCTCATCCACAGAGCTGCCGTTCCCACAGGTAATGACCATGGAGCACTTCTGGGAGTGAAGATACAAAATACTGGGGACTTCTGTGGAGACACAGCAGCCCTGTTACTGGGTGACGGACAGGTCCACAGACTTTACTGAAAAATGTTCCTGTAGAGGGTTGTAAGCAGTTTGTTCAATTTCACAATAGATCAAAGATGTGATTTTAGTGTGTCAAATGCAATGCAATCCTCAGGCTGCCTGTATTTTAAGTATGACATCTAGGGTGGGATATATTAGTATATATTAGTATTTATATTTAGTTCATATTTTAGCGACAAAATCCTACACATTAGTGAAAACAAGCGATAGATTTTATGGTCTTGTGCCAACACTGAGTTCTTGTTTTGCACATAGGCTTTCCAGACTCTATGAAATTAATAAAAACTGCTCATGTTAAGCACTTCCACAGATATTCTGAAGCTACAGATATTTCTGTGAGATAAAATATTATGAAAACAGAACAGGTATAGAGGGTGGACTTGCTTGTTAAAATGTTATGCAAGATTAAGCTGTGAAAATCCTTTCTGTGACCTTGCTTTATGAATAAAACACTGCTTGTTCCACTGGTGGGTGAAATTAGAGAACACAGAAGAAAGGAAAATGACAGCTATCAGTTCTTATGAAGTTATGTCCCCATTGCAAGCTCTGTGGGACAAATTGTAAACTGTGTTATCCAAATGAAGACCATTTCAATTCTAATCACCGCTATTAATATGCAAATTTTCTGAATACAAATATTCCCACTACAGTAAAGCGCACATTTACTTTGGAGAGTAACAGGCATCCCATTTTTTAAAACTCCTTTTTACCATTAGTACCTCAAAGGCCCTACATCACAGCTCTTATGCTTACTGCTGGTTTTAAAAATAGACTGATTTCTCCCTGAGCATGTCAATGACACTGCTTCAGTCAGCAAGATTTTGGATGCCCATTAGTGCTCTATTTCCCTCCTTAGAGGTCTGTGGCCTCCCTGGTACCCTCTGTTCGAGGGTCCCCATTAGGCACTGCGTTGTGCTACCACTAAACCACGTGTCTAGCTGGCTTAGGATCATTTTACTCTCCATCACACGGATTTCGTGTCGTTACAACATATAAGTGCTCTTAATATCTTCACCTTTCTAAATAGCTAGGCTGGTTCATCGTTCTGTGGGTTTGTTTACAGCCTGCTTCTTTGATGGGATTTGGGTATTCTCAGGAGCCAAATGAAAAGAAAGTGTGTTTAAATGTCATGGGCACCCCAGTGGCTGCCACAGTGCAGTGGAGGGATGTAAGGAAATGTAATTAACCTTTACACCATTTTAGGTGCAGCTCTGTTTATGGTGAATGGAGGTGATGACATATTTGTGTTTTAAGTGAGAATATTGAACAGATGTGTAACAACCTCATTATATGATATTCTAATAATCCTGAAATTGTTTTTAAAGGGACAGCTGCCTTACTTACTGTTGTGTCATGCACAAAATTGAGAAAAGCCACAGAGCAATTTGCTGTTTTACTATTTTACTAAATACTACTTTATGTGAAAACTTGTCACAAACCTAGAACCCCAAAACTTTCTCAAAATACCCAAATCTTCTACTTTCTCTGCTCTATACCAACAAAAGTGAATCAGAGAGAACTAATCAAGGATGCTACTTCTCAATCTGTCAATTTAATGTTAAAAAATAATATTTCAGACTGCACTCCTGTTTTATTAGCATTAGCTACAATCTTGGAAATGTCTTAGGGTTTCTATGTCTGTGTCACCTAAGCAGTGTGCTTTGTTAATAAATTTAAAAGCACTCCAAGTATGACATTTTTATTTTAGCTACAGTAAAATTCTTCTGCAAAACCTGAGGGTTAAAGCTAGTTCACCTTCTGTCTAGAACTGTTCTTCAGCCCTCTCCTTTGTTAGGAAGGAAAATGGTTATAAATATCTGAAAGATACAAGCCTGCAGGCTTGGGTAGATTTTCTGAATATCATTTCTTGAAGGCATTATAAAATTATGCTGCCTAATGTAATGTAGATTAGTCAGCAAGGTATTGTTTCAGTAATGGTGCCATCATAAGCAGTATCTAAAACATGTCTGGTACACTTCCCCTGAGTTTGAAGAAGAAGGTCTATTGACCCTCATAGAAGAGAAAACATGACTTTTTTTTTTATTATTATTATTATTATTATTATTTTTTTTTTTAACAGAATAGTACTTAAAGATGTGCCAGAAGCGTGAAAGTAGAAAACTCTTAAAAATTCAGCTTTCATAAATTTGGAAAAGTTTTGGGGTTACACAAACTGCAAAACAGCATTGAATTTTTGAAAATCTTTTTCTTCAACAACTTTTAGCTCCTTTGTCCCAGAAATATGACAATAACTGGAGAACCTGTACGGGAGATTCAAGTGACTGTGACAGTGGGATTGAATCCTGAGAAGTTTTGGTCCAGATGTTACAAAACTGCGGCAGAGATTGAACAATCTTCAAACTATACCCATCCTGTAATAAGTTTCTGAAGGCCCCTTTGCCCTCAATGTGTCCTCAAATATAAAACTGCATAGTAAGGAGTTAGATTGGACTTGTATCAAAGTCAACTTTACTAATGAAGACTTTTCTAATTCTTTCTTACTTTCTATTCCCACATCTGAAGGTGTTCAGGGATCCCAGATCATTGTTTTTTCTTCAAGGATTTTAATGGAATAGCAGAAAGGTATTCATTCAGATGTCAGAAAATTCCTTACAGGTGTAGACATATGAGTAGAATATCATCAGAATCCATATTCTCATCTAGAAATTTTCAAATAATTATGTTTGTATCATTTGCAGGAAAAAGAAATAGTCATAAATCTCCATTGTACCTTTAGGATTTTTTACCAGTAATCACACCTTGTTGCCATGAAGATAAAGACAAATTTGTTATCAGTTATGTCATAAGTTACCAAAAGTCTTAAAGTAGAGAATTTCTTAGAGGAAATGCTTCAGCAGACTGGAAAATAAACTTACTTCTCACAGGATTTTTGCAAATAATTTTACCTATGGAATTTGGAACATGACATGAATCTTTTAATATTTTAAAAATATTTTATAAGATGAAATTAAAACCTCAGGAAGTAAAAAGGGGCTCTAAGCCCTCCTGAGATAAGACCATGCTTTTTCTAGAAGATGTGCTTGAGGCATCCATCAGTTTAAGTCTTTTAGTGAGCTGGAGAAGTCAACTGTATGCTGCTTCCTTGGATAAATCCACTGTGTTAGCTGAATTCATGGCACACTTAATCACAAGGAGCTATGTTTTTTGCCCCCAGGAGAAAAGTTTAGATGTTTGGTAAGCACTGTCCACCTGACACGAGAACAATACAATAACCTGTCTATTTAGATACTTAGTTGAAACTGGTATGAACCATATATAAACGCAATTGCTTGAACAGGCTAAAAGGTATTATGAGCAGCAATACCTTTTTTTCTCCAGAACCACTCAGTAGGAGAAAGCTCTAAGTGTTCACAAGCTTTACATGGTAAGAAGGATGTTTTATTATTTCATTTTCATTTATTTTATCACCAAGTAAGGGTTGATGTCTTGCTTTTTTTTTTTTTTAATTAGCCGAAAAGGTGTGCAGTCTTTTTATATTCTTGTACTGAGAAAAGGATTTAAAAGGAAAGCAGTAGGTAGGGTCCTTGTTTAATATATGGCTGTAAAACACTGAATCACTGTTTAATCCTGGCATTTGACTGATATCTAATTAAAAATAAGAATATTGCAGAAAAAATTACTTCACTTAACAGTTTTTAAAATAAAAATTTGTAAATATGGATATTTTATAATATGACTTAAATTCTTCTGAATTATCCAGAAGTTCCAGGCTTTGTGGAATTATCTCAGATTAAAAGATATAAATAAAATACTAAAAATACTGATATTTTTTTCTCCATTTATATATGAATGAAACTTGGTTAGTTTAGTGTCATATGCATGCTATTCTATTTCCTAAATGATTGTATTTTAGAACTATCAACCATGAAGAACCTTAGCAGCAATTAAAGGTATCTTTTTGCTCTAGGTTGTATGAAATGCACTAAAACTCATGTAGCTGTGGTTAATGGCATGGTTTGTAAAACAAGTAGATGCGACTGAGAAGAGTATTAGAATTCTGTTGTGATATTTGACCAGGTGGAACTCTCTGTTCTTCTCCAAGAAATTGTACTCTGCAGTAAAGAAGAGGCAATAAATAAGCTGGAGATAGAAACTGGCCGCTGTTTTTAGAGCACTTCTGGAGCTAGGGGAAGGGAAGGCAACCCTAGACAGAAGAGACCATGTGGAACATTGAGGATAGATGGTTACCAGGTGTTTTCATGCTTCAGCATGCAGGTAGGTTGGCTAGGATAAAAAAAAAAAAAAAAAATTAGTCACCAACCCAGCTGAACTGTCACAGCAGCTCTGTGCTTCAGGGCAGAGCTGCAAACATGAGGTGTTTGCTGTTCTCAGTGGAACAGGGGCCAGCGGGAATTGGAGTGTCAGCACACGCAGGATCTTCCGGGATTTGCCTCCCCACATGGCCTGGGAAGTACTGTGTGAGCGCCACAAAAACTTCCCTTGCTAGTGTCTGGTTTTGGAAGGAAGCTTTGAGGTAAGTGGAAAATATTTTGCTGCAGTCTGTCCTCAGCAGGATTGTACCCCTTTGGAAGAAGATAAATCAGGGTGATAAATTGTGTGTTCTACATGCTTCAAAGGGTAGAGTCTGTATCATACCAAATTAAGAAATACATTATCATCTCTTAATATGAAGGCAGAAAGACTCTATTTAACGTAATATGCCAACCAGAGATAGCACAGGGAACCCTTCAAAGCACTTCACAGAAAGCAAAGAAGAATAAATTTGCCTCAGTGGCCAGTGCTCAAAATTATAAATCCAAAATAAAGAACTAGTGATACTTCTAAACCAGAAGAAAGAAAGAAGACTGAGAATAACTTGAAACTGCCTAAGGCAACCATTAAAAACAGTCAGGCACAAAATATTTGTGGAAACGTGAAGTATAACTCAAATTCACTGAGACAAATAGTTAATTTCATTGCTGAGGTAAGCATCAGAACATTTATATTTTGAAAATTCTTTGAGATTTTACTTTTAAATGTGTAAACTTTTCTAAACACAGAAGATGGTAAGAGACATGTCTGATATGTATCATAACTCTGTATAATTAAGTAGGACTGCAAGACCAAAAACAACACCGAAAACACCAGCGAGGAAAAGAGAAGCGATAGAAAATTATGTTTATTTAGTAAACATATGTATCTTAAGTCTTTGTATAATCTGAGGATCTGAACTATGCTAGCATAGACAACTCATAAACTCCTACCTTGCAATCTGTACAAAAAAAAAAAAAAAAAGGTAGAGCTGTGAATAAAATTATTTACCTGTCACCTAATTTTTTCTATGCTTTAAAACTATTGTTATAATTTGTGCCAGAGATGAAGCGAAAGCTCTTTCAATTTCATCATTCTGTAGTAGATTGCTGTTTCCTTTTGAAACAGGACATTCTTGACTATGGGACACCTGATTCTGGATCTTATTCGAGACAGTGGAAAACCTGAGCAGCTGCTCTGTAGGTGGTGGAACAGCCTTTTCCATACAAGTCTAGATGCCCAGCTTCTGAAAGGTCTCTACTGTTTTTTTTCCCTTTTTCCTAGGAAATATTCAGCTGTCCAAACCCCTAAGTCAACAATAATCAATCAACAATTCACAGCATCAAGTAGTGGGGTGCTCTCATAGGGTGGCAAACGTGAGATATTTCAAGTTAAGAGGACATGTTTTCATTACCCGGGTGGTTTTTTTTTTCCTTAGTGAAAAAATTATTGGGTTTGTGAGGAAATGTAATCTTCAGTCTAGTTATGAATTGGAAGCCTAAACTCTTAGAGCTGTTTACTATGTAAAAAATGTCAGCTTTTTCAAAAAGATCCTAATGAATTGCAGCATAGTCAAAATTGTGCGAAGAGGAAAAGTGAAAACAACAGCTGCCTTTTAAAAAAGTGAGTAAAACGGGGAATTGGCAAATTCCTTTCAAATGACCCACTCTAGTGAAAGTATAATTTCATCCTCACTTTAATTAGTCTAATCAAGATAATGCGTAATTAATTGCTTAAAACTGGATGGTGGATTGGAGAAAAGCAAGTAGAAATTCTAAATAACTGTTTATTATGCAAGCAATAAGATTATTAGCTCTCATTTTAGTCCTCTAGGATAAAAAAATTCCCCAACTAGCCTTACCCTATTCAAAGCAGTCCTTGATCTCCCAATTACATTTTCAATGGAGAAAGTTTCTTTGAAGTTAATGATTCTACACATAGCTGAGTATCCTTATGTGTGTAAACTGAGGGTTTCCATTTACAGACAACTGTCCATTAAAATACAGCTTTGGTCATACTTCTACAATGACTATTATTCCCTCTTCTTGGTTTTTAGAGTTTTTGGAAAAATTTAATGTTCAAAATATTTTCAGTAAATTTGATTGATGGCCTTTTGAACTCCAGTTTTCCTTACAGTAAATGCAATAAAATGAAAACACTTAGTACATTGTAATAAAGCCAATATTAATTTAAAATAAAATACTATAGAAATCACCTTTTTCTGAAGACAGTGCAGGACAAACAGACATGCTCTGAAAGCAAGAAGTTATTTCCCATCTCCTGGAGAACATTTGGTGAATATCTATTCAATTTCTAATGCCTGCCAGGCCATGGGTCTGTATGTCATGATGGGAAATTGCATGCCTTGCCACAGAAATACAGATCCTGCAACACAGGGCTCATTGGAAGACTTCACCTCTTTGTAGGTAAACAAGAATCTACAAAAGGACTTCTTTGTCTGTGTGAGTGTAATTGTGTGATTACATCCTAAAAGGTTCTTCCTTTCTGATAAAACTAGATTACCTGAGACAAATCTGAAAAAGGATGGATATGGAAGGAATAAAAGGGACAAAAATCATTGTGTTGTCTTGCAAAATAATCAGAATGAACAGCTGAAACAAGGATGAGAGGCTTCTTGCATCACACAGATATTTCCCTTGAAAAATCTCAGCCCTTTGTGGATTTGAATCATAAGAAGATTGAAAGTTAACTCTGATTTTCTTAAGGACCATGTAAAATGCTATAGTTAGCTAACTCAGAAAATGGCTTTAAAAAATTATCTTTTGAATTTGGTAAGTTTATAAAAAAGTATTTATTCATTAGCTAACTCAGAAAATGGCTTTAAAAAATTATCTTTTGAATTTGGTAAGTTTATAAAAAAGTATTTATTCAATTGCAATTTATAAATTGTACGAAGAAAATCTAAACCATAAAGAGCAAATTTTTGCTAATTGTTTTTTATCTGGTATGAAAGGTCTTGGAGTAGCTGAAAGAGAAAATGTAATGGTAATTAAAGGGTAGAACAAAAAATTACTCTCTAAAAAATCATATCACCTGCAGTGATTTAGACATAAGAAATAATGTCTTTGTAGCCTAAATGAGTGCCATGCTACAAGCTGGGATAAGGAATTAATTAGAACAGTGTGGGTGCAGCAGGGTTAGAACCTATGTTCAGTTCATGTGATACAGAAATCCCTTTTAGACACCAAAAGAAGAGGAGAAGGAAGAAGAGGAGGAGGAGGTGAAGGAGGAAGAGGCTAACCCTAACACTAAAGCTAAATCGAAACATAAAGGTAACCCTAAGACTAAGCCTAAATGTAAACCTAATCCTAAATGTAACCCAAGCACTAAACTTGGAGGAAGAGGAGGCATAACCCTGACCATAATCCTAAACAGAACCCTAACACAATAGTAAACCTAATTTTAACTGAAACCCTAACCCAGAATGCTAACCAGAATTCTTCCATAGATCCAGAATTATGTTTGCAAGCATGTTAAAGTGGATGTTAATTCCATTTTAGGACATCTGAGGAATTTTTAATCCTCTTAAAGTTCTGGAGATCTTAGGGGTTTGGCCATTCTTTGTTTCGTACTTGCATTTCAAATATTTATGGAGTCATGTTGTTGGAACAGTCAAAATAGCCATAACAGTGTTTGGACAATGCCTTTAATGATGTGCTTTAACTTTTGGACAGCCCTGAATTGGTCAGGTCATTGGTAAGTTCCTTCCAACTGAAATATTCTATTCCATTCCCATTTCTGGAATTTCCAACCTGTAAAAAAAAAAACCAAAACATTTTGTTTGCATTATTATCTACCTGTTAATGTGACATTTTCTCCAGAGGATAAAACTGAGGAAAACAGGCCCTGGAGATACACTCGGGGTTTTTTTGTGGCAGTGGGTCTTTGGATAAGGTATCTTAGGTTTGCTCTTTTTTCAATCCTGCCCTGTAAACAACTCATTCTAACCTTGGGTGAGCTGGCACATTGCTTTGTGTGGGTGAACATGGACATACTCGAAGTTTAAAACAAATTGGAGAAAATGTTTTTGGTTTTTTTCCATCAAACTGGTTTGGTTTTTTTTTTTTTTCTTTTTCAGTCAGCATATCCCATTTACAATATCCCTCTGTCAGTGCAATGAAGTTATGACACACTGTGAAAAGGAAGTGGCTTAGGCCAACAAATAGCTGGGAACTGCTCCATAAAGTATGCATTGAAATATGGCCTTGAGGTCTTGAGGAAAGGCTGCAGGGCCAGCACACACAGGTTTCCTCACCCCCTCACCTCGTGGTGACCCGTGGTCTCCAAGCTCAGTTTCTGTCTGAGAGTCAGGCAGAATTATCAGGACAGAGGGTCAACAGGCCAGTTTTATCCCACCGACCTCCCTGATGCTCCCGAGCCTGGCAGCTGTGAAATGTTCCCATTTTCTGCCATTAGCTCTCACCCCGTGTACCAAACATTCCACAGTCATAGAGGAAATCTGTGATAGAAATGGAAATGGGTTGTGGGTTTTTCAGGTGAACAGTTTGTAGCTGGTTGAGAAATTCTTCGGCAGAAGGGACTGTGAAGGGTCTGCAGACACAATATAGTCAGCTTTACATCACTGCCCAAGCCCACAGCTATGCTCTGAAAATCCCTGGCTGTCTGACTAAATTCTTTCAGAGCAATCAGAATACTCTAAATAGCTTTTTAGGAACAGAGTCTTGCTAGTCTGAGATTCAGAGTTTAATATCTTTGTGGGTTTCATTGTACTTAAAGGTCCCTGGATAGTCAACCTACTTCATCTCTCTCACAAATTTCTTTATTTCTAAGAACCTTACATAATCTCCTATGTGTTTCACTTTTTAGGCTCGTTGCATTTATATATAATTCTTTCTGTTTTCATCTCATATTGTGGCTGTTACTTGTTGTAGCATTATTACATATAAACATGCTTAACCTTTATAACTGATGAAATGTAAACAAGCAGCAGGTATAATTCTTGATCAAAGTTTAATTATATTAATTTTAAAAATGTGCATGCCTGTGTTAAACAGTATTCTTCTCAAACTTATTATTTTGAGTGACTTTTTTTTGGGAAATTATTTATTTTTTTCTTTTATATTTATGCCTACCTGATTCAGTATCTGATATTTTGAATAAATCTTCAAATGCAATCCCCCCAATGTAAAAACTCTTTAGCAGCCATTCTCTGCTGTCTCTCTCTATATCTTTTAATAGAGAGAGATACATTAAAAAAATAAACCACTAGTCTTAGAAAGTATATTTCATGAAATAACACAAATTTATCCTCTTCCAGATAATGTCATATGAGATCATAAATTGATCTGAATGGGCTGTTGGCAGCCTGCTCTTTAACTGCATTAGGTTTGTCTGCATTAAATCAAAATGGAAGCAGCTGGATGTGTGTCTGGAAGTCAGATTCCCATTCAGTGGCAGAGAGACACAAAATCTGTAGGAGTAAAGATTCCTATCAAAGATGAGATTATTAAGTGAACAATAACAAAGGAAAAAGCAGCCTCATGAAATCTCCCCTTCTAATTGTATCTAGCACCAGATCAATATGGTATTAATGTTGCTGATTATATCAGTGGTATCCTGCCCTATGTTGTTATACTCTTCTCTATCTTGCTGAGTAATGGTTAAAATTCCATCATAGATTGTAGCCCTCAAAAGGATTTTTGCTCATTAAAACGAAGTGAAAATGCAGTTTTTATTCTTATCAAGGCCCATATCTGCTCCAGGAAGTGGATTATCCTCTTCCAAACTCTGCCCTTTCCATTTATTGTCTTTTCAGTCACTAGATATATATTCTTCCTGACAAAACAAAGCAAACCCTAAAAAACAAACAAACAAAAACAACCAAAAAACCAAACCCAGAAAAATTTCCAAATTATGTCTGTTTGGTTTAATTTCCCTTACGTGTAATTCTTAGAAATAAGTCTGAAACATTACACACAGAATAAAATGTATGTAACCGTAAGGCAGATGGGATAAACCATGAGTTTAGGGAGAAATGTGTGGGGAAGGTATCAGGGAAAGGAAAAGACAGAATAGGATTCTGACTGTAGAACACTGAGAAAGAGCAATAACATGGAACTAATGTATTCTGAGTCCTAGCCACCCTCGGGATCACAGCTGGTTCTTTTGGACATAGGTTTTGTACAGTAGCGTAGTGAAGAAAGGATGATTTCCCTGATGGCAGCAGCTGGTAATTGTTCCTGGATGATGGGATGTACTGCAGTTTCTGCTTCACTAACAACTTAAACCAACTATATTGCATCTAGTGTTTCTGGTTTTTTAAATTGCCATTTATGATGCTAAGCATAATTAACACTGTTTTCAATCTCATTTGCATCGTTTTCTCTTTTCTTTCCCTTCAGTTGTGGGAACTTTTTTTTAATGTAAGTTCTTTTCCTTCAGCAACTTTACGTCTGCCTTTCTCTATGCACTTGGAGCACATGCTTTAATTTCCTTTTCTTTTCTATAGTGACTTTCTATGTCTGAGTCTTACTTCCATTGGTGCAGAGCAATTTTACAGATAAAGGTATAGAGTGCACTTTTTTCCCATTTACAAACCCATATCTGTGCAAATCAAGTATTTAGGTGCTGTGGACTAGTTCCATACAAAGGACAATGACAATGAAACACTGCACTACAAAATTTAATTTTAGGTCCTCATCTATTTCTTAAAATGTATGTTTGGAGCCCATATTCTCCTAATCCAATCCACAGGAAACAAGAGTATAATTCAAGTCAAGCAGCTCACTGGAGACCCTTTGAAGATAGCTGTAAGGAAGAGACCTTCTCCAAAGACAAAGTTCATTCTTGAGCAGACAAATTGTGCTTAGCCCACTTTAACAATCACCCAGCAAAATTATTTTGTTTAAGGCAAGGAATTGTTTTTCTTTATTTTCTACTTGGAAATAACAAGTTAAAAATCTCCCTGTTTCTAGGCTTGAGCATTCATTGGAGGTTGTTTTTTGAACAGGCATTTATATTCCAGATGTTAGAGAAGAAGAGGGAGTGGAGAAGGAGAGGAAAAACATTAAATATACTCTCTTCACTGTAGTTAAAGTTTTCAAGTTGGTTTTCAAGCTTTCTTGAGCCTTAGCCATGATGTGGATATCAGGCTGCTCAGCAATATCAGCAAGATAAAGCCACATTATCCATATGAACAGTAGCGGGAATGTGAATCCTGTAGGTTTGCCTGGAGGAAATTTTGACAACTGGTGAACTTTTAGAGCACCTAAAGGAACATGAGTGTCTCAGTTGCTGGCAGCTGGACCAGATGATCACTGTAGATCCCCCCAGCTGTAGCAGTCCATTCTAAAGTTGAAGCAGGGCTACAATTCAGTGACAGTGGAGACCATGAACTCCATGGAGTCTGATTTATGTCCAGCCACTTCCTTCAGTTTAACTTTTAAATTAGCGTTTGGGAGTTGGATTTTCTTTTTTCCTGTTTTTTCTTTACATGCATTTTCCCTGCTAAAGTTGAAGTCCACGGCTGCCTTCTATTTGACTGTGAGTTAAGTAATGATGAAAACCAAACTTTTTATGAACTGCATTATGGTATATATACCATATATACTTGGTATATATTTAACTCATTCTGCTCTTATACCATTCTGCTGGAAGTCTAATGAAGATTACGAGTTTACTGTTCTATGGATATAGAGAAGGAAAAGGAAGCAAACAAGAATAGTGCCACATTTCTCAGATGTGTATTTTTTTTTTCTTTACCTTAAAAGGTTCTTTAGGATGTGGAGTTTGAGACCGAAGGTATGTAGTTTCTCAATTTCTCAATTTATAAAATGAGTGATTTTGTAAATTGAACCTAGAAATGATAGATTGGCCATTCAGCCTTGGTTTTAAAGAGGAAGCCTCAGAAATCCTACAATTCTATAACGTAGATTTGTTAATATACAAAGACCTTCAGAGTGGTCCTTTGGCTTTCTTGCAAGGTCTTAAAAGTTAGCAATAAATTAAAAATACAGAAGGCTTTTGATATCTCAGTTCTGATTTTCATTACATTAAATACTGCGTTAAATAAGTGTTCCTATTTCTACACTAGTAAACAGTCCAGAACACCTGTGTAGGGCGACCTGAGCAAACCTAGATCTGCTAAATTGCTATTCCTGCCGTAGTTACATCCTGAGCCAGTGGCCATTGCCACAGTGGCCATGCAGAGATTTGTGTTTGGCATGGGCCAAGGACCATTTGCAGTAAGTAGCTCAAATATAACTATCTTGTTTCAGAAGGAAAGAGAAATTTTTGTGACCTATAGAGCAAACATAGTGTGGGAAAATGATTAGGGGTAAAATTGGAGAAAATCAGGAAGTTATTCTCACATTAACCAGGAAGTTCCCATTAACCAGGAAGTTATGTTCACACTAACAGTAAGGAAGTTAGGAAGCTACACTAGGTTCTCATTAACAGTAAGGAAGCCAACCAAGGGGAAAAAAAAGATGTCTTGTGGCTTAACCAGCAACCATGGAGAGATCACAGCTGTAAAACTGCGCACACCTCCATCCCAAAGCTGCCTTGGTTGTAATACTGACATTACCCACCTCTGAGATACCCCTCACTGAACATGATGGATGATGACTGGAGTCACTCAAGTTCCACCTAAACATAAAATGTAGTATAAAGCCAAGTTAGTGCGGGTCCTTCAAGGGTGCTGGCACTTGCCATCAGCAGGAACACGCTCGGCTATGGAGACCTGACATGCGTCCCTCCACCAGCCAGTCCAACTGTCCTTTAACCCACTGGAATATCCACAGTGGGATGCTGACAGGCTGGTTGGGCACAAGGGTTTCGTCTTTCCTGAAGCACCGACAGACAAATAAAACAAAAAGGGTTTGAGAAAATCTCCCCTTTTCACATGATGTCAACATTCCTGTCCCACTTCATCTACAGTTATTCTCCCTACTACTACCTAAATTCAAGGAGAGTCTATACAAATAATAAAACTCTTCTTGATGGTGGAATTCTCTTCAAGAGCATGCACTCTTAAGAGTAAGCCAGAGAAAGGCCAAAGTACAAAATTAAATAAACTACCCGGGCACACAAAAATAAAAAATAATGCTGTGAGTACATTAGCAGTAAAATGGAAACCCAGGAAAGAGCTGTCTGCTGCTAAGTGGTCTAGAAAGGCTTTCTGAAAAATAATGACAACAAAAATAAAAAATGTTTTCCTTCAAGTCTTGTGCAGTGTATGCCGTTGGAAATTGTCAATATAAGTAACGCAATTATTATTAACCACAAATATTTTCTATCAGACTAAAGAAAGATGGATTTGGATACTTGAACAAATTGTGGTTTGAATGGGGTAAATGAGATACAATTGATTCAAGGGTTGCCAAAGCATGGTTGAATCAGTGTCAGAGGCTGACTGATTGTCTTGAAAAAAATAACAGGAGAGGTTCCAGAAAAATGAAAAAAATCCCCTTTTTTTTTGCTTAAAGGAACCACAACGAAATTACAGTACTGTCAAGAAAATATAATTTATGAGAATAATTAAACTCCTTATCAGCGCCTAGGAAGAAAAAAATTCTTATGACTAAGCAAGAAATATCTAGAAGAAATCAAGTTAAACTTACTATATTATAAGCAAAGGTAACTTCTCATGTTATACTGCTAGATAAAAAGAAGTAGATGGTTTATAAGTGATTTAAATGACTTTTTTAAACCATGTTTTTCTGACTGTTTAAGAAATTATATGCCATGAGTTTCTAGGCAAAGCATTGAAATTAATCTGTATAATCCCTGTTTAAAACAATCACTCTACTTCCTCCAACAAACATTCTTTCACTTTTGTGGAGGTTATTTGGTTGTGTCTTTGGTAATAATAGATGATCAATACAGGGTATTGCTGAAAACAGACATTATAAATTAATCATTATTTTGAGCATCCAAGGTTATTAACTTGCTTTATAATGGTGTGTAGGAAATAGGTGACATTAATTTGTCCAATATTTTGAGATATTTCTGCAGATTTGTGAATACTAAAAGCTTTTTCAATACAGATATCCTTATTCTAACAGCCAAGTCTTCAGAAAAAGCCCCTTGTTGCTCATGATTAAAATGTTTTCAATAGTTTGTCTAGTTGTGTAAGGATATATAAATTTTGATGTAGTTGGACTAACATGAAGGTCTCTATTAAGCAATTTGATGAACATCAAGATTTCAGTTACCAGGCTTAAATACTGAGGAGGCAGTACTATTGTAAATGTAGAAGAGTGTTGTTTTAAAGGCATCATTACATGGTATCTACCTGATTTTTTTCCAGTAGTTCATGGTAAATTTTTCAGGAACCCAGAGCTAAAAGGAGATTCATAGTGCTGGTTATTTAAGAGTGTCCTCTTGGTAAAATTATAATAATATGGAAAAGAATTGAAAGAACGTGACACAATTTCCCATAAAAAGCCTTAGAACCTAGATTTTGAGTTAACCTGTGTTCAGCCCTAAATCCTATAAATCACGGTGCCCTTTTCTCTTCCTAGACTAACAGAAGACTAAACTACTGTATTTTTTGGTTAATGTAATCTGTAGGGACTGTTATTAACCAGCCACCTTGGATATAGGACCTCTAAACCCATTTAAATGCTGGTGCTCTGGGTATTAGATGTCTTGTTAAGATAAAATGGTCTCCCTATAAAGTGAGAGTTTGTCTTACAGTCTTGAAGGCAGGTGTGACACTCCAATCCTGTTTGTGATACTGAGATTTACCCAGTTTTGGGTCACTGGGTCTGTTAAAGACAGAGAAGGTTTTGGCAAAAGCTGAAACTGGGCGTGCTTTCTATAATGAAAGTTATCCTCAGTGGATCTGTGTCATCTTCCTAATCTAGTGGAAAGTAATAACCAAGCCTTGTTTCTTTAAGGAGTGCCTTTGATGGATCCATAAATATTTTGATTTAAATGTATGCAAAATAATATTGCACAAAATAAATTTCAAATAAATGTTTTTAAGTGCTTTGGGAAATATTCCTGTAAGTGGCATTCTTATTGTAGTTTTGTCCATTCAGATGGAAAAAAAATCATACAATGTCGTTGAATCCAGTACAACCCAGACATTAAATCTGTATTTTAAAAACCAAGCAAATAATATTATTTCACTACTTAATCAATGTATTCGGCAATTTTCATTTGATTTTCTAGAATAAATATCAAATCTGAAGCTCAGAATAAATACAGCAGGCTTCTTACTAGAGAGTGATTTGATAATTGTGGACAACAATGGTATAAGATGTAGAATATATATACATCAATTCATTGAAAACTTCAATTTCTCATTTCTGATGAGTCCAATCAAGTGCAATCCCATATGTATCCAAATGCTGATATTCCTTGTAATTACCACAAGATTGCCTTATAACTATAAAAAGTTACAGATATTGTGCATATAAATTAAAGATGTTGGGACAAAACTGAAGATTGCTTTTTGTAGTCTACCTGCTTTTGTAATAAATTTCACAGCTCTTCAGGTTGGGATATATACCAGTGCTGTGCTAGCAGTATTCTGTTCCTGACTATTCTTTCCTAACGTATTATCTGTCTTGAGATAAGTAACTTCTGATGAAATAGGTGAAGAGATAATTTTATGGCAGTAAAAATAATGAAATAGTAATTTGAGGATATATTTACATCACTGAAAAAAGGATATATAAGGAAAAGTTTTTCTGTTAAAAAAAACCCAAAAATACTGAAAAACCCCCTCCTTTGAAGCTGTCTTATGGGTGTATAATGTGAAAGGATCTTAAAGAAATATGGCACAGACTGTGAAATGAAAGTTTAATGACAATGAAGTTAATTGTTCCTTGTTTCTTTGATGTGGGTTGTATCAAAGTTAAGTATACCTCATTAAAAAAAGGTTTCTTTTTGATTTAATAAATTGAGAAGAACAATGCAGTAATTCTTCTAAGCATCAGGCTTAGAAAAGCCAAAATTCTCCTAAGGTACTGAGAAAACCAATCAACAGCATGTAGCTTATTGCCTTGCCTTGACATTGCATTAATCTCCCAGCACCCTGTATAAAATAATAATTCAGATAATTTCTTTCAAATGTTTCTCTGACATTTTAAAAATTAAGCTGGAAAACAATCGGTTTTGTTGCTGTTAACAAATGCTTTAATTGATTACCCTCTTTGCTAAAGAGAAACCAAAATTTTGTCAATAAACTGCAAAACTGATCAGAAGTAAACACAAAATATGTAATTGATTGTTGCTCATTAATTTTTTGATAATGAAATGATCTTTAAAACGGGAACCAGAATTAAAGCATACTATTGAGTGGGAAGACCAACGTGACACACTGTATTATGCTGTTACCAGTGTTATATACCATTATTTAAGCTGCAGATTCACACAGGATGGAAAAGACACATTTAGAGCAAGACTCTGAACAACTCCACTAGGGTTTTTCAGCCCAATATACACAATCTGATTTTATTGTGTACATAAGACCTTAGAAAATATATAGCCTTTAGCTAGTTAATTTTGATCATTTGCATTTCTGATTTGGATTCCATTGTTGTTTTCAAAGATGACTATTAATTTACTTAGTGACCCTGTAAAATTTTATTTTTAGTAAAAGAAATATATATCCAAATAGTTGTCTGCAAATAAATTAATTGAATAATATATGCAATTTTAAAAAATATATAGTACCTTTGTTTATTAGAAGAGGGAAAATGAGGAATTATACTTTCAATAAGGTAGTATGTATTTTTGCTGCTATAATAAATTGTGGCCAGTAAATGCAAAATTAAATTCTAACAATGTAATGATTTCATCATGTTTTTGGTGAAATTTGACATAAGCATAATTGAGTGGATTGTGTAAGCAGTGAGAATTAGATATCTATCACTCCTGGAGAAGATGATAATCATAGGTATGAAAGCATTACTAAAGGTGATTTTTCTACCCTGATCTAATCGTCTTCTAAAACCAAGTTTGAATGCTGGAACCATAATGAAGGCCATTTTGTGGAAATTATTGGTTTGGTTTATATTTTATGTCATTGGTTGTTTTGTTTTGTTTTTTGTTTTGTTTGTTTTTTGTTTGTTTTTAAGGATAGCTTTATCTGTTGGTTTCTGTTAAAATAAACCTTTGTGAATGTGTCAGAGTGATAAATGTGAGAAAAAGCAAATTTAAGCAACTAGTGGTATTTGGATCCAAACTTATTCAAATCGCATCTGACATTTAATAAATTACTGCTTTTAAAAAATCTTTTCCTAGAGTTGGGGAATATTCTATAGGTGCACCATTGCACAAGAAGTTCTCATTTCTCCATCTGCCCAGGTTTCCAATGTGACTAGATCTTTTTTATACAGTTTTTCCATTTTCAGTAATGGTTACAGAGCTTTGCAGCCTGGTATCAAATATAAATGTTACAAATATGTTTTTCATTTCTTATTACAGGACTTTAAATATTAAAACAAATTCTGAAATCCTCACACAAATGGCAAGACCTTTTTCCTTTTTTCAAGTTTAACACTTATATCCTTTTAACTGGTTTTCAAACTACATGATTGTGTTCCTAATTAACAGAATTTGAATTAATCATCAGTCATTGCAAAATTTCTGCATCATATCATTATAAAGAAATCTTCCCCTTAAAGAGCAGACTGTGAGAAAAAAATGTGCAGATGCAAAGTTTGTGTTTGAAGACTGGGTAGCATTTCACAATGCCATTCTGATTGTCACCCCGAGCTTTAACACTGCCTTCAGTATATTGTGTGCTTTTGGCTTTAAAAACCTCTGAAAACTGTATTCCACCCTCTTTCTTGAGGGTTTTAATTGCATTAATATTTAACTTACAAACTGTACGATACAACTTTGGCATGAACTGCTTCTTGATTTCACTTAAATAAAACCAGGTGTTCTAGAGTCTTCAGTTATTCATAGAGTACAACTTCTGTTGTCACATAATTTTTATCATTATGGGAAAAAAACCCAAGTTATTCCTGAATGGGAAGCAGTACAGAAATTTGAAAGGAAATATGTAGTACTTACGTTGTAACATTGTGTTCCAAAGCCATATTGCAGGTGTAAAAGGCAGATGAGTAAGTATTCTGATATCTTTTAAGTGATGGGGAGGCTGAGTTGTAAAAAGATTAACAGAAGAGCTTAAGACTATTCAGGAATTGTTAACAAAACCAGGATTATCTCTCTAAATGCTCTGGTTTTAGTCCAGCCTTTTTCCACCTTGTTCACCCTTCTCACGAACAGAATCAGATTAGGTTAGGAGATTAATTAACAGCATCTTAAGACTTCTGTTACTTTTCTCCATGCAGTGTAAAGTCAAAATCACTCATTATGATCTATTAAATCATTCTGAATCTAATTGCAGTTCAGCTATCCTTAGCAATTCCTACATTATCTTCTTCTCTATGTATCTCATGTGGATCAGCATGGAATTTGTTTAGCAGGAGTCAAAATAATGAATTTTGGTTTTCTCAGGATATGGTGGTTTTACTTGAGGACATGATTGTTAAAGATTTCATTGTGATAATTTTTATATTTTACAGGAACTTTGTAAAATGCTCATGACTGTTGAAGTTTGAAAGCTGCATCTGTTTTTGTTTGTTTGTTTGTTTGTTTTTCTTCCTGGAAGAGAAACATTAAACGTCTTAGTAATATTTAACTACTTGGAGAAGATTCAAGATGTCTTTTGGACATTAATTTTGTCCAAAGCCCCAAGACCTAAATTTATGTCTACATTTACACAGGTAGGTGTATAGTTAAGTAGTGGTCTTTATGTCCCCTGTACAATTTCTGTAATATTTAGGATATTTCCCAAGTCTTCTTTTCCACCTTCTAGAATCAGGAGAGATGTGGATGTTCAAATATAATATTCTCTTTGGTGAATGCTGTCAGATCCTTTAGGGAATTCTCCCACCTCAGCAGGGTCTGTTAATGTACCAGTCTTGGGGTACAAAGCTGTTAGGGGACACATTGTGAAATGAAGCTTATTTGGGTATGGACATTATGTTTTCAGTGCTTCTTGGAGTTGGATTTGTTCCTGGCTAGTCTGAGTTCACCCCAGTCCAAACCTGGGTTCTCCTTCTGCCAGTCAAACAGGTAGGTAGCTTTCACAGCTGTAATGTTTATCCCAATCCTTCTGTCCTGCTGCTGAGGGTAGATTCAACGTGCAAGAAAGAATCTGCGCGTATTTTAGCATGGAGAATTCATAAAGGATGAAACATGCTGGTTGTTGGAACAGCAGCTGGGTGAGGGATGCAGGGCAGGTAATAGAGAGGTTTTGAGTGTATTTTGTACCTCAGAAAGCACTACAGGCATCTCTTCATGTAGTGTGCAGCACCACTGTGTTGGTCTTGACACAACTCTTCACACAGCCAGTCAGCATAGATGACTATGCTTGGAGAACAGATTTGCCTTCTGTTTTCTGAGCTATATGATCTACCCAGTTTGTCTGGAGTTCGCAGTGGTGTGCCAGGAACCAGCATTAGGCTTGATCCTTACTTAATAGATGAGGAACTGCTCTGAAACAAATGGAAAAAACAATATGCTGTTGGCCTTTGAAGGAGCTAGAAATATAGGAAGTATTGTAAATACCAGGCACAATTGTGAAATAGCTTTGAGACTCCTTTGTTAAGTATCTGCTTCTGATTAAAGCTCCATCTGAATTTTAAGCAACACAGAGCAGAAAACCCTTTTTTTTTTTTCTTTTTTTTTTTTTTTCCCACAAAATAATAAATTGTTATCTTGAAAAGTATAAGAAAATTTAAAACTAAGATATTTTCACTTTCTATGTTACTGGAAATATAACAGACACTAAAAAATGAGCTGATCCCCTTTTAACCTCCATTTTTTTTTGCAGAGATCACATTTTTGTGGTGATACAAAACAAAAATCTACAATATATTAAAAGTTCTGATATTAATCATGAATTCTTGAAATTTCCTTTGTAAGATCTAGTTATCAATGGTTGAGGAGCACTCTAAGACACAAGCAAAAGTTATGTGCCATTATTAAAAAAAAAAAAAAAAAAAAACAAAAAAAAAAAACCAAAACCAAAAATTGGTGATGAACTACAATTATTCCTGCTCAGGAAAATCCTTGTTGAAAATCACAGTGTTTATAGGAAGCTGTGGGGTGTCAGTAAATTTGTTTACTTTCAAATGGAGTATCAGGAGTCCCACCAATTGTGATGTGGTTGGGAAGAAAAAAGAGTATATATATCATATGTCATTGTCACATAAACTTAAAAATCAGAAGGCTGAAAATCTCTTTGTGTTACACTTGTGCCTTTGCATGTGTTCTCACAGAAATAGTACTGCTTCATAATGTCTCTGAAATGTCAGCCAGATTCAAGGCTCTCTTTTTTCTTGCCTTTTAGGTCACAAATTAAAATCTTGCATAACTCTTTAATATCTCTCTTCCTACTCAATTAATTATTATTATTATATCCAGAAAATTATATTTAAAAAAAAATTAAGGTCGCAAAGTCAAGCACACAAATTACAAAACATTCAAATTAAAATTCCCCATGCAGCCTTCATTTGGCTTGCTTGGACATATGCATTATAATGGTCTTTAATTACATCACACAGGCAATTTTTATTTTTTTTTTTTTTAATTTTTTTTTTTTTTTTTTTTTTAATATGGGCTTCCTGGCTCCATCAGTCAACGATGGTACTTCCTTAATCAGGAGTATTCAGTATTTTGTTCTCTTGTCCTTGTTCAGTGTGTGGACGTGCCTTATTGGCTTCAAACTGTTCAGACTGCACTCTTTAAACAGGAATTATTGATTTTTCTGTGCTATTTTCTAAATGGAACTCATTAATATAATGTCAGACATTACTTTGTATTTTCAAAATCCTCATAAGGTTAAGGGATTTTATTATCTTCATTTTACAGATGGGTAATGGCCATACAGAGAAATTAAGCTTAAGTATATTTGGGTGTCCAGTTTGGGGGGCCTGTAACCTCTTATTCTTCAGCGTGCTTGGCATAGTGTAATTCAGAACAAACTCAGGATATGGACCCTGCGGAATTCTCTATTTCTTTTAAAGAGTTATTAATCTGATTTGAGATCTGCAGTAGAAAAACCCCGAAAACAAATATTGAAAACTAGCCTTTAAAAAGTCAATGATTTTTTTATTACAAATTTTGTAGTAAGACTTTTTCTCAGGTCTGCCAAGGACAAGGTTGACACCTAACCTAGGTCTGCAGTGCAGATACAGCTGCCTTTTTTTACTCATGAAGCTCCTCCTTCCCTTTCCAACATATTCAACAAAAAGTAAATAGATGGTATAAAGATATATATGAATATGCAATGTGGAATAAGATAGTGGGAATAAGAGTGAAGAATGGGATATCAGTTGACAACAACAAGTTGTTTAATAAGAGATATAGGCAATGAGATTAAATTTTAGTTGGGAACATTACCTCAGTTTTACTGCCACTTTAAAATTAACTTTTTGCAGATCTTTGAGTAAGCTTATATGTATGTTTGGGAAAGAAAACTTCATTATATTTATGTTTATTGGATATTTTAATATCAAGCAACAGTGTAATTAATATATTTTTGACATATATTCAAACAAGGAACATAAAAGTATTCCCTCATATCTCACAACCACCTCATCAATACAAGTGGTGTCTTTAAATCCCTAAACCAGGACTCTGATGTTTGAACTGTCAGAGCAGATGTCAAGCTGCCAGCTTCATCCTCTGAGTGTATCCATACTTTGGCAGTCATAAACTGTAGATTTTGGATGAATTCACATATCTTCCCTGGTGATGGAGGACATTGGAGTAACAGGTTTCACTTGGGAGTCTGGAGGGATTCTCACTGTAATGAGAAGGTTACAGCTTATTACACACTGACTTCATAATTTCCCTGCCTCTTGTTAGTGTGAATGTCAGCTTTCCTCTCCTGCAGACTACCTCAGTTCTCACCTGTCAGTTCCCTGCTCTTTTCCTTTCTCTTTCACAGGATTTCTTCCCATACATGCCATTTATTTTGTGTCCCTTTCCAGGATCAAATGTTGGTTCTTTACAGTTGAAGAGAGCAACATCTTCCATTGTGATGTTTGGATGCCAGTGGACAGTGTCAGCACAAGCATATGAGAGCACCTTTGTTACGTGTTTGTGGTATGTGGAAAGATTTCTTTCACTAAGAGGATCTTATGGGAGGCCTTGTCAAATGGGATAATAAAGAAAAACAGTTAAGCCATAGACAAAGTGACTCAAAGATGATGGACTAACGCAGAGACAAAGCCAAGAAACACACCTCAGTCACATTAATTGGTGGTCTATGGATGCCTTGGGAAGGCTGACCTGAAACAGAGACTGGACAGAGATAGAGAATAAAGCAGTTATTTATTGAAAAGCCTCCAAGATCCACCTTGGGCAGGACAGGGCCTGACCAGGGCTACACCCAAAGTGGACTAAGAATGGTCAAAAAGTATTACAATTTTATAAGTTTTGATCCATTTGTGTATTGGGGTTCAAATGTCCAGTTACAGCCTTGGGTTGTGAGGTCCCATCTTTCTTGTTTTCTCTCTTCAATCCACCATTGTTTGTGCTTTTGGATCTGAAAGTTGCCTTGGTCTTCAGCAGGAAAAGGATTTGTTTTGTCTCCCTGCTCTCTGAAGAGAGCTGACCAACACTTAATATGAGGCTCAGGACTGCACCCCCAGGCAGCACAGAATCTGAAAAACAAGAGATGAAACTTAAGGCATCACTATCAGGAAAGGATGGAAACCTGAGGGTTCAAAATGGGAGGAGAGGAGCTCAGCAGGACTAGGCAAACTGAAGGAAAAGGCAAGGGAAGGGAATGGGGACAAAGGTGGGATGAAAGGGCTACTCCCACATGGATAGAGCCAGTCACTGTGCTTATGGACTAAGCCCCATGCCTGGTCACCACAGTCTGTCCCAACTTTCCTTAGTCCTTTCCTAACCAGGACTCTGCATAACCTCACTGCCTATCCATGTGTGAGCCCTGCAAGAACTGGGTGCCATCCACCAGAGGGGAGTGGCTGTGGACAGATCTGAGCTTCTGTGTCCATGTTCAGCTTTGCTATGGGCTGAACCTGCAAATGGGACATCAGCATCTGCCGTGTCCCACAGCCTGGGACTGCCCTGCTCTGGGCTCCAGAGCCTGGGCAAAGGAGGAAGTCCTGGGCCAGAGCTGCTCTAACATCCCTTAACAGGCAGGTTTTCATTTGACAGAAGTAATTCCAAAGATTAAATTGGGCAGCATATAATTTTCCAGCATTATAGTCATAATCCAGCCTGATGCGCGGTGCAAATATAATGAAAAGGGTCTTTTTATAAATGTGCAGGGCTAATAATCCCATTTTTTAATAGTGAAGCCTTTTGTAATATTTATTTCCCAAGTTACAGTATCTATACATGATAATATCTTTTAAAAAGTCTGATCGTGAATAAGATGATGTGAAATTTTGAGACAAAATGAATATGTGGCATTCTTCATCTTATTTAAATAAGGCTTGGCTCAAATTCCTATTTAAGATCATAATATGGCAGAAAATTTCTGCTGCACTTTTCCAGGCATGGATGAAATTAGAATTTATAAATATCAGTTGTTTCAAGGCTGTGCTGGGTTGTGAATAATGTTCTTTGCTGTGTACCACTGCAGCAGAAAAAGACGGCAGAATCATTTCCTTACAACTATGGAAAACGATGGGTAAACTCTCTCCCTCCCACATGCTTTCATACATAAAATTTTCCCCCTTGTAACACTTACTCACAGTATTATGGTTTAATATAAATTTTTGGGTTTTGTTTGTTGGCTTTTTTATTATCTGTTCCCCAATAAGCAGTGAAAATGATCTCTGCAGTAACTAGTAGCTCTAGTACTAAGGTTGTTTGAGAAAATTGAATTGTGCTCAGGGGCAACTGTGCCTGTGAAGTGTTTAGTGCATGTAAACAAACAGAAAACTATGCATATTCCCTCAGCAAAAGCTGCTTACAGAGAGCAGAGAATGTCAGCAAGCAGGCATATGAGGTGGCTGTAGCGAATGGTGCAGAGAGAGGAGGAAAAGCAGATGTTGTTATGCAATGACACTGCACCAAAGACCAGTGTGTAGCGCTAAAATAAGCAGTTTTTCCTGTTACAGCTGGCCATGCACAGCACAGTGTACACTTGGAATATATAATGCTCTAGCATCTGCTTCTCTGTAAGGGTTTCATTTTCTTCTTCAGACAGTTACAATCTCAAATCTTTCGTTTGATAACTCCGATGTCCTTGATGGGAGAAAAAAGGCTGCAGTGTTGTCACAATCTCTAAGTCAATTCCTTTAGCAATGAAAGAGACCCCAGAAATTATGTACAGTACACTGCATTGAAAACACAAAAAGCATTTGCTTTTCTGCCTTCTGCACTCCAGTAATTTTCTTTTCTTGATGCAAGATGGAGTGCAGGTGACAAGGACTAGTCTAAAACGTAAAAAGAAAGGTATTTCTTTTACTGTTGAAGCAAGTCACAAAAGAAAAGACATTTTCAGAACTGAACTTTATTGCTTTGTTCATTTTTTTGCACTTTAAGGCATATAAATCTCTTAATGAGAGGTGAACCAAAACTGGTTTGCACAGATTCTGTTTTGTCACAGAAACCTTGTTTGTTCATTAAGGTTTTTATGCTTACGTATTTTTATAAATTATTTTCTGGCTGATATTTTTGAAAGTTTTAAATATTCTAACATTTAAGTGTAATCTTTTACTATATATGTAGATGATTGTTGTTCCAGAAAAAGATAGTGTGATTTTTAATGTATTGAAAGCTGGTAAAGAAATTCAAAGTTAAGGATTCAATTTAATACAGTTTTCAGGCCTGCAGGTTTGACCCCAATGAATAAACAGTGAAGCTTACTTAGTTTTCTGTGGTTCCAAACAGTCCTTCCAGGCTATAGCAGCTTAGTCTTTTTAATAATGTTACTTCGCCTTTGGATAAAAGCCTCCTGCATCCGCTGATTCCACAAATGAGTGTACAAATATTAAAAAGGGAAAATGGATTTATACCTGAATATTGGATGGATCTAATTACATTTCAGAATCAAAAAAAACCCCCCTCTTCTCAGGAATACAGAGCCCTAAATCCCATGCTTAATTATACAACCATTTTGAAAAAGTAAACCAATTATGTTACTGGGGTATTCTCATAGAAAGTGAGGGTCACAGCCTTTTGGTAAACATAAATGACCTATGGAGGGTATAGGCATTTACTTCCTTTTGTCAGGTTGTCCGTACACATCAATGATCTCTCCCTCTGAATTTCACCCTCCTCAAATGCTTTGCATACAGTTTTTCCATTGCCACTTCTTTCAGGGAATCCTGGCGGCCTTCCACACTCATCTCCTTCGCTGAAATTTTCCTCAGTCCCTTCAGAGTACCAGATATTTCCTCCCTGCTTTTTGTGTAGTTGTCCCACCTCCACCCAGCGCTGCCTTTTTTCTTCAACCCATTAAAGAACACAACGCCAATGTGCTGATTCCATAAGGCTTCATTTTACCTCTAATCTTTGCTCATAATTACTTATTTACTCTTACTCCTTACTTATTCCACCCAGTGCAGAAACAAGCCTAAAAAAACCACTGCGGTGTGATGCCTGAACATGCAAAACATGAGTTGCTGTGCTGCAGGACACAGAGGTGAACTGCAGGGTCAAGAGCTCAGTAAACCAAGTAAAGGTGAAAGAAGAGAGATGTTTCTTCCCCTGCAGGAAAGTCTGGGATTCCCTGTGAAGTGATTAGAAAAAAGTGAGATACAACATCTAAATAGGAGGCAGCCCAAAGAATTTTATTTTTGTTATCTTGCTAGTCAGTGTTTTCAAGGAGAGTAATACTTGCTGTCGACAAAACAACCGTTCCTGTCTTGAACAACGTTTATTTCTATCCTCCAGCTATCCTTTCTCATTTTGTCATGTAGGAAAATTGAAGCCTCTCTGGGAAAAAAAAAAACAAAAACCCCCCCAAAAAACACAACACAACCCTCCCAAACAAACCAAAACAAAGACAAACAAAAAATCCCCAAACAAAAATACCAAGCAAAATCCCAAACCAGGAAAGGAAGCTATTAACTCAGGCTAAGGTAGGTTTATTTTCTCACATTTCCTTCAGAGACATGTTGCAAACCAAAGTTGAATCAATTCTGAGCTCCAAAAGTATTGTTCTACCTTCCACAATTTCTGCAGATCTGTTTCTTATTCCCTTTCAGGAATACTTTGAGGTTTTTTTTTGCTGAGAAATACTATAACAGCTGAAATTAGACTGTAGACCATGTGGAAGAAACCTGATTGAAATCAGCTTGGAGGAGGAGAGGTTTCAAGTTGATAGCCTGTGTTCATTCCAGCACATCAGTGTGGTTCAGCAGGTGACCAGAGCTGTATCCAAGGTAAGAGTAGGTGGTTAGAAATATGAAGGAATCCAGAGAAAAACAGCAACCGAAGCAAAACTGTGGAACATAAAAGGGGGTGGGGATGTTGAGGAGATAGAGGAAAAAGGGGAATTTTAGAGTCTGAAAGATTTTTAATAAAAAATATTGTGATTCTAAGACTTCAGTGCTTTATTAAATTAAACAGATGAACATTAGGGAAAAGGCTAAGCCTTCAGGAATCAGGCGAAACTTGTGTAGCAGGGAATTTTACAACTTCTTTATCACGGACTGGATAAGAAGGATTAACTTTGCTACAATAAATTTATTTTTCATTTCTGACTCCTAAACTTCTTATATGAAAATCAGAATAAAAGCAATTCTGGAAAAATTGTTGCCATCCTGAAAAACACTTACTGGATAAGCAAGTAGATGTTTTTTAGTCACATTTAGTAAAAGAAACTTTTCTTTTATCAACCATGTGAAAAAAATTTCTCTCTGCCAGGTGAACTGGGCTCATTTACAAGCAGAAAAAATGCAAGACTTCTGAAAATACTTAATTAAAATTGCAATACTAGATTTTAGTTTACCTATTTTTCCAGAAAGTTTTATGTATCCATACTCTGTGTTAAGAAGACAAAACAAGAAAATACACTAGAAAAGATACATTTTCATTTTAACTCACTAAAGATACAAATTTAGACCACAGTAGGGTGGTTTCGTACCTGGTTTAGTCATAGAACAAGTTTACTCTGCTGTTGACTGCATAATGCTATATTACTCTTCACCTCACTTCTCTTGTCTGTCTGTTATTTATGGACTGTTTGAACGATTTTTCTAACATGTGGTTATAATTATTTTCTGTATTGAAGTCAGTGTATTTTTATCATTAATTAAATTGAGAAATATATTAATTACTGCAGCCTCTGAAAATGTGCTAGAATTAGGGGACATATTTATTGAATTGGTAAAGAAGAATTATACATCATGGTCATCATTCCAAATTCATTCATTGTCTGTGATATGGTATCAACATGACAATTAATGTAAGTACTCCACTTCATCGCGTACTAGAAATTTCCTATAAACTTATTTCAAATTCCTAGAGTCTGTGACTTTTTCTGCCCTAGTTGATGGATCTGATCATCTTAGATATTTTCCTACTAATTTCACTTAAATGTTTTCTTATTAATTTTTTTTATAACTCCACTCCCTGAGATGCTTTCCAGCTAAAGAATCCCAGCTGAAAGTCATCAGATGCTTGGCCCTGACTTGCACCCAGAGGGGCATAGTTCTGTGAAAGCAGGTAATCACACTCATTTGTACTCATCCCCTGCTCCCTTTTCTGAAGAAACTGTGAAAGCATCAGGATCAGACTCTTTCTTTGGAGTGCCAGACAAAGTTCTTTTCAGGTTTCAGTCTAATTAGCCAATCACTGATTTTCAGAGAGCAGGAAGAATCTCCTGTTGAACGGAAATCGTGAAGGACTGCAGCATTTGTTCCCCACTGCCAGCCTAAATAAAGCAGAGAAGAAACTGCAGATATCTGTACCTATGCAAGGCCAGCTGTAAGGTTTTTGTGTCATTCAACCCATCCACAAAAACTGGCGGACTTCCATTTGATGAACTCCTTGATTGTCAAGGTTTCTTTTTCCGGGTTGATTTAACTCTTCTGCTGTTTGTCATTCAACTGCACTGTAAAATAATGAGACAGTAATATAGGTGAGCAATATGGAAAAAGTAAAATGGTCAAAATTAAAAAAATTCCCTTTGTATTGCCAAGGATCTGAGGATGCAGATAGCAAGAAAGACTGATCACCAGAGATGAGAAATGGTTGAGGGATTCCTTCAAATGAGATAGAATATGTCTCTAACTATGTTAGGTCTCCTTCTCAGGAGTCTGGCAAAGGATGATAAAAGTAATTTCCAGCAAAGACAGTAGACTTTGTCATATCTGATTGTAAAAATATAGGAAGACTTGCATTATTACTTCACTATCCCTGAAAATCATTTTTTTTTTTACTTGACTGTGTAAAGTCATTTTGGTAGAAGATGAGGTTCCTGCTTCAGTGCTCAGGCTGTGGTCCATAAGAAGAGAAAGAGATGTACAATGATGTTACACAGATGAAAAACAGTGCTTGACGTTATTTTTCTATTTGTAGCTGTGGCATATTCTAGTACATAGTAAATGATTACCTTAGATATAATTCATAATAGTGTCATTGATTCTAACTTTTACCTCTGCTTATCATTATCTCTTATCTTCATTTATATTGTTGCTATTACTGTTTTCCTTCTCACTTGCTTTATCTTGATAAATTAGAGGACAAGCTCCTTGGGGCAGTAGCCTTTATTGCTGAATGCTCTCTGTGATGAAGTCCTGCTTTGGTCTCAACCAGATGTTTGCTAACACTCTAAAGAGAATATAAATGGCTTCAAAATGAATTGTGTCCCCTGAAACAGCTGAAAATAAGGGTGTCATCCTGCATTTGTTGCAGATGTTTCACTGTCTATTTATTTTGTGTCTAAAAATGGTGTATAGGGGAGCTCAGTCAAAATAATAGTTAAAGGAATTTCATGTCTTCCACTCTGATTGTAATGAAGCATTCAAAGTCTTAAAATCTCACCATTTGAATCAAGATGGCTATGCCTTAGTTATTTATCTCTACCATTATTATTACCAGTATCTGATTTTATACTCTTTAAACATAGGAGAAAAGCCTCGTTGGTTTAGACCTAATATATGTCCCAAGTGCCAAATATATTTGTCTGTCCTGCTGCTTTTTTTTCCTTTGCTGAAAACACCAGATTGTATTTACTCAGCTGAGTCTCTTATGCCAGTTAACAGCAGGCATGCTGACACCTCACCACAGGTCGCCAGGGATCCAGTTTCTTGAATGTATTTAAATATTCTGTTGCCTGATCAAAATACTGATGTTGTCAGAAGTGAAATATGGATGTGCACGTTCTGCAGCTCTTGGTTATCGTGGGATGTTTCACATGAAATGAAAAGCAGAGCAGAGTTAGTCATGTGAGAATCTCTCCTGCTTTCCCTCTGTGCTTCACTGCTTCTTGTCTCTGTCTCTGAAAGCTCTATATAGCCTTTGAACACCCAGAGCAGTGTGCTCAAATAATAAGAGATAAACTCTTAAATGAATGTATGGAAACAATCAGCAAATATGAAAACTTGATTTCATAAAGCATAGGTTTAGATGGGATATACTGGACTTTAAAAAAAAAGCCTTGATATAGAGACAAATACTGATTTTTTTGTTCCTTTTTTTTTAAATGGACACAGTATAAAAGGCGTTAAAATTAGGCATTTATTAGAATGCTGTAAGACATAATATAAAAAAACCTACCTCTCATTACAAAAGAAAATTTCACCTAATGTTCATTTTCGTTTAATTTCTTTGTCTAAACAAGCAAACAAGTCCAACTGTAGACTGTCCAACATGCCTAAACTGTCCAAACACGTTAGAGAACTGAGTAGATGTGAAATCGTCTGGACTTGAGATTATAGTAAAAATAGTAGGCATGAAAAGTTAAGGAATATTTTTTTTTTTTTTCAGGAGATGCAGAGATGATTTTTAAAGAAGGGAAAGATAGTCCTGGAAGAAAAGAAAAGAGGGCGTATACTCAATGCCTTATTTGACTCATAATTTAATTTTTTGGTTTGTTTGCATGTTGTATTGCTATTTATATGCAAGTCAGGATCTGGAGGAAGGGGGCTTTGAGATAAAGAGCTATGTTTCACTTTGAAAATAATGAAAGAGAATACTAAAAAATGTGTTTGAAGTTGTAAAATGGATACTTGATATCTCATTTTTTCCACATCCTCTTATAAGCTATAACTAACAGAACTGAAGTTTGTGTCTCTGACATGACATACACCAGTTTAAGCTCATCCAAAAGTTTCCACACTTTAGTTTTTGATATTAAGAAATGAATTATTGTTTTTCCTGTACTTAATGAGTTGAATGAAATTAAAAGCCAGTTATGCAGCTTCTGAAATTAGTAGGCCTAGGCACATTTACTTTCACACAGAGAGTCATAATGAAAAGCAAAGAAATTTCATATCATGAATGAGATTCAACCTGTTATGCTTAATTGAAATATATTTCAATGACATCGCTAACAAAATTTTCAAACAGTGCCAGTTCAGTTTCATATTATTGACTATTTTTAGCCATCGTCACAAATTAATTTAGTATTTCCTGGCAAATAATTGTGGATATTTGAAAGTTTTACATATACTTTATACTTTATCTGTATGTCTATATCTCCTTTGCTTATTTTACATCTACAATTTTGTTCGTGTAGTCTGAGTTCTACACGTGAACCTGTGGAATGCTCTTTTATCCACATTATTATAGGAGAAAAAGTGATCAATTTTCTGGTACTAGAAATTCACAACATACATTAATAACATTTGCTTTTGTGATTCCACCACACCCTTCTGTTTGTTACTGACTTGCCCTTATATAATAACTATCCAAAATACCTTGCCTATAAGGAAACTTATAAAGCAGCATATTACCATGTCTTCTGCAATAGTTTCACAAAAAGAATAATTGAATATTCCTCCTTCATTTAAATAAATACTTAGGGTATTTTGTGACTTAAATAACCATTATAAATTTGAAAATTTTTTTGCAGGTCTATTAAAAATTAAATAGGCAACTTTGAGCATATTGTCTTTGAATTCCAGTGTTATTTCTATCTCACAAACATGTCATTTAAGAGGATCACATCACTACTTTTTGTTTATTTCTTCTTCCCTTTGCTTCACTTTGCTCCCCCACACTAACTGCCCAGAGTTGTAAAAAAAAATAAAAAATATTAATAACAAAAAAAGAATAGTCAAATGGCCTTGTATAAAATCCTTTGGAATAAATTATAAGTAACCTGTTTTTTCTGCTATTTTAATTTGGAAGTGATGGTTTTTTCTTCCTAATTTAATTCCACAAAGTCAGTTGTGCTAAAGGTTTATCATAGTGGGCTTTGAAATTCCCATTGTCAGAATGCCCTGTGGCAACCTGGTTGTGATTCTAAATGGCAACCAGCTGGACAGGAATGGCTGTATCAAGATAAAACAATATACACCAAAATTATATATATATATATATATTTGGCTTTGAAGTTAAAACCCAGTATTAATTTCATGAGTGACTCTCATCTGCATTCCATTTTCTCCTATGCAGGTTTTTGAACTCTGTCTCTGGAAAAGCCACAGCCAAAGGAGGTGTGCAGATTTGGAACTCGAGGATCTCAGAGAAATATATATAATGTAAAAAATGTCAGAGGGAGAAGAAGGCTTTAAATTCTCATTAAGTTATAATTCTCTGGGAGCAAAAATTCTGCTCTAGGTTTATTCCTGATAAGTTGAAAAGAGCAAGAAATAATAGTTTTTTGAGACATTTTTTTTCCCTTCACAATCTCTATGTTTTGTCTCTTACTAGTTATGCAGTTTCTATGTGTAACCGTTCTTCCAGCCTGGAATTATCAATTTGCTAACATTACCATTCTGTAGAATGCCTTCCTGATGATTTATGCATGGAAAGATTGGGAAGAGGCCATTTGAGCCCACAGGTGGTTGAATCAAGGATTCAAACAGCCTCATGAGGTGGAAAGACAAAAGAAGAATAGTGTTACCATCCCTTTGGGAATCTTCAATTAAAAAAAAAAAAAAAAAAAAAAAAAAAATCATTCCTATCTACAGAAACACAGCTATGCCACCCACGCTTTAAGTGGTGGAAGAATAAACAGCTTATTGGTTCATTAACTCAAATTAGTATTTTATCCCATGGTTTCCCAGATTTCTATATTCAAGTGAGTTAAACATGGAGTATGAACATGTCCCTGTACTCAGAGCAGAAGGAAAGGAATTAATGAGCACACTGAATATTTTGTGAGGACGTTTCCACATCCATACTGGACCATAAATTTGATGGCTGTTTATAAAACATGATTAACAATATGAGAGCCAGAGAGGCTACTGTAACATGAGATTAATCCTCATTTTCACTTTTAATGAGGTTTGATAATTGATTATTGTTGTTTTGCTTTTCTGATGGCACAGATGAGACTTTGATTGGCTCAGATGAACAAATCATGACAAATATCATTGCTGTGTGGGCAGTAAAACTGTTGCTTGCATTGGTGAAAGTGCAGATTTCTGTTTTAACAAATGCACAGCTGCAAGCAATAGCCCCATCCTATAATTCATGATAATAAAGTTGTTGAAAGAGAAGAGATTATAATTTCCAGGAATCTCTCCAGCGACACAAATAAAATGTCAAATTCAGATTTAATATGTAACAATAGTGATATCCCTGGGAAAAGTATGCATTAGCATATTGTGGACTTATCCCTGTCCTTTTTTATTGCAGTTAAACTTGTGGATGCTGAGTGTAAGCTAACTTTGAAGTGTTGTATTAAAATCACTTAAGAAATTTTTACTAAGTAATACTTTAAAATGCCTTGCAAAGGGCAGTAAATAATCCTTTGCTAGTGCAAACCTGACTTTCTGACATTTGGATCAAGTTGAGTTCCTGAAATAAAATGCTATCAAATACAAAAAATAGTTCTGCTTAGCTATGAACACCTTTAGGTACACTTTCCAGGGTAGGTTTAAGCACAGTTACTGGGGTTTTTTTAGTAAGTTTATCTTATTAAGCAATTTTATCAGTGTTGTCATTGTTTCCACTGATAAGCTCTTTGTTACTCTGGTCCTAGCTTTTCTATGCTGAAAATTCTTTGGGCTGATACTCAGAATTAAATCAGACTTAAACATCTGTCCTTTGAAACAAAGGAAAAAAGCACTGCTCACCGCCTTGGATCTTTAAAATTCACAGCTAGTGACTCTAGAGGGAAAAATTTTGAAGACTTTTCCATTTTATATTTTTCCTAGCAATTAGACTATCAAATATATTTTTATTTCTCATCTTTTCTTCTTTTCATCCTTTTCATTGTTATGCCCAGATTTCATTTTGTTTTTCATTCAAATTTAAAAGTTTTTTTTATTATTATTATTTCAATGCATCAATGCAGTGTTTTGATCAGTAGTCAGTGTCATCTTAAAATATCTCCATTTATTTTCTTCTGGCACTTTTTTTTTTTCCACACAGAAATTTATTTTCTCCTTCTCCCTTCTGGTCAGGTTTTTTGGTTGGGTTTGTTTGTAGTTTTTGATTTGTTTCTTTGAGGTTTGTTTGTTTGTTTTTGGTGGTTTTTGTTTTGTTTCTGTTCACAAGCTAACTGAATAAACTGCTTTGACTTTCAAATGTTGCACTCTCAAAATTTTTCCTGCCTATTCACTTCCTTGGGACAGCTTTGAGATCAGTACCTTCTGCTAAGGACCAAAGGCAACTTTAAACATATGGCAACACCCCAAAACTATGCAGATAATTCACTAACCTACTGTTTCTACTAGCAATCACTAGTTTATCTCATTTATTTCGATTATACACACTTGTTAAGAAGCATCAGTTTCCAAATGTGTCAGTATGTGAAGTAATTAGCATTGTTTTCTCATGAGTAAAAACATACGAGCCATCGTCCGGCACCAAAGTCTAGAGTAAGATTTTCTTTATGTTTATCTAATGTTTTAAAATGACCTTAAATTCCTAAAACCTAAAATGGAAAAGTCTATTGAGCAAATATCATCAACGGTGGTTTTTATTAAGTGAGTCATAAAATCCGAGACAAGGACTTTCAACTTGAACAATGAATAGGCAAACCCACAGAAATTGACTCAATATCGGGTTGAAAGTTTATCTTAAATAATCATCCATGTCTTCTTTCCCTCTTCATGAAGAACCCAGATATTCTTAATTCAGCAGAGAAAAGTTGATTATCCATTATATTAAAAAAATATATATTTCAGACCAAATTTTTGCAGTTAAATTGCTTTGACCTTATATATGATTGCAAATATTTTCCATAAAACAAAACCGCATTTTAGTAATAGGCCTCTGATCAAACACAGATGAAAAAAAATACTTTCATCCTTAAAGTAAAGAATAACAACACAAACCACACAATCAATAAAAGAAAATTCCTTGATTTGGAGAGTGAACAAATTGAATCTATGATAAACTGCTCACTAAGCAAAGAAAACAATTGACTTTCCAGAAAATGTGTTTAGAATTTAAACTAATGACACAGGTAAAAACTCACTATATTTTCCTTTGCTAGACTATTAAAAAAATTGCCTTTATCATAACGTGCAATAGCCATTTTTCTGTTAGGTAGAAATGTATTAGATGGTGAATAAATTAACATTTATTATTTTGCATACTGCATTCTATATGATTTTGTTCTTGTCATGGACACTGCCAGTAAAGAAAGGGTACAAAATACAATAGCCTTGTATAGAAATAGCTAACTGCTCTAGCTGATAATGAGAAATAACATATTGATAAACATACAGATTCTGAACATATTTATTGAAGTGGATACCTTGTAATTAAATTTAATGGGCATGCCGTTTTCAGTTTTTAGATAGTGACATTGTGGAGAGTAAGATAAAGTACATTAAAAAATATACACTCTCTATAAATTATGTTTCCAAGACTGTATTTGGAAAGAGGCATAGTAGAAAATAAAGATGAAGAGATCTTAGTTATGATGAATTATTCATGTTGTAACAACAGGACAATATTTATTCTCAGTAATGCACTTGTACCCCTGGAGACCTGAAATGCATCAAAGCTTGTTTATTGTGGATTTATAATCAGAAAAAATAAGAAATATTCCATCATCATAACTGTGGAATTTTTTTTTCTAAGAAGAAGTTGGGATTTTCTTTTTCATAAGGAATTCCATTGGAAAAAATCAGGCTTAAAACAAAACAAAATACTAATCATGACCTACTTCTGTTTAGTTATAACAATTAAATTTATCTTTTTTGATTACAAATATATAGCATGTCCTGCTTTTCTGAGCAAGAAAAAAAGATGCTTGTGGTGGTTTTGTTTTGTTTTTTGTTTTGTGGGTTTTTTTTAAAAAAAAATTTCCATGTTTACTAAGAATATATAATTTTTTTACCAATGGAACTTCTATAAAATCTGACATAATTTTATGAGATGAGTCCGGCTAAAATTGACACAGGTGTGCTTGCTAATGCTAATTCAATAAGAGCTGCTGGATTTAGAGCCATGATTACGAGGAGGAAATAACTGTGTGTGATCTGCACTGCTTTACTGACTTTCAGGCTACATTTCTTGGCTGGTGGCATGGAGACTGGCCTTCAGAGGAGCTGCCTGCTGTCCTGCCTTTATAGAAGAGTAGGCTGAAACTGGGAATAAAGTCCATACTGTCTGCTCCTTGGATTTCCTCATAAAGTCTCCCTTTTTGACTGTCACCTGCACTGCTCTTTTGAGACGTCACATTTCTGCTCGGTAAGCAACATGCTCGTAGTTCTAAATAGAGGTGTCTAAGCACCAAGATTAGGGGCTTGTGGCTGATTTAGCCATCTCATCCCATCAGGACTGATCATGTAGTAGATTGAATGTGTGGAGAGTCTTGATACCTCAGAAAAGTGGAAGTCCTCATTAAAAGTTTGAAGGACAGAAAAGCATTAGTACCTTGGCACAGTTGACACAGCAAGGAGGAATGATGGTTTGCTGTATGTAAATGCAAATGGGGTTACTCACTGAGAAAGGGGAAGAACTAAATGAAATAAGAAGATGTGTGGGAGGTGACAGGGAGGTGGTTTTGGACGTCCAGCACAGTGTCACCAAGGGCAAGTCCTGCCTGACCAACCCAGTGGTCTTCCACGTTGGGATGAGTCCATTAATGGAGAAAGGAAGGGCCACAAATGTCCGTTACCTGGACTACTGTAAAGCCTGTGACACAGTCCCCCACAACATCATCCTTCTCTCTAAACTGGAAAGAGTTGGATTTGATGGATGCTAAATGGATTCTATGATTCTATCATAGTTATAAATGGCTTATGAATGAAAAAAAAACCCTAAATTAGAATGCCCTTAATATCTTCCTAAAAATTCCTAGGAAGTAAAAGCTGGAAATACAGGAATTTACAGGAAATACAAGAAGCTGGAATCCTTCACTGGAAATAGAGGAAGTAAAAGGCAATAAGAGGTTTCTAAGGCAGGGATCAATAGTTTTAGGAAGGCAATTTTGTGACATGTGCATCTGATGTGACCGAATAATACCAAGAATCAATTTCTGTTCAAGATGCTTTAGTTCTTCAGTATTCCTTGCTGTAAGGGTGAATGAGTTAACCTCCACCCCGAGTTTAGCAGTGAGGAAACAATTTTCCAAGGCAGTGTAAAGTCCTAGAACTGGATATAAGAATTTAGGGTTGGGAGGGAGCTGAGAGATATAAGAATGGAATTCCCCAAGGGGAAGTGCAGGGATTAGTTCCTCATGGACGGAGCAAAAGCATGTTTGAAAAAAAAAGTCCTCCAGAACAGAAGACTGTTTAGCTGAGGGCTTCTAAAGGACTTGTCATGTCCCTGAGCATCTCCAGCCTGCAGCATGTCTTGGCAACACTGTTTGTGAGACTGCACCATGAGCCAGCTTGGGAAAGTGAGTCTGCAGAAAACACGGGGAGGCTGGGGTGCAGTGGTGAGGAGTGTCTGTGTTGGTGGGGTCAGATGACAGCTTTCATCCAGAAATAACTCTTTGAGCTGTCGTCCTATGAAGTCTCTGTAGCATTTGTGGTGACAGAAAAGGTGATGATGGGTCCTGCACCAGCTGGATCTACTAATATCTGTCTAAATTGCTAGGGGAAAAAGGCAATGAGAAAAAGCTGCAGCAGGGTGAGTGATAGCTCCTGTCTGTCTCACTGCTACAAACAGAGTAGGATTTGGTTTGCTGCACAGTCCCTAACACGTACTGGGTCCCTCATTGCAGTCTCTTTTGGCCACCTATGTTTCTGTTCAAAGTCCTCCTCAGGAATTAAGCATATCCCAGTTCATATTGGGACTACCAGGTTAGAACTATACTGTTGAAATTTGTGGAACACAAAATCTTACAACAAAACTACTCGAGCATTATAAAAGTCTGTACCTGAGGTTTCTTTAAAAAAATCACCCTTGAAAAAGCTTCTCAAAGCAACCCAGGAAAAACATTCAGTATGTGTGGCATCTCATCCTTTATATGAAGTTCATGAACTAGGCTATTCGCTTAGCAACACACTGTTAAGGCTTCAAGCACAGGCCATTCTTCAAGGCATGTGGACAAGATTTCTTAACATCAGATTGTATCAAACACTGAGTAATCATGGCTAGAAAACTACAGAATTGAAATTAGCTTGTTGAAGGAAGGAGATTAAATTGATATGTATTCACTCAATAGAAAACCAGTGGTCAAAACATTTCTTGTATTGTTTGGTACTTTTGATTCTGATCTTTTCCTGAATTGACAAAACTAAAGAAAGCTGTTAGAAGGCCTTCGCGAAATATGACTAGTATGTGCATTTGAAGTTCTCAGTGAAATGTAAGGAGCAAAACCATTACCAAATTGGCCCTGAAATCATGAAACAGAAAATGTTCAGTTTGAAAACCATTGAATTATATATTTTTATGATTGACAAGTTGTTGCTGATATCACCAGGACTCCTGAATTCCTAATTAAAAAAAAAAAAAACCAAAAAAAACCCCAAAAAACCACAACAACCTAATGTATGCTCTTCATCTTTATCACCAGTAAAACCCTGATTTCATGAAAATCACTCTATATTATGAAATCTGCACAGTCATTTCAATATTATATGTGTAAAATGTATAATATGTGAAAATCATATACATTTACCATGTAATAAGAGTGCAAGCGAGATAATTTTTAAGGGGTTCAGCATTCATAATTTTATAAAAGTCTGGGAAGAAAAGGAAGGGACAGTCACATCAAAATTCAATTAGATAGGTTTTCTCTCAGAATTAGAATGAAACACAATCTGCTGATTCTGGACTTTTTCTTTTTCTTTTTTTTTTTTTTTTTTCTTTTTTTTTTTGGAGATTGTATTTTTTAATTATTATTTTTATTATTATTATACCAATGCCCAAGGCATCATTGGACAAGGGGCAAGAGAGCAGGAGAAAATGAAATGTAATTTCATGCCATACTTGAAAGGGTTCTTAACAGACTAAAAAGACACTGAAAATTTTGTCCAAAAATCAATAAATTGACTTAAGAGCAGAGACTGGAAATATTTTAACATACACCTTCACACAGATACTCACAAAAACAGTGTTGAAATGATAGAGGAATCTATTATGTGAGCTTTTCTTTTATGCTTATAATAGTATAAAGGCCAGAATATTAAACCAAGAATGTTTAAATGCCTAAATGCACTGTCTTACTGATTAAATTAGATCAAGAAGAATGACAGACATAAGAATACAATTGCAAGAAAGCAACTGATGTATCCAAGCCCATAGGCAAACTTGTAAAAAAAAAAGTTAATCAAATTAAAAAAAAAAAAAAAAAAAGGAAGAAAGATGCAGAAGGCTGTCTGTAGTGATGGCATATATTAACAAGAAATAGGCATTGTTTCTTTGCATATCAGTGCCAAGAATATAAGTCATGTGGGCTCGTATCCTAAGGATATCTCAAATGAATTAAATGAAGAAAGCTTTGTAGTGAAACTTCTGCATCTAAATGAGGCTGACGGAAATAATGTAAATGTTGCTCTTGCACACCAAATACAATGAACAGCTTTTCTAAAGAGGAACATGAACAGCTACATCACCACCCTACCCAACCCCCCAGGTATGAAGTGTGCAATTTTATCTCTGGCTCATGTGTGTTGTGAAACCTTCTGAGCCAGGCAATCAGAAGACTCTCAGATTTAAAATCTTGAACACTTTAACATCAGGAAGACATTTATGTGGTTCATAAAAAGAGTATGTGATAGATAAGAAATGTTTGTCACATGAAAAAAAGATAATAATAAAATGTACTCTGAAATATGCTATTCTTAGAAAGGGGATGTTTTAAAACTAGAAAACGTATTTAGAAACCCAAGAAATATTTTTTTTTTCCCCTGGGCAAACCAACTTTTTTTTTGAAAAACCACTCTTACTAAAGAAAATTATTATCTACTTAGTACAAATTAGCAGGGATGGAGTAGGCTTTGTGTTTTTCCACAATCTCACTTCTGCAACACAGCATTCTCACAATGGCTTTCAATTTTTATAGGTATTTTGAGGCTGCTGTTGTCTCACTGAAGCTGTCATATTTTTGTTATCCATGGAACTTGTGCTTCCAGTGGAAATGAGTGTCAAAATGCTTTTGATTAAGGGGACTAGAAAACACTCATGTTAAATCTCAATTATGCTTACATTTAATTTTGTGGGGGTTTTTTCTCTCCCTGTGCTATTACTAAATTAAAAAAAAATATTAATGAGACTAGGAATATCAGTATCCCTTTACTTGGATTCTCAGAGTATTACCATCCCTTTTAGAAGTTTATGTATAATGAGGTGGAACAAAAATAATGTTTTTCTTAAAAAATAAATCTCAAAGAAAGGATTTTCTTGAGATTTTCTGTAAAGAAAATTTATATTTCTGTAAAGAAATAGTTTCCTGTGATTCTAAATCCTGTGATTCTAAATCCTGTGATTCTAAATTCCTAAGATTCTAAATCTGTGGTTTGGTTCTCCAGACCATTCAAAGAATAGCCAGCAGACATAAAAAACACGCTATGCAAATAAGACATTTAATTTGTAATCCTAAATTAAATGTTCTTCTAACAGCTGAAAAAATAAGAAATTATTCCTTTGGTAAATCTGCCAAACATTTTAAATTGTGTGAAATTTCATATTTATGTTCTCTTAGAATTCCTTATTGTTTCTCCATCTGTTTTTTGTGGTTCTACTGGATTTCAATGACAAGTGAACAAAACAGTGAAAACCTGTGAAATAATTGTTTTTCCACAGCTGGCATTTGGAGAATTTCAAATTGTAATATGATTATTTGATGTGTTCCACCTTACTCACATTACTGTTGTCATATGTGATTTCTCAGAGCCCTGGTCTCTTCACAGACATTTTTACCTGAAGAGTTGGGCAGAAATTAATCATCCAACACTCCATTTGAATGCTTAACTTAAAAGGAGAGGCAGCTGTTCTAGGAAAACAGGAATACCTGAAAATTGGTATCTTCTGAGGATACAGAGTATTTGGGCAGCCCTGAGTATTTATAAAATTTGATTTTTGAGAAATAGTTGTTGGGGTTTTTTTTACCATGGGACCAATTTATATTTTGTATTTAAAGAGAAGCAAACCAAACAATGATGTTACTTAATTATGTGTTTCAGATGCGGCTGGCATTGAACCATGAAGTTTAAATTTCATGTAGTAACAGAATTTACAATAAATTTGCTCCTCCTACCACAGTCTCCTTAGGCATAACCCTTGGTTCATACTCACCTACAAAACTCTCATGGGCACCTTCATGACCCAATGCTGCCTGTAGTGGCTGATGAAATATGGGGGGGAGAGGATCAGAGGACTAACGTTGAACCACTCTGTAGAAACAGAATCAAAGGTGATAGGAGGACAAGGAAGAAAGGGGAAAGAAAATAAAACCGCAATTTTTTTTGTCGCATCTGAAAACGCCATGGCAGCTGGTCAGACCCTTATGGAGAGTAGTAATGGGGTAGTGTGACAGGGATTCTGTGAAGAAAATTAGAAAAGCAAATTATGATGCTCTCTTGTATTGTGTGAAACACCTTTGCCACTGAGAAATCACTAAAGAACACTACTTCAAAAACAAGGCTTCTCCATTGTACAGTTAATATTTGAAAAGTCCTCTGAACTGGTTGAACTGAATCCTACATTATACAACTCACATTTTGAAGAGAAGATAAGAAGTTAGTGGCTGTAGGGATTTATACCTCTTACAAGGGATTTATTGTCAGAATAAACTAAGGGTTATGAGGTTTTTGAAAGCATATAGTGAAAGTTCATGTGGGCAACTCTGAGAATAAGAGCCACTGGTCTGAATTTTACACTTTAGCAAAGTATCTTTTTTTTCTCCCTCAACTACCTATCTTCAGTCTACACTGTCAATGTATCCAGTCTACTACAAAATTAAATGAACGGGGGGTTTTAATTATTATTAAAGATAAGGTAAGAATTATGGTCTCTATTTCAAATGACAGCTAACTGGATTTTTTTTTTTCACACCATCATGAATTGAAAACAAAGCAATTTCTCACAAAATGTGAAAAAAACATAGCTATATAGTTCTTAGGAATTTTACTTCTATACATTCTTAGTTATGCTCTTATCAAATAGACTTTTTACTTTTTTTCTAGGATTAAGGAAGGAGAGAAGGCCTGGGTCCCTTAGTGAGTAATTTTATTTGCTGTATAAAGTTGGAATTTAATTTTTTCTTTCAGCTTGAGAGATCTCTGACAAGAAACATTTGATTAGCCAGTTATTGCACAAATGCAAACAAAACATAGTCTCTACTGTCTTACTGCACAAATTAAATCACAAAGGATTACCATTTACCTGGTGAAAAAGAGCAGTTTGAATATCAAACTTCTCTTCTTTGAAATAGAGTCTGTCTGAAAAGTCATGCAAGGTAAGATTTTTGTATTTTTCTTTTTTGCTCACATTCCTAAACTCCTCCTAGCCCTGCAGCTTTTCTCCAGAAATTTTTTTGTTAGATATTTCTTTATGGCAGAGATTATATGTTTGTAGTGTAGTTAGTGTAATAGAATCCCATGCTTAATGGAGCCTAGGTATTGGTGTCTGTCAAGACGAAAAGGTAACAACGTAGTTTAAATATTTTATTTCACAAAAACAGTGAGAATTTACATCATCTCTGAACAGCCACAAGTACTAGAAACTGAAAAGATGCATTACAGAATGAGGGGGTTTATATATTTATTAAAAAAAAAAATACCACCTAAAAATCCCAGGCTGTTCTAACACGGTCTCAGAATCTTCTTTGTGAAATTAAAAGGGAATGAAATGACTGAACTGCAAAGAGGAATCTTAAGGAAAGCAAAGTATTATTAAACTTATATTGTTTATGGTACTGCATGTTATAAAATTTGTGGGTTCCTTCAGTGTAAGCAGCTCAGGCAGAGAAAACCAGCCTCTGTGATTTTACCAAATAAGAACTTCCAATCAATGCAAATTAAATTGCAGTTTTTTTTATTTTAAAGTATCTGGGTTAGTTACATCCATGGCTAACAAAGGGGAGAAGGAGGAGGGAAGCTTTGTTTCAGCACAGTATGGAAATCAGTTCCTTGGACATTACATCTGTGTCAGTCAAGACAAATTAACTAAGTAATCAAATGTACTGGCTATTTATTTCTTGATTAGATGAACTCAAACTTGATATTAAATTTCAAAGTATGAATTGTTGTTTTTTTCTCTCTCTTTTTTTTTTTTTTTTTTTTTTAATGTATTTACTTAGAACTTTGTTTAAAACAATGGCAAGTAACATGTCTCAAGAGTGAAAACCTAGCAGACAAAATACTCAGTCAGGCAAGAGTTAGATAAAAACTTGGTTTTCATTAAAGGTTCCTAAAAAGGTGGGAAACTCTTTTGCCTCAACAGAGTGGGGCAAGAAATGTGAAATAGGGGTGAGTGATGCAATTCTTGGACCTTACTGGTGAACTGCTTTCAGCTTTCCTTCATAGAATCTGCTGAGTTGGAAGGGACCCACAAGAGACCCTCAAGGCCCTTCACCACCCTCGTGGCTCTCGTTTGGATCCTCTCGAATGGTTTCATGTCTTTTTTACGTTTTGTCACCCAAAACTTGAGATACATTAATGTATTGTAGGAGGCACATTAAGAAGTTGGAGTTCCTTCTATCAGATTATAACTTTGTGAGTAACTGGAGGATGAGAAAGTGTTTTTTGACTGACATTGTAGGTTTTAAACATTTTTAGGCCATATCTGTAAATGGTCATAGTGCAACCCTTAAGGAAGATGCTGCATTACCCATCAGCTGCTTAAGCATGTTTTCAAGTCTTTGTCATTAGTTTTGTAAAAGAGATTCAGAAATTAGTTTCTCAATAGCCCAAATATTTAGCCACTGTGATCTTAGTTACGAAGTGATATATATTACAAATATTAGATCTATCAGAAACCAGATGGTCAACTGGCTTTTAGTCTTTACCCCTGCCCAAGGATTTCTGCATCATTATCTTCTTCATCCTTTAAGTAATGAATATCTTGAAACATTGTTTATAAAAGGTTTTCTTAAAAAAAAAAAACCTGATTAAACACAAGCATATATTATAATGTATTCTGCCACAGATATGATTTAAAAGTATGGCTTTCTTGACAATGTTATAGTTAACAAATAAAAAAATACTTCACTGCATTTTTCCTAGATTAATTTTAGGAACTTTTTTTCCAAATAATGCGTTTTAGATGCGTTTGAGAACACAGCTAAGAACTTTCATTAAAAGAAACTAGAGCAAAAGATATTGATGCCTGAATCTTCTTATGAGAAAACAAAAGGAGCAAGTTAAGTGATTACTTACAAAATTGTACTTCTATTAAAGTCAACAGTGATTTAATGCTACTTTTCATAATTATGTACATAGAAACTTGAAAACTTAAAACTCAGCAGATGATTATTATAGAAGCTGTCTTGTAGTCGTAGCGCCCACCAAAAAAAGAAACCAAAACCTCTCAAATTCTGCATTTTTTTTTTCTTTTTTTTTTTTTTTTTTTTTTTTTTCTTTTTTCAGGACTTAAGCCATAAGGCCTGTGAAAATCTGGGGGAGAGGTGGGAGTTGATTGAGTGGTTGTGTGGTGTTTAATTTCTAGCTGGGATTAAAACACAAGGAAGTCTATTCTAAAAAGACACAGTATCAAAGCAAAATTAAAAAACAAAGAAACAAACAATCCTTGTGTAGAGGATGTAGCAATAGCAGAACTCCTGTCATTTATTTCTGCTAAGGAAAGAAATTAGGTTGTTTTCAAAATCCAATCTGGATAAGGTGTTCATGTGATGAGAACATAATTGTGATTTTGCTAAAAAGTACTCTCTGAATCAGAGGTGTCCAGATAATAGATCAGTTTCACTGCAGTTTTCAATGTTCTTGTTGAAAACAAACCTTTCTTATCCTTCTGTGCTGAGTGTGGATTAAATCTTTTTGTGTGGTTTTGGGATTTTTTTTCCAGCTCCAGTGGCTCCCTCCGTGCTGTTCTTCAGTCTCCACACAGCCTTGCAGAGCAGCAGTGAAGATTGTTCTCCTTTCTCTCTGCATCCTGGGAGCTGGCTCTGTTCTCCACTTCAACATGATGCTGTGAATTTCCCCTGCACACCGTAAGTCTCCAGTTTCGCTCCACACAGTTAAATCCCTGTCACTCACAAAGAAAGGCTCTGGTCTCGTCCAGCGGTTTGTGATCGACGTTTTCACCCCTCGAAGATGGCCTTTGTCACTCTGTGTAATGGTGGGTCGACTGCTGCCTAAACTCAGGCCACATGTCAGGCCGTAATGTAATTTCCGGGTCTCTTCTTAGAATTTCCAGGGTCCTCTTTTGTTGAAAATTGGATGGCCGTCTCTCAAAATTATCTTATGCAGTTCTTGGAGCAAAAAGGAACTTTAAATATGGTGTTTCAAGCAACCTTGATAAAATGCTTATGAACTGGTTGAGGATAAAAGTGTAGGAAGTTTTAAGTTCTCCTAATATCTGTAATCAAGATAAAACAAGGTCGGAGGAATCAGAAGACTCGTAGAACAGAAACCTCTTGAGACAAACATACCTTTACAGCTTTTTTCTAACACTTACCCTTTGGAAACTCCTTCCTAGATGGTATATCAATCATTTCGGTGTTGAAATACTAAAACTCAGGCCTTACAGATTCCAAAAAATTTGGCTGGTATAATTTAATTTTATGAAGTTTTTTTATAGATCCACAAAATACTAATGCTGTGCACATAGAAGGAGTAGAAGAAACTTTGTATGCTCATAAGAGGAGAGTTTTTTATCAGCTCTTAACTATATGGTGTGCTTGCATGCTTGATACTTCTGGAACCAGTCCTGAGTGATATTTTCATTGCTGCTCTCAAGATAGTAATTAATTGCAGGAGACTGACAATCCTGAAACTAATGCACGCAGTATGGTTGACATTTAGGCAGAAATTCCACCTCATATCTACAAATATAATGAAGACCCTACTGCTGTTTACAGAAACTTATTTCCTAGACTATACATGAAGTATTTAAATGATGCAAGGAAAAAAATAAAAGCTATGTTTCGATACTGCCTAAAAATTAAGACTGTAGTATTTAGTGGTCACAAATGATTTCTTAGCCGTGTGGTTTTTTAAATTGTTGTGGGGGTTTTTTTGGTGTGGTGTGGTTTTTTTCTTTTTTTTTGGGGGGTTTTTTTTTTTTTGGTTTTTTTTTTTGTTGTTGTTGTTTGGTTTTTTTTTTGTTTGGTAGTTTTTTGGGGTTTTTATAGCTTAGGTATAATCTTCATAGTGGCCTAGACAATAACATCAGAATGGAGGGAGTGTGAAACTGCCTAAAGACCTGGGTCAGCTAATGTGTGTCTCACGTTAACTAATTTGCTGGTCTAAATTGAGACTCAAGTTCACTGTGTGCTGGACTGGCTTTAAAAAATGTACATTTTAAGATTAACTTCTTAGGTTCAGATCTTAATATCTTTGAATGACTTGCTGTTCAAGACAGAGGTTCAAGCACTGATTTACACTGATTTGGAAAGGAGAAGCATAAATTTCAGCGAGAGCTGCTTTGTATTCAGCTGCTGTGTAATTGAGCATATCTATGCATACATTATCCATAAAGAAACTTCCTTAGTTTCAAACTTTTTATACAGATAATTTTTTAGATGTATAAAATTCATACAAGTGCATACAGGTGTGCAAACTTATACATATATAACATCTATAAAATTATAAATATGAAAACCAAGTATTGATTTAGGAGACTAATTTGAGCTTTTTAAATTACAGTCTGTGCTTTCAAGATTAAAAATAACCCTGATGTGGGCATATAAAGGAAAGGATGTCTATAATATGTTATTTTTGCACTGAAGTGATTAAAGAGAAAGGGAAGTGTTTATATGAAGATCTTTGTAAAACAGATTCTTACCCCTGTGTTATAAGGGAATCTCTGACGTCCATTCTATCCATCCAAGGTCTAGAATACCTTTACTGCACTGTGATGGAGGCATAGAAAAATAGTGACAGGTATATCGTTTAACAAGTTTGAAAAATGGACAATAAATAACAGATTTTTACTCCCACTTACAGTGGTCAAAATAAAATGGAGTAATTTATGCGTTACTCCTCTGTTGGCTGCACTTCACCCATCTCAAATGAGCCTTCACTCATTCAAAAAGACTGTAATTTAATTTGAGAAAAATGTTACCTTCATCAGACTGATTGTATGTTCATCCTTGTTTAATTTCTTATTTCATATTTATGAGAGGTTTAAAAAAAAAAAAAAAAGGTAGATATTTATTGTTTAGCAGAAGTACATTTTCACCCTGAAAAATTAAATATAATTATGATTAAACAAATATCCTGAAGAACTCGATATTCTAGGGGTATCATGTGTTTGAAGATAGGGAGGAAGGTGGATTGTTTAAAGTTGGACACACCCCCCCACTCCCCCAGTTTAAACAGGAACACACTAATCATGATAGACACTTACAGAATAGGTTCCTAAGAGATACATTTGATTTTGCTGAAAGTGAGATCTTATTGCTTGCGTCACTGTCATTACAAAGGGAATTCAACTCATTCTTCTCACTTTCTAAAATAATAATTAGTAAGAAATAGCATTAAGATAGAATACTTCTTCAGGGCTTGCTTCAAAGAGATTAAATGAGAAAGATTTACGTTACATGCATAGGGAGAAGGGATGTGAAACAATGTTGTAACAATAAAGAATGATTTTTTTCCTATATCTGATGCATAAATGTGTCAACTATAATAATTAAGAGGAATAATTATGCCAAATATGTCATATATCAACAGTGCCAAATGAGTAAGAAGAAATCAGGGTTTTGGAAAGATGAGCTGTAACTGTGTCTGAAAGATGATCTACAGCTGAAAGATGAGGTAATTATTTATGGGAACACTGTACATTAGTTACAGTCAGGTGATGGTTCACAGGTAGCCTGGTAGAGAAGTCAACAAAAAACCTTCTGTGTCCATGGAGCAATCCAGAAAAGAAAGTAAACTAACCTTGTGGGCCCAAAACCTCACTTTTGGCACAATGCTCCTTTTTCAGTGGTGGGCTACAGAAGAGAACAGAGGGGTGCTCCTCTGTCTTCACTTGCTGAGCTTGATGGGTTAGTAAATATATAGAAAGGCAGAAGGGAAAATTAATTGTGCCACTACACTGTTCTTAGCCTTGTGCTCCCCTTTTGTTTGGGCAAGATAGACAATAGATATAAAGTTGACCCCTAAACCAGAACTAAAATATGATAAAAAGCAGAAAAAAATCTTCTCCCGCTTCACCCTCCCGTTTTCTTGTGTTGGCAAGAATTTTTTTTTTTTTCTTTTTTTAAATAAGCTATGGTCTTTAATTTCTTTTTGAGTTAAGAAAAAGTCTTGCCTCAAGACTCAAAACCTTTAGTTTCACTTTCTAAGTAGTTGATCATAATTGATCTGCCCTTCCTTGGTGGGAATCTCCTGCCATTATGCGCTACTTCATGAATGGGTGAAGGTAGTCTAAAAGTGGAAGTCTCAAAGAATGTTGTAATGAGAAAAGGAAAGGAAAGGAAGCAAAATACTAATTTTTCCTAATTTTTTAATTATTCAAAGAACTTGAAACTGGGAATTTTTTCTTACATTCTTTATGTTTTTCTACCATTCTTTTTTTCTTTTTCTTTTTTCCCCCTACTCTTTACACTACCTCCTTATTAAAAATTAGGGTCCTTTTAACTGCTATCAAATGGTCTTTAAGGGATATTCAGGATACAAAGATAACTGTGAAGAAGCAGACCTGGTCTCTAGATAGAGCAGAGGAAAATGCTTATGGTCTTGTGCTGTTTGTGAGCCTCTTTCTCTGACAGCTGATCTGCTCTACAACTCATTGGAGAGGCAAAGTGTATGGAAAAGTACGGTGAACTGCCCAGAACAGCTGTCAAAAGAAAAGTCTAGCAATATGTATGAAGCAGAATATATTCCAGTGATATTCCTTTTTATTTCTAGGAAAACTAAAGAAAAAAAATCAAGGCTGACATATACATCCTCTTTTTCTTTTATTTTTTTTTTTTTTTCCACTCTTCAAATCATTACACATGTATTTGAGAAATTTCCTCCTTTTTCTTATTCCCCATTTTCCTACATACTGGTATCATGAAAAGGCTTGAACTTTGGGAATACTACAAATTTTAGGCAAGTATGTTTTACCTAAAGAAAGATTCTGGAAGCTTGCCTAGGAAGTGCAAATATTGAGTCATTTTTCAAGGTCAGCTCTGAATTTATCGTGCTCCTTTCTTAGTGCTGTAGTTACAGTTGCATAAACAGACAAATATGTAATGGAATTCCAGGAAGGGAGACTGTTGGTTGTCTTGCATACTGATTTAGGAAATGCCTTAAAGGTCCTAGTTTTAGATATTACTTTTGAAATATTGTTTGGAGAAGGCAAAGGGCAACTTGAAACTGAAGAGAAGATATTAAGCCATATTAGGTGGATAGGATATTCTGCTGAGGTGAATAAAAAAGTCCATGAGACATTTACTGGACTCTAGAACTTATAATACAGGAAGGTAGTTCACAAATTAGAAATAATTTGGAAGAGGGGGGAAAAGCCATCAGAATGATCAGACAATCAGAAATTCTGATGGCACAGATTGAAGAGTATAATCCTTTTGCTGTGATTCATCTGTCCGCAGTTATTTTGGAAAGTTACTTATTCATGGTAGATTAACATGAGCATGAGAGGAAAAGGCTTTTGAGTACAGATAAATGTTTATTCTGAAGACAAAGGCTGTAGCAAAATCAAGTGACTGCAGCCAACAGTTCTCTGGTTAAACTGGAAATATTATCAAAGATTTTTTTCCAGTGATGGTAATAGATCACAAAGTGAATTCCCTGCTAAGCCGAATCCTAATCTGAAAATCGTATCTTTCTATAGGCTGTAAATTCAATCAAAAATCTGTTGCAATGTTTATTTTACATGGACTGTGAAGAAGCTCAGTATTTATTTTAATAGTCCCTATTAGGCCTAGAGCATACAAATCTTCATATGAAATATAATACCAGGATTCTTTGCCTATCTATGGTTCATACAATGTATGGAGAGGAATTATATTAATTAAGGTCAATTATGAAGATAAAATTAAGAACAAGTAGAATAACTCCAAAGCCCAATGTATTAATCAACAGCTTGAGAATATCTGAATTAATCTGTATATGATGAGACAAACATAAGTTGAAAAAATATTGTAACACTCCGGGAATTTATTGCAGCTGGATAACATTTACAGTACCGTGGAAAAACATATTTAAGTGAGGATTTTGAACTAATGCTGAACCTTGGGTCTTGGGACAAGAACAAGCAATGAAAGCAGGCAAAGGGGATGCCTCAGGAAAGAAAAAATTAACAAAGGATGATCAAATTCTAGAAAAGTGTCCAGCCTTTATATTACAAGGCAGGAGGAGAAGAAATTAGCATATTGTTTATTTGTGTACTTGAGAAATGAGAGGGACGCTGATAGTGGATGTATTACCCAGAAAAATATTTTCTATTGACTTCCCTTTCTTATCATCGTTTAAGATGATGCATTCAACATGCTGTATTTAGTTAAGCAATTTGATGATACTTCTGAAAATAGGGAGCCTGGATGTGATAACCTGCACAAGCTTTCAGGATGAAGGTGACATTTTCTATTGCATATTTATGTAACCCTTATCAGGTGGAAAGAAGGAAACCAGGAAACTACGGGTCATTTTTAGCACATCTGCACAGCTGAGAAGATTTACAATCCAAAGTATCATGTTTTCTTTTTAAAAAATTTCTTGGGTGTATTACTACATTGAAAGTTGAATTTTCACTTTATGCAGAGTTAATTTCCCATGCTAAAGTTTATTTTGTATTTATAAGAAAAAGAAAGATCCATTGAGGTAATTACACTCCAAAAATTAAAACAGATAAAGGAAACTACTTAGGATTGGAATCTTGAAGAAAGAAATACTGTGGTACAAATGAGTACAAAGATGCAATTTAAAGACAGCATATTCAGAAAGATCCGTCATCCTCTCAACAAAAGGAATTTTATTTTGATGTGGGTTAATTTCTACGAAGGCAATCTTTGTATAACTACATGGGGAGAAAAAACAGTGGAAAAATGCTGGCCCTTTGGAATTACCATCCCTCCAAAAATATATTAAATGGAATAGCAAGGTAATTCTTTCTGAATTGAATAGGAATTAATATCAGCTTTATTTTGTCCCTCTGGGTAATGGTTTTTTAATGGAATTTTTTTGAGAATGCAGACTATGATTTCATCTGAGGATTAGTCAGGCATATTTTAAGTGCACGAAACTTTAGTAGAGGTAGCCTTGAGATTATAGCCTTTATTTTACATTTGAGGAACAACACTGGTTCCCTAAAGATAAAAGTGTGAGGACATAAGAAGAAAAAAAGCAGCCCCACCACAAAGGCTTAGAATGTTGTTTTTGGTCTCTTGCAGACTCATGACCTGACCTTTTTAATACTGAAGGAAGGGATCCAAGGCAAACCAGTACATGATACAGTTGTAGAGGTGTCAGGATTTTTTTTTGCTTAATTAATTTCTTCTATGACCGCTTCTATATCTGTGCACTCACAGTTGTGTCAAAAAAACCTCTAAAATTTCAATCCTATCTGAAAAAATAACTAAAAAAAACCCAAAACAAAACCAAAAAAACTAAGACAAATAAGGAGTTTTCAGGGAGAAGGGAAAAATTATCATGTGAATGTTGCAGTAGTGGTGGTTGCGTTTGTTCTCAGCCTGGTGAAGGTTGCTACCAGACCATAAAATATAGTGAGTTGTCTTTTGTTTTCAAACCTCCCACACACTGGGAGTATCAATGTACTTTTGGTCTATCAATAAGAAATAAAGAAAATGGGATATATTTGAGGTTTAATTATTCCATGTACTTTCAGAAGTGTCAGGACACATCCTTTTCCTTGCCAACACCATCATTGGTTTGCTTTTAAACATATTTTGCAAGAGGGATTCATGTGCAAATCTGGAACAGTAGGTAGGGTAATCCTGTATATTGCCTCTTCATTACTCTTGTTTACTGGCTCTTGCAGATGATCTGAGCAACACAAAAATGAGAGACTTAAAATTGTCTTGTTTGAGGGACTGGGTGATGATAAGCACTGAGAAAGCTGTGGTGACTGTAGAAGAGCTCTTGCAGATAGAGCTGGAAGATGAGAGATCTTGGAGCTCGGGGTACCCCAGTGCCACCAGGCACTTTGCAAGGCTGCTGGTTGCATAGGCACAAGTGTCTGCAACTGTCAAGGCAAGAAGACATTGTAAGTACAAAAATTTTAGTTGGCTCTTCTGGGATTCCTTTTGTAAAGAACTTATTGAGGAATTTAATTGATTTTCTTTGAAATCAAGATCTTAAAAAGAATTCCTTCAGAAATGCTTGGCATCTGAATAAAAATTGGTTTACAGCAAAATTCTTAAGAAATTTTATTTTCCACTCTTTATAACTTTCAGAACAAGTCAAGATAGAGAAATACTGGACCGTGTTTAGTAAAAAATTAATCTTCCCCCGAAAGTTATTGTAAATTTTCAGAGACAATTTTTCTCATTAATAATAATAGAGGAAACTATAATTTTGCAGCTGCAGATATGTCTTCTGATTCCTTTTCTAATAGCAGTAAAAATGTTTGCTTTTAAGCTAAGAAGAAAGTGGATTGAAGAGATATTATTTAATTGAAAATTAAAATAAGTTTGTGGTTTACTCTTTCTTACTCAAAGTAATTTGTTTCTAATGTTTGTATCCATACAAAAAGATTAATTTTTTTGGTGTGTGTTATACTATTCAGGTAGTGATAAACTAGCCTCCTGAAAACATGTGGATTATGTGTACCTATGAACTTAGAATTGCAGTTACTTGGATTATAACGATAAGGTCTTATATCCTAAGGTTTTAGAGAACCTTCAAGTTCAGGGAAAATTTCTTAAGAAGGTAAGCCATTATAAAGCTCTGTGTTACCATTTGTTTAAAACCAGGTTTTCATGTGAATGTTGAGTTTAAACATCAAAAGATTTAACTACTACTTTTGGGCCATGCCAATGCCAATTTTTGTTTAGGGTAAACAAAGCAATCGATCACCAGAACAATATTTTACTTGGCAACAGGACAAGTTAGTCAGCAGTATGAAAGACAGTTCTTAAAATATTCAAAACACAATTCGCTTAACTTTGAAGGTCTTTAGAAAGGCCATTTATATTGAAGAAGGAAAGATAAACAGACTTTATTTTATTTTCTTCTCAGAAAAGTAAATGTATATTGGTTTTGGAATTTGGGCTGTCTCCTGGTGAATTAAGAAACCATAAAATCAAGGTCAAGCATTGCACTTCTGCAATGAGAACAAATTAGAAATCCCCCAATAATAACTGAGCTATCAGTAGTGTTCTCAGTCATTCTGGCTGTCAAATAAACATCTTTCTTTATCTGCCAAGTAACAAATTTAAATGCAGAACAATAACTTTTTTTCCTTTGTGTGGATAGAAGGCATGCATCAAGTTATGTCTAACACCTGCAATCTGTACAATTAGCTAAAAGAAAGTATATGGGAGCTATAGTCCAGAAACTTTTTTCAAAAGTAATTTGCTCTGATTTATGGTGCTCTCATTGACATAATCTGCTTTAAGTGTTAATTTTTACCCACGCTGAGATGTCTTGATATTGGTTGTTTACAAGAATAACTGGAATATAAAATGCAAAGACCTTTCTCTATTTGCTGCTATTTCCTACTTTTTGGTATGTTTTGCTGCTTGGCTGAGTGCTTCCATTACTTAAACTGTGCAGACTGGAAGTACTTCTTCATGCCAGAAATTAGTTGTCACCGAGACACACAAAGAAATCACACGCAGACAAGAGATTTTCACAGAGGTTCTTCTGATCTAGCTCCCTGCTGAAAGAGCAGAGAGAAGAGAGAGCCCTTTTGTTTATTCTTTTACTTTTTATACATTTGTGGGTTTAGCAGAAGATTGGCTTTTGGGGTTTCCACCCCTCAGCCTCAGTGGCCAGACCAATTGTCAGTTACAATTGTTTTCAGGTTAGAAATATGCAAACAAAAGACAGAGAATGAAAAACAAAGGATTTGTTTCTATTACTTCTGTGGGAAAGGTAGAAGAACTGCTCTAATATTCTACAGTAACTAAAAGATCTGACTCCATTTATGAAAATCAAAAGGCTAATAAAGAAACTCAGAAAAACCAGGGTAACAATTAGTGTGTTCTGGAAAACAAGAGAGCAGGAGAAAAGGAAAAAGCAAAGCTCATGTCCTGTGTAGCTGACGGTGTTTTCTACTCAAGGCCATGTCTGAGTCATAATTCATAGCATGTGAAAGTTTGGGTGTTTCTTATCTTAATGAACATTCAAAGGCTTGCATGTATGGCAATATATCTTTTTCTTCTAATAAAATATAGCGAAGCTCCATTTTTCGTCACAGTGGCCACAGAAGTATTAGATTTTATAGAGGGATATCAAGCTTGTGTAGTAGATATCAATACCATCTGTTGAACAACACTTTGGATAAGTAACTTTGGCCTCACATTAATGTGCATTCATAGGAGGAGCTGGCAACAATGCGGAGTTCTTTAAAAACATCCAGTATCAACATTTTAATAAGGTCTCCTTTCACCGATGATTAAAAATGAGAGGTGAAATTGCAACTATTTTGAAAATATGAACTGAGCCATACTGTGGCTAGTTTTCAAAACTACCTATCTATCAAAACAGTATCTTTGCAGTTTTTGGAGCTTCCTGAAATTAATATATTTTAGACAAGATTTGCTATAAATAATGGGCAAAAAATAAAAAGAAAAGGGAAGAAAGGAAAAAAAGGCTTTAAAAGCCACACAGCTCTTTGTTTCAAAATGTCTTCCATGACCTAAATGTTCACTTCCCACTGGAGAGGTGACTCTAAAGTCCATGGAAGTCTGCATCTCTTTAATTAATATTTTAATATTTCACATTAGGAAATTGGTTACTTATGGCTAAGATATCCTGCTGAAATTTTCCACCTTGGATGAAATTTAGGTTGAACGCTTTTCTACAGATTCAGTTTGTTTGGTTGTTAAAGTCTGGGGTTTTATTCAGCCAAAAGAAGCTAGAATAAAGATTGCTCATGTTCTGAAAAAAAATTACGGGAGGAGATGGATGCTGTTATCCCATAGATTTGCATAAGAGTCAGCTCCATTTCTCTTCATAGATTTCTATAATTGAAATTTCAATAGTCAAATGCTATGTTGGAAATCCAGAAAGAATCAAAAGGCTATCAAGTGTTTCTCTGTCTGAAGGTCAGACTTGTTATTCCGCTTCATTTCATTTAGGTTTAGAGATTTTGTAGCTCAATAAAAACTTATTTCGGAAACGCAAAAAGACAAAAATGCAAATTCATTGCTTGATGATGAAGGATGAACAAGTAAGTTCTTAATTTTTTAATCATCCATATTAATAGTCTTCATTTGGCATGCACATAATGGCATTTATCAAAGCATGTGAAAATACTTGACAGATCCTTTATTGAGCCTCTTAACACTTCATAGGATTAAATCTGTCTTCCAGATAGATGTTCTAGTACTACTAATAATGTGATAAATATTTCTTTTTACTTCTTTCTAAGCAAAAATCAAGATTCTGTGCTCAATCTGAAAAGAATAAATTGCTTCTGGTGGCCCCTGTTTAAAGACATCTGAAGTTAAATGTGGAGATACAGTTAGTAGATAAGATCTGAGCAGATGACACTTTTTGTACAACAAATGAAAATTAATTCACTCTGTGACCTATTTAGAGAGCTCACTGTGTGGAAGGATCGAAGGTTAGGGAGACGGGGTTGTAAGCAGTAGGGGTGGGAACAACAGTGAATCAGGCTGTCAGCTCATGTAGAAAATTTTTTTTGTGGAGGAAAACAGAATACTCCAAAGGAATAGCCAAATATTCCAGGGAATAAATTAAGGGGACTGGACTTAAGGGAACTAAACTACAGAGAAAGTTGAAAAATAATTATTGCAAAATGGATTCTTTTGGTGACATTTTGAGAAATTGGATTGCACCTTTCTGATTCAGGGTCCCCTGATACCAGACCTTGCCCATTCCTAGGCCTTGTAGACTATTTGGTGTTTTATTGCTGCTAACGTGATCATAACAATAAGCTTTTCATAAGCTGAAACAGTTCAATCCTTTTTTAGAAGGTCGCTGAACAGGGGTGACTGGGAAACAGGTTTGAAACACTCTTCTGAGTTGTAATCTCTGTGAATATACTGTGTGTCAGTAAGTCAATCCTTTAATGCTAGACAGAAAACTAAAGCAAATTCTCAGAGAGGTGAAATAGTTTGCCTACTTGAGGAAGAATAGAGTCAGGGTTAAGACAACAGAAGCAAAAGACCCAGAATCCTGCACTGACTACAGATCACAGAGACGTGAATGGGGCTTTGGAGAAATTGTGGTCAGCATTCAAAGAGTGTATCCTGTTCTATTGAACGAGAATGCATTGGCTGTGTGTGGCCAGGTTTTGGTAGCAGGGTAGCTACAGGGGTGGCTTCTGTGAGAAGCTGCCAGAAGCTTCTCCTGTGTCTGCTGGAGCCAGTGCCAGACTAGGATGGACCTGCCCCTGGACAAGGCTGAGCCCATCAGTCATGGTGGTAGCATGTCCAGGAGAACAAATAAAAAGGAGAAATATATAGTTCATAAGAGAAATTTGCAGCCAGAGAAGAAAGGAGTGAAAATGCATGAGAGGAGCAGCTTGGTGTAGACACCAAGATCAGTGAAGAAGGAGGGGCAGGAGGTGCTCCAGAAGCCACAGCTGGGGTTCCCCTGCAGCTTGTGATGCTGTCCTTGGTGAGGAAGTTGTGCCCCTGCAGCCCATGGAGACCATAGGGATGCAGAGATCCACCTGCAGCCTGTGGAGAAGCCCCACACTGGAGCAGGTGGATGCCTGAAGGAAGCTGTGACCCTGCAGGAAGCTCACATGGAAACAGGCTCTGGCTGGGACCTGTAGTCCCATGGAGGAGGAGCCCATGCTGGAGCAAGTTTGCTGTCAGGACTTCTGCCCCCACAGGGGACCCACACTAGAGCAGTATGTGAAGAACTGCAACCTATGGGAACATCCCTGCAACATCAGGGAAGTTCATGGAAGACTGTCTCCCATGGGAGCAACCTCCAACTGGAGTAGCGGAAGACTGTGAGGGGTTGTCTTGAAAAGGAAGGAGCAGCAGAAATAATGTGGGATGAACTGACTGCAGCCCCCATTCCCAGCCCCCTGTGCCACTGGGGAGAAAGAAGAGAAAATGAGGAATTAAATTAAGCCCTGGAAGAAGGGAGGTGAGAGGGAGAAGATAATTTTTGATGCCTAGAGATGTTACCTAGGACAGAGGCTAGACGTTGTTAAAGGAATAAAGTAGGATTTATTAAAAGGTAGTAGGTATTTATTAAAAGGCCTTCAAAGGATACACCTTGGGCAGTACAAGAGCCTGGACACAACTATATCCAAGATGGACAATGGGTCACGAGTTTTCACACTTTTGTAAGTTTTGGTCCATTTACATATTAGGGTTAATGGCCCAATTACAGCTTCAGGTTATGAAGTCCCATCCTCCCAGATTGCTCTCCTCAATTCACTGTTGTTTACACTTTTTAAGTCTGAAGCGGCAACAGCGTCATTGGTTCTCAGGCTGGAAAAGGATTGTTTTGGCTAACTAAGCTGTGAGGAGATCTTGCTAACATTTTATATGAAGCTCAGAATTACATACTAATGCAGTACAGAATCTGGATGCTATGAAAGCTAAAATTTAAGGCATCATTCTAATATATTTTTATTATTATTTTCTAATTATCCTACTGCGATTTTATTGTTATTAATGAATCTAATTTCCCCAAATGGAGTGTATTTTGCCCTTGACAGTAACTGGTGAGCGATCTCTCTCCCTGCCCTTATTTAAACCCTTTTGTTGTATTTTATCTCTCCTGTTCAATTGAGGAGGAAAGTGATAAAGAAGCTTTGGTGGCCACTTTACATCCAGCCAAGCTCAGAATATGACAAGGATGCTTTTAATTGTTTTGATGTTTGCTTTTAACATATTAGATATGAAAAAGTTCTTGAAATTGTGGAGGCCAGTCTCTTATCTCAGGAGGCAACTTAGTTGCTCAGAGATCTAATGTTCACTGCACAGTTAAGGGGGAGCAGATTGGGCATGTGAAAGCTGAAAGGCAATTGACAAGAAATAATTGTGGAATGATGCAGTTCACAGTTTCAGGAAACGGGGGGGAAAAAATGGCAAGAACAGCAGGATGGGAACAATTTACTTAAAGATATTTCAACACCGTCTTGAGAATTTAAACTGGGGTAGGACGCTTTCACAACTACTGCACAGAAGTGTTCTCTTCCTAATACCCATCACCACAATATTCACTTGCTAAAACTGGTCTTTTAGAGGAACTGGCATGGAAAGTGGATAGAAAATGCTGGTTACAGGAGAAGGCTTAACAGACCAAGGGAAGAACTAAGGTCTCTTTTAGAATCTGAAAAGGAAACCCAAGTGGCCATGTAAAAGTAGACACAAATGAAGTAATTCTGATTATAAAAATTAAGGCTAGCATAACTATGTGAGGATAACCAGAAGTTTAGGAAATAAGACTAAGGAAAATGAGCAAATAACTTTAAAACAACCAGGAGAGCTCACACAGATATATGAGAAACTAAAGGAAGGCAAAAGAGGTGCATTTTTACTGCTTAATATGAACTAATATAGATAACAAGAGAAACAGGAGCACTGAAAAGCATGTTGAATGAATTAAAGTAGTATAGTAAGGGGAGTTCCTTAATTCAGCTTAGAGTATTTAAGGAAGTAGCCTAAGACTTTATTATAAGATGCATAATTCAGTTATATTTGAGAGAAGTGATAGATTAATATACTGGCAGAATTACTGCAATCTTTTCCTTCTTTGTAACAATTTGGATAAAAGATTGTCTTTTGAGCACCTCAGTTTTAAGAAAGAGAAGGACAGAGAAGATAAACATACTGCCTATGCTTAGGTATTCTTACTTTTCTTATGGAATTCTTTTACTCTCTCTCCAAATTAGGGCACTGGGGAGATTTGTTCCCAGAGTAAATATTTTCCTTGTTCTACCTAAAGTGTGCACTACTGGTGTTGGAGGCAGCTGTCTAGTGCATATCAAAACTGTCTGCAAGCTCAGAAAGTTTGAGCTGTTAGGGGAATTTTGAATACATTAAAAGAGAAAGAAGGGATAGACTCACTTCCATTCTCATACTCAAATGTTTACTCTGGCTCCAAGAGACTTAGGGTGTGACAAAATAGGTTTGATTTGTAGGCAAGATGATTTACGTTCTATGTCATAAAGAACCTTTTTCTTTTGTGAAAAAGGGTAATTAAGCAGGAGGAAATAGCTTCCCTTGGGACGTTATGAAATCTTGTCTTTAATAAAGTCTTTTTGAAAGAAACATCTGTCGAACATCTGTCAGAGGTTGTCTGAACCTGTCTAACCACACTTCAGTGGATGACGCATTGTCTCAGTTTTCAAATCAGTTCCAGCTTTACTCCTGTGATTCTGTGACATCATGGAGGATTTTTCTCCCTGACTGCACAAAAGCATCAGAGAGCCCCAAGCTGTAATTAAAACATCTGCTGAACAAAGAGGGGTTGTAAATCTCAACTCATAGGAGGCACACAATTAATGCTATCAAAGTGCCAGTCCCCTTCCATTTCCAACTTCTCCTGAAAAGAGTTTGTCATGCAGCATCTTAGTCATCGATAATTAATTTTTAATAATATTTTATTGGTTTAATATTTGCCCACTAATACAATGATTGCATCTTGCCCTTTGGCAAATAAGTAACATTAAAAAAACCAGTTATTCTCAAATAGTTGTGTCATTCTGACCCAGTTATTTTGATTCCTTACTGATTTACTTAGTAGTTATACAAATGGGATTTTCATACAAATGTAATCCCTTTCTATTGTAATGCAAAAATTAATTTTTACACTCTGTTATATTTGCCTGGCTTAGTGTCTAATAGTTATATGCCCACCATCCTCTGAATCTGCTGTTATTTCATTGCTTTTAGTTTTCTCTCTGCTCTGTGTGCAAAGGTAAAATCTCTGATGCCTTCTGAATGAGGTTCTGCGGAATTCTTTTCTTCTTGTCTCACAGACTGCTCATGTTTTCTTTGATCAGAAGAACAGTGAAATGGTCTATACTTTTATTAAACGTACAAAAGTGATATTTTAAAATGACACAGTGTCAGCCCCACAATTTACATGAGTAGCTTTCAATAAAACATTATTATGAAAATAATTAGTAAAGTAATCATCTATCATTTATACTTTGCTGTAGAGTGTGATGTTTCCGTGAAAATGTAACCTTAAAAGTTATGTTTCCCTGTTTGCCTCTTCAGGAAGACATTCAGTTCTAAGAGAAAAACGACACGGTGTTCAGTATGTTTGATCATTCACATTATTCAATCCACAAGTGTTCTACTTTGACTGCGGGATAGCTAAGCATTGAGAGGAAAGAAAGAAAAAGGAGAAGGAAAGACAAAGACAAATGGAAGGAATGAGGAAAGGATGATGAGGAAGGAAAGAAAGAAAGAGAGGAAAGGAAGAAAGGAAGAAAGGAAGAAAGGAAGAAAGGAAGGAAGGAAGGAAGGAAGGAAGGAAGGAAGGAAGGAAGGAAGGAAGGAAGGAAGGAAGGAAGGAAGGAAGGAAGGAAGGAAGGAAGGAAGGAAGGAAGGAAGGAAGGAAGGAAGGAAGGAAGGAAGGAAGGAAGGAAGGAAGGAAGGAAGGAAGGAAGGAAGGAAGGAAGGGAGGAAGGGAGGAAGGGAGGAAGGGAGGAAGGGAGGAAGGGAGGAAGGGAGGAAGGAAGGAAGGAAGGAGGAAGGAAGGAAGGAAGGAAGGAAGGAAGGAAGGAAGGAAGGAAGGAAGAAAGAAAGAAAAAAGAAGGCTTCTTCCCAATCCCAGTAAAGTACTAGGCTATTACAGAGAATATTCTTATCTCATCAGAGTCAATATTCAGGTATTGAGTCTTGCTACATAATGGTCATGATGATGAGGATGGTGATGATAATAATAATAATAACGATAATGATAAATAAGTGAGGATGAGCTTTCAGATTGGTCATGTTGATTTAACAGTGGGGGGACTTATACTGGCTTTCATGGGATGAGAACCAAGTCAACAATGAGCTCCTGTGTAAACATATTTCTAATTGAGAAAGATTTAGAGCTCATAATGCAGTGTTACTGTACGTGTCTAATACAGTATTTGTGTTACTTCTAATAGAATATTTTATAATATTTGCAGAAAAAAGAATCCCACAATCAAAAGTGTTGAAATATGTGCTACTTCTCAACTCTTGCAAAAGCTTTGGGAATACTCTATTTTTCTATTGCCAAGGTAATTTTTTTATTACCAAACTTAGTAAGTGTCTTACATTAATATTTCCTACCCTCATTAAAAACATTTTACATTGTGTTATTTTGGGGTTTTTTTAACCACAAAGATTGCAGCTTATAGAAAAAAGTAATGGAAGACAAGTAGTACAGGAGAACTAACTCTTGAGGAATCCTGAATGTGGGCTAGGATATCTTAGTTCCTTATTTGTTTTCTGCAAATATTTGACTCTGAAACTAGGTGTTCAGTCACCTTGCTCACTTGTGGCAACCTCAAAGTTTATTGTCTATAAAGATGCAGAAAAGAAAAAAATTCTCATGACTCTCGTGATGTCCAGCTGCTATTCCCAGTACTACTAAACCTGAACGTGACTTCAGTGTTACTAAAGTTCTTCTAAACACCCCAGCCAGGTGACAGTTTGAGTGCCACGTCTCCAGCATGGTTCACTTCTTTCCTGTTAAAGTAATCAAGGTTTCCCCTGAAGCTGAGTGCATTTGCCTATCTCTTCAGGGCCTTGTACTTGGTGAAAATATTCAAAACCTGTTCCTGTAGCCAAACACAGCTTTGTTTTCTAACCCTATTGTACTAATTCAGTCTTGCCAGGGATATCTTACAGCTCTATGCAAATGTCCACAACCACAAAGTATGTGAAAATGAGTCATAATTTTTCTTTTGGCACCAGCAGCTTTCCAGTAAAAATATTTTTACATCTGGAGAATCTTTGGGACAAGGGTTTGTGGGTTTTTTTGCACTATGCTAGAAAGTGCAAATTACATTTTTTGATGCTTGCAAAATGTTCAGCTAGCAGGTAAAAGGCTTTTCATTACCTACCTCATATTTTTGGAGGGGAAGAAAATCCTCAGTATCCTACATTTGGCCAAGCAAGGAAGTAATGATCTTCCTGAGAGATATTTGTATTATTTTCCTGAGTTGTCTTTGTACCAAAACGTCAGGAGTTGCACGGAAATTTGAAAAGGAAGAAACTCCTGGTAATTTCCCTTTTATGTTTAATTTCCCTTTTATGTTTTTAACTAGAAGGCTATGAAAATAATAGAAATTGAAAAACAATGTATTTTTTTCTTACACTATTACTTACACAAAATCTTCTGTCTGTTCCACACAGCACAGTAGACCACTACTCATTGTAAGAGTGAAATAGATTTTTATTAAAAAAACCCAAAGATCAGTCTTATTTACTGTTTTTTGCTATTGTAATGAACACAGAACTTAGAATTCACCAAGAAATTCACTTAGTGACTTTATGGAACTGTTGCAGAATAGCACAGATATTTTTAAGTTAAACTGGTCTTGGTGAATTAATGTTCAGAGTCAAATAAGGCAATCCAGTCTGCCTAAAGTGTCTTGGTGTCATGAACTCAACACTCAGTGCCTTTGTTGACCTTTAGTAGAAGTGCTCACTACAAGTCTCAATTCCCACTTTTGACAAAACCACTACAATTAATAATTGCATTACTAAAAGAGAGACATCCAGCCAAGCAAAATAATAAACACCAAAGGTCTTAAAAGGCGTTTAAAAAATCTGTTATCACTGTGTGTATTTAATAGCTTTTTTTTCAAAAAGAAGGCAGCAAAGGAGAGCATTTTCTGGTGTTGTAGCAGGCTTTTCTCAAAATTAATTATTCAGTGTTAAACTTCATAACCTACAAACAGGTATCAAATCAGTATACTGTATGTTTATCATAAATGTTTGAGAGTTTTATTTGCTTTAGTAAAGCTCCCTGTACCAGCTGTATATGTCAAGGCACTTAAACAGGGAAATGTTGGTTGTATTCTAACTGCATATTCTGCCACATTTTTGTTCCAGAGAGAATAGATACCGCTGCTTGTTTAGAAACATGTAAGTTTGATATTTATTACACATTCCTCCTTAAAAAAATGTTTTTTAATGTCACTTTCAGTTCAAAGAAAATAACTTCTTAGCTTTTACTTCTGGAAACAGCTTGCTTCATATGATCAAAAAGACATATTTATATACTTTGATTTAGTTGTCCTTTCAATATAGCAATGTAAGAGATCATTCAAGAACCTGTAAACAACTTTTTCAGCATATGAAAATATTCTTCTACTGAGAGAATAAGACAAAACTAAATCATTTAAAAGATATTTAAGTTTTTTATTGCACTTTTTTTGCACTCACCGCTAAACAAAGTCTGTTAATTGTTGACCTTTTAACAAAACTTATAAAAGTATGAATTTAGGGGACCAAAATAAACCATGAATGATGCTAAGAAGTTAAACATTCAAAAATACATGAAAAGTCACTTTTAAAGAAAGTGAAGCAAATATGAGTGAAATTATATGTTAAAAAGGGTTCCAAAGTAGTATAGGACAAATTCTGATCCTGGAAGCATGAGCTCCTGTTGAGCTCAGTGAAGCATGTGAGGGCAAAATTTGACTTAATGTGTCCAAAATGCGAAAAAAGAAACTTTAAGAAAGGACATTAGCTTTGCAAATCTACAAGGCCATCACTCTGTTCACCTTTCTTACTCATGAAGATCAAGGTCCAAGAACAAAACTTCTTGCCTTGTGCTACTTATTTCAATGAGATTTTTCGTTTTTCTTTTGTTCAGGAGTTATTATACTGGATTATGTACATATTTGAGGCTATTTAACTATATGAGACTACTTCCTTATGTAGCAGAAACTTGTTCAACACTTTTTGTCAGAGTACGAATATCCTACTCATGAAAGATGTAGTAATTTTTTTTTTATAGACTCAAAGAGTCTACATAAATAAAAAAAATTAAAGATATTTACATGACTTCTAAATTTTTAACTATAGTCCATGTGGCATAGAAAAAACTGTAGGTAGTGGAAATTAAATAAATATTAAACAGAAAGGACATGCAGCTCATTCTTTTAATGCTTATCAACATTTTTTTCCTTTCTGAAAAAAGTTCTGCTAACAAAACCCAATAGAGTTCCAACAATTTACAAAAGCTGAAAACCTGAAAGGAGAAGAGGAATAAATGCCTCATCTTTGCTGTATAGTAACAAGGCAGAGTTTATATGGGATGTAGGATTTAATTCACTTTTAAATCTTGGGACTCAACTCTCCTTGATAATCTGGCTGCACAGTCTGATCAAGACTGAGGAACCCTTTCTTGCTGCTCTTGTAAAGGAAATTTCACCTTTGTAAGAAGAATTATGTATATTTGTTAAGAGAGACACTGAGACACAATGGGTAAGAATAAATCCAGGTCCTGGCATAATTTAAAGTTAAATTTTATTCTCTTTTTTTATTTATTAATGTTTCTTATCACGAGACATTTATATCCACAGCGAGAGGGAAATGAGGAAAAGAAAGGAAGGAATAAAATCTGACTGTCAATTCTGAAATGGTAGTTAAAAGAAAGAAAAGTAAAAAGTGCCCTGTTAAGGCGTGGAGAAAGATTATAGACCTTAACACCGATAAACCATTGTCTGAAAAGTGGAACATGTAGATGGGAAGGTCAGAATTAAGGATCCATAGATATTAAACTTGTCACCTGTGATGCATATGCCATATGACAGGAATTCAATTGCCTGCCTCCTTCCGTTGCCTGAGCTACCTGAATGTCCCAGGTGAGTGGCGAGACCTCGTCAGACAGGAGAATCTCTGCAGCTCGAGGATGTTCCATTGTGCTGGAATCAGGAAAGCATTTCAAAGAGCAGAGAGAGCCAACTCTGCTCGTCCCCATTGAATCAGCCTTTTAAAAGTCTGCAACGCCTATTATGTGTGCACACACAACAAAAGGCTAGAGCAGAAGGGAAGGACAAGGAGGCCGAAATCACCAGTCTTCTCTGTTGTGGTCTTATAACAGGTTGTTAAGGAAAAGGGGAAGGAGGAGATAGAAGAGGCAGAAAAAATAGGTGAGGAAGATTAATAGTTCAGCTGTGAATTATAGATGGAATACTTTGTAGGTACTTATAGGCAGAATTGCTGGGAACCTGAATTATACTTACATAAATTTTTAAGATTTTAGGGAGTCAATTCATAGCAGAGCTTGTTTTCTAAAGAAGACCCATGAGAGGAGTGTTGTGGAATAACTATTCTGAAGTTAGTACAGTGACTACTAAAACAATCCTTGCCCACAATTTTCCTCCTTTTTTCTTGAAATAATGTACAATGCTCTAATGTTAATTTGTCAAAAAAAAAAAAAAAAAAAAAGTGAAACAAAAAAGTTCACACTCAAAATGGGGAAAAAAAAAGTGAATGAAGAGAAGCAGTTCTACATGCATTTAACAAATTAAGCTATGTTGGTATACAGATTATTTACAACTTTTCCTTACTAATATTACAAGTTTTCCTTACTAATATTGTACCCCAGGGAGCAAATCTTGCATTACTCTTCTACTCTTCCACTCTTCTACTCTTCTACTCTTCTAGCAAATACTGCCCTACTATAGATGTTACTAAAGTTATTATTAATTGTTATAAAATATCCTACATTAGCTGGATTACTTTAATATTGTGGTAGCTCTGTTATCATCATAGGATTTCATATTGATGGCAAGAAGAGAGCTTAACAAATTACCTTAATTAAGTTAATGTTGAGTCAGCTATAAATGTTCCCTGTGTATGATGAGTATTGCAGATTATCAGGAACTTTTAAAGTATTCCATGTAGTGCTGCATGTTTAAGATGACATTGTTATTTCTTTGACATCTCCCTAGCTCCTCTTCAGTCTGGAACAGGTCTATTTTTTTATAAAAAGATAAATCATAACATTAATTTTCCATCCTATTACAGAATATTTGTTGTTCTTAGAAATATATCTTTTCTTACTATTAGTTTAACTAAGAAGGCTTCCACATGGTCCTTACATTTTTCCTCTCTTCTTGTTCAAGTGCTGTGTAAGTGGCATGCAAGCAAATAAAGTTTGCAATTATATTAGCAGTGGAGATGACTGGTTGGGACACAGTGAAGTTGAATTTCATCTTCAAACATCTGAAATATGCGTGACTAACGCAACTATGCAGTAGAGCTTTAGCTCATGGGTGTAGATTTAATAAAGTAAAATTATGGCCATATATAAAAACATGCTATTTTATTGATGCAATAACTTGTGCTGTACTGCACAAATTATAATTTTTTATTCTATTTTTTTTCATTTTCTCCTATGAAAAATGTCAATGTATTTTTTTTTTTTTTTTTACTTATATCTGAAAAAATAAAGACGGCCTTTTTGCAGATATAGTAAATGTAAATATTAAAAATTACAAGGAAATTACATTTTGAGTTAAAAAGAAAAAAATAATCATTTACTGTTATAAAATTTTAACCTTATTTCTTATTCTTCTTCTTTAAAATTCCACATCTTACCTACTTTATATTATGATATGGCTACTTTTACATAATATCAGCTGATTGCATTATCTAAATAGATATAACACACTTGTGTTCTTAAGATAAAATAATATGCTTCCAATGCAATCTACCCCAAAAGCAAAAGTGATGAAATTTAAGTTCCATAAAATATAATTCTAAAGTATAATTAAAGGTGAGTAGGCAAATCTAAAATGTCAATGTTAACACATTATAAAAAAACCAAAACACTTCCTTAATAAATATTATGCTCCGTGTAGCTGATATTAATACTGTTAGTATATACCTAAGTAAGGTTTATTCCCTAAACATAGGGAAATTATCTTCCACCTTCTTAGCTAGTACTTCTTCACTCTAGATGCAGCAACAATCTGGGGGAAAGGATATTTTTTGAGAAAAGAGAGCTCAAGTGAATGATAATGGATTAAAAGGCAATTAACTTCTTGATTAAACACCAGCATAAATTGGCATGGTTAAAAGTTATCGCCACCTGTTTATTTTTTTATTAAATGATTATAGTGGACTCACTCCAACTCCCCCAAAACTAGTGTCTGTATCAGAAATATCATCATAGCTGGAATTAACTATCATGGGGTTTGGCGGTTCCAGGCAGAAGTCAACTGGCATGAAGAGTGAGCTGTCACTCCATACAGAGAAAAGTTACCTTAAAACTGGACTTTACTGTCTCTCCATAAAAATAACAAATGGATGTTTGCTTAAAATGGAGTCTACAGAGACGAAACAGAAGCCATAAAATAAACTGTAAAAATAAGATCACTGGGCAGCTACCATTCAGACACATAGATAAAAATAAGGAAGGGCCACTGGGTCAACATCAAATATTTAACAAGTGTGTGAGAGGAGATACATCTAGTTTTGGGGGGGCGGGGGAAAAAAAAAAATCAAAAAACCCACACACACACAACAACAAAAAGCCAAACATAAAGTAGGAAATTAAAAAAATAAAACCAAAATGCAGCAGAGAAGACTCTGTGTAGTTTTTCCTAATATTTTTATTTATTGAACTGTACATGGACAATTTACTCTTTTCTCATGATGTCATGTATACATTCTGTTCAAAGTTAGAAGACTCTGTTCAGATGTAGGAGATAATATGAAACTATTGGGCTTTATAGATTTTCTTGTTGAGTAGTTGAGGACATTATAACTAAGGCACAATGTATGAATCAGACAGTCAAAATCATGAAACTGGAGTAGTCACAATGATCAAATTAGAGCTTCTGAATATCATGGACCATAGGATTTCTCCTTATGTTTTTTTGTGTTTCAAGGAGATCTTTTAGAGGAAAAAATCAATTTTCTTTTATGAATTAAAAAAAAAAAAAAAAAAAAAAAAAAAAAAAAAAAAAAAAAAAAAAAAAAAAGAAGAAGAAGATGCAGCAACATATATTCTAGTATTCTAGTTCCAGCCTAGAGGAACAGTTTTAATGGTGATTATTAGTGCTTTTATAATTAATTAAGTTTTGAATTGGAAAGGAAAAAGAAAAAACCTGAATCCAAACCAAAAAATGTTCAGTTCAATCTTAGAACAAAATATATGCTGTTTCTGTATCTGTATGGAGGAACACAAGGCCGAAAGCTGCCAGAATTGTATAATCTCTATTATGGTCCTTGGCTAAAAAATAACCCTGGGGGCTGATTTCAGCCTTTTTGTTGCTGCTCATCTAGCAGCCGGATCATAGCAGCAGGCAGGAGGAGAGGATAAAGAAGATTTTCTCTTGATCCTTCCCTTCCCCTTTGTCTTGATTTTCCTTTCTGTCCTTAGGCTTGTTTCAATTGCTCTTTTTTTTTGTTTCTCTCAATGGTGCACTGTTGGGATTCTCTCCTAAGTCTTGATTAATTTCTCATAAGCACCCTACCAGCTCCTGCGGCAGACGTGTATCTAAGCCAAAATGAGAGCAACATGTCCCAGCCAGACAGTCAGGAGGGACAGGGATCCATTCCACAAAGGCACAGCATATTCCATTCTCTTACAAATTCTGTGGCAGACCAGCTGAATACCTGGGAGATTTCTTTTCTTATCTGATGTAATGGGTTTTAGTCCTCTGTAGCTTCATTTTTTTCCAAGGAGAATGTACCTATCCACTACAGATCCAAAAGAAACTCAGCGGCCTACAACAGATGTGTGAGCATTGAATTGTCATCAACCTCTTGTGCATTACTAATTTTTTAACTACCAATTCTGTTAAATTTCAGATGCATTCTGATATAAAGAGAAATGAAAGGGGAAGGGAAGAGAAAATCAGATAGAGGGAACATAACCAAAGAAAATTCAGAAGACAAATCTAATGCAGAGCCAAAATTAAAAGTCAGAAGGGATGATGAAATATGGAACAGCCCCACACACATGCTTCGTCCAAGAACAGGGAGTGTTGCAAAACACTACAGTTTTGACAATAGAAACCTGACTGGGAAGTTTCTGCAGTCCTATGAGCCAGAAGACACGTCTAGCCTTGAATTATGTAAAATCAAATTACAGCAAACAGAACCTACCTTTCAACAATCTTTACTCATTTCCTTTCTTTTTTTCAATTTTAGAAGATTTGAGTTTGGAAATGTTGAATTAAGCTAAGCTTCATTTTAAAATCTTTCAGACTCTACATGCATGCCACTGTATTAGTAAAATCTTCTTCTCAACTTTTGTTTATTTTTATTTCTTTAATCCATATTCCTACACACTTATAGATATTTTTATGCAGAAGCGTCATAGTTCAACACTCTTTTGGACTGGTTTAGTTGAAGTACTCAGGGAGAACCTTTTAGCTGAGAAAAAGAATGCTGAGAGAGGACACCATCAAGACTTACAAAATTGGGATGATGGTAAATGCAGAACCGCTGTTTGCTGAATTTCACAGAACTAAAACTAGAGGGCAACTACTGAAACTACTAAGAGACATGATTAAATTAAGATAAAAACACCTTTTATTTTTTTTCTCAGTAGACAATAAACTTCTGCAATTTGTGGTCACAACATGTTGGAGAGAAAACACTATCAGTAGATTCAAAGCAGAGTTAATCTTGGAGAGGTACTTGCAGGAGCAGGGAAAGGTGTATCTTTTCTGTCCCTAACTCAGTGCAAATTCCAAGGAATACAGGGGGAATGGACTACATACAATGGCCATGTTCTGTGTCCTCCCTAAATGGCTTTCACTTCTCTCCCTCTTTAAAACATACCAATGACCTTAATCTATTTTCTAAAAAAAACAGCAGAAAATATAAACTATTTGTGAATTTACTTGGATTTCTCACCAAAAACAGAGGCAAACCTTAAAGACAAGATTTATGGGGTTTTACGGATTAAAAAAAAAAATAAAAAAAATTTCTATGTTTCTTCCAGGCATTACTGGAAATAACAGGAATAAAAATTATGGTTTTCAAATAACTTAATTTTTCAACTAACATCATAAAATGTTTAGCTAATTCAATTTTGTTTTAGATTATTTGCAGTCTAGATTCTGCTTTTTTCCTCATCTAAAAACTTGGAGGGAAGTATTTTAACTGAATTTGATTTTCTTTGTTGGTTGTTTTAACATTCAAGTCACCAGTAAAAAGGCAACTCTTACAGGCACATGGAATTCTCTTCTAAGTAAAAATAGAATTACAGGGTCAGTAATGCTGCAAACCTCCTAAATCTCTGTCTGTGCCTACTTGTCGGTATAAAAAATACATATGCATTCGTTCGCCTTTTTTTTTTTTTTTTTTTTTTCATTCTGCACAACATGTGAGAAACTAGAAAACTAGAAAAGTAGTATGTCAGAATGGTAAGTCAAGATTTGAAAATTATAGTCCTTTGCAGTTATTTCCAGGGAAAATAAGCACAAATCATAAAGCTGTTTAGCTACCCAAGTCCCTCACAAAACAAAGTTAAATTTCTGAGATTTTACTGAGAATGTAAAGAAGGGATATACCTCTAAAAAAAGTACCAATGTCTCCATTGTGCTTGTCATTTAAAATACTTCTAAAATTGCTTTAACATGAGACAAAAAAAACAAAAACAAAACAAAAAAAAGAAGAGAATATTAATTCTTCATTTCTAGAACAAAATTCCAAATTAGTATTGTTACATTTTTATGAGGGAAAATATATGCAATCTTACAGATATATGCAGATATATGCAATCTTACCTTGCTCAGGCTTATGTGAAACAATATCAAAACTATATGTGGCTTGCAGATTTTTTAAATAAAAATCAGAAACATTGTTGTTCATATTTGACAAAATCTTTTTATATAGACAAGGCTTAATCATTCCTATAGGCAGAAGCAAAAAATACACCACAGGTGTAAACTTTATCTTACGTTTAATGTTTGCTCTTATTAGGCAAGTTGTCCAGAAGGGGTCTCAGGCCGTTGTTTCCTCACGTTTTATCTTCTGGCTATCTCATGGATTTATTGTTTTTTCTGTGACATCAGCTGTAACCCAGACAATATTGTCAATTGTGACTCAATAAATCAGTGCAGCAAGTAGCAGACTTGTGAAGAAGAGTTCAGATGTAGAAAGTGAAACAAATGGGATGGAAAATGGTGATTTTATGTTTGTCCATCTATTTTCTAGATTTAGAGTGTGTAACTAAGGGGGAGAATCTAGGAATATTTTAAAATATTATTTAGATAATTCTTTTTCAAAAATTAAAATTTTCATTTAGCACCATCATAGCAGAAACTGAGATAATGTATTATAACCAGAAACCTTATCAACATCTTTAAATGGGAATTAAAGATTGATATAATCTTAGAAAAAACTGGAAAGAAATTCAGTATATTGTTTCTCAATTTGGCATTATATCACAATGCTTATATTTGCATCCGAGATGGGAACACTGGGGCTGTGATTCTGGTAAGTGAAGTCATCTTATACAGACAATTACAATATAGCATGCATTTTGAAAGCATAAGTGTTTTAAATTATGCTGCCTTTTTTTTTTTTTTTTTCCAAGAGGAAAGAAGGAAAATTCTGGAGAATTCTTTATTCTTTCTTTTATCATATCAGAACCTGCCATTTGCTGTCTAAAAATCTCCATTTTTTAAGTGATTCTTCTCTTAAAATAAGTAGAATATTATTGCAAAGATTTTATCTTCCACTCTCATACACAGTCCTACAATGTGAATAAAATTGTGTGATTAGAGTTTGCAGAGAAAGAAGTGTAACTTCCATATTTGTTGCAAGTTTGTAACCTAGATTCTTGTAATTATAAGTGATGATATTTGATTTGGATTCTTTGATTATTGTTCCCAATCACAATTAAGAAAAAGTATATCATTATATTTCAGATTGAAAACCAGTAAAACAATGTTCAGGACATTATAAAAAAATCCTTATTTCCTGGGACCCCTCTGAAGGCAGACAGATTTTTAAGCTAATTTCTTGAGTCACAGTTTTTCCATGATATACTCCTATATTTTGGTTCCTAAACAATTGTAAAAATCTCTTTTTAGTTATCTCAAAGGAAAACATAAAAGAAAATAACCTGGCATTTTCATAATGATTTCCATCCATCTGGTAAAGATAACATTGATAGTGAATTAATAGTTCATTTGTTCACCATGTTTTGTTCTGTTTTCTTGCACTTAATTAAATAGTTCACATCACCATTGTGAAGTAGAAAGGGAATTATTTTAATCTTGTTAAAGTAGGGGATTAAAAAAAGTCCAGTTGATATTCTATATCCCACCCTAGTTTACCATCACATTAGAACTCATTAAATTTTATCTCCGCTGTAAATTCTAGGAAAGTTTTTCAGCTCTGAGATGGTGCTGAAGAGGGAGGAGTTGTAAACTACTTGGAACATCTTTCTGGTGCTATTATGCCTCCTGGAAGCTTTCTGGAGTGGGTTGACCCTGTCTGGATTCCAGGCACCCAGCACAAACACTCTCTCACTGCCCTCTGTAACTGGATAGATGAGAGAAAATATAACAAAGGATTCACGAGTTGAGACAAAGGACTGTGAGAGATCACTCACCAATTACTGTCACAGGCAAAACAGGCTCAAATTGGAGACATTAACTGAACTTATTACTAACAAAAATCGGAGCAGGGCAATGAGAAAGAAATAAAATTAAGATTTCTAAGCACTGCTGTTCTTCCCCCCACTGGTTCCTCTTTCCCAGCTCTATCTCCTACCACAGCGGTGAAAGGAGATAACGAATGGAGGTTCATGGTCAGTTTATTACCCCTGGATATAAACCATAGGGCACATCAAGCATATATCTGATCACTTATTTTGAGAAGTACTCTCATATTCATAGCACTCATTTGAAGATTCAACAGCAGAACAGGTAAAATTGTAATCAGATTTGAATGATAAATTTAAAATTAAAAATAATGCAAATTTTTAGTGAAAACAAAAATACATTGAATGAGTGCATCTGCATAAGGTAGCATTACAGCCATTTATCTGATTAAATGGTGATCAAGAACACGTGATCTGTAAAATAAGTAATTTTTTTCTCTCTCTCATTTTTTTTATTTTCATATTTTTTTAATTTAAGTGGGTTTTTATTACCTGAAATGGTATGATTTTAGTTTTCATTAATAAATTTCATTTATTTCCATAACCAGACTAATAATTTGGGTAACAAGCAGCTCATGGAATTGGAAACAACTTTTCTAACTAAAGTGTTTTTTTTTGTTGTTTTTTTTTTAGGTTGCTGGCATGTCTCTCTTTCTTCTAGATGTAACGGCAAAATATTTGACACTCAAGAGTAATGCACAAACTAGATGCATCTGGTTTACCAGAAGTCATAAATGAGATTAACAAGAAAACACAAAGCCGTCCCCTTACCTCTAATTTAGTTCATCTTTGGCTGTAAATTAGAAGAGATTCTACTGTGGGTTCGGTCTTGCAGATCCCAATATAGATATTTCTTAATTACAACTCTGAAATTCTGAAATACTACTGAGGTATCAGCTGAGACTGCAATAGTCCAAAATCTGACTTTTCAGTTCTCTGCCCATAGCTGAGTTAGTTCAGGGGTGTAAAAGTTCTTATGGTGTTAAGCTGTGTTTTTCTCACAAATCCACTTGACTCTCTTGTTGGATTATCTGGTTGTGTGGATTTACTTTCTCAATTCAACCTGAAGTTTTGAAAGTGTCTAGAATTTGATATTAGCTGTGAACAGTGAGAGCCTTTTGTTGGAACCTGCAGCCACAGTCTAGCTGGGTAAAAGCCTGCAGTCAGTCTGCAAACTGATACCTGCAGTCAGAGTTTAGCAGGAAATACCCAGCAGTCAGAGGCTGCAAAGGAAACTTACAGTAGGAGATTGCTGCAGCCAGGGTCAGTGAATGGTTGGAGTCAGGGTGACTGAGCTGTAAAGAGGAATAAACCAGGTCCCTTTTCATACTGTGATAAACAAGGAGTCTGTGTCTGGGCTCATTTCTGCCCTCTAACAAGAGGGGGCTGCTGCAACACCCTCTCTGCATTTTCTCATGCATCTATGCAGAAAAAAAAAAAAAAAAAAAAAAAAAAAAAAAATTTCCACTGAAGAGATTCCTGCATTTCTCTCAAAGGACTAAGAATTTACTTTTTCATATGACAATTTTTCAGATTGTATCTGTAAATTTTCTGCGTTTGGAAAGATAACTTGTAAGTCTAACCACCAGTAACTGCACCAAATTTAGCAGTAGAAAACGTTTTACTGCCTAATGTAAATATATCAGTTCTGAAGTGGTACCTTCACTGGCGCTATGAAACGCCTTCGCCCCTAGAAGTCCTTTCTAACTACTGCTGATGTTTATATTGATTTTCTGTGGTGTTGTAGAGATGGAAGGAAGAGTGCTGATGATATCCTATTGTATCTGCAATTCTTGGGTTACCCATGGCTGTGTGGATATTTATAAATCTTCATAGGCACATGGTAATTTCATTATTCCAATATTGTTATATTTGTGGGGTTTTGTTTGTTTTTGGTTTTTTCCTTGTTGTTTTTGTTTGTTGTTTGTTTTTTATTTATGCTGATATTTTGAGCAAAATTTTATACTTATACATATTAAATAAATCAAGTAAGGGGAACTGCTAACATAATACATTTGTTAGGACACTTTTAAAGGAGTTACTGACAATTAACAAGTTTAGGGCAAATATAGTTTTAATTTTTTTTTTTTAATACATGAAGCATATCCAGCAAGTCCTCTTTTGGTTTCCTAGAATGCAATCAGCTTGTAAATCATTAAATTTGTCTGAAAAAAAGATACTCCAAAGACATAGTAGATGAGAGAAGGAGGGAATTGAGTACTTTCGAGTAATAGTTTAGAGAGGGAGCAGAGAAATCTTTATTAATTTGAAGGTCATATGTTGCTCCTTGCATCTGGGTCAAATATGAGTTTTAATAGTGAACTCAATAACTGGAGCACCTATCTATCAATGTAGTTATCAGGATTTAACATTAATTCATTTAATTAGTGAGTAACATTGGAGAATTTAACTTTCAAGTATTATATTTGATGAGGCCTTCTTACCTAGCAGTGGAACAATGACTTTCTAAGAGTTAATTCCTCAGGGATAGCAAATCAATCCAGACATCATCTGTACTTCTTAGAGACTAGACACCAACATCTAAGAGAGATGCTCATAGCATAGTCCCTGGAAAGCTTCAAATGCACAGAAGATAGTAAGAGAAGGCTTTAAGAGGACAGCTGAACACTGAGTGGAATGGAGAACAGCTGAAGTGGTGAAAAGGTGAATCAGCTGATCTCATTTCTTTTTCACAGTCAGTTTTGGGATGAGGGTGAGATTTTGGCTTCGTGGTGGATCCTTTTCTTTGTGGCTGAGGTAGGTTATCTGTATCATGCTTTGTCTCCAGGGTGTGAAAATAATAATTTGTCAGTTCTGTGATAAGGATGTGAGATGTGAACCAATGGACTAGAGGAGATGTGTTAATTTTTGCTGATGCTTAGATACATGGTTGACTTCTCTGGGGTGCCAGTGTTGTTTTCTTGAAAGTTTGTGTGCTGTTGTCTGGGTTTGTTTTCTCTCTGAATTCTTTTCCCTTTGCTAGGACTCGGAGGTTTTATGTGAAGGTAAGTGTTGCTTCCTCCTTATTCAGGATTCTGAAAGATACAGAGAAAAGTATGAGGATTCAAGGCAGTGCCATTGAAGTTTCTAAACTCAATAAATAGAGAGAAGGGATGTGCCTACTTTGTATGTTCCACTTTCCTGTTCATAATACTGTTGCACAGACAGTCTGTAATGAGTATATGCCACTTTACATTTATCTTTTGTTTTGTTCTTGTATCTCTGTGTATTGTTTTTGAGAAAGAAGATGAGACAATACGAAGCTAAATCATTTAGGCAAATGGATATTTACAAGAATACTTTGTGAGTCTTAGGAAATCTGCAAAGTTCTTATGATTCTTGTTTTTTGGAAAGTATTAGAGTGTTGGTTTTTGTTGTCATTGTTAGGTTTTTTGGGTTGTGGTTTTTTGTTTCTCTGTTTGGGGTTTTTTGAGTGTGTGTTCCATGTAAGAATTTTGAGGTGTCAGTCCAGGTAATGTATTTTAGAATTATTAAAACTTACTCATAAATTATAAACCTGCCTTTCTCAGCTGTGGACAATAACCACTCTGAAATGCCAAAGATTTTTACAAGTTAGAGTGGGTTTTAAGTAGACTATGTACATCAGGATGAGGGGAAAATACTTTAGAAAGTTTTGCTTTCTAGCACTTTTAATAACTTGGCTACAAGTTAATGACCAAAGTTAATGAAGAACAAAGTAAGTTGAGATTATGTTGAGAATGTAATACAAACAAAAAACTTGGTATTTTGCTGTTTATTTCTTTCCCTGTCTTTGTGCTTTCCCCCTTCCAGTTATCTGCTGGATGGCTGTAAACTATATTAGCTCAGAACTATGCAATCAAAGTTGGTTTGATCAAATGAAGTTACTTTAATGTAATTAATAGTCACTAAATAGAGCCATAACTGAGGGATTAAGTTAAAAATGCCTTCCATGCTCTTGTGTCCATAGGAGGTTTGTAATTTGTGCCTCCTGCAATCGTGGCTTTCTTCAAATTGGGGGTTATTGGGAAACATGCAGTGCATTTTGATGCTGGTACCAAGTCAAATATCGTATAAGGCTTTCTTTCTTTTTCTTTTCTGGTATTTGGTTGTTTTTTGGGGTTTTTTTTTGTTTCGTTTTTTTGGGTTGTTTTGTTTTGTTTTGTTTTTGTGGGGGTATATTTTGACTTGTTTTTATATTTTTAGTCTTTTCTTTTTATCCAGATTTGAAGGGGGTCAAGGATAAAGTAGATAAGAAAGGGGGAAATTATTAGTATATGTGAGAATTCTCTCTTATTATTATTTTCTCTAGATGATGTCCATTGATAACTAACTGAAACTTAGGTAGGGCATGACTATTTGATATTGTGAAACTTCAAAACTACATTACAAAAAATTCTGAAATATATTGTTTATACAATTTTACAAGTCGCTCAGTAAACCTACTTCAGTTGTGAATTTTGTAAGAAAAGACAAAAAAAATTGCTTCCTTGTAAAATCCTGTATTTCTTTTCAGTGAATTTATCATGGTTTAACCCTAGCCAGCAACCCCACAGCCACTCCCTCCCCCACTAGCAGGCTCTGGGAAACAATAGGTAGTGTGAAAGCTGGAGAACTCATGGGTTGAGATAAGGACAGTTTATTAGGGAAAGCAAAAGCCATGCAAACAAGAAAAGCAAAACAAGACATTTACTCAGTGCTTCCCAAGGGCAGGGAGGTGTTCAGCCATCTCCAGGAGCAGAGTACCCCATCACAGGTAACAGTGACTTGGAAAATCACTAGATTTTCCACTAGATATCATCACTAGAAATGTTCACACACTTTCTTCTTCTTCCCCCTGCTTTATATACTGATATACAATGATGTCATATGGTCTGGAATGTCCCTTTGGTCAGCTGGGGTCACCTGTCCAGTCTGTGCCCTCCTCCCACCCTCCCAGGCACCCCCAGCTTCCTTCACCAGCATGGCTGGTATGAAAAGCAGAAAAGGCCTCTGCTCTGTGTGATCCCTGCTCAGCAATAACAAAAACATCTCTGTGTTATCAACCCTGTGCTCAGCACAAATCCAAACCACAGCCCCATGCCAGTCCCTGGGAAGGAAATCAACTTGACCCCAGCCAAAATCAGCACTAAAGTCCTTACTGATTTATCTTGTGGGCAAATGGTCGTTTGTTTGTTTGCACACTTTGTTTGTGTTTATGTAAATACAGAGTGTTTGCAGATCTGATCTGAAATAGTCCATCATGTGTTAGAATAAGACTTACATAAAATTAAATCTTTCAACAAAATAATGTTATGAAATATAGGAGAGATTTCATAAATGGCTGTCTGTTTTTTCTGAATAAATAAAATAGTTTGTTCTCTTACATCACTTCAGAAGAAACTTGTTAAATTCTGAGGATATCAGAATTATGTTGGTTCATTGGGTTCTTTTTTTTTTTTTTTTTTCTTGTGGTTGAGTTTATATGGTAGGCACTGCTACTTTATTCTGGCTCAATTTGTACTGTGTTCATTTCTGAGATGAAAAAGAACTTCTAGGTGGACCAGACTGTATCAAAAAAGAAAAATTATAAATAAACCAGGAAGAACATCCCTTTCTTTCTCTGCAAGATCAATTGCTTAATCCTTTTTCTCAAATTATACGAATTCATCAGTGCCCATTGGGCCTGCCTGTGATTGCCCTGAACCTTACACAGTCACTTAGCTTGTACAAAATAAGTGGAAAGACATGTGAAATTCTATCAAATCAGGGTGATCTTCTTTAACATCAGTCCTACTATGGCATAAAGATCTACATAAATTACACGAGAAAGGGAGGGGTTTTCATCCTGACGTTTGATGCAAGGTAGAGCCTTGGTACAACTTCAGCAGTTCCTTTCTGGTTTTGTTTGTTTATGTGAAAGACTTGATGCTTTCAGAAGAAACACTAATCTGAAGTGTTAGAACCTGCAAGGCTCTGGCTGAGTCATGCTGACAGGTGAGAGTAAACAAGTATAAAAATGGAAAGTGTTTCTCTCCAGACAGGGGGGATGTTTCTAGCTAAGTGTGGAAAACAGGGCTATCTTCTGACTCTTGGTAGATGTTTAATCTGAGTTCAGGCTGAACCTGCCTTTAGCCAATTATTTAAATTTATTTGGTAAATGGCACTTTAAGAGAGAAATTCCTCGATGACTGAAATCTACACTCAAAACCTCTGCTCAACCAACCTGCCTAAAAAAGATTCTTTTAACATGAAATTCCAATTTTTTTTTTTTTTTTATCATGGCAACATAAAAGAGAAAGTGTCTTTAAATACTTCTAATGATATAATTCTATAATTACTTTTTATAAAGTTAGCCATTTTTGATTTTTACTTTCAATTTATGATTTTTTTTTTCCTATTAAATATTCTAGGATAATCCTTCCTTGTAAGCAGAGGAAATCACTGAACTGTTAGGGTTGTAAGAGACCTCTGGAGATCACCCAGTCCAACCCTGCAGCCACGGCAAAGTCACCTAGATTAGGTCATGCAGGAACGTGTCCAGGTGGGATTTGAATGTCTCCAGAGAGGGACATGTCCCTGGGCGGTTCCTGGCATGCCCTGACATCCCCCGTGCAAAGTTCTTCCTCATGCCGAGGTGGAACTTCTTGTGTTTGACCTTATGGCTGTTGCTCCTCACCCTCTGGCCATTGCCCTCACTGGGCACCACTGAAAAGAGTATAGCACCATTCTCTTGTCACCTGCCTTGGAGAGGTTTATGTGAATTGTGGAGGCTCTCTCTGTCTGCTCCAGACTAAAAACAGGCCCAGCTCCCACAGTCTCTCCTCATAAGAGGATACTCCAAACCCCTCATCATCTGGGTGCTCTCCTGTAGTTCCTTATCCTTCCTGAACTGTGAATACCTGAACTGAACAGAAGGCACTGGATGTGGCCTCACCAGGGCCTAGCAGAGAGCCAGGATCACCTGTCTTGACCTGCTGGAGATACTCTTCCTGATGCACCACATCAGTGGAACTGAGAGAACTGTCATAATTGTGCTCATCATGCCAATTCTGGTTTTTTTTATTATTATTACTATTATTTGTAGTGTCCAAACCATAAATCAATTCCACTTCTTCTGTAATGTAACTTGTAATCTTGATACTCAGGGGAAGCAAAATGTACCTTGCAAATCAATTGTCAGCCCAAGTGAAGTGGAAAAGGCAGATCCCCAAAATGCGCTCGGGTCCTTGACCTGCTTTGATTGATAGATACGCATGACTGACGCAGTGGCAGGCTCAGAGAGCCATGAAGCAGTTTTATTTAACCAGGGAATTGTCTGTGTCTGAGAGTGCTACTTACATGGGGTGTGTCTGTGAATAAATATTTTTCAAGTTTCTGTGTTAATGGTGCCTCTCCAGCTGAGCTGAATCCCTTGCCAGGAGCAGTGCCTGATGTGTGTGCGCGGAGCAGAATGTTGAAGGGGGTGTGTGTCCCCTGGGTGCACGAAGGGCTGGTGGAAATTCACTTGAACCTGACCAAACTCAGTGTTTGTAAAAATAAAGAAAAAAACCCCAGCCGTGTTTGAAGGACAGTGCTCTGCTTAGGTTTGCTAACGAATGAGGTGTCTCCTACTCTATCTTACAATGAGGCTTTTTTAGATTTTGAGGGTTTTGGGTTTTTCAGGGAGTTTCATCAGGCTCCATCTTCTGTCCATTAGGCTGCAGAAATCTAACTGGACGCAGTTTGGAAAGAGTGGATTTCTCCCAGCAGTGGATCCTGTAGCATTATCCTAGCTAATCCCCAAAAAATCCCTTTCCTCTTGTACATGCTGCATGGTGGTATTTCAAGGCTTATCCTGTACCATTAAGGTGATTAGGGTACCTGCTATTGAAAAGTAGTGCTCAGAGGCTGCAGTAACCCGAGAGGAAAGAGGCAGTGAAACTGAGGAGAGAAACCAAATCATTTCTTATCATAGCATTTAAAATGTAGCAGCTGAGTTCTTAAAATATTTAAGATTTTAGATAGCTGCTGCACCTCAGCTATAAAATACTGCTCCTTGACTGAAGTGTGATAACCCTGTGAGAACTCTGTTAAATTAATGTGGGGCTGGCAGGTTTTGTACAAGGGTATTTTTACCTTTTATAAGATATGTTAGGAGTGCTTGCTGTTAATTATTGTCTTCTTTTAGGGTAAGTCTTTGAGACATGCACTTATGATGTAGCTGAGGGGAGGTTTAACTGAAATGCTTTTTTATTTCAGTAAATTAATGCTTGCTCAGCTTAATCCTTTGCTTCATTATACGTGTGCTGTATGCTTAAGAGCCTAATAGTTTAATGCTTCATATTTTACGGATATTTTGATGATGTTTCTAAGTCTTAGCATTTGAAATACCTTAGTAATACTTATTATTAATGATATTTGAATGAAAATGTACAGGTAAGGGTAAGTCTGTGACAGAGCTGTCATTGCAGATCTTTTCTGAATGTTTTCCCCAGGATCTGGATAAATAGCTTTTTCTCCAAAAATTTTTCTCCATGCTGACTGTGATCAGTGCCCTCACAGGAAGTCATTCCCTCAGCTGTAGCTCCTAATTCTGCGTCTGTGTGTGGAAATGTCTTGCATTAATTTCAGCTGTCGTGTCTCTACCTTTTGCACCTCTTCCAATACTCTCACCTTTTCTGGTTATCTTCTGCTGTCTCCACAGCCTGTTTGGATTTTTCCTGGGCTACCACTTACCCTGCTGCAGCCTCTCAGACCTGCCTGTGCTCTGCTCACATATCACTTTATTGTCTCACCATTAGCATCATCTGGAAATTGCAATGCTGTCTAAAGTTATAGTCTTCACTGGCCGATCTATCAGGATGAGGGATAAAGATTGCTTGGCAAAAGCTGTGACCTTTATAACGATAAATATGTTGTCCTATTCATCACAATAAATATAAAGCCTTGTCCTAGTAGGACAATGCATGCTCTGTGAAGAGTGCTGTTATTCCACGTCTGCCATTTCTAAGTGTGCAGGGCCTTTATTTAAGAATTAAATGGAAATAAACATGAGCGTGAAGGCTGAAGAAGACAGATTAATGTAATTTAAGATATGTAATTAAAACACCACAGACAGGAAATTTATTTCTATTAAAATAATTTTAGAAAGCGTTTTTCTATAGTAAAGAGATAATTTGTATTTTTACTGCTTGATTAATACATTGTGATGAAATTCTAAAGCTGCAGAATATTAATTGTCATAGAACTAAGACTAAAGCCTAATATTTTAATTCTAATAGCTTCAGAGAATTTTAATGGTCTTCATTTCTTCATATTTCTGTGTGTTTTAAGCAGCAGAAAAATTCTTTGCTCTTAAGAAAGATGAATAGTTTTAAATTTTAGCAGGTTCACTGAGCAGGGCACTGGGATGTGACTTAGAATATCTGGAGTCCAATTTTGGCACATTTTCACTATTTTCTAAAAATATCTACACCGATTTCTAATCCTCATTTTATTTTGAGTCTTTTCTGTCATTTCAGTGGGCTCTACACTTGTCCTTTCAACATCTTCATAAGTTTTTAACCACCTTGGAGTCCAGATCTTGGCATCCTTTTAGAAATATGAGAAAAAAATAATTATTGCGTACAAATATGATTTTGTATATAAATAGGACACTGACATTTCTTCACTATATGTTCATGATACTTCTCTTTTCTTTAGCCCCAAATTTTATGTCTTTAAAGTTTACACTATGCAGCTTAAGTATTTTGCAGACATCACTAGAAAGGGAAATATCCTGCGGCGGTAATTTTGGGTTTTGTCAGTGCAGTTTAAACTTTCTCTAATATTCATAAACAAAAGCAAATCACTGAACAATGAACACCGTAGTTACTGGCAGTTGAATATCTATCACAACATACTTCTGCTCATGACTAAAAATGGCAATTTTGTGCTGTGTCGAAGCGGTCACCCCAACATTCCTACCACTTTGTACTTTGAAAGTAACCCAATGATCAGATTGCAAATAAAGTCTTTTCTGGGATCTACCCTCTAAAGGTAGAGGTGCTTCATAGCAAAGAAAACAGAATTTATGTGTGTAATGAAGGAATAGTGAGCTGAAATTGAATCAGGAACATTGTAATGAAGGTTAGACTAGATAGTAACATTGTTTAATTCTGATTTTAAAAACTGAGTAACCAAGCTGAATATATCTTCCTTTATGCTCAAAGAAACATCATGTTATGATCCCTTGCCTTTGAAATGAAGTATTAAAAGGTTTCTAGTGCACTTAAAATACAGGAAACTTTAAGAGCAGGATTTTCTTTTCTTTCATTTTCTCCAGTATACATGCAACGCAAAGTTACCAGCTTCTAGGTGGAATGACTAGAATTCATTCTCCTTTTGTGTGGTTTCAAACCAAATTTGTCAAGTGGAAACTTTTGGTGTTATGAAATAGGGTTTTTTTGGTTGTGTGTTTGGTTGGTTTTTTTTTTTTTTTTTTTTTTTTTTGGTTTTTTTTTTTTTTTTTTTTAATACTTCATAAATTTTATATTTCTGACTCAACTATTCCACTTACAACAAATATTATCGTGGAAAAAGATTTTTTTTTTTTCCAATAATATTTTTTCTCTTAGTAGTAGTGGCATATGTTAGGGTTTGGGGGATGGTTTGGCAGTTATTTTTGGAAAAGGAAAGTAGCATTTTAAACAGCCTACCAGGTCCCTGAGATGCTTTTATTTGTAGTAGTTTATCCTAAATTTGTAAACAGGAGGCTGTAGCAGCACCTATTTGTCTTTTCCTTTTTAATAAATCAGGCTTTCCAAGCTTTGATTTTACTGCTTAAAAGTGTGGAACTATTTAATGTTCACTTAAAACTTGCTTCAGGCAGTGTCTGTGAGTTTATCTGCTCATGTGAAGGACAACAGAGTATTTCAAACAAGCAGTGTTACTGTAGTGTTCAATACAGAAGGGTTTCATCTACATGTATCTCTCTATTTATATATCTTCAGTTTTCCCTGGAGCTTCCATCAGATGAGTAATATTTGGGATAAATTTAAGTGGAAGAATAATACAACCTCAAAAAAGTATATTTACGTCTTTGATCAAACCCAGTTATATTTGGTCCTTTAAGGTTTAATTAACTCTGATTTTCTTTGAAATTGGGAACAAACTGTGGTAAGATTTTTCCCCGACAGCTGCTTGATGACATAACTCTGTTCTTTGGCATTATTCAGAAATATTCCATAACTGAGATGCCCTGAAGTATTTTCCCTTCTCTTATACCTTCAAAATTTTACCAGAAATAGAGCACTCAGGTTAATGAAATTTTTTTCAATTGGTTACCAGCCTCTTCTTAACACAGATGTGTTCAAATTATGAAAATGGTTTACTAAGAGGGTTTATCAGGAGCTACTATCAGTTTGATGAAGGCTGAACAGAATACAGCTGCAGGCATAAACACTCAATTACCTGAGCAGCCTTTCTCCACCATTATTTTCAATTTGAGCTAGAAACCCTGTCCCTGATAACTCATGACCCATCAGCCAGTCTCTTTAGTTATACTGACCTGAGGGTAGAAATCAAATCTCTGCTGAAAGGTTAAAGAAAATACAAAAATATTCTTTCTGACTAGTATGTAGTAGTCCAGGAAAATTTTCTCACTCTGCTGGGACTTCATTGCTATGGACCTTTTGACCAAATTTATCTGGCTGATGGAGATTTGGTAAAGCTTTAGAGAGTACCGTGAAATTCCATATCCATTGAAATTAAAATTACTTTCCCTTCATGCACAGAAAGTGAATGCAAAGTTGATAATAAAAGTGCCTTCTATTAGAGAAGATTGCTTATGTCAAAAATGTGCACTTTAATCTGTCTGCCTTTGAGCTCATTAGGTTTTATCAAACTTGAATGTATGGGAAGCTGAGGAAAAAATGAATTTTAAAATGAGGCCTAGCACTGAGATAATGTGCAAAAAATGGTAGCCGAGATGAATCTTTACAAAAGTTGTATGCTCCATAACCAAAACAAAACAAAAAAAAGGCATAAGGTTAGAAAATTATTTTAAGGAGAATGATTAAAAAGATGGTTAAAGATGGTGAGATTTGAAATTAACTGAAGAGATTTCACATGATTGAAATCTGCTTCCTCTATTGCACTTCCTCATAGCCGCAGTAACAGAACTAGAAGCAAAGAAAACATATATCTAATCAGGATATCAACTTCTCAGTGTGCTGGGTTTCACTTCTTGTTTCGCCTCATGTCGTGTACAAAGTCTCATTTGACTGGGCCTTGAGCAATTCCAGGTGTGGGGCAGCTACAGCTTCTCTTGGCAATCTGTTCCAACATCTCACCAACACCACAGGGGAGAATTTATTCAGAATATCTAATCTAAACCTACTCCCTTTGAATCCATTCCTTCTTGTCCTGTCACAACATGTCCCTATAAAAAGCTCCTCTCCATCTTTCTTGTCTTCTGTTTCTCAGATAAATGAAAGAAGTAATGGATATTTTCCTTGCTGCTCTAATGATTTTTGTGGGGTTTTTTTGAACAACAAAAAACCCCCTCCATGACTATTGCTGGTACACCCCACTCCCCCCTACCAAAAAAGGTTTTGAAGAAAAAATTATATTGTTTCAAGAAAACAGATCTAGGAAGTAAACAATGACAGGAACAGATAAAAGCAACCAGAATTCTTTGTCCATTATGCCACGAAGAATATAAAGTTTCATCTGTTAAAACAGAAATAATATGTAATTGTTTCTGCCTTCTCCCCCCAAGGCAGAAAGTACTGATATCTCTGTATGTACACCCAGTATACATTCTAAAACAAGCAAACAAAAAAACCCTTCTAGAATCTTCTTAGGAAATCAACGAGGTAGAAAAAAAATCATAAAATTTGAGTAAAATAAGGATGAAATCAGACTTATTTTGGGATTTATTCTCCTTCATCAGTTGGACAATACTTTTACACAGATTGAGCAAATACACACAAAATAAAAAGAATGTCTTTTTATGAGTCCTTTGATTCCTCAAGCAAAGACAACATGAATGGGAGATTTAAAGCCATAGTTTTCTTGCTGGTGAGATTCATCCGTGTTTCAGAATACTATGACTTGTGTTAAAAATCAGTGCTTTGCATCTTCTGTATTTTTTAGGTGGGAAATTCCTCCTAATTCCAGACCATCATTTGCCGAGGTTAAGTTTGTGTTGGATGCCACTGTTAGTAGAAACTATTTTTCATGTTGCACTCGTAGTCAGCTTATGAGTAGCTCTTTTTTTTTTTCTTTTTTTTTTTTTTTTTTCTTTATCCCATATGGTTAAATAACATTTCTTTAAATGAGCAATCATCTAAGTGCGATTGAGGAGACTTTGTGCAACAGACTTTTGAAATTTCATTTTAAAACCTCCATAAGTCTGTGTTATAAGAGATGTAAAGTCCCATGATTGTGTCCTTTATTCACAGTGGAATATATATATATATATATATAAAAAATACTATAAATAATATATACATAATATATAAATATATAATAGATATAATAATATATTATATAATTATGTATATTCACCCGTGAGAGCTGAAATGTAGCCATGACATCCAGTGGAAAATATCTGCGGATTGGCAGAGTGGGAAGGAGGAGATATATGAGATAATGAGACTCTGAACGGGCTTTTGACAGAGAGAGGCAGGTGACAATTTATAAGCATACAGTTCACATTCTAAAAAGGCTTGGATATCATCTGCAGCATGCTTCATATTTCTCTGAGAGACCACTTCATTCTATGATTTATTCTGTTTATTTATGGTTATGGTAATTAATATTTATATGTAACATGGGTAAAACAAACAATCTTTTTTTGATTATTCTGAAATGGGATTGATTTTCCCCTAAAATAGAATTGAGTCAATAAAGAGAAAAACTTATATTTCTGGCAGGTCTGCTAAATCCTCAGAATTCTATAGATGTGTATGACCTGGATAAAAATAGTAAGTGCACATATAGTTTTTATCACTTAAGTCCTTTGAGCATCTCCCAGAGATAAGAAACATTTGTCACATTTTTGAAGGGGTTTTCATTGACAAAGGCTTCAATCATGCAGAAAGCTGTTTTCAGATTTCCATAAAACAAAGCAGACACCATTTACATGATAAATTGCTCCTAGACAACAATCTTAGCTGACTATCCAAGTGCTACCCTGTGATTCTGTTATCACTGATTTGTCCTTCAGTTTTCAGCAGAATGAAAATGAAGGACTTGCAACTAATTGTGTTATGAAAACAGAGCTAATTTGTTCATACTGGGAAAAACAAAACAAAAGAAATAAGATTCTAAGCCATTAGAGTAGAGTGTAAATCATATCATATACAATGGCACAGCATTATTAATGACTGTACTGTCCTACAGAGAGTCTGATACTGATATTTTGTAGTAAAATTACTTCTTGAAAGGGCTAATGCATTTTTTAAAAGCATGAAACCAAGTATTTCTAAATGCCATTGAAAATTTTGTCTTCCAACAAAAGTCATGAATCTATGTTGTTATCGGTCCCAATCAAGAGGAGGAAAAAAATTTTATATATATAAATATATTCTGGACGCCTGTTATTACCAAATTTTATTCCTGTGAAGATATCTAGCTTGTTTGTTTGTTTTTTAGTTTTAATCTTTCAGAATGCAAAGCAAGAAGGTAATGGATACTTTAACGACTGTCACACTGAAATACTAGTCTGCTCTGAGAACTCTGTTTTATCTGTTCCCACCCAGACTGACAGTTCAGAACATAACACCTCTTACCAAAGGAGAAAACCTGACCTCAACAGAGTTCAAGAATTCTCTTCTTTAAGATGTGCCCCCCGCTTCCCCCCCAAACACTTTTGGAATAAGATTAAAGGAAGTGTGACACGAATGTAGATACTTTTTAGCTATTTTGGTCTCCATAAAATATATTCCCTGTAAGCAAGTATCATCCCTAACGTTATCTCTGCCTTTTGTTCTATGATTATCTGCTCTTACACTTTCATCTTCTACATTTTTATTTTTCAGGAGACCGCCTGTTGTTGTGGTTTTTATTTTAAAAAAAGCAAGACATTTCCTGCATTCTCAACAACCATCTTTTTTGTCTTTTGCCGTTCTTGTTATTGTAACATTAGGACAATAGGTTTGGAGAAGAGAAAATACTGCTTTTAACTTTGAAGTGATCAGTGTAATTTCGGTCTGAATAGTCTTGCTTTTCAATTAGGTTTGGATTTGATTGCTGACCAAAAGCTTTTAAACCAGACTGATGTTGTGGTCTTGTCTGGGGAAAAAAAAAAAAAAAAAAAAAAAAAAAAAAAAAAAAAAATAAGTGGAAGTGGGAGAAATAAAATAACAAAGAAAATATGTCATTTCATAACTTTGTGTTCCAAACAACTGGTTCCAAGTCATCTGCTAATATTCCAGTCCATCTCACTGTGCAGCTGCTATAGCTAAACTGTTATCAGGGAAATAGACCTTGAGAAGTAGTACTTGCAAGGGCAGCAGGATGAAGCCATAATTGATATTTTACTAGTTTTTATATTTGAAGATTATTTTGTATATTTTTTTCCTTTCAAATTTGCAAAACCTAAGAAGATAATAGCCCCTTTTTGGACTTCTAAATGAAACAAAAACAAATCCAGAGAGAAATATAAGGAGGTTAGAGATTCAGGACTGGTTATTTATTTAATGTCAGGTTATTTATTTAATGAATATGGACCTTCCTTGAATTTCATTCAACAAAAGCAAAACTGCCCTATTCATTTGCTGACATTATTTCAGTGTTATATCTTTAAATTGTGGGATTAAGGAAGATGTATTCCCTGACTCTGTGACTGTTTAGTGGTTTTTTGTTTTTTTTTTCCTTGGTGTTGTGTCTGAGGTTTTGGTTTTTTTTTTTTTTTTCTTTTGTTTGTTTGTTGGTTTGGTTTGGATTTTTTGAGGGAGAGTGGGGCACAAAGAGATGGAATCAAGATGCCACTTCATTTTGTCCTTTTCTTACCATTATGAAAATTTCATAGGAGAGGAAACTTTTTAGAGGTCAGGAGATATTCTCAGTTGATGACCAATAGGACTGCAGTTTGATTGTGTGCTTGACCAGAGCTATGAGATGCATGATGAGAGTGGAACATTTCCAGAGTTTGGATTTTTTTTTTTTTTTTTTTTTTTTTTCTGGTAGAGATTAGGGGACTGGAAAAAATTCTGCATTATTTCCAAAGTCATTGACATGATTTTGATCGGGCTCTTTTACTTAGTTTTTTTTTCTTATTTCCATTTGGTGACACCACATTCTAAATAAATTTTTATTATTTAAAATGCTCTATTTTCCTTTGTCTATCACTCCATACATTGTTGTCCTACATACCAACGTGCTGGTAAGGTCTTCAGATTTTCTCTTCATTAAAAAGCACAAGGAATTAAGTTAAAAATTTAAGTTCTTGATTAGAGTTCTGTTGTATCTAAAAAGCTCTAGGTGTGTGAAAATTTCTGACATATTTTTACTCAGATCTGTTTGGAAATGGATGCCTGGAATTGAAAGTAAAAATATGCTGCATTATAGATGTAATAAGAGGAGGTTTAGGGGTAAAACCACAAATTTAAAGAATCAAGAGAAAGCAGAGGCTTCTAAGGAAACAGAATACTCATATTGTATAGATTTGTCATTTGCCAGTGATCTGGGTGGTTGATTCTCAGAATGTCCTCTGTTGAGCACTTTTGTGGAGTCTGAGGAGTTACTTTTCTCAAGATTGTGCAGTAGTGATGACAAATTGAAATACAGGGTCAACCCACTCTGCAAGGAAATTTCACTTGAGTCTGCTTCAAGGAGTATTGCCACTGTTCCCTTATATTTTGCTGTTTTATGGACATGAAATGAAGTTCACCTCTTGTTCTTTAATATTTTTGTGCTTTGAGGACAGCTGAGTTTAGTATGCTGTTGGTGCTAAAAATTGGAAAGGAAAGACAAAAGAAATCAAGCTAAACAGCAAAACTGTCTGGGATGATATAATTTATCTTTCTCAATAATATGCACTTAATACAATCAGATGAGTATAAATATTAGTATATTAAATAATCTGTTCTTTTACTGGGGCATGGGAAATGGATTAAATGTATGATTTCTCTGCAGATCAATGGGAAAAAGAGGTTCAGCTCTCCATAATAGTGTGGTAACAGCATTTCTCATGTAACTGCAGGATCTTGCTTTGCAAAATACTTGCAACCATAACGTGCATGTAAATTACTGGACAGCAGCTGCTATACAGGAAGGAGAGAGAGGAAGGCTTCTTGATTACAAAGAGAGATTTCTTTTCTATGCAAATAAAACACCAGCTGAAATGCATTGGAAAAGTCAGATGGGTTATGGTCTTAGTGCAAAGACAGTTTCCTTTTGGGTGAATTAAATCTGACGGTGCAGCACTCGATTATAGAAAAGGATGAATTGTATTGCAGCCTAAGATACACAGGATACCAAAAGGGAAAAACATTATGACAATGGAAGATGATAAGAAACCTCCTTAACAGAAACTTTGAAAATTATTTAGTGGAAAAGAAATTAGATTACTAGAATGGAAATGATTAAATATTGAAAGAATGAATGCAGCAGCCACAACTATTTCAATTATTTTGAAATCAAATATTTCAATTAACCAGTTTTTCAGGTGTGATAAATTTCATTCCGTGTGTTAGGCTCAAAAGTTTTCATAGTAAGCTTTTTCTTGTCTATTACATATTCTTTGAATTGTGTCTTCTAAGTTGCACATTTCCCTGCTTTCTCGATTGTTTCTATGCTGTTTTTCCATACCAATACTCATCTTGGAAAAGAATGCTTAACTTTTTTATTTACTCTGGAATTAGGGAAATTTTCCTCTCTTTAATTTTCACAATAAGTGGAAAATTTGCGTTGGCGCTGAAAAATATGGTAAGGCAACATCTATTTCTGTTTTCTTGTAACACAGAATCAAGAGATGGCACTGTTTAGATTAAAACAAACAAGTGAAAAAAAATCCAAAATCTGAAACCTTAAGGGCTGTTTATTTCAGCTGCTGAGAATGTGACGACACAACCTCACTGCCAGCAGTGGCAGTTTCAGTAATGGAAGTAGGATTTGCTCTAACCTGTTTCCAAGCATTCCCCACTGCTACATCTCAACAGCCTCTCGGTACATTTTTTTAGAAAGTAATGCTATGGTCTTCAGTGAAATAACTATTTTCCTTAGGTCTATGTGTGTTTTTCTTTTTCATAGCAGCATTTTTTTTCCCCCAGATAGTCTCATTTCTCATTATTTTCCCTTCATTAGAAACTACTCATTTTGCATTTTGAGCAAGTTGTCATTTCATGTGCACATATCAAATGCTTCTGTCCTTACATCCATTCTTTTTCTAATCGAGAAATTGTTGTAGCTGTTTTTCACTGATGTTGTGGTTTAACCCCAACTGGCAGATAAGCCCCACACAGTCATCTGCTCACTCCTCCCTGGTGGGAGGGTAAGATAGGATGGGAAGGGTAAAATTAAGAAAACTTATGGGTTGAGATAAGAACAGTTTAATAACTTTAATGAAATAATATAATAATAAAATGTAATGACAAAGAAAATTAAAAAGAGAGATAAACAAAACCAAAACAAGTGATCACTACCTTCCACACGTAAACTGTTGCTGAAGCAATTCCCAACAGAAGTTGGCTGATGTCCTAACCCCCTTATCTTCTCTTTTGTTGCAGAGCATAATTTCATAGAGATTTTTTCCAAGGGGCTTTTTTTTTCAGGCTATGAGGACAGTTTCGGTACCTACGTGTACCCACATATACATGCCTGTGTCTCTTGGACATGCAATGCTGTAATATAGATACAGCTTCATGTACATTTTTGTAGCATCCAAAATTACTTTATAATGACCCGGACTCTCTGCCCATCTCTGGCAAAGGTCTAAGTGATTTGTTTCATCTCCCTTACAAGCAGTGTAAAATAATTGTCAGTTTTCTCTGGCACATAAGCAGAACACACCTATCATTCAAGTACAATTTAAAATAAAACCCCAAAAAAGCTAGTTCACTCAAACTTTCCCAGTGTTAGAAAAGTAGAGGCACAAAAGAATTTGAAACAAAGGAAATAAGGAAAGGACAAAAGACATAAGGCCTTGTCTGAGTAAAATGATGAGTTTCAGCTATGGTCTGGAGGTGATTTTCTCCACTCATTACCACTCTAACCAGCTGCACAGATGGCCTCTGAAATCTACATAAAGGCAAGAGTTCAAAGGTTAGGAAATAATGAAAAGATGATGCCTACAGTCAAGTAAAATTACAGCTTTTTCCTATTGAGGGAAATGCATACAATCAGAAATCCAGAAATTACAAGAAGGTGTTTAAATATCTGTTTTAAGTAACACTAAAGGGCAGAAAATTAGAGAAGATCACATGAAGGTTATGGAAAATTATGTCTATTAGCATCATTTGTGGTTACAGCACTAAGTAAACTGTCCTTATTAGCAGTTTGTTCTAAAAGACCTTCTACTCAAATCAAATGCAAGGTTTCCCTTCATCTCCTTACTCCTTGCATCCCATCTCTCCACTGCAAATAGGGAATGCTGCTGGTCACACTTCCAATCTCCCTGGCTTTCTTCTACCTGGGCGATAGCGGTATCCCTCTGGGATTCTTTGAAACGTGGCTGGTGAGAAAGAGATTTTGCTGTTTACAATGACTAGCAATGCTTGCAAGCGCACGGAGAGCTTAATTAGTTTTTCTTTATCTCTGTTTCAGTGTGTCTCCAAGTCTCTCAGTGCTGAAATATACACTCTCTCTCGCACACACTGAGGAGAGAGAAGCACATTGAGAACGAGCTCATTTTGAGCATCACCTTATGGTTTTAGCAGCTCTGTTGGCTCGGCTTGGAGCAGTGAGAAATGTTTGGCAGCTCTGTTGCACGATTTTCTATGTGCTCATCGGTTTGATCCAAATGGGTGAACAGCTGGGATCTCACCATCTTGAAGACAATTGCTGCTGGAGTTCATTTCTCTGGCAGGCATTCTGCTGCAATCTTGCTGAAAGGTGCTTTGCTATTTTCCTTTCTTTCCCTGTTGCCTAATGAAAAGAATATTGAAGTGCAACCAGAGGGTCTTTATTATCTCTGGTTAATTCATTTTACAGTGAAGAACACACTATTTTATTTCCAAAATTTCAGAGAAGGCATGACAAATAAGTTTTTCATTTTAATGTAGCTTTTTCCCACTGAAAATATAAATAAATGGTTTTTCTTATTCAAAAAGATAGCCAAACCATATCAGTAAACTTCAGTAATTATATGCAGAAGGCCCACATATGGTCCCATTGAGATAATACCTATTAGTATTTAGAAAGAATGACAGGAATCTTGATTTTCCCGAAAGGAAGAAAGTTAAGGTAATAGGGCAAAGATTCTTGAAGTATTCCTGGTTTGTTGTTTTGTGTGTTTGTGGAAGTTTTGTGGGTTGTTCTTCTTTGTTTGATTTTTTTCTTTGGTTGGTTGGTGGATTTTTTTTTTTTTTTTTTAAGGCCATAAAGTACTTTAATAGAAGTAAGGTTTCCCCCCTGCCAAAACATGAAGTGATAGTTTGTTGTTGCTTGAAGGACATGCATCTCCCTGCCACCGAGTGGATCAAAAGATTTAAATGAAATTTCATATCTCAGCTTTTTGTTACCACACATTGGATTGCTGACATCAAAAGATTTTACTTTAATTTTTTTAAAAATTTTTCCCCCCAAGAAATGTATACTAAGGTTTTTTTCTTTTCTGTCAAAGAACACTAAATGTATTAAAGTCACTGAAACTTCATACCACTCAAGGAGGAACCTTAATTGTTCAGGTATTCTGGTTCTTCCCAGAGGAAGTAAATTGTCTCTTTCTTAGCTTTCTTGGAGAAGACTGAGGTGAAGCAGGTAAAGTGAATCATCTATGTTCACATGGTTAGAAATTACTTGACCCAATTTTACTTTTAGAAGTAATAGACAGATGTTAATTTTCTGGATGACTGCTGGTTATTTGCAGTCAGCTGATCTGATTAACCTTAATATTACACATTATAACCTCTCTGTGTAGTTATCTCTAGAGGCAAAGGAGATGTTTGTCTGCCTCTAATGACAAATTAGAATAAGAGGCACAATGGATTCTTGGTGTCATTTCCTTTGCTTAATGTAAGACTTAATTCCTGGTGTGACAAAGCATTATTGTTACTACGCGACTCTTTGGCACAGTTATATATTTAATCTATTCCGAATAAAGATTTAATTATGGCTGCAGTCTCTGTTTTATTGCCCTGAATAATGCAGGTGAAGAACACAAAGACTGTCATGCCCCTCCTCAAGGCTGTGGTGGAGCCACTGCTGGTTTTCAAGGAATGACTGGTCTTGATTTAGGGGAAGTTTACGACTCATGAGTTTGCAGTCAGCAGAAAGCTGAGGACTTTCATCCTTTGTTCGTACTAATTGTTATGTCTCTGACATTACATAGATCCCAAATCATTCCATCTGTATTAAAGCAGTACCTAAGGTTCCTTAGAAGAGTGAGGCAGTGTGTTAAGGGTGAGCGGGGATGGATCAACAAATTGTTAATGGAGGTCTACCTGGACACCTTGGGTGATGGATAAGGAGGGCAAGTCAACATGGGAAAGAAGCATCCCTGGAAAAATCATTTAACTGGGGATAAAGGGTCACTTCATAAGCTGCTGTTGAAATAAGCTGTATGCACATTATGCACACTGATGATAGTGATTATTTCTCAAGGTCTTTTGTTCACTTGTTTGTTTTTTTAGTTTACATTCTAAACTTGTTAGTTCTGTAAGAAAAATGGCTCAGTTTGGAGGGTGTAAGGAACATTTAAGTCTCTTCTTCCCCAGAAACTTTGTTTGATCAGTTTTAGGAGAAGTCACTAAATAGCGGAACCTAGTTTTTCTTTGCTGCAGAAAAAAACTGGCAGAGAGATTGTGTGTGCGTTCTCAGTCCATCTAGGAATAACATTTTCACTTAATAATTTTCTTCTCACAGCCTGCTCTCTGTTAGTCCAATCCAGAATGTAATTCCCTGTAAATGCTAGCTTTCCAAGAGAAAAATCCAATAAATCTCCACAAACTTCTCGGAGCAAACACTTATTCTTATACAGGAGAATAATGAGTAGAGAAAATTTCTACTTCCAGGTGCTTCTATCTCTTTTATCTTTCCTTTAAATAAAAAACAAAATTTTAAAAAAATGTTCTTACATTCAATTTTTTTATGTAAAACATAACTATATTTTTGTTGGTGGGAAAAGAGAGGTTTCTTTGGTGATATATATATATTTGTTTGATAAGTTGGACTTTTTTTTCCCTAAGAAAAGCTCTAAGTTAAAAGCCTTAAATTAAATAAGAGCTGGTTAACTGTATTGCATGTTGTTCCAAATGTTACCGTGGTGCAATTAGATACCTAGTAGAGATATGGGAGTCTTTATTTGTACAATCTAAATAGGCCAGTGATGAAAGCTACAACTTTTTTTTAGGCTTTGAGCAGAAATTCTCTTCAAGTGCAGCTCTTTAGGAAGAAAAGGTCACAGTTTTCTGTCAATGGAATGGATCATGTGCCGAATTAACTTTGCTAACTTCTCCTAAAGAAAATTAGGTAGAAATGTCCTGAACGGATTTGTGACAACCCTATATGTATAATACTGATAGTCATAAATGTAAAATACTTTAAATAAATTAAATATAAATATTGCAAAACTTGACAATTCATATGGACGGTTATTTGAATGAAAGTCTAATTTTAGCAAGGTGATGTGACAGTATTTTTAGGCAAGTTCAGAAGACAAACTTAGAGAAGTTTCTCTCCTTCTTTGGAGGAAGAAGCCTGCAAACTCAATCTTTTTTTAGACATATAACAACTCTCAAAGGAACACATGTTTAAATTAGTGTACCTGTTTGAAGTGGTGGGATTTGTGCTATAGATACTCTACCTAATTGACCAGACACGGGAAAAACTGAAGTGGGATGGAAGAAGCTTGATCCCACTTTTTTGACAAGGGGACTTTCCTATCCAGCATGTGTCATGCTCCAAATCTAGCTCAGGTCTTCCACCACTAGTAACAAGTTCCTCTAAATTAAATGCCTGATATAGTTTGTCCCCACACGACTTACTTTTCACTGGTTTTGGTAGGAACAATATTTTTGACTTAATTTAGGATCGTTTGGAATTACTCTTTTATTAATCTACCCCTAGTACAAAGCAAAATCCTAAAATGCATTACCACCATTCTAAGAATTTAGGAAAAGTTCTGAGAAATAACGTTAAGATGGATGAAAGTGAAAAAAAGAGGACAGGCTTAAATCCTTTCCTAGAAAAAGTCTGTGTTGAAATGCATTGTAATAGCAGCAGCTCCTGTGTTATGAGGTGACAAGATGCCATCCAGGACTGTGAAGAAACATTCAGAGCTGCTTCAGTTTGTCACATTTCTGGCAACCATAATGTTCTGCTGTCAAGTATTTCTGGGTTTGTAATAGTGAGTTTGGTCTATGAGCAAAAATGTATACATGTAACTTTCAATTCTCTAGCTTAAAGCGTGAGAGCTAGAAGAAGCCTTTCCTCACCAAATATATGATGAGATTTTATTGTACAGGCTTTTATTTTATTCTTAAATGATGGGAGGCAGAAGCCGTTTTCCAAAGCAAGAGCTTTGAAAGTAGATTTCACACAAGTGAATGTATTCTTAGCGAAAACTAGAAATACTGTTTTAAGGTTGCAAGCAGGAGAGAAAAAACCACTAGAATGAAGATTATACTGGCAGTGTTGTAATATTTGGGGCTGTATCTGCATCTGAAATGTGATGAAATGGTGTCCAGTCAAAAGAACTCGATGCTGTCTGCAGGTTTGGAGGAATGAGTTGTGTCTATAGCATGATTATTCTGTTGTGAAATGAAATGTGAAATTTGACTCTGTTGCATGTGTTGCATTAAGTCAGCCAAATATTTCTGGAACTTCTACCCTAAAAAACGATCCCAAAGTAGTTAGACAAAGAATTTTAGTTGAGCCAGGACCTTGGAACAGGCAGTGTGGTATAAGGAAAAACACTTGATTCAAATAGTCAAACCAAAATCAGGATTCAAAGTGTATTCTGAATTTATTAAGGGCTAATAGTCAAGTGCTAATTGGTAAAGTATAAATTCAGGATCCATAGCAGCAGTAGAAAAAGTAAACTGAAATATTGGACACTTGCAAAATGTTAATGAAACCTAAAACTTCTATCTACTCATCTACAAGTCTGAAGAAATTACTATTCTCTGTGTACAGTGACACATATTCACTTACCCCTCCCAGCCCCTGGGGCTACCAGCGCCCATCCCTCTCTTGGAGAAACCTGGGGAAAGAGGGATAAAGATCTCTGGACAGAGTAGACCAAATTCTCTTTCTTTCTATTAAATCTGGACTTAGAGTAGGATAAAAGATTTTTCTATCCCTTTAGGATAATGCCTAGCTTGAAAATGAGACTGGGAATAATCTAATGTGGTGTATTTACAATCATGTTTCTGGGTTTTTTCGATTTAGGAGACACTGCAGGTGTGGTATGGACCCTGCTTTATTTCCTGTGCTGGACACACAGAAATGATACCTTTGTGGAAGCAAGTAGTCCAAAAAATTGACTGTTGCAATTTCAAGTCAGCTTGCTACAAAAGAGTTTGGAATCATTTGCTTCAACCTGCAGGAGACTAATTCCTTGAAAACAATTTACAGTACATCAACAGACTGCATATATGACATTTTTCAGAAATACAGGTGACAAGCAGTGGCAGCTGATCTCCACATGACTGTAAGCTGTTCTCAAAGGTCTGAATGTTCAAGACTGTGCTTGCTGTGCAAATATCTCTGTGAGACTCAGAGAATCAGGGTCTGTTTCTAGCAAGGAAGTTGGGTGTAATATAAATATAAGGTTGATTTGCCCAACTCATTTGGAATTGAGTTTTTTCCCCATCCAGATGTACAAGGACGGCAGTGGATAACACTTCTGTTATAAGATTTAATACGTGTTGAGCTAATGTTTCTCCCAACACATATATGCATAGTTTTCACAAAAGGCTTTAAAAAGAGAGGTTTTTCTGTATTGTCATGAAGCTGACACTGAAGTTGTGGTTGTTACTGAGGTAGTTGATTTGTATCTCTGTTTGTCCATTTGTTTCCCTTATTCCGCTTGGGATATATCTATTAAATTATTGTCATTAAGTTAATTAGCACGTTTTTTCCTGGTAACTTCCTACTCTCAGGCTGGCTTCAATACCAGTCTCACCATTTTAGCCACTTTTTAGCCATTTACTTCATCCTGCTTGAATCAGCCTAATTTAATCCCATAATGCTCCCTCTCACTCCTCTTGTTTCTGCCTCATTCAATCCTTTTACCAGCTGACAGTTTTTGTAAACTTACTTTAGCTAGAGCAGAAAACTTGGATGGTTCAGTTGCATGAATTCCCACTGTCTGCCGTTGGTTTTCCATACATTCTAGATGCTTTAATATGTTCTGGATGATTTCTTAAAGATCCAGGATTTTCTTTGGTTTTGGTACAAATTCTCTGACTTCCTGACACCCAAGCCTTATCACCTGTAGAACGGTAGCAGTGCTGGGCCAAAAAGCCCATGCTGGCTCTGCTTTTTCCAGGCTGGTATCCTTGAGAATCCCACCAGATGATGCAGGTATCGGTGAACATTTGTGGGCATGAAGGGGAATGTGTGCAGGCAAATCTGCTGTAAGGAAGCAGTGACAAGCTAATGGTGGAAAGAAAATGTGTATAATTTTTAAGAGAACTTGCATTTAATTCTTTGTAGCCCTCAGAAGACTGGAGAAATTTTGCAGGCTCAGTGTAGAGCAGCTGCTGTGTGTGGTGCCTCAGCACTTCTGTGAATGCTTTGTGTGGAATCTGAAGCTCATAAAACACAAGTTATTTTCCTTATTTTCTAGCAGCAGCAACTCCTTAATCATCTTTAAAGATAATTCCTCTTTTGAATTTTTATTGATCACTCATTTTCAAGAAAGTGATAACTTTCAGTCAACCTCTAGAGGTCAAAGAGTTCTCATTTCCTGTATTAAAGCATTTCTTCTCTTAAGCCTTTTTAATTAAGTCATTCTTACAGAGAATCCTGGGAGTTAATCCCCTCTTGAAGACTGGGTAGCTTTGATTGTCCAGGATAGCTGACAGAAGTAATTGTCCAGCAATATTAAAAGATTCCTTATTAAATTCTGAAAGACCACTGATTAATCACAGAAATAAAACAAAGATCTCTAAGTTTAAATTGTCCTCTTAACTGAGTTGCTTATTTGAAGTGCGTTAAGTGACCTTCCTGTAACTGCCTATAAAATCCTTTATTTTTATAAAGTAGAGGAGTATTGAACTCATCTCTGGTCAAAAGGCATTAGATCCTGCTAAACCTTTGAAGGGAGTATTAATCTTTATATTGAAAAATGAATGTGAAAAAGTGGTACTTTCCATGTTCATGTGTACACATTTATGTATAATATACATGAATATATAGAACACATTTATGTTTTACCTTCAGACTTGGAAAAGCAGTTGTTCCTTGTTAACTAACCTTTTTCTAAAGAAATGGGAGGCAGTCTGCTTGTATGACTTCACAGTTGTGATAAGATCATAAGCACCACTGACTCTGAAACTGGGAAGATGGATTAAATTGGAATATGGATTAAATGGCTGACTGCAATTTTATTTCAGCTGCATTTAAACCCTGCACTGGTCAAATAGGTCAAAGAGAAGCCTGAATAAGCTTTTTCTGTGATCTAAGGAGTTGTGTGTCACATAACACATGCCTTGGAGCTTGGCAAATGTCTTGTTTCACCTAGTCTGCGGAAACAATTCAACATTCTACTTCAGAATTCGGTATTTACTGTCTTTTACATGGTGTGGGTTTTCTTTGGGTTTTTGTTTGTTTGTTTTTCTATTTTTATATATTTTATCTTGTCTCAGAGGCAGCTAAAGGCTTTCTGGTGTAGGCAAAGCTGAATTTTTGTCACTCTACATATGAAGGGACAAAACTTGTCTTTTACTCCTATAATAGGAGGAGCAGAAGTTTGATTCAGCCATTCTTGATGCTGTCACCTTGTTTCCCGTCCATCCAGCATCAGAACCAGTTTCAGGAAGGAGTTTGCCCCTATTAGAACTTTGGAATATGAAGTCATGTAAAAGCCACGTACACAGATTTATCTTGAAATGTGGTATTGTTTTAAGCATATTAGAAAACGCATCCTCAATTTAAAGCATCATTCATTCTGTTAAAAAAAGGAATTCAACAGTTCAGGTGTAGAATAAATCTGCAATTTTGTTTGTTCTGAAGATTATGTTCTGAAAATTCTGGTTCAAATGTGTCAGCTGTGGAAGAAAGATTTAAATGGTTAATCAGAATCTGAAAGCAAGTGAACAAAAAATATGCTGATGCTTCTTAGATTACAATATTTGAAAATATACAGATATGTTCCCAGGCTTGAAACTGTACTGCAATTGTAGCTGTCATAGGTCCACTCAAATGAAACCTGTACAGGTCAATTAATTTAATGTTTTTCTAGTATATGAGGAAAAACAAAGCATCCGTGCTTCCTGAAAATGAAGAGTCTCAAATCTAGGTTTTGCATGAGTAATCAAGGATGTCTAGCTGTGCCACAAAGGCAGGTTAAGTAAAACAAAGCAAAATTGTAAAGCAGAGGTTTCATACCGCTCCAGATATGCACATTGTCATTATAAAAGACTGTACTTTAAGTGGGATTTAGTCTTATGTGTAATACCTTTGTTGCCATATTAATTCATTTGTAGCCGTATTTTACCTAATTAAGAAGGTAGAACCTATTCTGAAATGTAAATTGGTGTGTAAGGAACAGTTGTGGGTGACTTTCAGCAACCACCCAGTCCATCCTTCTGCCTCTGGACAGAATAAAATGGAGACAATATCTGCCTTATATAACAGGTTGTTCATAACACCTGCTTGTGAACAAATCTTCAGCCATCTCCTAAATAACTTTTAGCATTTTGCGTCCTTTTCTCCTCATGTTTTACTTGTATTTCCCACCCTCCTATTTAAAAAGCATGTGTTCACCTGGACATGGAGATCCATCATTCCTAATCTCTATGTAAAAAAGAAAGGAAGAGGGTTTGGAGGAAAACAGAAGAATATATTGATTAATCAAATAAATACAAGCTGATAAGTGCACTAAATAGATGTGTAAATAGTATACATTATGAAAAAGGACAGCAAGCTCAAATAATTAGAAAGTGTATCTTAAAAACTTATTGCACAGCTCTGTAGGGTTTATGCCAATACATTAAATTTCTACTATTTTACTCTATGATAATGCAGAAATTGTATGTATTTATTGCAGTTGTGTACTTACATTGTAACAGTTGAGGTTTTAAGAACATTGCAATATTACCCTGGAGGTAGGCTTAGGAGTTTGGTTGCATTGGGGTTTGGGGAGTTTTTTTGTGGAATTTTGTTGATTTTTTCTTTTGTTATGGTTGGGATTTTTTTTTTTTTTTTTTTTCCTTTTTTTGGAGGGCGGGGTGTTGTTCTGTTGGTTTTATTTGTGTTTTGTTGAGGAGTTATTGGTTGTTTGTTGATTCATCTTTGGTTTTTCTTTTGTTTATTTTTGTATTGGTGGTGTTCTTTTGGTATTTGGGGTTCTTTGGTTGGTTTGGGTTTTTAGGGGTGTGCGACTTTTGTTTCTATTTTTATATTTTCCCTTTAAATCTTGTGTGAAAGTATTGTCATTAAAAAAAAAAAAAAAAAAAGGCACCTTTGATTTTTAGGGTGCACAAAAACCCCACAGATTTTTAACATGTGATTGGTGAGTGTCAAGGAAAAGTTTAAGTCTTTATCTACAGTTGTGTCACACCAGAAGCAAACATCAATCTATATTTTCTATTTTAACATATGGACTTTAGATAAAGTAGATATTTTATCTGTATGTAAATTACATTTGACTTTATGAATAGTTCCTGTTATAACATATTATTATCTGAATTGTGCCATTAAGCATGCAGCGTTTTTCGACATCAATTTAAACAGAACTAAATGTGTCCTTTTGAACACAGTAATTGCATCCTAGCATCCCTTTTTATTTAAAATAATTCATTTTACAGACAATAATATAGTTTATTCTCTAATATAAATTCCTTGGGGCACAGATAATGCATTATTCTCTATTTGGAAGACAGGCACATCATGGGAACTACAAGGAATGAAGGATAGTAATTACATTCCTTAAGGGGAGAAGGATAAGCTTAGTTTAAGTTTTAGGGGAGCTATAAATGAACACCCTGCATAGAACGAATTTCAAGCCAGATGAGCAAAACCTTTGTTTATATATTTAAAAAGAAAAGAAGCATTTTAAAAAAAAAAAAAAGTTTCAGGCTGTTTTTTTTTTTTTTTTAAAAAAGGGTTGAAAATATGCTGAATGTTAGGTTTGAATGTATTTTCTGTCAGATAAAATGAATTATTATTCCATTCTCTTCTGGCATTAAAGGAAACTGATCTTTTGTCTTAAAAGAAAAATGCAGTAAGGACCTATTTTCTTCTTCAGCTGACCATAAAAATCAGTCAAAGAAGCAGAAAACACTTGTAACACTTGTGATTTGTGAATAAATTTTCATAACCTTTTAGGAAATTTTTTAATGAAGACAAACAAAATCTAAGCAGGTCTGTCTGTCCAAGCTGACTGTAAGCTATATTGAGCAGTGATTATCCTATGCCACTGAAGTCTGTCCTTGATAATGGATGTGTCATCAATGTGTCAAACTCTATGATAATTGAAAAATGTAGCACTTAACAAAGAATCAGAAAAATGAAAGGAAGAGCAATGCCTGTTTTATTTCTAACCTCCGCACGTTATAGCGATGCAAATGGTACCATATCGAACGAATGAACGTTAAAATATGAGATTATTTACCACACTTTCTTTGTTAATTTATGGATATAAAACTACAGAGCAAAGTGTGGGATTTTTAATTTGTTGTCATTTTTCTGGTGTCCTAAGAACTCCTCAGCCTTTTATAGGAGCAGCCAGTTATTTTCTAAGAATCCACATTCATGGAGTTTGTTCCCATGTTTGGCGTAAAGACTTTTATCCAATTTTATTTTTTTTTTTCACTAACGTTTGTGCTGTATGATTAAAATCAACCTAAAAAGAAGGTTGCTTGCATAGTCCTAGGATTGCTTCATTCTTAAGTGACAGACACTTTGAGGCACCTTGGAAATGAACTTGCCTTGGTTGCTTAAGGAAACAAGATCCCAAGTATCTGAGGCGTGCAAATTATTATTGGGTAGAGACGTGGCCGTGTACAATTCCCCAATAAAGACAACATAGGAGCGCTACAGCTGCCTGGGTCATAACAGCAAAGAAAAAGTAGATTTATTGTTTGTCTCCAGATTAAAGATGTCCACTTATGCCTGAAATTAAGTGGAAGCTCATGTCCATGAACTAGGTCAATGATGGGACGAACCCTTACTGGGCTCCAAAGCTGCATGTACTGCATGGGATCATTTTTTCCATTTGTATTGAATTTTTTGTGTGTGTCAGACTCCAATTAGTGCAGACATTTGCAAGATAAAATTCATCTTGTTTGTTTGTTTTTTGTGCTGCTATTTTAAAGTATTACAAAGAACAAAAACAACACTAAATTTTTTATTGGATTTTTTAAACAGTCTGGTAACGTTAGTTGTAAATAGGTCTCTGTTTAAAAAATAATTCTATCTTTTGTTTTTGGTAAAAGTATTAATATTTTGTTGTTTTCTATTTGCTTGGTCAGAACAAATGTTATTTAGCTAACACATATAATAAGGGCAGGAAATTGGTCAGATGGGAAAAGTTGAGTCTAAATTGTTATTATCAAACAATCCCTATGTAATTGCTGGTTCTTACCCTTGAAAGGAAATGTAATAGTTAACATTAAAATACAAATTCTTGCTTTCAATACAAGTATTTTAGAGACCCTTTTGAATTTTAACGCAAGAGCTATTTTCTAATTCATTTAAATGTAATCACTATTCTTAAGGTAGCATTTTATGACAAGTTTGACAATCAGTCACCGTAGGAAAAATTTTCAAACCATAAGGGCTTGAATATATTAAAAAACAAAGGCAGTTTTGTTATATATTAAAAAACAAAGGTAGTTTTGTTATCAGAGAAACTGATAATTCTGAAAGCAAGCCAGGGCGTGTTTAAAAAAAAAAAAAAAAAAAAAAGAGAGAGAGAAAAACTCTTTCAAGGCTTCAACCTTTAGAGATCAGTTCATCTGAAAGATTTCTGTCCTGGTTGTGTTTTAAAGCGTGCACACACAGGGATACATAGGCACACACGGAAATTCAGTGGTGCCCTCAGGGTGCCTCCTTTTGTATTACAGGGCAGCTCATTCGCAGCTCACCCAGGATGGAACTGTTCAGCTTCCCTTTGTGCTCTCAAAGCCACCAATAATAATACAACTAGAAGTACCCTCAGGGCACCACGTACAATGTGTATAGAAATGCCACAGATCCTTTGGGGTATGGAGGAAAAAAAAAAAATATATATATATATATATATATAAAGAATTTGTTTTCCTCCACAGTAAATAAACACCAGCTATTTGGTGATTTATATTTCTGAAGTTGAGCTTGTCATTTTCTAAAAAGCTGAGGTTTTGTAGTATCTTTTAATTTCAAGAGCCAAACAATTGGTCACATCCTGAGGGATGTAGGTTGTTCCCTGGGAGATTTCCCTGTTCCTGTACACAGAGAACACTTTCTGAACAATTTACATTTTCTTTAATAAGAAACCAGAAACTTCAAAATAAAAGGCTAAGCAGAACCAAGAGTCGTAGCTGAAATTCTGCATGATGAAGACTCCCTTTACAAAATAAGATTGAATATTATTAATGTGCTTGGGTTTTTTCACAGAAAATAATATACTTCTTTGTAAAAAACAGAAAAAAAGTACTTCAAAGCTTTGCATTTTATGAGTTACTCCTTATCTTGTCTAGCATATTAAAAAAACCAAACCGCTAAAAACCCCAGGAAGCTTTATCCAATCACACTACCTCCTTTTATCTTAGGACAAATTAACATTAATATCTTTGATATAATGTAATAAAATTCTCATTATAATTAAACAGGATTGTATTGAAAACAGTTTTACACTTTTATTTTACAAAAAAAAAAAAAAAAAGTGCAGAGGAGGGTGCTTCTGTCCTCTCATTTCTGGAACAGTGAATATTTTCTTATGTTTCCATCTAAAATGCAGGAGGCATGTTCCGTGCTTGTTAAGACTACAAGAGAGTCTCAGTCACAGTTTGAATCAAGTGCCCTTTCGCGGACACTTACCTCATGGTTCGGATTTTTACTGCCATTTTAAAAGGCTGATTATGAGCAAAGGTTATCAAAGAGCTGGATAGCTATTTCTAACGATCTGAAGTAATTTAAGGTATCCTGCAAATGTTACTAACTAGGTTTCCCCGCTGCAGTGAAGGGTTTCATTTCCACCAAAACCAAGGGTACCCTTAGGCTTGCTCAAAAGTGTGGTTCTTACAATTTTACCCTTTAGTTACTGAATATTTCATAAAGCTGTTTATCTTTTGTGCTATATTTTACCTCTGTGTTTCTACATTGGTACTTTACCACCAGCTCTTTATATGTTTGACTTCTGCAGTTTCACTAATGCATAGATTTTAACATATCTATTTACTAGGATTTTTTTTTTTTTTTCCATTTTGCCTCAAGTGCAGCTGTAATTCTGAAAAGTGTCTTTCTGCTGGTCTTCCTAGCAGACCATTGAATCATAGGTTTATTCAGATTGTAAAGTATCGCTAAGATCATTGAGTCCAACCACTAAACCTATACTGCCGCCTTCACCACTGAATGTCCCTAATGCCACAATTACTTGTGTCCCTGAAGTCTGGCGCTTTTGGGCACACTGGGGTTTGGGTGGAGGCAAATATTGCCCTTGTTTCTTGGGCCATTTCAGAGTGTGGTGGAGAGCTGGGGATTGATGAGCCCTTTTCAGGTATCTTATTTGGCATTGTAGCACAAAGCTGCTGTGACCCCATGGCCAGCCACATGCAGCGGCAGGGATGATGCCCAAGCCCTGGAGGTCCCAAAATGTTAGGTGACCATCAGAATTACTTCTCCCACCTTCTCACTTTCTCTTGAGGACAGAGCAGTGGGGTGAGGCCAGTTAAATGCCCAGTCTGCTCAACAATGGGATAGCACTGTAGGTTGTAATGTTAGCTTTTCCTGTGGTGCTCATTAAGGCAGGTCACCATAGACAATACTATCTTTCAGCCAACCACAAGCCAGAAGAAAACTGGAACTGTAGGTAAAGAAAACTAATTCAATCTAATTTTGGAGAAAATTGGAAAGCTGTCAGCAAGTGGAAAACAACTTGAAGAAAGACGAGTATTTGCTGTCAAGTGTTGTTATCTTTTCAAGGGGCTGGTCCCAGGTTCTCGCAGTTTCTTGACAGCTAAATAAAATCAGAAAGCCAAAATACATTTTTTGGCAATGCAGGGATTTTGTTGTTGTTGTTGTTTGATATCACCTCTAGACTCAAGAAACAGCATGATGTATGTTTTCTTGGTTCCAATCACTAACATGTCTGAAATTGGTAAGGAAAGCCAGAGGAAACTTCTTGTCCTCTAGCTTAAACATGCTTTTCAAACCATAAAATTTCTATTTGCTCTCGATGTTGCTTCAGGCTGGGGAAGAAAGGAAACAGTGTTGTTTGAAAACTTGAACTCATTATGCAGAAGAAGTACAGCACCCCTTGATTAAATACTGCTAGAGTAATTAAGTCATTACTACCTTGACTGAATGTTGTGATTTTTCCTTCAAACACTGAAAAATCTAACTCTTACCTGTGAGCACAGAGTCAAACATGAAGATAGTTTTTAATATTTTAGGGTTTTCCCTGTGCTCTGTAAAAAATATAATAAAATGTGTTTTCAAACCGGTCTTACCTGTTGCCCTTTACAAAAATGAATTTTCTTTCCTGCTGTAACTGATTTTTTGAACTTGCCATGATTTCAAATGCATCAAGGATTTCTTGGATTTCTTTTCCTGACCCTTGTTTCTATTTTATTCCATATTCTGTCAAAAGTTTCATATTTTCATTTTTCAAAACCTGTGACTACTATGTGCATCATTATTTGTATGACAAAAATGGATTATGAAGGACAAACACCTTACTGACCTGGTCAGAATTTTATGTATATGGGTGGTGGCCATTGGATGATGAACTTGGGAAGTGGTGAGGGACAGATGAAAAACCAAGTTTGCTTCCTATAAAATACAGTTTGGCGCCCCTCATAAGCCACGCGCTGTCTGCAGTAAATCTACCCATCATTGTGGGTTAAACAAATTTCCTGTGGCTGAAAGGCAAGTAATGAGCTGATGGTGTGAAGTTAAAAGCAGTACAATCATTTAAAAAAATAAAATTCTACAAGTATCGCCCCTGTGTGTTGGGACACTTTTAATAAGTGGGATTAACCTTTCTTTGATATTGTTCAGGAGATTTGAATTTGATGTAACCTGTGAAACTTCTTAAGTGTTTAGGCATGATTTGGGCTTCGCTACAAATTACATACTAATGATGATATTAGCTGGAACACAAGACAGAAACTTAATCTCTCTGTGTTTCTTACAGGTGTTTATAGAAACTCAGTGTCACTATGCTGTCATCCAAATTATTCCCAGTCTGAGTTTTAATCCTTGGAGAAATGCTTATATGCACAGAGGTCAAGTCAACAGCTTTACGATTTACTCCCTTTCATGGCAGTAAAGCTGTATTTATAAACTCCATAGTACATCTGGCTTCTAACTTATCATTCTTCAGGTACATAAACACAGCGCTTTAACCTAGCAAAAATATGGTTTTGCTTCGGGGAAAAGTCCTGAACCCAGTCCCTGAAGAAATTCCTCTGCCTCTGAGATTAAGCAGTAAATAGAAACTTCTTTGCTTTGGAATTTCTCCTACGTTGGTTTGTCCACTCTTGGATTTTGTCTGAAATAAAAGGTTGGGGCTGATAGGAGTGGACAAGTTGCTGTACAAACATTGAAAGATTTATTTACTGATACAAATGAATTCTAAGATGGTTATACTTGCTAGGGATCTCTGTAGAGAGAAGAAAATACAGTCACAAGATCTTTGATGCACAAAAAGCTTTTTTAATTTAAGTTAAAGCACTATTCCACCTATGGTGAGGGAAAAATTAATACTCTTCTTAGTAGCTAAGTGGTTTTCTTGGTGAGTCATAATTCATTTTGCAGACAATTTCAAGCTCAAAAAGACAATATATACCTCACATTTCTGAAGGTGTTTCTTTTGTGGGAATAATCCTCCATGAGTCATTGACTCGGACGGTCAGTGTGAGTTGTCATCCTCTTGGATGTTCAACATTAATTAATGCATGGTTGGGCTGGCTAATTAGGGTCTTTGTCTTCCACATTTTCCACCACACTAAACTGTGGCCAGAATCAGTTGGCTTGTTTTGATTTGGGATTTTGGGGGTTGTTTGGTTTTTTGGCTGTTTTTTTTTTTTTTTTTTTTTTTTTGTTTTATTTTTATTTTTAATTTCCCTTTTTTATTTCTGTTCCAAATTTGCAAATATACATATGTTGACTTTGCTAGGGGTAGAAGATTGAGCTGTGTTAAGAGAAACAGAGAAACCTTGCCACATGTCAGCCTTGATTTCATTGGAGACAATGTTGATGTGAATCCAGAATGTAAGTATATTCCATGGCAATCTTGTTTTATATGAGTATATACTGATATTTTTGCTGTTGTTGTTACTTTCTTCCCAATTCTAGGCGAAGCTTCTGACAGAAAGGCAAACCTCTTGCCCTGAGTGTTAGACTATTTTAAGCTACCAACAGTGATGAGTTTAAAAACTGGTTTACTAGCAGTACTTCCAAAGTTATTACAAAGAAATGACCCAAGGTTTCTGAGACTTTGAATTCCCTGTCTCTGCATCTTACAGGAATTATGCTTTTTTTTTTTTTTTCCCCTCTTTTTTTCTCCTGTTCTTTCATCACCAGATTGATCTGCTTTACTTACAGTGCCTGTAATTTGGTAACACTGGAGGGCTAGAAAAACAGAATGGACCATAAACCTAAGTAAAATATTTGTGTTATAAATAGCTTGAAGGTCCTTTCCCCCTCTTCTCACTATTACTGCTTGGCCTAAGACACTCTGCAGGCTTTCTATTCTTGTTGGATTTCACCAGGACAGAACATTTCTGCTGGAAAGCCCCTATTTTGTATACTTTGTCTCTTCTCTGAGGTTACAGGTTACAGCAATTTTCAGCCCAAATCTCTGAAAGCAAAACCCACTATATGGCTTAAAATTGGAGGGCTATCTTCTACAGGAACCTAATGGAAAAGCATTCATTTTGCTGAAAAGGCCAAGGCTTTGTGCTAGGCTCGTGCCAGATTTTCAGATATTCTTTTCTATATGTTTGCTCATATTGTCCTTTCTAGGTCTTCAAGCAATTAGTTTTTATTTGCATGCATCATTTCACTTCTTTGCTCCCAGGATACAGTCCTTGCTTTCTGGCTGTCTTATGAATTTTTTCCTCTCAACATTCCGTTTGGGCTTTTCACTCATGTTCAGGCTTCTGTTTGAATTCTATATCCTCAGGGCTTTTTTTTTCTTTTTTTTTTTTTTTTTTTTTTTAACTTCCATATTTTCTCCCCCTCCTCCTCGTAATTTCTACATTTTTAGTTACTGACATGTTATGCTGCTTACGTGAACAATAACACCAGTAACTTCTGTGTATTTACCTCAATGAACGTTGCTCTTTTTTCTTTTTATTGCCCTTTGTATTTATTATTCATTGACTGCTTTGGGTTTGGTTCTTCATTCTCAAAGATTCTATATAAAGGAAGAAGCAGCAAAAGACACTACCTGGTTATATACATTGATTGTTTTTTAATTTTGTCAGGACTGACTGTGGTATTTTGTAGTTAGACATTAAGTTCTTCAAAAATTAATGGGACTGGGGAATCGTGCTGTATTCAGAGGCAAACTTCAGAAAAGGATAATTGTCAAGCCCTAAAATATGTTAAAGGACTTGTTTTTGAAAATGAGTTTGTTGCTTTTAATATCTATATTTTGTTAGCATTTATGCAGTCTTTCACATTAATATATTTCATTGATTGAAACGATTTTTTACAAACAGTAATCTAAATCAAACTATGTTCTATGTATTTATTGTGTAGTTTCATCTATTTTATTAAAAACATTTAAATAAAAATATGATATGTATTGTACTCTTTATATTTAAGCAAATATTTATAAACTTAATAAAATTTTATTTACTGAATTGTATTATATTTGATAGTATTTTAGAAATAATGTGGGAAATATCAGTGATTAGGTTAGTTTTCCCCTGCTTTAAAGTAATTCTCTATATGTGAGTAGCTATTCCCTTTAGATGTTCATGCGTATAAATAATTGCAACATAAAATTCTGGCTTGCATTTTCCACTTAGGGGATTTGCTGTAGGAAATATTTGGCCTCAGGTGAGCAGCTCTCTGCTCTCTTTGGGGTTGCCCTGTCCTTATCACGGCACACATATGCTAATCTTTGCAGAATTAGGAGGGGGTTTTTTAATTGTAAACTTTTAAATTCATTTCTGTCTTACTGGAACTAAAATTTCCGAGGAACATACTACAACAAGAAATTAAATAAAAAAAAAAACATGACTGAGTATTTAAAAAAACCTAAAGGTTTTTAACATTGTTCCCAGTGGTGAATAAATTTACTGGCACTGTATTAGGGACAATTAGTACAATGAGTGAGTTCTGTATTGTTGAGAAAATAAGGAAATACAGGAAATACAAAATATAAAGAGTGATGACTTTTTTTTCCCCATATATATTCTATTCTTTAAGCATTCAGTTATTTAATTTCAAGGCTTTATATAACTTCAGAAGGTTCATGTCCTTTGACCTATACAGTCCTCTCAACACCAGCTGGAACTAAGAAAAGTATTTGCAGGGCAAATAGGCATGAAAAGAACAAAGAATTGGATGCAAGGTGAGAACAGGACATTCTGGTGCTATACTTGGGCTGTAAAGTATCTTTTGAAAGTAGAAACCTGATGTTCAAATGCAGCAAAATTTTTAATGGTGAAGCTTCCCGATACCTGAATTTATTTATTTATTTGTATTTTTTTTATTCCTTGGAAAACTAGCTCATACATGAAGTATTTTTGGGTAGAGGAAGAATGTAATATGTTATTTAGAATATGCTTTTTTTTAATCAGAATTATTTGTTCTGAGGATCTATTTAATGAATATCAGGACATAGACTATTGATCTCGTCTTTGGGCTGTGCTTAATCTTCTTTTCCCATCAATATCATACACAAGTAATTACATTTTTCCTGTTGATGTTGCTCATGAACTTTAAGACTGGACAGGATAGAGGGATCGATGTAATTAAATTTACAATTGAGAAGATAAAGAGTTATTGTTGGAAATTAAATGGTCATTACCTGACAAAATTATGTTTGTGGCAAAAATCTCTATTTTTCTCATTTTTACTTCTGCAATTATTGAGAATAGAAGCACTCAGATGTGTAGTCATGTAGAAGTGAAAAGTGACATTGAAAAACCCCAAACACAGACAAATTAGTCTTACAGATGGTGTATGAATGGGACAATACTTCCTTCTGTTGTATTGATAACTATTGAATTGATACTGAATTTTTACTATTGACAATATTCTGTTTAAGAAAAAACAAAACAAAACAAAACAAACAAACAACAACAACAACAAAAAAAAAAACAAAACCAAAACACACCTTATTTTGAGAATAAGGACTATTCTTTAATTTTACATTAGAGTTGCATTCTAAGAGAGTTTATTAATGAAACTTTTGGTAATTTCTCATTACTTTTATTTATTTTAAATTGTTGATCCTTAGGCTCTTTAAACATCTTATGTGACAAAAATTATTCTGATTGTTGAGTTTTTAAAGGGGCTGATGATAGTGTTATTTGTACTAAGTCATTGAACTGCAGTGTGCTTATTGGCATGTGTGTATTTATATATTTTATATATACACTTTATTTACAATAAATACACTTTGGCATTCCTTTACTTATTCATTGACTGGTGAGTTAATCTGCATCAATTTTTCAAGAAAGCTAGGAAGAACCTCTTATGTTTTTCATAGTAAATTCACCAAAAAACCCCATAGCAGGTTTATATTTGTCAAGCTGACCATCATTTTATTTATTTTTTTTTTTTTCTGCTAAGGTCTCAGGTGAAATTAACAAAGTTATCCTGGTGTCACAATGTGTGTGCTCAGCAGCTTTAGGAAATTCATCTTCATTTGGAAAAGGGTAAGGTTACCTGTAACTCAAAAAATGCGGTAAGTTAGAGCTAAATGCAGAAATGTTTAAAGAGTGTACAAACCTGTTAAAATAACTAGACACAGCAGTATGAGTTAAGGCTTCATCAGGATAATTCAGTTTGTCCTCTGAAAATTGTATTCAATGGGTAGAGCTAAAAAGCCTATAGCTTTTATATTTTGTTAAATTGCTAGGTGCCCCCAGACATGCTAAGCCAGAAAACACTGAAGATTTACAAATGTGCATTTATCTCATCCCAGATCACAATTTTTTGTCTTTTTTTCTTCCCTCCTACATTTTCCTTGGTCAAAAAATTGCTTGAATTCTGACAGAAGTTAAAAAAAAAAAAAAAAAAAAAAAAAAAAAAAAAAAAAAAAAAAAAATTGAACATATTAACATACTAATGTATATTACAGAAAGGCCTTTTCAGTAAAATGCTGATAACAGATGTGTTTTTAGAGACTAGTCTGCTGAGTTGAAGTACAGCGGCAGCTTTTGTGTTTGGCAGCTTGGGAACTATAGGAATTACAAATGGTATGTTGGTGTCCCTCTGCATATCCTTAATGCATCAGTTCTAATGGAGTTATTGTCTCTTTAGCGTATTTGTAAAATGTCATATTTTATTCTAATGTCTTCATTTTTTCATTATTAGAGAAAAGAGAATAATTAGCACGCTACCTGAATTCCTCTGCAATTATTTCAGATGTCTGGTGTGCCTGAAAAATATTTATGTGTGAGAAATTTTAACACATTAATTAGAAAGGGTTTTAGGAGCTGGCCAAGGTTAGACACCATAAATTCCTCCTTCTGTCAGTGAATCCTACATAGTTTCACCTCTGTGGCTTCATCTCTCCCCATGCCTCACACAGGTATCAAATAATGTAAACCACAGTCACCCATTTAGAACATTAAATACACATTATTTTCATCTGGCAATCCAAACATTTGGGATTCAGTGAAGCAAGAAAATGAAATGTTTCTTAGCCAACATGTTTCAGTCCTAGTGTTCATCTGCTGTAATATGATGGGACAGCTAATGAGAGACTGCTTCAGACTTACTGGTTTTGTGGGCATGAGACAAATTGCCTGATGGTCACTCCTGAGAATGTTTTGGTCCTTCACTTAACCTGCGTCCTCCCCTGGAGATGTCTTCCATTGTATGTCAGGTTTTTTGTCATCTTTTACCAGAAGCTCAGTGAACAAAAATTGAGACTCTGCTGGCTTATCTTCCTCCTTTCTTCCCACCTTCTGCTGGGTGAATTTCTTTGATGTTACTGTTACATCTGTAAAAAACAACTTTCAGAAATACCTTTGAATCTATTATATATATATTTCTCTTAATTCATTAAAAAAAAAAAAAGGCAAAGGAGACCTATTTTTGTAAATTCAGATTTGATCTCTCTACGTCTTCTTGCTCATTAGAAGTTCTCTGAATTGTATGGAGTAGATTTGGGTTTCTCTGGGGTTATTTTGGGGTATTGTTTGTTTTGTTTTTCTAATAATACACCACAAGCCAAACAATAAAAACAAACAAACAAACAAAAAGCTTTTTCCAGCCTTAAATTAAAGAATGGTATCAGAACTAGGAATTCTTCAAAATAATAGGATTTTTTTTTTCTCTAATAATAAAATAGCTAAAAGGAGATGGTTGAATTTTCTGATAATTTTCATGGCTGTTAAGCAGGTGTTTTTCCAACCAAGAAAAATAAGAATATCTGATAGAGAATTTGTTGAGACAGAAAAAAAGTTTGTCAATAAGAGTAGGCTGGCAATCTCTTTAGGTTATTGCTCTGTACTGATAAGGAAAGACAAAAAGACATTCAGAAAAAAAGGAAAAGGGCTTTCAAGTACTGAGAGTAACCCCATGCTGCTCTAATAATTATAATGACCAAAAAAAAAACCCCAAAAAACCAAAGAGAGAGAGAGAGAGGGTGTTGAAGTACCCAGGTGGAAAGTTCTCAGGAGAATGCACATATTCCAGGACAGGGTAAGATCGTAAGTCAGATTCCAGAATTAAGCTTCACTTCATGAAGACCAATGAACAGTTACTATTGCTGTTTGACCATTAACTCCTAATATGATTTTTGCAGACACATCAAACCTGCTCTTTAACTACTTTGATTAAACTGTGATGGAAATAAATGAGCCAAATAAAATTAGTAGATTTGAGGACTGCTGGATCATGCTGTATGATGGGTTTTACATAATTCAATCCTTAATGTGTATCCAATATGCTTAAATCGTATTTTTAATTTTCCTTTAAATAGTTTGCATTACTAATTTGCTTCTAAGAGATTTCTGCCAATCAAGTTAAATACCTTCTGCAAACTGCTTACAATCCTGTCAAAGTGTCCTTGTTATACTAAACACCCACATTCTGTTCTAGTTCCATTTTAGTTACTTTATTATTATTTTTTTTTAATCTTTCCTCCCACAGAGTGTTAGCAACTTCGAATTGACGGGCATCCAGGAAGCTCAACACAATATTTATTTTTAAAATACATTCATTGAATCAGTGCAGATCTAAGTGGTACCTAAAAAGGAAAATTCCAATTTTGAAAGCTGTGTGTGGGTGCACCAGCAGTCCTGCCAGTTTCGCAGAGGGGAGCAGTGCGCACCAAAACCTAGAGCACTGCTAAGCTCCTCTTGAATTCCACTTCACCAATATTCCCTTCCAAGGTTTTGTTTCCCAGGTATCAAAAAGTGTCCAGTAAACAGCTGAGTGTGAATGATTTGTAGGCTCACAGGAGAATAAATGGTCTTTGGACTGGCATTGTAAAGGTACAGAGAGGAATATTCTTTTTCTCATAGCAGACAGTACATCCTTATTAGTGAATGTATTATATTAGTGTATGGTAATTCATTATCCTGTGTAAACACTATATTGGGATAATAAGAACATTGGGAATGCTTTAAAAACCCTTTACATCTCATTCCTGGAAACATTAAGAGACTTTAGCTTTGACAAGCAGCATTTTCCCCTTGGGAACAACAGTTTTGAAAGAAAGACAGCTCAGCTAGTTTGTCCACTACAGTAATTTAAGGCTAACATAATATATTAATTCAAAATAGCAACAGTAAGAGAATTTATAATTTTCAGGCAGGTCTTCATTCTGTTCAGAGTTCGCATTCAGAATGCAAAATGTGCAAACAAAGGAAGGCAGGATTTTTTTTTTTTTTTTTTTTTTTTTTTTTTTTTTTTTTTTTTTTTTTTTTTTTTTGGCAGTGAAGTACCTAATAAGAAGAGAAGGTGTTGACCCATTATTCGTTTCTTATTTAAATTCTCCTTAGTCAAGCAAAATTCCCTTCTGAAATTCATCACTTAACTTCCATTGAACTTTTAAAAGAAGAACTGTATTTGTTCACAATGGAGAATTCTTTTATTTTTTTCTTTTCTCACACTTTCTAAATGGAGATTTATATGCATTATATCACAATATCACATATGTGTTATCAGTTATGTTTACTGCAATTCCCCAAGAGCAGCTTTCACCATGTAATTTCCTATTCATCCTTTTAGCTGTAGGGACATACAAATGTGTATTTTGTGGCAATTTTAGAAAATTTCAGGTGCCAATTTGTATTCCAAGACTCATCCTCAGTAACAGTTTCCCTGATTCTGCATACCTTAAGTATCAGTGGTAGGGCTGTAATGTTACTGGGAAATTATTTTGTCCTCTGCCTCTTAGACTTTGCTTCCAGTGAATTAAAGGGGACTTGCATCACAGTCAACGGGAACAGAATTTTACCACAGAGGACTCAAATTCTTTCCTGGCTGTTTGGATCATGTATATCATAGAGGTCCTGTACAGACAGAATTATTTGAATTATATTTTCTATTTTAACCTTTGCCTTCTTATTTTAAAGGGATGTGATGTTCCCCTTATGCTCTGGTAAGATTTTGTTAGATGGTTTTCTTTAGTTTATTTTGGGTTAGTGACTTTTTTTTCCCTTGGGATTTTGAAATCCTAGCTCCTAGAGTCCTTGACTTTCATGGACCTTTACTAGTTCAAACAGGTGAAAAGCCTGTCCTTGTCTTTTTGACAATATCCACTTTAAAATAAAACTCAAAAAATGGGGTTAAATTATTTCAGTTTATTTCTCTGTAATCTTTATTGGGTAATTTGTCAGAGCTCTGCCTCATTCCTTGTTTGAGCTCTCTTCTATTCAGTTGCATCTGTATCCACAGCTGTTTCCAACCTTTAATTCCTTATGCAAGGATTGAAACTGCAGTTCTATATAATATGAAGTTAATGTTTTAATGAAAATTGTTTTAGCATGTACTAGCTATAAATAACTTTAACTTACTGTTCAGAATCCAGGAATTATGATGTTCTTTAGAGCTGTGTGTTCAGAAGGCACATTTAGCTAGCTGGCCACCTATGTCCATTGTATCAAATATGGAAAATAAATGAATAAACAGGGGGCTGTTAGGATTATGACCTGTGCAGTGTTCACCAGAAAGACAGGAGTACTAGGGCTTCTGCTGAGTAGATATTCAGAAGGTCTAATGAAAAATCTGTTGGAATCTTGGGGACACAATGATTCCTGATGTCCCCAGGTATACGCTTCAGCCTCTTAGGTGTGGTTTGTTTGTTTGTATTGGGTGTCTTGGGAAGATGCTGTTGTTTGGTTGGGGTTTTTTAGGGTGATATGTAGTTATTTTGTTAGCTTGTTGGCTACTTTCACTCTTTCAGTAGTTTGGTGTTGGGTTATTTTTGTTCTTGTATCTAACTTTGTATAAGAAATTCATAATTTGAAGAGTTCTTGTTTGCTAGACCAACTACTAAATCACCTTCAGCCAATAATGTGGGAAATAGAGAATGACTTCAAAAAAAAATCAATTAACTGTATCTGCTGTGTTCTTGGGCAAGTCTTGGTTACTAAGCTTATTTTCTATTTTAAGCTATCCTGTATTTTCCTTCTGTGTTGCCTCCTGTCTTACTGTTTGGGTAATACCAGCCCCTGCAACAAACAAATTAAACTCTTGATCTTACAGAAGAACATGCTACTAGATTTTTCAAAAGTGATAGGTGTTTTTACTCCATTTCCTTAGTCTATCCTTTAAGTAATGATGTTGAATGCTCACAGCAAGAGAGCCAAGCCCCTACCGTGAAAAGTAGCAAAACTTACGTGAGAAAGTAGATTTATTCATATGGGCTCTATAGCCATGCAAAATTTATGGGTTTGGAAGTTCTAGTAAGGGCCTGATGCATTCAGTTGTCTTGGTATCCTGGATATCTTTGGAGGACTGTTTAGTGTGCTTTGTTTCCCTCCACGTGAATAACAGGGTCATCACTCTGATGTGCTTTTGCTTTCGAAGAATATAATCATTGGTATGTGTAGTTTTGAATTGCAAGGCATGTAACTTAGAGTGCAATTTAAATCAAATTCTGGTGCATTACAGTAGTTATTTCCATAGCCTGGTGTCTTTCCCCTGCCAATCTCACTGAGTTAGATTCCAGACAAAATTAAGTCTTGAGCTGTAGTTTTGATATGGGAAGTGTCAGTACATTACAGACAGTTGCAAAATATCTTTCCAGTTGTCTATTTCTGTTTTTAAAGATGTTGAAATTCAAAGGAATTTTCATTGTTCAGCAATAAAATCATCTTTACTATGAATTTAAAATGTGTAGGGATATGTCTAATATTCTGGTTTAGGTTTTTAATATTAAATTAAATCTACTTTAGTCAGCTGGGGACCCCTGAATGTGTGCTTTGCCTCCAAGTCGTAACTCTCACAGCTTCTGTGATTTTGTTCACTATTTTGCATGGCTTTAGAACAATAGATTTAAGACTTTTTATAGTTATTGAAGTTGAAATTTATCTTGATTCTAAATCTTTCGTGTTTTAGTGGAATCTGCAATAGAAATAAAAATTTAGGTCTAGGAGGACTCTCTGGTGACTTTTTTTCTAGTACATCAAATATCAAGTTTGATAAATTTTTGTAAACATTTACTGCAGACAGGTCTTATGAGAGACTTTACTTTGGTATAGTTACAGTTTTTGCTAACACAGGTACTTTTATTTAAAAGTTAAAGTCAATTTAATTTCTGACTGTGATTGTATCCTTGGTTTGTAGATAGTGACGATACTTGAAGCATATGATCCTTGACTACTGTTCCTAAATATATAGGTTTTGGTGTCCACTTTTGGTGTTGGACAAGTTTTTCAAGAGGGACTTTTTGAGTAGTACATTATGTATTTTACTAAACAAGTTATGGAAAATAGAGTGGGTCCTTAATGGTGTTTTTTTGGTGTTTCTCTTCTCTTGTGTTCATTTAAATAGTAAGGTTTTTGTGCTATCCTAGAGTAGGTCTTACAAGTACTGTGGAGTTTCAGCAGCTTTTATGGTAATATTAATATGTTTAGAGTTTATAGGGAAACTCTAATTTGCTGAGTGATCTCCTTAGTAAAGTTGGGCTGGTTTTCTTTTACGTGTTTCATGTGAGTGGGTACACATTTCTTTTGAAATTCACTAACATTATAATGAATGAGAGTTGTGGATAATAATGAAACAAGGATTAAGGAAATTGCAATTCTAAAGATTTTTATGAAAAGCTGAGAATTTTTTCAAAACTCGTCACATCTTTTCATCTTTTCCTTTAAAATAATTAATTTCAAAGCATGCAAAAAAAACCCCAACAAAATCCTTATTGACTAAAAGCTTGTTTGTATCTTTGGATACCTATTTAGGTGTCCACAGATTTTCTCAAGCACAAATGTGACAAAAGTTTTACCAGGCCCAAGAAGTCTTACAGAACAAAATTATTTTTGTTCGTGAATGATAAAATCCCACATGTGCAACACTCTTAAGCCCATACTATGAAAGGGTGTGGGCTTAGAACCTTGATTTGTGCCTATTAGCTCCTAAAGTTTTCCATTTATTGGAAAAGTATTGAAATGTCCACAGAAGGAATATGGCTACTGGTTATTTAACTTTGAAACCATTTTTTGAGTCCCAGCTACAACAGTTTGACAAAATTTCTTAGTAAAACTTTGAATCATTTTTTGTACCTTTAGGTACAGCAGAATCATTGTTCAGTTTGTTTAACAGAACACGCTGTAGTGACAATGCTATATGTCCCGCATGCTTTACTGCAAAAATGAAAAGGACTGAGGATATCTAAAATATTATACAAATAGACAGGTTTAGTAAAATAATTTGAGCTTTTTTTACTGGGTCATTTTATTAAAAAAAAAAAAAAAATTCCTTTTTTTTTCAAGGTGTTAACTCTAGAGTTTCTAAAGTAACAGACAGAGTTACTCCCTCAAACAGCAATCAGCCACATTTTGCATTTAAAGTCTTCAACCAGAAACTTTGTGCACACATTTAATTGATATTTTTTATTATTAATAATAATCCCTAACATAAAGAAATTATTAATTTAGCTTATTTGCTCAAGGGATGCATTTCTTTTTGAATAGGATAGAAGATATTAGCAAGTTAATATCTTCCCACTGTGGTAGAAAGTGAGTGAAAATTAATGAAGATAATAGGCTTTACTTAGATAATTTCATTATTGTCATAGCTTTACCTGCCCTGTTTTATGACTGCCTTATTGTCTGTAGTGAAATTATTATCTTAGCTCTGCCAGAATTACTTTATAAAACAGCTAAAAGGGATCAAATTACATAAATTAAGTATTTTTGCACCTTGCTACTTTCATTAATTGCTTGTGCATGTTGAGGGTTTGTTAGGGTTTTTTTTTTTTTTTTTAATTTGTTTTGATTTTTTAATGTGGCTCCCCCGATGCTGGCGGAAGTAGGGGAGGGATATTTTCATTTTTGAGCACAGGCTGGATGCCTACATTCCAATATAAGTTTCCACTTGTGGACTCTGCTGATTCCTCATTTTTCCATGGACTGTGTAGAGAGACCTGAAGATCCCAAAACAGGAATTGAAACTTTGTCCTTTCTTAGATGCTTGGCTCCTCAGGAACACGCCGCTGAAGGATACCAGGTTTATCTCTTTTCACTAGGACTTGGGAGTAAATATGGTGATGTCTCCCTAAGTATTTGTTCACAGGAATATTGAGGGGCTCTGCCAAAAAAAACCAAACTAGTAGGCGGTGACAGTTTCAAATTATGATCTTAAGAGAATGCATAGTTCATAGCGTCACTTTTAAATACCTCTGACAACATTACTTTCATGAAATGTCATCTTCAGACAAGATTAACCAAAAGGAGAAAAAAAACCCTGAATTTGTCCAGGCACAAAAGCCATTCACTCACCCTCACCTGTCACAGCTGGGCAGGGGAGAAAAAAATATATTGAAGGGTACACGAGTTGAGATAAGGACTGGAAGAAAATACTCCAAGGGCAAAACTGGCTCATCTTAGAGATGACCTTGGTGTCTCCATGTTGTTTCCCTCACATGTTCTCACCTCCTCCTCTTCTCTGGCCAGAATTAAAACTGTGTGCCCCGCTTTGTTTTGATTTTCTTCTTAAACATGTGATCACAGAGGCATTATCAACATCTCTAACTGGCCAAGTTTTGGCCAGCAGCAGGTCCATCCTCAGAGCCATCAGAGATTGGCTCTGTCGGATAAAGTAGAAGCTTCTAGCAGCTTCTCACAGAAGCCACCTCTGTAGCCCCTCCTCCCAGCTACCAAAAACCAGGCTGGGCAAAACTGGCAAAATTTCCCACCACTGAATAGATAAAGGGATTATTTAGAGAAGAGAGGAAAAAAAAAAGAAAAATCCTTTGGGAAAGGTTTTTATGGGAAATTCACAGTAGGAATTGAAAAATCTCTTTGAGGAGAAATTTTTCTGCTAACTCTCTGGGGCAGGCTGCTAAACCTTTCTTGGTTTTGCTGTTGTGTAAGTTCAATTAAAACCAGTAATATCAACACATCTACCACATTTTTCTGTGTGACATAAAATACTCCCCTAACACTTGCATCAAGTAGCATCGCTAGTGCTGGTAGTAGCCAGGCCCGCCAGAAAGCACATGTTTTTCTATTTAGCTTGCTAGGCATATTTGCTTTTCCTTCAACTCCTCTTTTCTGCGTGACATGCCATCCTTTCTTCATTCCATCACATCCTTATGCTTGCTTTCAGTAGCCATTTTTTTCTAGTGCCAAATTATTTGCCAAATGTTCTGTTGCCTCTGTGGATGTGTTTGCAGCAGGCTCCCTCTGAGTGTCTGTGTTTCATATTTGAACAGCTCATCAGCAGGCATATCAATTCTCTTCCTGGGAATTTGTTTTCTTCCTCAAAGAGATCTTTGCAGCTTGATGTTGACAGCTTTTGTCTTCCCCTGAGGCAGTTTTCTTTAGGGTCTCTGGGTAGCCTGTTATCTGCTTTTGTAGAAATAAAAAGGCAAACAACTATGCTAATTACTTCAAATATGGCTCACAAGTAAAAATTTCTACTAGTGGCAAAAACCTTGATTTGACCCTTTTTTTCTGGACATAATCATTCAGACTATGTATACATCTTTATAACTTGAAAGTATATGTGTTTCCTTAAAAAAAAAAAAATTGAATTGCAAAAATTGTAATATATACTGTCTTTTGAACACTTTTATAAATCTCTCAGCCTCGTTGCTTTGAAATACTCCTGTAACCAGGCTGAAAATGGAAATATTTCCGCTTATATTCCCTTCTCTTCTTCTGCACCTCCTACCAGATAAGTGACAAACGCAGGCATGGGAGGGAGGGAGGGAGGGAGGGAGCGAGGGAGGATCCTGAGCGCACTGAGAGCCCAGGATCAGTCTCTGTTCACAGATCAGCAGAGAAAGCTCCGTGACAGAGCGCGGGTGGGACCGGGGGAAGTGCGAGCGCTTTGACTTCCTGGCGACATTGGAGGAGGTGTGATGTGGCAGGTGGCAATGTAGCGCTCTTGCAGAGACCAGTCAGGAGTAATGGGCTGGAAAATCCAAGGTCACCAGTGCAGTATCATCCCGGTGCTTACTATTGGTGTTGCATGAAGCGCTGGCTCAGATTATTTAAAAGCACAACTGGAGCGGGAGAACAAAAAGGTGGAGGGGAGGACGTGATGCAGCATGGTGTTATTTTTTTTTGCAGAGACTCTGGGTTTCAGGCGAGATTTTTTTTATTTATTTTATTTTTATTTTAAAGGCAGATGCTCATTTGGTGTGTCATTTGACAGCTCGACGCTGTTATACATGGCAACTGTCACCTTTTCCTGAAGTCCTGCAGGCTTTGGTGCTGGGTAATGTGGAATCCAGCCCAGCTTCTGCTAAGCTATTTAGAGCAGTTTTTTAAATTTTTTCCTCCCAACTTAAATTCAGAAGCAAATGCCCTTTTTTCAAGTGAGATTGAAAAGAGTAACCAAGTGTTAGGAGCAAAAAGAACTGCCCAGTGAGTTTGTTGACAACCAGCACTAGGCGGCCCTGCTTGAGCAGGGGATTTGGACCAGATGACATCCAGGTGTCACATCTAACCTCTATCATTCTATGAAGTTCAAAATCTCAAAGGACTGAAGGAATTTTTTTAGTGACTAAATCTTTTTCTTCCATTTGAGCACAGTGAGCTGCTTACTCTTCTTAACTTGCTCCCACTCTTGTGTAGGCTCAAATGTCACTGCAGCTTGATATGATAGTGTGTTTCTGGAGACTGATGTAGGATGTCAGACAAAAAAGAGGGATGTGATCTTTGCTGCAGAGCAGTATTTTTGCTTTTTTCAAATCAAGAGATAATCATACAATGTTTTCCAAATTTTACCTAACTGTAGTGGGAGATATTTGCAAATTCTAGCAGTAGATTATATAAACCATCAGCCTATGTGTTCAAGTAGCTCAGAATATGATTTTGTTTGGGTGGGATTTTTTGGGCTTTTTTTTTTTTTTTTTTTTTTTTTTTTTTTTTTTTTTTTTTTTTTGACAGCGTGATCAGTTTTATCTTCTTATAGGAAGACTTAAAAAGGAAAACAAGGATCAATTTCGCAGTTGAGCTGTCAAAATAATTGTTTCTAGTTTACATATGTGTGGATTTTGAGGGCCAAGGATTACTGGTTTCAGACTAAATCTGAGAAATCACACATCTGAATTGTCTGACAAATAAGAACTTTCTGTTCCTTCAGAGTTTTAGCTGAAACTGATGTTCTTGTCAGCATCCCAGATGATACCAGTAGTGAAACTGCCAACATTGTCAACTCCATTGGGCTGGCTGCCTGTTTCTCTCAAGGACTCGAGATGCAGGACAGCCCTGCTAGCAGACTCCCTGGGGCTATTGCTCTGCATCTTCAGGAGTCCCTGGCTGTGATGGAAGACTTAATTATGTCTGACTTAAACCAAAAGGTGCAGTTGTCTCTGGCCCTTGGGCAGGTACATCAGGAATCCAGGTAAAAGGTTAAACGAAGCTGATGATGTCCAGTATGCTAAAAACATAACGTTTAGGGATCAGCTTTTCTTTAAAGAACTTTGACTTCATACAAATATCCCCAACCCATTCTACCTTTCAAACCACATCAGAAATATCTGGTAGGGACTGTGCAGCACAACATGTGTAATGGCTGTGTGTAGCAAAAGAGGACATAAGATGCCCCAAGCCTATCAAAAGGTGTATTTTTACCTTTCAAATCATATCAATTGAGCATGGTAGATATTTGAAGCACAGAGACCCTGTCTACATTTTGAAGCTTCTCCAACTGAAACGTATTTTTCCTATATATGAGAGATCTTTTTGTCTGGACTTTTCATCATCTTCTACTATGACTCAGGGAGGGCACCACGAGCTCACTACATCGTTTTGTCTTTTATGTTTGCCTCTGTGGTTTTCCTTATTCTCACCCGAATCTCTGCACTCAGAAGTTGAGACAAAGTTTTCCCACAAACCATCCGTTTGGATCAAAGGACACAACTTTTTTTTGAAACTTCATCCTCCCCCTGTATTATGCAGCCTACCAGCCTCACCACTTCTTCTTTTTGAGTGTAGTCCATTCACGTCCTTTACCCCCAAACTCATGCTGTAGCCTTCGTCATATCTCTTATCCTACCTTTTCAGGATTCTCTTGCTTATAACATGTAAGTTTCCAGAAACAAATTCCTACCAGCTAGATTTTCCTGTTCTCCCATTTCCAGTACCTGAAAACAGATTATTATAAGAGGCATTCTTTAAAGAGATTGAGAATAATAACCTCTCTGGAAGTTAACATGATTCTCTTGAGGAGGTTCAATTGCTACTGAATTCTGAGACACAGCATGCAGTTCACCTGTGCTATCTGTGCGTTGTCTTGGCTGAATGTGCCATTCAATATAACCATGTATATTTAAAATTAAGAAGTAGGAGTTTTATTATTTTTTTGGCAGAAAACTAGAGGAGCTGAGACAACTCATTTGGCATGACAGCGTTCCATTGAGCCAAAAAGTAATTTTCAGAGACTGCATCTTTGCTGCAGCAGTGGGGTGGTGATTTTAATGCACAGTGCTGCATTTCAGTAGCCAATTGAGATGGCTATTAAGATATAAAATTGTGCATTAACATCACTGCTGCTCAGACGGGCAGCTGGTGGCTGCTCCTCAGCTGACAGCTCCCTGCATTCTGCTTCATAGCAGTGGTTTTCTCAGTAGCTCCTCGGATCTCCAGAAAGAGAAACAAAAAGTCATTAACTAGTTAAAATTTCATGCTGTGTTGGGCATACAGATCCCAGGGGGAGCAACAGGAGAGTAACGATGCTGAGTGCAGAGACCATGAGGCAGAAGGGGAAAGAGTTTGAGAGAGGAAATCCCCCTGTGAAAGGATCATTCCTTGGTTTTCACCTAGTGGACTCACTTCGGCTCAGGGAAAAAGTGGTGCACGATCCCTGAGACTTGGGATACAGTGCTTAGGGGGGGATTGTGTAGCAGAAATAGCCTGTGTAGCTAAGAGGTACTAAGATACTGAATTTCATGAGACCCTGAGAAATGTGAGAAACTTCCAGAAGAAAAGGTATAGCAGAAAATATACTTGAATTTTCAGAATTATTTAAAATAATAATTCAGCTTTTACTCTTCACCCTTAGAAGAAACTGAAGGACAGTTATCAATGCCTACTATTTATTTAGGCATTTCCTTGGATATAGTTTTCTGTTCTGATTTGAAAAATTTGCCTGCTGTCAGATTGCACCTAAATGGCCTCCCTTGCAAAAATGCAGAAATTAAGGATATCTGTGACATTTCAGGCTTACATGTCTCTGACAGTAGTTGTGAAATGGCTTGCAGAATTAGGAAAAAAAAAAATCATTTAATGTCCTTCTCTGCCCTCTGTCCACAGAATGTGTGGATTAAGTCTGCAGATAGCCTAGGAAAAAGAAGGATGCTGTTTCAAAACATGGTATAACAGAGGGAAAGATGTGCATAGAAGATCCCTTGAATGGCCCTAACTGTATCCTTTGATCTCTGCATTTTCCTTGGGAATGAGCTACAAAAATGATCTATCTTAGGACTTAGCTTCTGAAAATTTGCTTGAAGCAGAGCTGTGGAGGCCACTGACTGAGATCAGTAGTTTTCCTTTCAAATTCTGTTAAATAGAAATGTTTATGAGTGTCTTTCCAGTTAGAAAACTTTAAAAAACATGATATGAAAGCTTTCCAGGAAATTATGAGTTCCTGCTTAAAAAAAAAAGTAGTATCTATGAATACTCATTACATTCCTTCCAAAGATACATGGAACTGCAGGATGGAATTACAGCCTAAAACTTTAACCTACAAGTGTTGATAGATTTACTAAACATTTGTGAAGACAAAATCAAGAAACAAAGTAGGAATAAAAATATCAAAGCGATTTAAGCAAAAATATCCAATAGATTTAGGAGAAGGTACACAGAAAGGTACATGTTTAATACTTAATCTGGTAGAGAATGTCTTAGTCTAATTTTCTGCATGTCTGCTCTTTGTAGTATAGTAGCAAATCCCATCACCTGTGTGTGAGCCTTCTTACAATTCTTTGAGTTATGAGATGGTGTGGGGGGGTCAATTAACATGATAAATAAGGTCAGATTAGTATGACAACATTTTATTTTGATGTTTTTCTTGTTAGGGGTTGCATTATCAAGTACTGTCTTTTTAAAAAAAAGTATTTCACAAATACAATGATAAAAGTATTTTTTAACGTGAAGGAATAATTCATTATGAAAAACATCTACTGTGTAAGCACTTTCTCTGTGGAAAGTCAGACGTATTCTCTCATTCAGTATCTGCACTATTCCCAAAGAATTAGTGACTTGCATTATCATCAGGCCAAAGCCTAGAAGTGTACAGTGATCAAAAGACTGGGAGAGAGAAAACAATGTTAAGTAGTTAAATATATATATATATATATATATATATATATATATATATATATATTCTCATGTAATCAGGTTGGCTTCGGGATTTTATTTTTTTCTTTCTTATCAAGCAAAAATTGATGAAGCATTTACATTTGCTGTGTATTGTGTTTTGTTTTTCCCTAACTCAGAAGATCCAGTTTGAATGTCTGTTTGTTTTTCTATCACATTATATTTAAAACTCAGAGGAAACAGAGCAGCAGTTCAACATTTTCCTGCTGTTATGCACCACTAGAGGCCATCATATACCTCCTTAAATATTAGGTAGGTATGCAAATTATTCTAGAGATGATGTGAATAACTGATGAATATAAGAGTCTTTATAAAAGGGCATGGGGAAACTTACTTGAGAGAAGGCTTTAAAATTACTGATTATTGTGAGAACCTTGTTTTAAGGCTAATTCTAATTGATTCAGAGCACCTCTGTCCTCTCATGCACTCGTAGGTTCCCTTTGAATAGGTCATGGAGTGTATGTGGCAAGTGAACTCTGGAGATAGCAGCTGCTCTCTGTGCATGATCTACGTCAGTAAATACAGTCCAGCTTAGAAGATAAAACAGAAATCTTTTAGCTTTGTTTTTGTATGCTTGGGTTAGAAATTATCCCTTTATCTTCCTATCTAGAAAATGGGATATCATACTTGATCCCCCACAGACAGTGTATTGAGTCATTAAGGAGCTCACACATAGTTACTACTTCAAGTGGCTTCCTGATCTTTGTGTTTCACAGCTGTATTCTTTTGAATTGTGGAAACAAATGGCTGAAATTATAGAGGAATTACAGGTAGCATGATTTTAACCATGGAAAAAAAATCAAATTAGCATTTATCTAATACAATCTGGAGGTGCTACCAAGAGTAGTAACATAAGAAGGTGATAAAAAAATGAATTAGTTTTGCAATGGGTTTTGCTGCTTTTCCGAAAGGGTTATGATGTGACATGAGCCTTATCCGGGAGATCTTTTCTACTATCTTAGTTTTCAGTTTCACTCCTTCTAGCAAACTAACTATTCAAAGAAATATATCTTATTTTACTTTCTTTTTGAAGACTTGCCGATATATATTTTTTTTTTTAATGTAACAGTTTATTAATGTGTGAAAACCTTGCATGTGTTTTTGGACAGTAAGTAATTAGAGGAGAATTCTAATTGATTTATCTGAATCAGCCTGGTATGCAGTATTTTCTCATTGAAACATTGAAAGAGATCAAGAAAGATAACAAATATCAAGTACAAACCACTTTTCTGAAAATACAAGCAGCAATCTCTATGTTCTGCACTATAACAAGTATTTTGGGATTACATTCTTTTGTTTGCTCGGTTTTTTTGGGTTTGGTGTTTTGTTTGGGGTTTTTTGGGGTTTTTTTTTGTTTGTTTGGTTGGTTTTTTTGGTTTTTTTTTTTTTTTTTTTTTTGGATGGAGGGAAGGAGGGGAATTTATTTCATAGCTCTTAATCATCTTATGAAATTGACCTTGTGCTTCAAAATTATGGTGGAGGACTTCTGTAAATTACTGCAAATAATCTCGAGATGTCCTGAGGTTATCATCAAAAAGAAGTCATGACCAAGAAAGCACTATGGAATTTTCTTTTTTCCCCATTAGATTTTGGAAAAACATATGCAATTTTACAAAGCTCGATTATTTATTTCCTGATAAAAGAACTAAAATTTAATATGCTGTTAATCAGATGAAATAAAAAAGGATAAGAAATGAACACGGCATTGTAATAGCTCAGTATGCAGTAGCCCCTCAACAGATGAATTAACACTGAATGCTATTCTTTCAATAAATAAGTGCCAGTTTGGGTAAGAAGGCTGTCACTTACAAATAAAGTATAATATCACTTCAGAAAGACAAAAGAAGTCTCTCACTTTTGGTATAACAAACAAGGTCATTTCAGAAACACATTTTTCCTCAAAGGAAATAAAATTGCATGCAATTGTCTTACTCTTTACCATATTATTTTTCAAATGCGTAAGATTTTCTTTGTTTTAAACAGGTTATGGATATTAGCAAACTGAGGCACAATATATAATTTGGGCTTCACTTTCAGATCTTTACTGTTATGAAAATAGGGATTTTCTGCCCATGCTTTGGAGTCCAGATCGACATGATTGCTGAGAAGGCGAGTCTCTAAAAAAAGGTCTGCTTCTCTCCTTGGGGACAAGCAATACCATAAGGAACCATAGGTGGCTTTTAAAGAAATCTGCTTGATTGTGCCTTGGAACATTTATATTTCTGCATTACCTGCTTTTCATGACCACCTGCATTCAGACCACCCAGTCCAGATGGAAAAGAGTGTGGTGTGGACAACTTCCTTGGTCACATTGTGAGTGTCCTGATGCAAGGCCTGCTCTCAGGACTCGTTTGGGCCAAAATGGTGCGGGTCCGATCTGCAGGGCTTCTGCACACAAACTGGCACATCAGTGTGTCTTTCTGCTGTGCCAATTTATCAGTTTAATGTTTGCTAACTCCAAAAGGACTGAACCACAATTCACTGTACAGTGCAGACATGTGATTTTGAGCGTGTTGCTTTCCATCTTTGTGACTCAATTTCCCACCTGGGAGATGTTGATAACAATGCTAATGTGTCTCATTATTGTCTTGCCTATTTAAACTGTAAGCTCTCCAGGGCAAGGGCTGTCTCATACCATATGTCTTCACAGAGACAGGCAGAATGAGGCACTGATTGCATTTGGGGTCTCCTGGTGCCACAATAATTAAAAGAGAGACAATAATATTAAAAAGCAAGAGAAGGGAGAGGGTAGGTCTGGTGTCAAGAGGCTTTCCGACTTCCTGGTAGCAACCCAAGAGCAAGAGAAGAGTTTATCTCTGAGGAGAATTCTTGCTTTTTTCAACTTTCTGAGCTCCAAATGTCATATTGGTTTTCAGAGAAGTACAGTAGGAAAGCTTTGCAAACAGAGTAATCCGGAAGCTGATGGAGATCCAAACTGGAAGAGAAGGATTAGTAGTTTGAGTTACTGCAAAAGCAGGTGGTTTGGAGAACAGATCCACTTCTTGACAGGAGAGCACCTAGAAAATTAGAGTGCTGCCTCCTTCCTCATTAGAGAATGAGCAGATGTTTCTGAGTGTGGATGAGGTGTTCGCAGTCATGAGAGGGGAACGGCAAGCTGAAGTGATGGATACTCATCCCCGTTCTGCTGGAGGTAATGGGAAGAATCTTTCACCAGTCACTTTAGTCAATAAAATAGAAGACTAATGAAAGTGGTTACTAGAGATGACTGCTGAAATATCGCCATGTGTGCTAGTAATTTCTGCTTTGAGATTGCTAAATCTGGGCTTTATTTGGAAATGTTTGTAAGATTTGGGTTGAGTACCCTTTTGGCATGTCAGCTGAGGACTGCTCTGCAGAACTAGATGTCCCTTCATTCAGGCCTCGATGAAATACACCATACGCAGCAAATTCCTATTTACTCTTCTTCCTTCTTTTGTAAGTGTTCAGATTGCTTCATCATAGTCTGTTTTATCACTAGTAGATGTTTCTGTAGGTGATTGGATGGATTCTGTACAGTGGGCAACAAATTGGGATTTGCCCTAGGGGCTGGGGCTTTTATGAATTTCTCTCTACACCCCTGATTTGAGTTTTGGCATAGAAAGAGATCAAAAATATATCATTAATACTTAACTAGTCCATGGAGTTCATATTTAATACCTAGATATTTCAAAACTATCCCCACAACGTTTGCAGAAAGCGTTAACATGGTAGATATAAAAATACCCTGTGCTGAAATGACACAGATTACAAAAGTCAAAGTTTGTCATTATTATGTTCCATTTACTACTTGTAAAAATCCATATACTTAGATCAGAGTTTTCAGAAGCTTCCAGTCTGAAATGTAAAATAGGCTGCTTGCTTTGAATTTAGCTATTTCAAAATAGGGTTATGGGGCTAGTAGAGTAATGAGTCAATTCTTATTTGTTCCCCTGAACTCTATTTACTCAGAATTGAAAAACTCCTAAATTTGCTTTTTAATACAATGCAGACCTCAAGATCTGGACAGGAAGACCTCTTAGCAAAGTAAAATACCTTATGCATCTGAGATGCAAATTGAAGAAGCCTGTGATAGAGCAAGCTTGCCTGAAGGAAAATTTATTTAAGTATCTTTAGGTTTATTTCCTTTCTTTTTCTTTGTGTATTGAGCCTTACAGGTGGGAAGAAATATTTCTTCCCTACCAACAAATTTATATGGTATTGATATTCGCTTTATCTTAACATCTTCATCTGAGCTTGTGTCTTTATCTTTTCATTGAAGTGGGAACTTTTATTACAGGCCATTAGAATTGTCCAGAGCAAGGTTAAATTACCGAACGTACCTTTTTTTCCCGTGATTTAGAAAATTGTTGCTTGTAGAAACAATTATGAAAGAAATTATTCTTAACAGAGAGAGTTGTAGAACTGTTTCTGTTCCCTACTGGGGGTGTGATTTCTTAAAGCAGTGAAGTTTCGTAATGTCTCTGGTCTTTCCTTCCCACTCCCAGTGGTGCCTGGGCAGGCAGCATGTACTCTTGCATCCTGCAATACTTTGCAGCATAGATTTTAGATTTAAGGGTGCTGGTATTTAGCTGGTTTCGCAGCTCACAGCCCTCTCTGCTCACAGTTTATCTTTTTTCTGGAAACTCTGCTTGTAGCTGGCTGCAGCAATTACTCCATGACTTAACAATCTTAGTTAACAAATGCCTCCATGTCTCTGGGAATCTATAAGAGTTTTCAATTGTCTCTATCGCTTTTTCTTTTTTTTTTTTTTTTTAAGAGTCTGGTCTTTCACTGGTAAGACTCAAATGCTAAAGCTGTAAATTAAAAGTGAATTTAGTTTCTCCATAAAAAAGTTTGATCATAGTGTTTAGTACTTACTCAAGAAGCAAAATATTTATTTACCTATTTTTTCTAAATGAGAGCAACTTCTATTCATTAACCGTTTGGATCCAAACAGCATTTACTGATTAGCAATAAGAGCTCTCCTCAAGTCTTCCATGTTCTACCATCATTTCCTCCTTAATTTAAAGCAATTTTCTCCTTAGGAAAAATACTTTTTTTAGTAGAAAGCTATAACTGAAAAATAAAAGCAAAACATATGCTGAGTGGGAAGGGAAGAGGTACAGTATAGATGAGTTGTGCCTTTTTTTGTCCCCACGTTTACAAAAACGATGACAAGCCTTTGCATATGGAGTGGACGCAGGGCTGAGGAACAAATTTTTAGTCATATGCATGTTCTGTTTGTTTATATGTTTTCCTTTGGGCATCTCATCCCTATTATTTGGAGATCTTATTGATATTTCTTTATTCAGTATTAATATTTAAATTTCTATTCATGACTGTATAAAGAGAATTCTTTATGTCAAGTTACATGGGCCTGTAAGTGAGGGGTATACAGATTTAGCAAAGCACAGGAAGAGCATCCCTGGCTCTGCTAGCCATGACTAAGATATTACTCTGGATTTTACTGTTCCTGTAGGGCACTAGGTGGTTTAGATCTGGTTAACCTGCAGCTGCAGCAAGAAATACCAGTTATTTGCTGACTCCTTTATTTCGTAATTTATCTCCTTCTCTAGATCATTATGGCTTGCTAATTTTCAAAATAGGTTTTAAATAAAAGGTATGGTCCAACTTGCTCACAGATTCTAAACACATGAAGTTAATACTTTACTTTTAAGGGAATTTCTATTGATTTTAATAGAACTTCTTATTATGCCTAAAGGTGAGTGCTTTCTGGGTCCTGGGCTAGTGTCACATAATTCTTAGGAAAAGGACCACATTTATTATGTTCTCTCTATTTAATAAGGCTTAGTGAATATTTTTCTATGAAGTTTAGATTAGCTGACAGATTCAAATTTCCCTAGCAACTGGGATTCAGAAGTTTTGTTGGTTATCATCTGTGAAATAAATTTCAATTTTTTTCAAGTATCTATTATCATGCACATATATTTATCTAAAAAAGATCCTCTTTAAACCTGTAAGAGCTTAATGTCATAATTGCTTTTAATGTATTGGCCAAATATAAATTAACAAAACCCATTGGAAAATGTGATTATCTATATTCCAAATTGCAGGGTGACCCCTCTTTGTGAATTCCAAATCACCTCATTATATTCAAGTCCTACACAGATTTTACTACTGGGTAGGGCATTATGGATCTCTTATAATGACAATAATAATTAATAATAATTAATAAAAAAAGATGGACTGGGAAGCTTGGGATGTAGCCAAGGTACTTCTGTTGGATTAGCAGTTATTTTGCTTTCCATTTTTATCATAATATATCTTCTGTGCTTAATTGCCATATTTTTTTACTACATGATAATAGTAGATAGACTTTGACAGCATGTCTATCTTGTGTGAGAAAAGTTCCAGCTAAATCCATAGAATGAAAAAGTAGGGCACGAAAAACATAGGAAGAAATCAGCATCTGGCTTTCTTTACTTTTTCTTTTGATCAAATTTCTTTCTCTAATGAATTCTTGATTATCCTAATAAGCTTTCACTGATTGACTGGGAAGCCAGGATATGAACCTGCCTGGGTCAAGACCAAGAATTTATGAAACTCAGTTTTTTTGAAACGCAGTCCTAGGTTTTATTCTGCTCCTATCCAAACATTTATTCCAAAGCAGTGCTAAATTTTTACCAAAAAATGCTATTTGTTATCCAATATTATGAATTTTTATCCAGCCCACCATTAGGATTTTAGAATGATTTTGGGGATCAATACATTACGATCATCATTAGATACTTGGCATCCGGATAACTTGCTCAGACTTGACGTGGAGCACATCATAGTTGTCCCTCATCTTCCTAATCTGCATGAGCTTTCTTCTCTTGAAAACTCAGGTTTAGCACAGAGCCAGAGGGGGATTTGGTAATTCTGTTAATCCTTCTTGCTCTAAACCAGGAATTTGTTCATGATACAGGAAGGACAAATGCCTATGACTGGGTGCTCATGTTCTTTCACTTGTGTACAAACACCAGTGACCTTCAGGGAAAATGACTGATTTTTGTGTGTTATAGTTAGCAGCTAAATGCCACACTAACTAATTAATTCTTAAAAGAATCATCATGAAGAGCAAGTGACTGTTAGGGTGGGGAACTGCAATAAGCAAGGGTAACATTAACGTGTTTAACTATGAAAATTACCAAGGCAATTTACCCAGAAACTGTAGCCATTATCAGAATTCTTAACACTCCAGTTTCTCATTCCCTTTTGTAAGCATTAATCATATTTTATTTTTAACCAGAAACCTCAAAGCAGTATTAAATTAAGTGAAACTTTAATAATGAAATTGCATGCAGTACTATTCAGAAGTTATGCAGAGAAGCTTTAATATACTCCATTAGGCAGAGAAAAATGTTGAAAGGATATGGTTAATATTCGTCTCTATTCAGCTTCTCTTTTTATTACAAGAATTTTGCTATTGAATTCAATGGGAGGAAAACCAGCCTCTGCTGCAGTGGTGTGATAGTGTGGGTTAGTCTCCTAAAAAAGTCTCCTGGAAAAGCATTGTAAAATAAAGCCACACTGAAGGATGGTGCCTCATACCACACAGAAAAGAAGCTACTTATTAAAAGGAGGCACATGGATGGTTGTAGGGGCTGAAATGGGGCCAGCATTTGTGTGGTGGGTCTCCGCAGAGAGAGCAGACAATGGGGATGGACACTCAAAATCTTGTGTCAGCTCTGCCAGCCCCAAGGAGGGCATAGTGAGGGCACTGCTCCCTCCAAATATCATTCTGCACAGAGTTCTATGGAGAAGCAAACAGGAGGAAAATGGGTAAAAAAATAAAAAAAGGCAGAAAGGATTTTCTTGCTTTTCTAAGGATTCACTAAAGCTCTGGTTTTGGTGAAGTCTTGATGCTATCGGAAGCACAGAGATCAGTGGGGAAAGCGAGAAGCTCCAAGAGGTGCCGTGTCTGGGGAAAAACTCTACGCTCACCTGTATTTACCTGACTTGTTTGTTTATGTTGCTGAATCTCTCACAGAAAATCTCTCAGACAGAAAGGGTACAGAAAGAAACCACAGGGAAATGCCACACACAGGACACCCTTCCAGCAGGATGGCCTTGGAAGTCTGCCTTTGGGGCTGAGACAATGACAGAGCTGCTCTTCAAGAGAAAGGTGCTGTCCCCTGTCCTCTGATTCTCATTGCAAAGCAGAGATAAGACAGAGCAAAGATGACTTTTAAAGAGGATGGAAAGAGAGGAATTAGCAAGATTTTGAAAGATTACATTTTGCGAGAGAAAGAAGGTCCTCCGCAGGCTGCTGTGTGAAAATCTAGGGAAGAAGTTAGCAATATTTGCAGCCGCAGAACACGGGAAGGACTGGGAGAAAACATGTTTTCCAGCGTTACTGCTGCAGAGAAAGAATTGTGTGTCTTAATGGGGGACAGATGACACTTTCTCACTGAGTTGTTACTGTCAGAATTCCTTCCTCTCCTACTTTCTAATAAAATAAGATTTCAGCTGAGACCAGTAAAACCGCAGAAGTTAATGGGGAAAATGTGATCTAAGCAAGTAATCTGGGCAAGGCTAACTTACAGTTGTACTTGGCAAGACAGTAAAACTTAGGAAAATCTGAGTGTGTGTGTAAGGTGCTCTTCACATTTCAAAGATTTGATGAAAGCCATTAAAAATATGTGGTTTTCAGTCTTCCCCTGTCTCAAAAAAATCTTTAAAAAAGGGTAAAAATTTTGTAAGGCAGCTCTGTTCCAATCACATAGATGAATAAAATTGATGTTCTGGTGTTCAGAATGGCACAACTCTAATCACTTTCTCTTTTATATTTCTAGTTTCCCCTCCTTTCACTCTGAGTGTGACACTAAGAAAAAAATTTGAGATGTTCAGTGACAACGAAAGAATTAACAAAGCCCCTAAGAGGTAGAATTCACAAGTCAGCTTGAAATGAACAGGAAAATCTGAGTTTCTCAATAGCATATGAGTCTGTTTTCCTCCAAATTAATTGAAATCAATGTGAAGGAAAAGCAACTGCCTTGTAGGCAAGAACACTTCATTTTCATATGAAATATTGCTACTGTCAGTGACCCAAGCAGTGATCAAGACAGGACGTTGGAACTGGGAAGAAGACCAAAAAGAGCCAGAACAACATTTATGTGGAAAATGAGATAAATGAATAACAGAAAGTAGGCTATAACACAGTGATACAAGGGCAAAGGAATTGTTGATGCTCCTGTTAAACAAATTGGTAATGCCACTAAGAGTAGTTACAGTGCCATACTTTATAATGTTATTAGACTTACTAATGACTCCCTGCAACATCTCTTGCTAAGCTCTGTCTTTAAATGGTACCTTAGGCAGCATGTGTATAAATTCTGTACCTCACGAGAACCGTTTCCTTTATTAAGTTAAAATGAAACATCATATTCTCGTAGTAAGAACGGGTTCACTTAAAGCTGTCCTTTTTGTTCAAATGAGATAAATTGCTTAAATAACACCCTTGAACTGTTAGACTGCAAAGGTTTACTTTGAAGCTATACAGTGGAAGAAAAAACATTATCTTTCCTTCTCTCTCTAAAGTTTTAAATACTTATTTTCACATACAAAGACTTTGAGATTCCTTGTTGGCATCAGGACAATAACCTTGTCATATTTCAAATACGCAGTTTATGAAGAAGTTCTTTTTTCAAATGGTTTATGGCTGTGACTTTCCAGAGACAGCTGTGATTTTGCACATCAGCTGTTACACAGATGTCTCATGAAAGGTAGGTGTCATTGCTGGGGTTGAAGGTTAAATGTCTTTGAAGTCCCAAACAGCAGTAATAGTGGTCAAATAATACATGCCTTGTGAGACCTGGTTCTTTTTTCTATATAGCTTGATAAAAATTTGGACTGCTATACAAATAGTGCTGCAATATGAAAGTATCAAGAAGTCATCTTGCAAAAAGGTCTACATTTCTATTCTGGAGTCCTCACAATTCTGATAGCCTGCAGCTGGTCTCCCTTAATATGGCATTAACAGATACTGACTACTTTATCGGCGCCCAGAATATTTTAGAAATGTTTCAACAGTACAATTAAACTATATAATGTAAACTGAGTCATTTAGCATGTATTCCACAGGACATGGGAGGAGACTGTTAAAGTCAAGGGACCTTTGGTGTTGAATAAACCTAGAGCAAAGTATTTGGCCTGAAAATTTAAATAAAAGCAGTTTTAACACTTGTGGAAATTGAATTCCTTGGCCAAAATTATTAATGTGCAGATTTTGCTGAAAGCATTGTCCTTGTTGAAGAATTTTTTTTCGCTGAAACTGTTCCATTGAATTGGAATTTTTACTTTGGCTTTATTTGGAGTGTTGAGGTTTTTTTTTTTTTTTTCTCCTGAAAATTGATGAGAAAAAGCATTTGTTCCTGTGCCAAGTTTTAAAATATGAGGACAGATAGACATCTGTTATAGCTGTCATTGCTCCAGAGAATTCTTTGGAGCTACAATGGTGTCTGGCTTTGTCACATTGCTTCTTTCCACTGGTAGTTAGTGGTTTCTACAACGATCGATTAGTGTGCATGCAATATGTGTGATTTGGCATGTGCCCCATATTGAATTATGCCTGACTTATCCTGTAGATTGCCCTAGAGTTGTCTTCTGAACTCTGAAGCTCATTTTTTGGCAGTCAGAATTGTAGGTTTCTGATGTTACAAATAAATGCAAAGTTCTAAACACCAGCACTGCACTTTTTTTTTTTTTTTTTTTTTTTAAACAGTGAGTTTAAAGAGTAACTCCTTTCGATTGTCCATGTGGAAAACATTGATTTGCATCACTGAGAATACAACTTTTCTACCAACAGGCTCAATTTTCTATATGATCAAAAGGCAAAGGCAGTTAAAATGATCTTCAATAAGATTAAAGCCTTGAAATACCTTAAAAAAAAAAAAAGAGGAGAAATTCCTCCAGTCACACATGTGAAGGAGGGAAGCATATTCACAAAGGTTTCAGATTCAAGGTTATCTCTATTGGTCACCTCTAGTGTATTAAGAGGTTTTTAATTACATTGTTTTTATTACAGCAATAAGTGTATTTCTATGCTGAAATTTAACAGACTTCATATCACTGAAATAAATTTCTTACTTCTATTTTTTTTTAAATTCACATTCTTCTTTGAATCTCTTGTGTTCTTTTTTTTTCCAAGAGCAAATGTGTTATCTTTTACTCTTCATGATTTTTAACATGAATAACTTGAAGTATACAAAAAAAAAACCAAAAGGCTTTTAAAATCTTTTTTGCTTTCTTTAGAAAGAAAAGCACATTTGAATACATATGTGCTTACAATGATGTTTAGACATCACTGTGTTTGAGAACAATTAGGAATACTATGGATGATCTAAGTCTTGGGAGCAAATTAAACTTGCCCTTAAACTATTGTCCTGTTAAGGTTAGCACTTTCTACTGACAGTCCATTAAAATTCTCATTTCTATGCCTGGTTTCCCAGAGTGGGGACCACACTCTCAGATGTTTGAAGAAGCTGTCATGCCCTGATCTTCGTCATGCCCCACCTGCTACCACCTGCAACTGTGCTTTATCTTAAAGATGTTTTTTGGCATATACATACATAGAGATTGGGAGTTTGTGATAGTGGTTTTCACCCTATCCCAACAAATCAAGCTAGAACTGTATTCTTTGTATATGTGCCTTTTTTCTGCCTTAGTTTTGGCACTTGAGATTTTCATGCATCTTTTAAAAAATTATTCTGTGTTCGTAAATCTTTATATTAATGTGTCTGTAGTCAGTCATCTTTACCACTTACTGAGCAGGAAAGATTTACAGCTGCAGAACTTTGCAGTGTTTCTTTGAGTGTCTTTCAGAGTCACAGCAAGGTAAGTTTGCCCCGCTATGGATTTTCCATCAGCAAACACTTACCCACAAATAGATGCTGCTCTGGCATAGGAGGACTGTGAGCTCAGTTACCATCTGCTCTCCTGATCTCCAAGCTACTTCATCTCTGGCAGCTCTTCCGTCAGAAGTTTGTGCAGTCTTAGAAAACATCCAGAAACTGTGTTCTTTATCCAGAAGTTCTTTCATGATTGGTTATCCCCTGGAGAAGATGATGACCTGTTCTTTTGTATCACAGGAGGCAAAAACTCTGTGAAGAGCTTGGAACACACTGTGGAGTGGTGGGATATAATGTGTGCTAGAAGCATGAAGAGGATTCAGGGAAAAGATGAAAAAAAATGCTTTGAGGTTACAAAGGTCACCGCGTGTAATAAGTGCTCCCCACATTGGCTGTAGAAACATGTTTGTCCCTTTAGAGCCCCTACATCTTGTTAGATGTGGTGCATTTTGTAACTGGTGAGGAATTTTTCCAAGTGATTTGAGGTCATCTGGTCATTGCAGTGGGAGGGCAGGAATCACCATGGGGGACAATTCGCAGTCCTGCTGGGTCATTGCCTGCATCAAGGATAAACTCAGCTTCTGCAAAAGAGAGTGAGCTGCTCAACAGGACACTGATCCCACTCAGGGTAAGGAGGAAGTTTGAGAAAAAAAATGGGAGTAAGAGGCTCTTCAATAATTTGATTCAATTATTATGTTTGTGTGTTTGATGTGAAGCTTTAGCTTTTTGCCTTTTTAAAAAATCACTCTAAACCAACTGTGTAATCCTGCATAACTATATTAAATGCAATACTTTGATTTTTTCTCTTTATTTTTTACTATGTTTAAAAAAAAAAAAAAAAATCAGCCTTGCATTTCCATTGGCTCTGCTGCACTTAAGTGGTATGTGTGCAAAAATATACCCCAAGGAAACAATCCTCAAAATAACTTATTGTCAAACTAGTTCCAAGTAAACTATTAAATCAATCTTAAAACAGTTATCTAAGAAAAGTCCTAAATTACTTCCACGTTTAAAAATGGAACTGTGCAAAGCTTAGCTGTTACATGTACTACATTTGTTTTTAGGTACTCAGGAATTTGACAGAATCTACTAAAGGCGTGAAAATATAAATGGCTTTGTAAGTAGGTTTAAAAAAAAAATGATGAAAGTGGAAAGTTTCTGTCAAAATGAAAAGAAAGAAAATAGATAAGAGAAGAATTGTTCTACTCCTCTAAATTGTAAAAAGAAGCTAAATTGTAGTTAATAAGTTCCCACTTGCCTCATAAATATGCATCAATGTTTTTTTGAGGAGATTTTAGTTCCTTAATTTAGAATAAGAAGTACTTTATATCACTGGCAGCCATCAGAGATTAGTTATTTTTGATGTTGTTAAGATGCAACTTAGCTGGATTTTGAGGTCCTCTTTGTCTTTGTTATAGTTGAAATGTACTGTAGAAATAACTAAAGGGTTAATACCTATCCACATGATTATGGATACACATGACAGATGTGTTAATGAACACTTTAATATTAAATCAGTGAAGAAGCACTTGAAAAAAAAAAACTAGAAGAGAGGAGTAAGGGTATAAAGAGGAAAAATATTTTGAAATAAATTGGATTTCAACGTAATTATGTGCGGAAAATCTCTTAGAAAATGCAGCAGTTGAGAGTCAGTTTCCTCTACAGTTCTACCCAGCAGGTAGGGCCAATGTAGCAGAGACTAAAAAATTTACTTTACTTATCTACTGTTCCATGTCCCTGCTGGCTTTCTCGAGGAAACTGTAGAGTTTGGGAATTGACATTAAAGTAGGTTTTAACTTTAGGAAGTACCAGATCTAGATGGAAGAGAACTTTCATCTAATGAAGGACAGTTCTCCGCCTCATTAGCTCACAGCATTACCTTTTAAGCTCTGACAGGCTTTTACCAGCCCAAGTGACCAGTGGCTCAGTCTAGTTCTTCATTCTTGTTTCTGGGAAAAAACCAAAACCCAAAAACCAACCAACCAACAAGCCAAAAAAAAAAAAAAAAAAAAAAAAAAGAAAAAAAAAAAAAAAAAAAAAACAACACCAAAAAAAAAAAACCCCACAGAAAAATATTTTAAAAACCATCCCACGGGTTTGTTTTATATCACTGCGCCATCTCTAGACAGTGAAATGGCTACAAGTGATACAGTTAGATCAGAAATGTGTCCAAACAAGAAGACCAGGTTCTAGTTCAGATTTTGGAACAGACTGCCTTTAAAAATAGCCCCTTCCTCAAAACTGAATGCCTCAAAAATAGTCATTTACCTTCTAAACCGTTATAGCACATATGAGGACATTAGCGCAAAACAAATGCAGGCTCCTTTTAACTTTATTATTTATTTGTTTGCTTGTCTTTATTTTTTTATTCAAATCTAGTGAAGAGCAGCACTAGGAGGTAGAATGGTTGGCTTTACACCAATATTTCCTCCTTAGAAACTCAGAAATCAGAAAGAGCTCTGGGATTACTGCATTCACAGGCATCCATGTCAGAAAATACTTCTCATAACCTATTTCTAATCCATCATAGGAGTAAAATGAGGATATTTATTTTTTTCTCATACCAGTGGTCATACTGAATCCCACACCTCTTAGGGAACACAGCACTTCTTCCAATGAAGACTTCTGTTATCAGACCTCTGTGGTAGGCTACAAATTTCTGCCTCCAGATCCCCAGGATGGTCGGAGAGATGGAGCACTTCTTGCATGAGTAAAGGCTGAGAGAATTTGGTTTATTCAGCCTGGAAAAGAGAAGGATTTGGGGTGGCCTAATCGTGGTCTTCCAGTACCCGAAGGAAGCTACAAGGAAGGTGGAGGGGGAATTTTCACGAGGGCTTGTAGAGAGAGAACAGGGGGGAATGACTTTGAACTGAAAAAAGGCAGGTTTAGATAAGATACTAGGAAGAAATCCTTTACTGTTGAAGGTGCTGAGTCTGTGGCACGGGTTGCCCAGAGAAACTGTGGATGCTTCATCCCTGGAAGTGTTCAAGGTGAGGATGGATGGGGCTCTGAGCAACCCAGTCTAGTAGATGGTGTCCCCGCCCATGGCAGAGGGTTTTGAGCTAGATGATTTTTAAGGTCCCTTTTGGCCCAAACCATTCTGTTATTCTGTCATAATTTTTAGGTCTGGAAATTCTGTTGTACAGCCTTAAGAAATCCCTTCTAAACAACAACAACAGTATGAAAAGAAAATAAGGTCCCAAAACTTTCCACAGTGGTATGCTCTCTCTGAACACAAGTATGATAATACTTCAGGAAAAAATTTACTCAAAAAAGTGGAATGGTGTGTGGAAAAAATATAATACTTCGTACATTAATGTTTTAATATTTGTAGTTCCAGGCTAAAGAAAATAAAATAGAGAGCACATCAACTGTTTTGTTGATTAAAACCCATCAAACCAGCAGACATTCTCAAGGTTAAAATTCAGGTCCAGATTTATGCGCTTTCAAGTTTACAGGTACTTGACTGAATAAAAGATGCTTATTTGAACCTGTAAGTTGAAAATGGAAAAGGTTGGATGATCTTGAACAGACCAGGAAAGACTTCAACTGAAATCTGAGTAAAAATTTTTATTGATTTTCTTTTTTTTTAAAAAAAAAATCTGATTTAATCTACTGTAAAAAAAACATAGAGCTATTTACAGATCCTGTTTTTCCATTTTTCATAAGGGAAGAATTGAAAATAACATAAGAACAACTGAGGCAGTGCTCAAATTATGTTTTATTTTTAAAGTGGATAAAGCACTGAGAGCATTGTTTCTTCATTTTCTTGTATGTCAAACAAAAATTAATCATATTTTTACAAGACTGTTTGTATTTTCTTTTGTTTCAACATCCCAAATTCAAATATGGACTCAAATACAGAGTAGCAATATTCCAAAATTAGCATGAAAGAAAAGGGATAGTTAATTATCTGCTCTGTTTCCAAAAGCTTGCAAGGAATATATTTTCTCTTTAGGACATCGTAGTTTTAGGAAGAGGGGAGAAGCTGGAAAGCAGTCATACACATGACATAATTCCCTCAAAGACTGGAGGGTGTCCAGATAGGAACATCAAGAGGCTTTTTAGCGCTGTTAAATTAGAATTAATTTCCCTTCTGGGAGGGGGCTAATTTGCAAGCAGAAAAGAAAAACAAGCTGCAGTAGAGATTATACCTACTAGGTATGGCATAGTTGATTATTGAATTTCTCCCTTTCCAACCCTTCTCAAGATATCACTGCTATGAAACAAAAATAAACAAATCTTTAATTAAACAAGTCCATTGGAATGCACTTTTTGTTTGGATTTTTTGGTTGTTTCTTGCCCCAGAAGCTAACTTAGGCAATATAATAAAAATGGCAGTAATTATAATAAGCTTTCTTCAAGTATATTCAGTTTATTATTTCATGTGGATTCAGGAACGCACCTTAGGATCAAGGAGAAGGATGATTATAGGGATAGAGCACCTCTGCTGTGAAAAAAGGCTGAGAGAATTGTACAGGCTGGAAAAGAGAAGGCTTTGGGGTGACCTTTTTATGGCCATCCAGAACCCTGAGGGAAGCTACAAGAAACATGGAGAGGGGCTATTTGCAAGAGCATGTAGTGACAGGGCAAGAGAAGATGGCTTCAGAATGAAAGAGCCTAGATTTTGATTAAATATTAGGAAAAAATTCTTTCCTGTGAGTATGCTGAGGCACTGGAACAGCTTTGCCCAGAGAAGCTGTGAATGCTCCATTCCTGGAAGCGTTCACAGCCAGGCTGGATGGGGCTCTGAGCAATCTGGTCTAGTGGACTGTGTCCCTGCCCATGGCAGGGGATTGGAGCTCTGTGGTCTTTAAGGTCCATTCCAACCCACACCATTCTGTGATTGGATGAAAATACTGGCAAATTAGCCATGAGAGCGTCAGTTTTTTGTGCCTGCTAGCTAAAGCCTGGCTGGAGTGTGGAAGTTAAGATCCACCAGTGTGAACATTTAGATCTGGAGGTCCCTCGTGTCCTTTCTGCCTGAAGCTCACTGAGCAGATATGCTACATGGTGAGTAGCTAGAGGTGCATGTTGGACCATAAAATGGCTGTGAATGGAACAAACCAGGTAATTGCAAAGGGTTTCCAGGATCTTATGCTCTGTAATAAATTCCTCTCCTGTCCCCAGACCTCTAATATCTTTCAAAAGTGTAAGAATGAAACGTTAAAAATAACAATTATATTGATTTCTCCTGCTTTTATTCCAGTAAGTAACTTAACTGGAGATGAAGGTCTATATATTGACTATGTTTTGTACAGCTTTGTATGGTTTCAGCTACCTGTCATCTTAATTCCATGATATTCACTTAAGGTGCAAAACCAGACGTTGGCCTGTTCAACGTGGCCACATATTGCCCCAAAATGGAATCTGAGTCTGGTTTCTCATGTCACCATCTTCCACATCACTGATAAAGGGTCTGGATATAAAATGATGTGCGTGTGCTTTAAAAACTCTTCCTTAAATTTATGCTTTTATCCAGTCATGCAAATCTGTCTGCCTCCAGCATAACTTTATGGGAAAAAATGAAAGCCTAAATAGGAGATGACATGATTTTGTAAGTGTACTTGTGGATGCAGGGCAATATAACATCCTGTATTTGGCAGGTGTGAATGACGAGTAAAAGGGATATCTAGCCAGTAAATATCAGAAAACGTGGTACCCCATAAAATTTACTTCTGTGTTACTATTGGCTTGATTCCTTTTGTTATTTAGATTCGGGAATTGAGTAACTTACTGCTCAGCAAAAGAACTGGATGCTTAGGCATGTAGGATGGTTTCATGTTTTGATTGCAAAATATGGCAGCACTGTGTTTGAAAGGCTGTCTGAAGGAGACAGGAGAAATAATGAGAAAAAAGCCCTACAGAAATGTAAATCAATGTGAATAAGAAAAGAATATCCTTGCTCTTGTCAGCAGCTAATAAGGAATTAAATTTTACTTTCTTGATTTACAAACAGTCAGAATGTCATATGTGTAAAGAAAAAACCAAACAGCCCCAGCCCTCAATCTCTAGATAAGATTACTCTGTGTTGAGATAAAAGAGGGGTTTCTACATCAAAAAGCCATTACACATCATACCCGAGGTGTTACAAAACCAAGTTCCCTAATTATAAAGCAGAAATTTATGTTTTCAAAGATTCTTTCTTTTTTTTTTTTCTTCAGTCAAAACTGAAAGGCTGAGAAGATGACCCTGGCAGCCCTCAAGCAAGGCTTCTAAGTAGAACAAGACTTGCATTTGTGTAAATAGGATCTGTCCTTCAAAATTCACTTTTCAAAACTGGGTAGATATTGAAATTAGCAGGTTGACAATATGCAGTCTATCGAGTAGTGTCTGATATTTTTCTGTAGAGGTAATGTCTGGGAAATCTGTCTTTATTACAGAACCCATCCTCAGAAAACCAAAATTATCTGAGACAGGATACATAATGTTTAATGCTAGAAATTAACTTCATTCATTTGGAAAATACCTATCAGCTCTGTATTTTGTTGCATACTGTAATTATGAAGTTAATTTTGCAAATCTCATAAGCTGAGCACTTTGAAGATTCGTTTAAATTCTTTAAATGCTGGGCCTAATAATGTTGCAGATATTTTGAACAACTTTGTTATACTGAAGAAAATTATTCTAAAGACCTTAGGGAAAGAAAAAAAAAAAAAAAAACCATAAAAACTATTTCTACTTTTCTGTCACTAAAAAGAATAGATCTTGGGATAAAAGTAATGAATTTTCGAAGGAAATGAATTCTATCTAAAATTGAAATGACATTAATAGATCTTATAATTCCTATTGTCTACTTCCTCTTTTTTATGTAATAGAAAATATTTTAAAATCTATATTATTTTCATTCTTAACCATCAACAGAACTGAGAAAGGTTTCTGGAAGATTTTGGAAGCAAGAAAGATGACTTATCTTCCATCCTTGGGAAAGAAAGGATGCAAAAACACAAGTCATGCAGCCAGAGATTAGGATGCCAGCTTTAGTGTTGACCACCCGGGTTCTGGTACCAAAGCCACTGAAAGGAATGCAATAACTGGAAATGGGTGACAGTATCTTGCACAAAACTTGCACCTATGCACAAGAAGATGAAAGGCTGTTTCCTTTAGCTGCTATTCAAAAAGTCTTTGAGATTTAGGTGATATTTATGTGGGCAGAAAGGTATCCAGGTTAAGAAACAAATGTCTGACATAATATTTTAAGTCTATGCTAAAAATATCTTTTTATTGACAGGAATTCTCAAGTAGTGGTAGAGAAGCCAATATTTGTGTTAATATCACCCATAATATTAATATAGGGGCAAAATTTAAAATGAACTTTTAAAAGCTGTATATTTTAAGTGACATGAAATTATTCCTAAATTGAAATACCTACTTGCATCTAGTATGTATGCATGTATTTTCACTGGAACTGCACAGCTAAGAGCTGTAACATTTTCTGATTTATTATGTCTTGCCTTGTAGTATATAAGATGGAATTTTAGATCTGTGGAGAAGCTTAGTATCTCAAGTGTATTAATATCAGAAGCAGAATTTATGAGGATACTTGAAAAGCCATATAAAGGATGTTATAGAGAAGCTTTGAAGGTTTCCTCCAGCCTTACTCGTGCAAGAGTGGCTCAAAAAACTGGCTATTGAAAGCACCACAAAGCTGCACAGGAATCAAAGCTGAGGATTTAATCTTCAGGTGGAACTGTCTATTTCTGATCAGAGATATTCCATGGATGTCTAATTAGGAAACTGCTGATTTCTGTCATGTTGGTTTTCGCTAACCATCAGAAGACTTGGCAAGGATGAATATGAAGGAAGAGCTGCTGAAAGAGACACTTGCAAAGAGATTGTGTTCTTAACTCAAGAACAAGAGCCCAGCAGATCTGGTAACTGGGTTTTGCATTAGTCATATGGATCAGAAAGCCCAAGGCTATAGGTCCACATTTTTTTCTGTTTCAGTGGCTCGGTCTTTATGACACTGGATCCCATGAAGAAGCATGAGAGCCAGAAAATGGCTGTGCAGTATCTCCCATCTGTGGAGGCTGGGAGAATAATATCTGAATTCAATAAAAAACCTTTTCCCAGCCAAATGTTATGAACTTCGTGCAACAAGGAATCTTTCTCAGAGGGAGTTTCAGGAGGAATTTTTATGGGTTTTTTTCTAATGAACTGTGACCCCAAATTTCACAGTGTTTACTGTTGCCTTTTGAGAAGCTAGTTTTGGGGTGGGGTTTTGTTGGTTGGTTGGTTGGGGGTTTTTTAACGCTTTAAAACAGATTTTATTCTTTCAGCACATTGGACCATTATGGCAATCCAGCCTACACCATGAGGTGTGTTTTACATCCTAGTATTCCTTTGTTTCTCCCTTTCCTAGAGAAGAGTTCACAGCTTCTGGGATTTATATGCTGCTCAGGAATTAAGAATGAAAGAAGCACAAGGGGTTTGAGGTTGTTTGACGGTACCAATATTCATGTGCTTATAAATCAAGGAGGTCCAGCCATCCTCAAATAGTGATTTCTGAGGTCGTAGTCTCTTCTGTAACTATATATATGTGTGTGTGTGTATTACATACAATTTCAAGTCCTTGATGGTCTATGCAGGCCTCTCTCAGAGCTGAGACACGCAGAGGTTGTTCTTGTTCTGTCTGCTGTGGTCACGTAGTGATGCCATGAAATATGGTGGGAACAAAGCAGCACAACCACTTGCAGCCAAGCTTGAGAGAATCTCTAAACCTTAGAGGCACAGTTCAGTAGCAGAACTAAATCAAACAGAGCCATGTGGGAATTGTTATCCATTAAGAGCCTGGTGATTCTGTCATGATGCTGGGGAAAGACCACAGCTAAATTTTTTGGCTAAGAGTACATGAGATGCACATGCATAGAAGAACCGCGTGCCAAAGACATGGGATTTTACTAAACAGGTATTTAAAAAAATACTGCAGACTCTTACTCATGTATGCTTGTAGAACAGCTTTTTACCTCTTCCTCTCTTTTTTTTTCTTCTTCCAAATCCTGTCTTCTTGCTTTTCTTTTATGAATAGAGCTGCAGTCCTGTAAGAATTTTGAAGCACATCTTTTTTCCCTGAATTTTAAATTTGGTTGACAAAGGGATAAAAATCTCCCTAAAAATTAAAAAACAAATAATTAAATAGTTAATTTTAAAAAGTAAATCTGCCACTATGGTTTGCTAGATCAATTTTAATTTAAAGGTAGCAAATGGTGCTGCACTTCAGACTTCAAAGGAAGTTAATTTTTAAATATGTTTAGCTCAACATTCCCCTCTCTCTAGGAATTCAATTACAGATACTGTCAGGCCAAAACATTCTTTCCTGACAAAATCTTGCTGTAGTATAAACCTAATTTTCATTCTCACAGTGAATGGAGGCAGCATTATATGTTGTCCCAAATGGAGATGAACATGTGACAAGCTGGGAAATAAGTGGAAATAAAACCAATTTTTCCCCATTAGTGTCAAATTAAAAGCAAAGTAAGCTGTAGAATTCGCAGTAGCAGAAGTGACAATTGAAACAATTGAAAAGTGTTCTGAACAAACAAACAAGACCAATTTTAATTCTGTTAGGTAAGGGAACTTTTAGTGGTGGTGATCTTTAAATGCACAAAGGAGTATCTACTCAAATTCCAAACCAGCAGCCAAAGACTTGAAGCTAAAAATATAAAAATATTGAAAATTAAAGGAAACTTATTTTTACAGAAGTTTAACTGCTAATACAAATCTATATAAATGTCCCTAATTGCATTTGCGGGTATCAGTAAAAAAATATTGCTGTCTTTTTTGCTTTAATTTGAGTTCTCCTCACAAATTCAAAGATTGAAAAAAGCATAGAAATCTGGTTTCTTTCTTTGTCTTTCACTTTCCCCAGCTTCTTTCCCCTTCTTACAATTCTCTTAATTTCCTCCCTGTGCTTTAAGGGCTTTAAACACCTTTTTTTAGCCTTTTCCTTCCCCTTCCCCTTTTCTTTGGGTCTTTCCCTGTCTGTGGTGCCCGATGCTCTCTGTCCCTACATTAATTTCTCTTAGCTGACTGCTTTCTGCACTGTGACTCATGGTTCTGACTGATTCTTCAGTCTTTTACTGGTTCTTCAGTCTTTTACTGAATAATAACAAAAATTCCTGGCTTTACTAAATCCTTACCCAATTCAATATAGAACACATTCACAGGGTATTCTTTCAAAATTATAGAAAAGATCAGACCAGTGGGTCTACATTTTTAGTCTTCTTTCCTCCCCTGACTACACTTAAAACAGAAAATAAAAAGACAACAAATGCAATGAAAAATATTAAAAAATAGGGAAACATTTAAAATGCTGTTGATGACTGTAGAAACTTTTCCACTATAAATGTAGTTGTTGCATAATTAACATAAACTGACACAACCAACATTTTGTAATTAGATTCTTTATTAATAAATTCTAATTGTAAAAACACATGGATTTAATTGACATTTAACATGTTAGCTATTGCAAGCTTGATATCAATTAACACACTTATCAAATGTCAATTACCAGTTTTTCAGTTTTAATTGCTGTGAAATTGACTTGCCATGGGCTACCTTTTTAAATGTTAATGTATTAGCAGTGTTCACAGATTTGATGTAATAAATATAACATCTAATGTGCACTTATTGCTTGTGCAATTTGACGGCAGTATATGAAAAGGTAAGTGTATTTTCTCCATACTTATTAAGCAACAGTAAGAAGCCTTTTACTCATTAATTTACCATGCAATTAAACTTATGCCACTTAGAAATAATTATCTCACAGTATTCAGAATAGTTAGCTAAATAGGCAGGTCACCATTTCAAACCAGAACTATTATTAGAACTATTTCTGAACAGTGTGTTGTGCTGCCAACTTGCTTTTTAATAGACAAATCTCCATACACCTCCTGTATTTCCTTGTGTTACCTGTATAAATTAAGACTGGTTTATAGTCTGTGTTCATTTGAAAAAAGAAAAAAAAAAAAAAAAAAGAAGCATGGTAGTCCAGCTACCGATGATGATCCTGTCAAGTGAACTGGATAAATGCATCCTTTCCCTTACTTACGGCCCTGCTGATGGCACTGGGCCATAGTGCTGATATAAGATTTTGGCTGCCAGGAGCAGTTTTGGCTTGACAGCTTTGTCATTGGCATCATCTTAAAGGATGAAATTTCCATGGTGTATGGAATCATTGTACTAAGCTCATCCATAGCATTTCATTTTAATCTGTAGAACTGACATGCTTTATGAAGCTAGGCACTATCCTCATTTTAATGGAGAGGAAAGTGAGATGCAGCAAGGTCAAGTGGTTTGCCTAAAGTCCTGGAGCTTGGCAGTTGCAGAAGCAGGGAAAATAAGTTCTGGTTCAAGTTCCATTTTTTGGAGCCGCAAGCCGATCAGGCATTCCCAAAGGCAGTGTAAAGTGGTGATGGATGAAAGCAGTGTTAATCACAGGCCTCCTGGAAAGGAGGGCTGCTTATTTAGCAGAATAGAATGAATATTTAAAAAGGCCTTTCAGAGTATTGTAGAATAAATGCATATATCTGTAAGTTATTATGGCTTAAGGGCTAGCTATTAAGTGAAAGGATCAATGCATCAAATAGTAAATGCAGAACTTTTTGGGACTAGAGCTGTGTGAATCACGATCCCCCAGTCTGCTAATGAAGTGCATAAAGTCAGGGATCAAACTTTGCTTCAGACTAAGCCGGGAGAATGGAGATTTCTTCCTCCCTTCTACCCCCAAATAAGAATGACCTGCACTGCTGGAAAAGATATGTTTAATTATTAATGGAAGCTAACTCCTTCCTCAGCCAGCCCCAGCAGGGGTAACTGGCTCTCATCATGCCCTGAAAACCATGATCAAAATGAGTTGTTTTTCAGAGGTCAGGTTAGAGCAGCATTTGGCCAAAAGAAGTCGCTTCAGGGCTCTCTCCTGAGTAGGCATTTGCTGAGGGATTCTGGCTCCTTCATGGATTGTAGCTCTATTCAGATCAAATGAGAGAAAAATCCCATTTTAAGCACCATGTATGAGTTGATGGGCCTTCTGGAGCCAACAAAGATGTTTCTCTGTAAGAGTCAGAAAGTGATCCTGTTCAAACATATTTAATTACTAAAAACTAATACTATGAAAAACACGTACAAATACATCATTTCCTCATACGGGGATATTCTTCCTGCAGAGCAGGAAACTTGTTCCCCTTTTTTATGTGAGGATGAAATCACTGGGTTGAGTCTGCAATAACTGATGATATCTCCTTGTAGACTTCCAGGCTTTTGCCCCTGCTGACAGCAGGATCCCACCACTGCATTTCCCAATAAAACCCAAAACTGCTCCACTAAATTGCTGATAGATCATCTCTCTTGCAGCGCTTCCCAGTGAGAGCCCATCCCCACCCTCCCCACTAAACAAAGCATCAGTGGGCATATAAGGCTTCAAATTCAAAAAGGGAGGGAATTGGAGATACCAGAAGTAACATTTATGATGCCTTCCTAAAGATCAACAACTCCTCCCTCTACAGATAACATAATATCTTAAATGACCCCACTGTTTTCTCACCCGTTGCTTTTATATATGCTGTACCATGACTGCATGTGAGAATTATGAAAGAGGAATGCAATGAATTTATGGAAGAATTGATTCTAAATTAATGTATTGTCTCCTTGCACTCTTAGGGGTCTCTGGGCGCTAATAGAGTTTCATTATATCTATTAGTTTACTATAGCAGTTTGATTGCTGTTACTTTATTGAATATATTTCAGGGGAAAAAAGTATTCCCCAACATTGTCAAGTCAAAGAATAATATTAAACTCCAGCTCTATAGTGCTCTTGTGTCTCTGATTATTAAGAATCATGTTTCATCTGAACTTTTTTAGTGGAGTTATGGAAGTGAAAATGTTGAATTCCCATTGACAATGAGTACATTTAATTAGAATGTCCCTCTTTCCCTGTTCCTTCCAAAATTGTTTCAAAGACTAGTATCATTTAAGATTTTATTTCAGGATAATATAATAGAAAGAGTGGAGGGCACTGCAACAGACTTACTGGCTGGAAAAAGCAAGAATTCATGACAAATGCACATGGTGTAAGATGACATTTGGCATTTCATTGGTTTATAGGGTACAATTGTCTTTATTAAATATATTCATTAGGAAAGAATAAAACAATACTGTCTTTACATGAAATATACCATAGTTCCAAGTATTCATACTGTGTGCATGCTGTAATATAAAGGAAACACCACATCTATATATCATCTATGTATTTATATATATTGATATCTCTCTCTCTCTCTGTATATACACATATATTATAATGCAGGATTTTAAAAACAATTGCAACTAGCAAATGACATGCTGGGAAGCTTTGTGATAAGTTCTCAGAGCCTATAGGGTAAACCACTTATAATGTGAACTTTTGATTGACTCCCTGGCATTCTATCATCTAATCCATCTCTCCTGAGTCTTAATTTCACGCTCCAAACACTGAGCACCTTCAGACAGCTGCCATTTAAAAATAAATGAACATAAATAAGCCATCAGTAACAAAGTCCTTCCCTTCTCCAGACAGCCACACATAAGCTCATCCTGATGAGAAATTTAAATAAATTCCTGGCATATAGCATCTTCTGCTCATCTCATTCCCATGGTCTGTCACTTAAAATGGTGCAGAAGTTTCTCTGTTGTGTACTGGATCTATGTAGGGGCTACAGATTGGTGTTGATGCCTTAAGTTTTAGCTTTCGTATTTTTCAGATTCTGTACTGCCTTAATGTGTATTTCTGAACTTCACATCTAGTGTTAGCAAGTCCTCATCACAGGGTAGCGAGACAGAGCAATCCTTTTACAGCCCGAGAGCCAAGGAGATTGTTACATCTTCAGGCTCAAAAAGTATAAACAGCAGCGAATTGAGGAGAGCAATCTGGGAGGATGGAACTTCATAACCTGAAGCTGTAATTGGACAATTAAACCCCAATATGTAAATGGACTAAAATTTATAAAAGTGTGAAAACTCATAAAAGTGTGAAAACTCATGACCTGTTGTCCATCTTGAATGTAGCCTTGTCTAGGCTCTTGTACTGCTCAAGGTGTATTCTTTGAAGGCCTTTTAATAAATACCTACTTTATTCCTTTAATACTGTCTAGCCTCTGTTCCAGGTAGCCTCTCAAGGCATCAGAGAGACTCATTCCTAGGAAAGGAATGTACTGACAAAGCAAACATGAGTGATCTCTGTTATCTCTCAGATTACTTACATCTTCAGAAGGTCTTAATTCACTGTTCAACTCACCAATATTCTGATCTTCACCTGCAGCTTCTTTTTACCTTTCTTCCTCTCCTCTTTTTCTGTTTTTTTTTTTTTTTTTTTTTTTTTTTAATCACATTTCAATGTACAGATTGTGAACCATAAAACGTTGTGCTAAGAGGAGACTCCAGGGTTTCTGGTAAGAGAAACAGCCCTTGCCCATGAAGTCATCTGAGGTGCCTTTCAACAAGTCTGACACAATGGTAAAGCTGGTTTCCATTCCCTGGGGAAGTTCTGTGAGTTTCACTGCAAGAACAAAGAAATGATGGGTCAAGGATACCCATGTAAATCACAGTTGCAATGACCTTTTGGAATTTCTGTCAGAGTTGGTGACTTGGATGAAAAGAGTGTCATTACCAGTTTTACTGGATTCCCAATAAAACCTGAAGTATGTGATGGTTAACAAAATGTTACTCTGACAGCATGTCTTATGGCAGGACTGAGCATCCACTTGTTTCAGGATGGACTTTGAGAAATTTTCTGCAATAGAAATATTTCTATCAGCACAAATTAAAGAGAATAAATATCTTTGATTTTTTTGTCCCTGGAATAAAGTTGGAATAAAAAGGAATAAATGTCATGAAACACCATTGTCTCCTCTGAACTTGATTTACATATAGACATTAGATAGCTGAAAGCCTGTTGGCTATACAGGCGTGGGATGCCTCACATCTTTGAAAAAGGTCTGTGATCAAGTGAATATAGGCACAGCACAGCTGTATTTTACTTGTGCTGAAAAATGATGGTTCACATGCAATATGACATCTGCATATAATCAGGAAAAAATCAACTTCTTATTCCAAGATGCTTCTATTCAGCAGAAATTTCTTCTCCATCCCATTTGAATAGGGCATTGTTTTAAAAGATGTTTGGAAACTGCCATCTTCCTCTTCTCACCTACCTTAAACAAGTTGACAGGCTACAAACTGTCCATTCATGTTCATCAAAGGGACAGATTTTCCTTTGCCTGTTGTCAGTATATGTAGTTAGGGTGGCTTGTAGGAAGTATGATCCCTAAATTCCTGGCCTTAGCACTAAACCAGATGAAGTAATTTTATCCATTCCTTCTATGCTTTTTTATAGACTAAATAAAAAGTACCTAAATTTTGTTTTGCTGAAGATATAATCATAGCTATAAAAAATTTATCACTAGACTCAGTAACATAGTCCAAAATGCTGGGACTAGAGAAAGCAATAATATACAAACAACCTTTCTTTACTTTTACTGTTTATTAATGTTGTTTCTTAAGTACTCGTGGTAATCTTATTGGAAATAGAGCTATAAGAATGGCAGAATGTTAGAGTGAGAGAAAGCAGAAGTTTATACTTTTCTAGAAAGTATAATCTTGGGCATGTTGGAGTATCAGGCTACAGAAATAATAATAACAACCATACACCTCAATTTTTTTTTTTTTTAATTGAGGGATTAACTTTACAACTAACAAAAAAAAATTTAGAAAATCTAATGCTATGTACAAGCCTTTTAATCTGACTTGTTAAAAGATGTTTACCTACTCAAGTGTTGAGCAAGAAATAAAATAATTAGAGCTGAGCTCTAATGAAAGATGTCTTAAGTGGTGAAAATGCAGACGTTGTAGAGAATGCTGTCTCCTGGTATTTTGTAAGAGATGAGTTGCTAATGGTTGAAATAATTATTCTAAGAGGCTAATGTGTAATGCCACTAAGTGCTATTGTTTCTGTTAATGACCAATCATTGAACAATATTTTCTGGGTTATCTACCATTATTTATATCACTGCCAATGAGAAAAATACCAGAGGATGAAGAATCCTTTGTTGCATGATGTGACTGATAGAAATATTAGAAAGGTTTAGGCATTTCATGTCTATGTGTCATTTTCACTAAAACAAGGTGATTTGGGGGAGCCACCAGAAAAGGAGCATATATTCTCATGAGCACAGGTGTAGCTAAGACGGTCATGTGTTAAAGCAACAAAATTCTCTGAAAATGGAAATGACTGCCTTCATTCACCTCAGGGTAACCATGAAAGTGAGATGTTATTATGTGCTTGCTGCTGCCCATAGGCAGACCAAGCAGAAACTTTGCTGCAAGTCTGGGAATATTCAATTTCAGTGCTAGAAAATTCTGCGTGTGTACATATTCATGAGTAGTGCCCAAAATCCAGAGATTTCACCACGTGCTGTAATATTTAAATGATAATAGGGAGATGCTCTTAAAAGTTTTTTATGTACTAAGAATTGGGTTTTAATTTTTGCATACACAATTAAGAAAATAGATACATTAGCCATTTGCATCTAAAGTGAAAATATTTGTTATGATTATTTAAAGTTGTTTTGTGTCTGTATTTAGATAATGTATTTTTTTCTTCAACTTTTTTATCATTTTCTGCCCCTTCTTCCACCCTTTTTTTAGTACTGCATGCATACAATTCACATGTGGATAAAGGAAGTAGAAACATGAAGGAAAATATAAATAACACAAGAGAAAAACTTCCTTAATATAAAACATGCATGACAGAAATCTGTGATTTTTTTTCTGAATGTGTGTCCTCATTTTCATGAATTCTGGCTTATTCTCATGTAGAAGTCAAAAATGCATTGCGATAGACAAGCAGAGTGCACAGAGGCCATTACCATGTCTCACTTGAAAGGTGTGTAATTGTAGGACACTAATTTCCAACTGAATGGGGTCTGCTTGAAGAGGAATAAAAGTATGCTTCTGACCATGTTTATCAGATAGAGTAATACCTGATGATACTTTACTTTTTCAGTATCTTACCTACTACAAAACACTGCAGGTATCTTGGTGGTGAACTGGAAGAAAGTTTCTGACTAAATGAAATATCCTTTATTTTTAGGCATAATGCTGTAAATTGCAACAATTTAGTTTCATACACCTGCTCATGATTTGTTCTTCCTTTAAAACAGCTGGTCAGTAACAGATTACACCCTTTGAACAGTCACATGTAGATTTAAGTATTTTCTGTGCCTGAATCAGATACAGGGGTAAAAAACTAGAGGGACACTCATGCATATGCTCTTAACTATGTTTTCTAACTCATTCTAGAACAAAAACAAAAATTTTTGTAGGTACTGGTATTGTTGACTGTGGATAAAAATTTGACTGGATCATGGTGTTGGATGCTCCTCTTTGGATCACAGAAATACGACCATTTCCTTTTTTTCAAATTAAGTCTATTTCATGGAAGCTTCTGGTTTCAGTGTCTTCTTCTAGTTTCAATAAACTTGCCTTTTTTTTTTTTTTTTTTTTTTTTACCAAGAATAAACTCTATCAAATGTGTTCCCACATTTTTAGAACAAAACCTGACAATCAGAATTTTAGAGCAAGGATCAGGGCAATATTTTAAATTTAAATATCCTTCATTTTGAAAGAGGACAGAAGACATTTCACTTCATAACTAACTATTATTTCTAAGAAAATATGAAAATTTGAGATTTTAATTGTAGAAGTTTTATATATGCACATAAATATATACACTCATATATGGACAAAAAGAGGAAGATATACTCCTAAAACAGTTTCTTATGTTTTCATTATATAATGAGAAAACAGTCTCATAAGTTTTCATTTTTATTCCAGAAGTAATAGCTATAATTTTCTAGCACTATTTTCTCCTCTTAACAACTGCCTTGGAAAACAGAACATGTCCTTTTGACCCACCTTATGTTACTGGCGGAAATGCCTATTGATTACTAGAATCAGATTTAAGACTTTCCACCATTTGGATTTTTTTTACCCTTGCAGTCAATTGAGGATTTCTTTATCTGTTTTGTCTGTTTAATCTTTTTCTTCTGTTTTCAATATTTCAGTCTCCAGAGAGAAGCAATAACTCCCACCACAATAACACCCTCTTGTCTGGGGAAGAGGTGGAAGGAAGGTAAAGAAAGGTAGAAATAGGATAGGCAAACAGATATAAATAAGACAAGGCAAGTGTTCTCCTGGTGCCGTTGTCATCAAATCATTAACAGCATGTTTTGCAGTGTTCAAAAGATAGTTTTACTTGATCTATTGAGGTTTTTGTGTAGGAAGATGGTCACCACTGTGAACTGGTGTGAGTGGACTTCTGTAATGTACAGGATTTGCCACTAAGCCTGCAGTTTCTCCTCTGAGTGAAAACAAGCTTTACCCTTGACAAAAATCTGAAAATTATTTTTGGAAGAAACATTCAGTGTTTTGTTTCTGCTCTAAGGATCTAAAATTGAGCAACAGGACTCAATATTAAGTTTTAACTTGGATGACAGCAGATTGATAGTCCTTTATGAATTATCAACTAGACCTGAAAGATCAGTTATATCTTATTGTTGTTTTTATACTGTCTAATTATTCTCAGCTCTATGATTTAGCAGCAATACTTATTGGGGTATAAGGAAGAGAACTCTATAATAACGTCCCAAGGCAAAAGTGTAATGTCTTGATAATGACCACAGTAGTATCACACATTATGCTCATCACTGTGGTGAACTTTTAAATACATTAAAATTGTCATTACAGTTTCCATCTTGTCTCAGAATCCAACAGCTTTCTCCTCTCCTGTGCACAGCCAGTTTTTTTGTTTTAATGAAGTACTAAAACTGAGCAATTTTTATGAAAAAACAGTTTTAGAAATTTTTTTTGTCCTCCTTGTTTGAGTTTTTAATGCTTTAAAGAGTACCTCAGGAAAATTTCAGAATTAACATTGATCAGTATAAAGAAGAGGAAATAAAAGAGATTTAGTGCTTCAGGGAACTTGTTCCTTTTACTATTTGTTAGTACAAAGTTGTATTAGAGTCACAGCTTGATGGAAGAAAAGGAGACACACGCAACAGCTTATAAACACTCTTATGTATTCTGGAGTCAGTCTACATTTGTGCTAACAAGTCCAGGATCCCCTCCCAGGTATTGAAATTAATATGGCATGGAGCTCCTAAGCAGCCAAACCCAAGTGACTTTGTGCAGACCGACAGTGGGTGTTTGCAGCCTGTACTCTTCAGGCCGTGAAACAGGGCCAGGAAGTGTTTGGAAAATTCTAGTTGACAGGAGCCAGTTCTACACCAGGGAGTTTCTCACACTTCCAGTACTACTTGTTGTGCTCAGCTGCAGGAGAAGGGAATACAGGTGACCTCGCCCCTGATTAGTAACAGCTGTATTAATTACCCAATACAGTCTCTATCCTGATGAGTCACAGCTACATCTAATAAAGATAAATGTGATAAAAGGGAGTGGGTTAGCTAATGAGGGGAGATCATGGAGGAGAAAATCTTGAGGAAGAGGGAATGAGAGGAGCATGAAGAAGAAGGATCCTGAGGAGAGAGAATCCCTGCTGTGAGGTCAGTGTGGGTGCGCAGTCAGAGCCTGTTGTTGGAACCTGCGGTCACAGTCTGGCTGGGTGAAAGCCTGCAGTCAGAGTTTGCAAACCAATACCTGCAGTCAGAGTTTAGCAGGAAATACCCAGCAGTCAGAGGCTGCCAGGGAAACCTGCAGCAGGAGCTGCTGCAGCCAGAGTCAGTGGATGGTTGGAGTGAGGATGGCTGAGCTGTAAAGAGGAATAAACCAGGACCCTCTTTATGCTGTGATAAACAAGGGGTCTGTGTCTTGGCTCATTTCTACTCTCTAACAAGGGGGGCTGTGGCAAAACTCAGCAATAGTTCTTGTCTTGGGAATGGTCACTGGCTAGTAGGGCATAATCTTCACACAGTATCCATGACAGGTCTGCTCAGGGTGGGATCCTGAAACTATTTCCATATAAAATCTTGTGATTGTGCTAGTCAAACTCATGCATCACTCTTAGGTCATCCATTTAGTCCTTATTTAACAGTAGTCTTTTAGTCACACCAGACTCATATCAACCACTTTCTTTCATGCTTATTCTTATTTTACTTTTTTTTTTTTTTTTTTTACCCTCTTTTTAGGGTGATAATAGCCTGAAGTACATTATGATACCAATAAATAAAGTCTAGGAGACCATGAGTATAAAGGAAAAGGATTCAATTTGAAGTTAAATTTAGCAGATCATTGACTGGGCTGATTATTTTGTTCCATTTAAGTTCATTTTTCCATCATTCCATAAATATTCCATTTTCCTTTCCTGCTCTGTTCTCCCCTTTTTTCCCAAATATACTCTGATCATCACCCACTGCAAATTTGTCTTACGAATTTCTAACACTTTGGCTTCTAATCTTCTATAGACATAATGATTCCATTTCAGTTCTTCTTCTCTTTCTTAATACTTCTTTTGAGTTAATGTTGTTAATTAAGAGTCAAATAATCTATTTCTTCCCAAAGAAAATGAATTATTTCCTTACAAAACTGACTGATGCCTTTAGGAAGAGATTGCTTTTTGAGGTTGCATTTATTAATGTCTCTAAATATAATTGTCTTATTCAGCTATTTTTTCTTTATAGGGAAAGAATTCAGGATTTTCATATTATTTCAACAAAAACAGGTCTGATACCACTGATTATTTTTTTTTTTTTTTAAATTAAAAGTTTTATTAAGGACAAAATATCCATCGCTTGCCCAGCAACTGCCGAGCTTGTCCTGTTCTTTAACAGTAGTCAGGAAGCATTATGCTGACATCAGTAACATTCTTTGTTCTCCCTGTCAGTATCAGACTTAATTTTTTTGATGTTCTGTCGGTGTTAAAGCTGGCAGCCAAAACAGTGTGGTCTGATAATCCTGGAAGTCAGGGTTTAGGGGAGCACTATCTTAGAGTACCTTCATATTTCATACTGATGCTTCCAGATATGAGAGAATTTGTTAATTTAAGATTTTCTCGTAGTGTAAGCTTGTCTCAACCCTTCAGCAGCAAGTGAAATCCCTGCTAGAAGTTGTGATGTGTAATGAACAATTATGCTTACCTGTCTTTATTAGCCCGTTTTGCCTTTTCCTGCTGTGATGGAAACAGGGAGAGATCTGCCAAATCAGTACTGCAAATCTCAAAGGTAATTAAAACTTAGATTTTGCAAACGATTTCTCCTACTCAAAAAATAACACAAAAAATTTTCTTCACAGTGTTCTGTAGCACATGCTCTTGCCCAGAAAATCTTGATAGACAAAATGTTCTTCAACGTCTTCCAGTAACATTTAAATGGCAATTGGAAGTGCATCCATACTATCTAGCAGAAAGTGTTAGTACCTTGATATATGCATCACTTGTTCATTTTCTTCTTTTGCTAGAAATGTTCATTTTCAACTCTGAAGGAGTCACAGATGCCTCATTGATAGCTAGGAAATATCCTAACAGTCACCAAAGCAGAAAGGGTTATATTTAACAAGGGATGTGGGCCTGAAAACAAACCAATGAGAAGGTTGTAAAAAAATAACAGGCTTTGCTGGAGAAATTAAATGGGGACTGCAATAACAGTGTAAATGTCCCTCCTAGCATTTATATCAAATTACAGTGAAATAAGGGAATATTACTGGAATCCAACAAGCCAGTCTAGTTTTATTTTGCTTTTCACAACCGTGTTCTAGTACAAATAAAAAGACACCTCTGCCATATGAAACACCAAACTCCTAGCATTGTTTATGGCAAAGTGTGTACAAAATATTTAATGAGGTTATAAAATGCACATATAAAGAGTACAGCAGTCCATGTTTCTGTTTTCTTCAATCTATTTTGTATATTTATATATATATGTTTTGTTTTTCTCCCTTCCATATCGATTATCTTCTTCCATTTCAGGTTTCATTATAGTTCAACACATTTTCTCAAATCAAGGTTATTGATATACATGGAGGTAATCAATCTTAATAATACCCAACACTGTGCTACATCCCTCAAACAAAACCATTTCTATTCAGGACCAGCCTCTGCAAGTGAAGCCTTTTCTTCACAAACTGGGGTTGTGACCCTGATTCAATTTCTACACCTTCATGGGACAAAAGCAAACATGTGGCCTTGTTTTGAATTTTTTATTGCTGCTGTTTGTTTGTCTTTAAGAGTTTGGCAATATTTATTATCAATAGACTTTTTTTTTTTTTTTTTTGGTAACCAGGCAAATTCGTTCTCTGTGGCAAATGTACACTTTTCTGCCATGTTTATCAATAAAAACCACATGCTGTTTCGGGCCTCAGAGAAAGCAAAGCAGTAAAAGAGCCAATATTTAGAGATCTAGTGCCGTGTAAATATCCTGCTTCTGTTTAGACACAAATTTTGTCCCATACAGGCCTCTTTGGATACGTATAAGACGCTACTCTGAAATACTTTGTCATTACCACTGAAGAAACCAGGGATAAGCGAAACGACCAGATCTGTGCACTTGCAAATGCAACTTACTATGTGCAAAATTTATCTTGTTTATTTATCTTGGGTATAAACAAGCTCATCACTTTTTAAAAAAGGAAAGAGAAACAGAGGTAACAAGGAGTTGTTAACATAAACATGCTAGCACTGTTTTTACACAGCATAAATCTATTTCTGTTAAACAATTTGGTAAATACTCCTCTCATATAGAGATATATATACACACATACAAAAGAATACCAATCAAACCGCAGGAGAAAATACCTCTACTGAAATATTTTAAAGTTCAGCTGGCATCCAGTTAAAATGTCCACCTCTGAGAAACACAGAGAGAAGTGTGGCTTCCCCTAATAATCCCTGTCTTTACAGACTCTTTGGATTGACTAAGAAAGAAGATTTTTTTCTTCAGGGGGTCTGTGCACCACACTCAAAAATTTATTAAGTGTATGGTAGATATAGTTCACTGCATCTCTGGAAGTGGAATAGTCTAAGGAGAGGAAGGTAATCCCTTAAGGTGAAATTTACTAAACTAAAAATCTTCAGTATACTCTTCTCACAGAAATTCCTCCTGCCCCCTCCTGATTTTAAGACAGGTTTTAGTCTCTTAGCTAATGTTAATTTTAATCACATTTTCCTAGAGCACATAAAAACCGCCAAAAGTCTGTAGATCATCATCTTTACAGAGACCATTGGCAATAGTAAATATTTGATGTTGTTTGCGCACAAGAACAAAAGTTTCCTGCCATTTCCCCAGTTAAATTTTACCCAGATTAAATTTTTACCTCTTCTTCTTTACTCTTTTCTGTTTCTCCTTACTGTTTGTAGAGACTGTTCTTGAGAACATTGCCATCTGGGATTGGGATTGGATAACTGGGATTATGACGATTTTGCAACAGCTCTGTTTCTCACGAAGAAAAGTTCTCCCCCTTTAGTGCCCTGAACCAGTCACCTGATGTTCAACTTGTGTATTTGTAACTGTTTTTCAGTGGTCATAAATCCTTTATTAGATAACCATTTATATACAGTCTTTAAAAATAAGTAACAAATAAAATCCCATAAATAGAAAAAAAGACACAATCTTGTTTGTGCTTCACTTAAAAATCCCTCAAATATTTATAAAAACTGCTTGAAACAACTTTACATTAAATTAATTTTCATTTTCATATGACATTGTGAAATAAAAAAATAAAATTCCTGTATTTCAATTTAGCATTCAATTTTTGATTTTAGAAAGCTGTAATTTTATTTTATTTTTTTTAGTCAAGGAAAGATCTGGTAATTTTTTTTTTTCTCAGCTCCTCTATGAACTTTTTTTTTTTAGGTTAATTATTTTCTATTCTTACACAGTTTGTCCTCTTGTGCCTGATTTTCTTATTTGAAAAGCAAGATCATAAGAAAAAAAAAAAAAAAGGAGCTGTACATCTGCAGTTTGCCCTGGTAGGAAGCTGAAACTTTGCTCAGTGGTTTACATTGGGAGCCAGAGCCTGGAATAGTTTCTGTTTTCTAGACAACAATATTGTCAGAATATCACCCAAAGGCTCAATTAATGAGAAAAGACATGGTTTTATTAATGTTAATGCTTTAAAAAAAAAAAAAAATTAGAAAGAGTCTTGTTTGTTTGCTTGCGGGTTTTTGCTTCCTAGTGTTGTTTTATCAGAAGAGAAAGTACTGCTCTACTGCGGTCACTTGGGAACCTCTGGTTTCTTTCAGCTCCAGTCTTCTGGAGTGGCTTCAAAACATAAAAGTCTGGACATGTTTCTGAGTTGTGAATAAATACAGAAACATCTGATATGGCTTGGCCACTTTCAATTTTAGTGGTAATAAACACAGTAACTTTGGTTGTGCCAGTGTTTATAGTTGGGGGTTACATTAGAGTGGAAAAAAGGCAAGCATTTCTTTTCATTACTTCAGGGTTTGTGGCAAAAAGAGAGATATTGATAAATAGATATATATTTATAGAGATCATAGGATTTCTAATAAGTGTTAAAAAAAACTACAAAATTAAATATTGTCTGATTTTATCTTGCTTATGGCACCTGTAGAACCTGGAATGGGAATTGTCAGGACACCTTATTGTGTTATTCCAAACAGTTTTTGACAGTCTTAATAACAGTTCTAATACACCCTAGCAGGTTTTCTATTTTTTGACAAAACATGCAACGTGTTCTATTCCTGACTTTATTTGACTCCTGCTTATTAGGACAGTCCAACTCCTATTTAACACAAAATTAATTTCCAGCCCATGATTTTCTCATTTGCAGATATTCAAAAATATATTTCCTTTATGTCTGGTACATTTTGAGAAACTTGAATTTCAATTTCAGCTTCATTCATCCTTATAATGAGTAGGACTGTATAGAGAGAAGTTTTTCCCATCCCTTCTAGTTACAGTGCAGGGAAACTGGAAAAGGGGACCAAAAGAATTTGTTCAAACTGACGAAAATCTGTAAGCCCTGCAAGAAAAGGAGCTGTCATTATCCATCCTTATTACTTCCAATGTCTGGAAATACTGAGGGAAGGACTTAAACTTCCTCAGTGAAATACATGATATCTACTCATCTTTGTGGCAGAAATAAATGTTCCAAGGAAGATATGTTATGCATTTTCAGAACTGGGGCTGTAAAGGTTTCTTTAAAGGCAAGAGGTTCTTTCAAATGCTAATAAGTAAATTCTTTGGAGAGTCAGGATTAAATAACAGGGTGATATATTTCAAACTCCTACTGAAAAGTTTAGTGGAAAGTGCCAGAGATGATTTAGACAGAGGTTCCTGAAACTAGGGAGTTGTCTGACAAGTCTTTTAATAGGCAGATGCATCTGAATGAAAATCAAATCCCAAGAATATCAATGAGTTTTCTGCATCACACCTTTTGTTTAGATGTTGGGTTTTTTACAACTTAAACATATAGAAGGAGTTATTTCTCTCTGTAGGACTCTGTGAAATGGGAGAAGGATGCAGATGAGAATTGGGATGATGAAAAAATAACATGCAAACAGTGTAATGGGGCCTTTTTCATGCACACAGGGAAAATCTAGCAGTTTATAAAGAATGTGGGGTTTTCTCAATAGTAGAAAATAACCCAGACAAACCATGAATTGCTTGCTTGGGGTTTTTCCATAAGAAGTAAAAAATACAGCTCACTTTTTTTTTTTTTTTTTTTTTTTTTTCCCTCTCTAGATCCTGCTCCAAGAATCAGAAAATAGTGATTACTTTTCAGTCCCATACCTTGTCTTTGAGTTTTCAGGAGGGAAACAAAATATTCCTCTCATTCCTTTGTCTTTTGTAAGCACATAGTAGAGGAAATAAGTTTAATAATAACAGTATTTTTTTATTTATTTTTCAAAATGTTTTATAACTTGAGGATACAAGGGGCTTAGTAGTTGAAGTCCAGTGAGATTACCCAGCATCACACTGGGTCAATGCCAAACCAAGGGCTGCAATTTTGGCTCTTATTTCACTGTTTGATGCTTCGAACATGAGCCTGCGTGACGGCATGTTCAGTAAGAAAAGAATTTCAATGTCTCCTTCGCTGTTTATGGCTACGCCTTTTGTGTCCCAGAATTCCTACAGCAGGTTTCTCTTGTCCTTGACTATGTTCCTTTGTTTAATTGTTTGTTTGCTTTAATACAGCTCCAATATTCATATGGCACCTGTGCTTTTTCAGGTGTGATGAGCCAGGTACTTCACCCTGTCTTTCAGTGCAATGCCATGGCAGCTGGGAAAATGAAAAAAAAAGAAAAGGAAAAAAGAGAAAAATATGCAGTACTAAGAATGTGTGAGAGTTTCTAGCTTATCAGAATAAACACAATTTATCAGGAAATAAGAGAGATGTATAAAATCTTGTTTGGCACTATCAGTAAAAACAGGATGTTCAGGGGAAAAAAAAAAAGTATTTTACATGTTATTCTCTAAGTCAAAAAAAAAAAAAAAAATCCCCCCCAAAGCACCTGCAGAACTTCAGCAAAGCTGCTGATAAGTATGCAAGCTAAATCCGCAAGGAAAGAGCCTCAGTCTTGGTACTCTGTGGGAAATAAAGAGAAAAGTAGCCAGGTTCTGTATCCTGACCTGGAAGAGCTCCAGATCTTGGGGCTTTCTTTGTGCAAAAGTTCCCCAAACAGCTGCTGGCATTTCATTTCTCACAGGTAATGACTCACCTGCTCACGAGCACCATTTCTCAGCACTGAGGCTTGGGTACCCCTCACAGCCAGTATCATTTCTTTGAGAACACATTTGAACCATTTTGCATTAATTCCTCCCAATTTTAAAGGCCACAAGTGAGTCTATCAACAGTTTGTAGCCAAGAAAGAAGAGAAAAGAGATATAGCAAGGTGATGAGATATGACTGAAATTCAGAATAGTTGATTAGAACTTGAGCCTAACTGCTTAAAGCCATCTTTATGTACAAATGGTTTGATATTCTGTGTAAAATCTCTGATATTCTATGTAAAATGCATTTCAAGCATGCTTTGTTCTGCTTTTCATGATGAGAATTTTTTTTTTAAATAGATATCTAAGTGAGTTGAAATATTGACCATTAATTTGCCTGCCCTTCTACAGATATAGGAGCAAAATGTGAAAAGTTTATTTTCCTGGAATAAATTTATTTCTGTGTGCCTGCACATCATTTAAACACGAATGATTTTTTTTATTCCCAACACTTGTTGTATACCTTATAAGATTTTTTTTTTTTACTAATTCTATGAAGCAGATCATGCAGCTGTTTCAAATAGTAAAAGCAGATCAAGTGGTGGTTATCTATCAAAAGATAGATTAATTTATTTCAATACATCTTTCAATGTGTATCTCTAGACCAAATTTTTTTAATACTCCTTCATTTTTAATGACATTTTCATAGAGTAAGAACGAGCTCTCCTCTCTGATTAAACCCTTGACATCAAATAAATTTAAATACAGATTGTTTTGCCCATCCTGCTTTGATGAACCATGCTTCAGCTTTTCCAAAGGATCTGCAGAATGCCTTATAAATAATTTTGATTAGCTGCCTGTTAAAATGTCTGGTATTAAGTAATAATTATACATTTTTATTTTATTTAGGTATAGTTTAGGACTGTTTTCTGTGATCCGTGTCACAAACCTAAAAGTAGAAAATGTAGCTGCTAAATAACTCTCCAGCAAAAGGTATTGATGTCCTAATGTCCAATCTCAAGTGTCTTATGTAAGTAGTTAAGAAAGTAAGAAAAAGTAAAATGTAAGTCTGCATTTCTTCCAGACCACTGTAACAGAGTACTTGACTATTTAATATACTATCTCTTCAGCCTGGGTGAAATTAAAGATGACTCCAATTATTTCTAGGGTTGGAAAGTCAAAATGTCAAGGGTTTGTTTTTTGGTTTTTTTTTTTTTTTTTCCCCCAAGGCTATTTTTCCTTTGTTGCATTCTGTACTCCTATTTTTGTGAGCTAAGCAGATAGACTCAATCTAATAATGTCTGGAAGTATGAAAAGAGCAGACCACAGAGTATTCTAAAGTGGGTGATTTGGAGAGCAGCTCGCTGTGCTGTATTTAGTGGGAATGCTGCAGCTCTTGGCTGTAAGCAGGTGGCTCCAGTAAGGGCTGATTCACAAGGAAAGGAGGAAATAAGCTTTTATTTCAGTCTGAAACTGATATCAGAGCACAACTCTAATTCTTTTACTAATTTTCCTAGGACCCCTCAGCCCACAGATTTGCTCCTCTGGCCTTGCCAGGGTGGAGGACGCCAGTGTGAAATCCCACCACAGTGAGATGTCTGACAAAATTTGATTTGAGTAAGATTTCTGTGAAACCTGAAAGACAGATGCAAATTTCTGATACAAATTCTGCTTTTGGTTTATACCTAACAAAGAAAAGATCTAGCCTTCCCAAGCCTCACCGTAAGTAACACACACACATCTATATATACTTAAGTGTATATAGATGAGTGTAAGAGGAAGATATTATTGGAATTATGTAAGTTTTGGGTTTAATGGCTCCCTATAGAATTTGGTGAGGCTTTTTTTCCTCACTTTAAACAAGTATTTTTCAAGTCAGCTTACAATAAAATAAATCAGGTGTGCCATATATCTTAAAAATATTGGTGTAACAATTAATATCTAAAACTCTTCCTTTTATAACTTTCAGTGCATCCTGGAGTTTTTATTCTTAAGTATTAGTGGGAATGACATATCATATTAAGGATATGTATTATACAGTTTCTACATAACGTTCGAACTTTTGAGAAGTTTGACACGCTTTATCAATAATAAGGATCTTTTCATGAATTTGATTTATCATGGGGTTTATGTGGTTGCAATTTGCAAGTTTCACAAAAAAAATTCAGGTTTTAGTATTTGAATTTCTTTGTAACCTGTGTGTGAACTTTCCATTATGCTTACATTGCAAACCTTTTTTCATGATGCATAATCATATGCCAAAGTTAGAAACTCCTTATCAAAAACATCTTGTTATTCCTCTCTTTAATGGAATATTTTTATCCTTTTCTTGGTAATCTGGCATGAAGAAGGGAAAAGATTTATCAGAGCAGTTCCTCTGCTAAAGTAAGCTCTTGGAAATTTAACGCTGTGTGAACTAATAAAATTTGACTTCTAGACAAACTTTTGTCCCCTCAATGTCATATTTCACTTGCAGGGTCTGATCCTGATGCAAAGCTACTTGTTGTTTGTTGTCCCTGCTCGGTGTTGGAATCTTTGCCCTGTTCAATGTTACTTGCTTTCATCTAGTAAGTCTGGGAAAGGGAACTGATACTACTCCTTTGAATCCAATCCAGTAATAGGGCAACACAATTGAGTATTGCACTCAATTTCAGTTGCAATTATTGATAATACCACATTTGCAGTGAGATCCTCATTAATGGGGTCTCTGAGCAACAAGAAACACCCATAAAAGCAGGATTACACACAGGGTTCTGCTCTGTGCATTGTGTTTTGATATCAGCCTAACTTTTTCTCCTGCTACGTGTAAAAACAGCCAGTATATTTCTAGGAAAATCTCAAACATAGCAGTCCTTCTATCCTGAAAGACTTTGTACCACACAGCAACCAACAGCAAACCAATTGTTCAGAAATACAGTTTTGAAAAACAGGGCTAAATTTAAAAGTAACCCTCCTTGGTTATTAAGGCACAGACAAGATGAGAGCTAAAGGTTACTGATTTTCCTGAAAGGTGGTGGGCAGCAGAGTTAAAAAGCTTCTCTAAAGGTGTTGTGTGGGAACTTGATTTTTGAAATAAAATTTATAGGAGCTCTACAAGCTGTTTTCCCCTCGGGAGGGTGTAGAGCATTTCATTAGAAATGAAAGGTTATAGGCAAGCCAGTGTTTGCACCATTGACCTTTCCCTAGATGGCTTTCTAAAGCACTGTTGAATGTCTCTAAAGGATGCAAATGTATTTTCTTCAAAACACAGCAACTCTGAGCCTTACATGAAAGCAGTCTAATTTAGAGAATTACAGGATTGTTTGAGTTCAATCCACTGTATTGAAGAGCTCTGTAAAAAGAAGTTTACCTTTTCCAATTCTGACGTGGCTTTTTCATCCCTCGCTTTGCCCTTTACATCAATAGTTTTCCTCTTTCTTACTTTAACTTCTCAGTGTGGGTTAAGGGGACTGAAGCTGAGAAAGCAAGAGAAGTTTTCATCAAACATCTGCTTTTGGTATTGATTGCTGGTTTGAGTTATAGATGATGCTTTAGTGGGTGAAAGACTCCAGCTGGTCCCCCTGTTCGGGGGGCAAAGAGAATTAAAAATAAAAGGTTTTCTGCTGTTGCTATCTGTCCATGTATTGACACCCCAGGATTTGTTAATGCTTTCAGAGAATACCACCTTGCTTTTTTTAGGTAAGCACTGAAAATGTTTGATGAGCAACAGCATCATTTCCTTCTCAGGGGCTGAGAGAAATTGGAGAGGATTTTATGTTTTTCCATGGATATTAATGCTTAGAAGTACTGGGAGGGAACACGAGATAAAAATTATAAAAGTTCTAAACTTTCCTGTATCTCTTCTCTGAAGTTATTCCATTTCAAGAAAACAGAGGTTAAATATTTATTGTGTGATAAAAAGAATAACTTTGTAGGCTTGCAGCTCAGAGGAAAGAGATATCCAGAGCTCCCAGCTAAATGTGTTCATCACAGAATCAACTGGGTTGGAAAAGACCTTTGAGATCATCGAGTACGACCTAGTTACTGAATGGATGAGCCTCCCATGAAATCAGTTTCAACTTTATTCATAAAAGGTAGGAGTTTCTGTGTGAACTCGAGCGTCAACATGATGCTTACATCAGGTTTTAGAGAGTCTTAAACATTAGATCAAATGAAACACAAATTACCAATTAAAATATTTTTGAGTAGCAATCATATATCTTAATTAGTTCATTTGGCTTTACGCATTTGTGTAGGCTTTTTAAAAGAATTAATTATTTTAAAACCACGGATTTACTCAACGTGTAAGCTCATCTTGTCTCCAAAATTGATACAATTATATATTAGACTTCAGCAATGGTGCTTTCTTAATTTTGCAGCAGAAGTACTGACATGACATTTGGAATCACAACTGTCTATTTTATGAAGCAAGCCTTAAAAAAAAAAAAAAAAGCAAATCAATATTTATTTTTATTTTATATTTGAAGGGTATTGAATGTATCACAAAATGTCTATACTCAACTACATTTGCCTTCAACAATGCTTATTATAAAATTATGTGCTGTATTAATTAAGATAAAACATTAAGAACTTACTGGACTAAACTAGTCTAATTGGCAGAACTCTGATTAAATTGAATGCAGGAAGTCTAATGCTTTACTACTTAGCCTTAGGTAAATGTTATTTTAAAATACATGACCTTTGGAAAATTATTTAAAAAAAGGATTCTGGTCTGTGTCACACTACACTTGCCATCTGGCCTTAAGCATGTCATTTATTTTAAAAAATATCTCTGAAATAAGATTTTTCTTTTCTCATCTTGTACTCACCTTGCTGCTTTTCATTATGACTTTCTTATAAGAACAGGTACGAGGGAAAACAGCCAAAATGGGATATTTTCTTTGGATTTTCTCAGGTGATGCCTTGGGAAGGCTGACCTGAAACAGAGACTGGACAGAGCTAGAGAATAAAGCAGGTATCTACAGAAAGGCCTCCAGGATGCACCTTGGGCAGGACAAAAGCCTGACCAGGGCTGCACCCAAGGTGGGTAAAGAATGGTCACAAAAATGGAACCCTGGTCACAAGACCTTACATTTTGATAAGCCTTGGTCATTTTGCATATTGGAGTTTAATTGTCCAATTACAGCTTCAGGTTGCGAGGTCTCATCCTTCTTGCTCCTCCCTTCAGCCGCTGTTTTGCTGTTGGGCTGAAAGTTGTCCTTGGTCTTCAGCAGGAAAAGGATTTGTTCTGTCTCCCTACTCTGTGAAGAGAGCTCACTAGCATTTAATGTGAGGCTCAGAATTGCACCCCTAGGCAGCACAGAATCTGAAAACACGAAAGCTAAAACTTAAGGCATCACAGGGAATACCTCTGATTTATTTTAATTTTTGAAGGCATTGGATGTCTAGGAATGATAGCAGTTCTTGTTCAAGTGTGATACCTAAATTGCCAGGTGCTTATTCAATGATTAAAAATTGATTTTCCAAGGCTCTAGAAGACTTTTTTCCATTTGAAGATAAGATACAAGATACAGAGACTGGTAACGTGTGGCAAGCTCTTTCAAAACCTCCAAGCTTTGTGTTTGTTTATGATCTGTATGCTAGGTTCAGTGACTACTGTATTGGCTCAATTTATTTAATTTAGTAAATTACGTAGCTGTTCAACATGATTTAGTTTAATATCGATATGCTCTTTGGATGGTATGTTTCATTCAATCTGTGATGTATTTGGTGTAGCAGGTGCAGGGATTTTGATTCAATATATTAAGTATTTGATTAGATAGGTTATGTATCTGATTTGGAATATGGCTTATTTAATAGACTATGCATTTTTTTCTGTGTAAGTCGCAGTAAATTCTCAATTTATTTAATCCAGCATGTGATATATCTACAATATGTGTAGTTGTAGTTAATGTTTTTATGGGAGTCTGTAATTCATCTGCAATATTTCTGAATTTTGAATAAATTGTATCTCATATATATCCTCAGAGACTAGAAGGGGACTTTAAATCATAATGTGAAGAATACTGAGCAAGCTCATTTGTGGTGACTATCACTGGATGCAATCACACTTTATAAATGTTGCCATTTGTGAAGCATCTTGAATTCCAAATGGCCTTCACAGTGCCACAGCACTGGACCTCAGACTGCATGTTCCAAAATTATTGGCTAGATAAAACAATCTATTAGAGACACTTGACAGCAGTACTGTAACCCTCTTGAAAGACACACTTACAGCACTTCTTTTACAACCCTAAGAAATTATAATGAAGACAATAAACACAATAAAACTCAGAAAATCCAGGCTAAGATCACGTTCTGTTAACTGAATTGTGGAATTGAATGACGTGTCAGTGTCTTCATATGTTTTATATAATAAGCCCCAAATGAACGTTTCACCTCTTCAGTGTGCAGGAAGCTAAAAAAGAAAAGACATTTCAGATTTCACAGACCTAATATTGAAACCTGTTTCTCAGGTGATAGCACAAAAAAAAAAAAAAGAATATATATATATATATATATATATATATATAAAGGTCAAAACAAATATTCCGAATCCCTTGTTTAAGACATTGCACCGGTCAAGAAATATGTATGTGTTCAAGAAAAGTCTTTGTCTCTCAGATCTGTAGATCTGTTATTGATATACAAAATTCTGGGTCAGATATTTTACAGAAGAGCCAGCTATAAAAGTCATGGATAATTTCATTTCATTAGGAGTTTAACCCTTAAATTATAGAATAAGAAAAGGAAAAAAGATCATCTGAAACCTGATGGGGGGACAGTAAGACAAAGCCACAATATTTGGTACTGAAATTGGATCAACTTGTGGGTTCTGTCATATATATTAGGGGAATTTCTGGAGTTCTTTTCTTAAATGCATGACTGTGTTTAAACAGCCAAACAGATTTAGAAAATGGTAATGTTTCCATAAAGAGGAAATTTAGATATTCTCAATGACATGTGAAGGTGGAAAATTATATAAATAGTTACATTTTTTCAATTAAATTTTAAAAATCGTAAGGGAATGGATAAAATCATTGCAGTGACTGAAAAACAGAATTCTGTATTTTGCTTTATGCTTGTCAAGAATATTTTATATTTGACCATCTCTTACTGTGGAGAAGGAAAAATAGAGGAAAACCACCTTCAATTTTACAATGTTTTTGTCTGTTGGGAGGAAATATTTAATCAGTCACAGATTTGATCGTTTTCTCCCCTGAAAAAATACAGTCCTCCCTGTCATTTGCTGTGAATTGCACTACATGTCTACTTGATGTAACTTATGGAAGCAGGAAATTAAATTCTACCTTTAAAGTGTAAAAATCCCTACCACCTCCTCCAGCCTGTTGATAGGATACTGAAGTGGTTTTAGTGTGTCAAGTACATAAATTTATCTCCATCTACGTTTCATGCCAATATAGAAAAACAGATAGCTGGCAGATAATTAGTTCTACTCCACAACTAATAGAGGCATTCTAAACAGAACAGTGACAGATGAAGGCTGCTTTCTATTTTACTTTACAATCCTAAAAAGGTGGTAAAACACTTGCAAAGAAAAAAAATGTGTAAAATAATTTAGATATTTGCTGGTTTGTATAAAGAGATTTAATACTTTCTGGTGCTATAAAACAAAAAGCTAGGTGTGGAGGGAGACAGGAGGGAAAACAAAATATAATTCCTGGAAATTGTTGGCAAAAAAAAGTCCAGAAATTACCCTTCATCCAGAATAACCGGACTATTGCAAGGAAATGATCTATTGTACCTTTGTCACCAAAACTGATAAAATTTCACTTCATGAAAACTCCAGTTTGAAGAGTGTCATGGCCCATATTTGTGTGTACGGGCTCACCAACCCTCAGAATGGGGTGGGACAGTCAAAAAAATATCAAAAATTGAGGTGTTGTTTCATTACTTGTCTGAGCCCTACTGTGCTGCCTCGCACATAACCATCACTGCCTAAGGGCTGTCCTAGCTCACGGCGCACTATTCCTACAAATGCCTTTCACGGCTGAAAAACAGGTTGCTGAGGACTCTCACTTATGATGAGAAGTTTAAATTATCCCCCTTCTCCTCCTTGTATTTCTGCAGAGCGGAATGTGAAAGACACAGCAGCTGCACCTCTAACCACGAGTACCTTAGGTAATCCCAATTTTGTGAATCGGCCTCGAGGGAGCCGTGACTGCTGATGCAATTTAACTCAACGTTAAGGCTGATCTAAAGATAGGTGTGCTGCAAAACTTGCCAGCGTGGCTCTGTCAGAGGTCTGATGAGTTATCTCTGACCAACGTGGAGCTGCTGGCAGAAGATAAATTTAGATGTAGTTAAAGAAGACAACTGAAGAACCCAGACTGACTTTCTCTGGTAAGACTTTATATGCCCCAGGAGGACTAGAATAACTATTTATAAAATAGTAATTCTCATGATGGATGTGATGTGTAAAAGAAGGGTGGCAGTTCTCTTGTCTGGTGATTGACATCCAAAAATTGCTGTCAAACTCTGAGATACTTGCTCAAGATTTTCTTAGAGTCAACAGGGAGAAATAGGCACCATGAGGTAATAATTCTAGATATTTGGGATTATTAACTAACTGTTAAACCTTTAGCCTTATGTGAGAAGAAATTTATCTTAGTAATATTTTGCTAACAGTTCATTTCATAATCAAAGTATTGATAATAAATTACAAGCGTATGTAAGACCAAATTTCAATTAGTTCAAAGCAAAGCTGACATTTTTTTGTCATACGTCATCCAAAATACTTCCAATCAACCTCAATTTTGTAGTTTGAGAATTTTATTATGAAGACTGAAACAAGTCTTGTTTTGCATTTCATTTGAGTTTCTGTCATGGGTACAGTGCTATAAATTCCTTCAAGTTCTAAGAAACGCCTCAAGAAACAAGTCAATTTATTATAGTATGAGTTTACACAAGATTCTAGAAGAGGGTTTTGTTTGTTTCTGTGGGGTTTTTTTGCAAATAATTAATTGTTCTCAATTCTTTTGCACTGTAAAAGCACTCTGCCTCCACTGTTAATTCCTGGAAACTTGAGTGGGGTAAGACCTCTTGGCTGTCAGACCCTGAATGCAAACGGATAGCTTCTTGTTACTGTTTGTATCGTAATCAGGTAATGCTTCCTTATATAGTTAAGAATTAATATAATGTAAAATTAATGCTAAATAAAAACCAGATTTCATATAGTGCTTACATAAAGATATCAAGTGCAATTTGGATTTACTTTCTTTTAAAAATCACTTTGTGATTTTTCATAAGAGATGATTTGAAAATTATAAGTTTGGATAAATCAACAGATATGTCTGAATTTCAGTTCAAATGCATTTGCTCAACTAAAATTTACTTGATTTTTTTTTTTTTTTTTTTTTCCTGCTCAATCTCTTGGCATCTAACATGAAGCCTGTTTGAACATACCAGGAGTTGCTCTGTTGGTTCACTTATGGTTTTCAACAGCTGCTCTGAAAGTTCACACAAAAACTTAAAGTACAAGAAATCAAACATTACCTCTTGAAGACTTAGAAAAGTCTAAAGTGGATTCTACAGACCTATTCAATAAATGGTAAATTAGTAACTTTCAAAGTATTTAGCAGAGCATGTTTAAAATTATAATCAGCTTAATTCAGAATTCTGTCAGCTAGTTTTATTTTGAGAGCCTGACAAATTAGACAAGCGTGTTTCGTTAGTATTTTTTTCAAATTTATGTGATGCTGTATTTCAACAATGGTGCAGATAGAGATTTTAGTTATTACCTGCCACCAGTAATGACAGTGTTTAATGTTTATCCTCTCCAGGCTGTGGTGCCTTCTGACTTTGTAGAGCCACGGGTATAACATCATTGAAAAATCCAAGTACTTACACAGATGACTGTAATTAATGTTAAAGGGAACTGGAGATTTATACGTGCCACTGCCATTATCACTAATGGAAATTTCACATGTAAATTGCCATGCATGGAAATAATATGCTTCTTAGTAGGCTTTATCTAAAAGTCATCTGTGCAAGCAGTCAATTTAAATCATTTATACAGTCCTCTTATGCCATGGCAAATATTTCTTTTTAAAAAAATCAGGTTACTGATTTCAATATTGAGAATTGTCTTTATGCTATTTGAATTATTGAAAATTAAAGGCTAGTGTATGCATGACTGTGGCACCAGCTTCCACTGGTTTCTTGAGATCAAAGTAAAACATGGCCTCAAACACAACTTTGAGAATTCACCTCTTCCACAGCTTCCTTGGTGTCCCTGCTCCCAGCAAGCTGGTTTGCAGTGAGTGATGGGCATCAAGAATGGCTGAGCTTCAAAAGGTAATTGCCAGCCCTTCAGCACAAAAATGATTCCTTGAAGTGGCACACAGGGCATCGCTGAAAGCCAGTCGTGAGGAAAAAGCCAACCCCATTGATTTGAGGGCATGAGGGTAAGGTCTTACCTAGGGATGTTATTCTTTCATCTGGAAATAATGTAGGCAATGAAAGGTAAACTCAAATTGTAATAAGCAATGCTTTTTGTTGTCTGGGGGAAAAGCAAATAGCCTTGCAACTGTGAAGGACACACAATCCTATGATGAGGATTAAAAGTTGGATCACCCAGCTCTCATATAGAAATGCGAGTCAGCCGATTTGGGCTACTCTTTGTCACAGTTTCTTTGACAAGATAAAAAAGAGGTGTTAGTTCAGAGTTCAAAAAGTCATCTGAGATACGCGTGATGGGGTTTGTATGGCAAGTTAAAGGAAAGTGAAATAATTGTAGAGATCAAGTTCACGACTGCCAAACTTCAGTGCAGGAACAACCGAATGGATCAAAAAACAAATAAGCCACTTGCATTGGTAAATTTGTGGCTGAACCGACCATGATTATCCAACGTAGTCTAGATAGACATAGCTGTTGAAAAGAAAGAGCTAGGACAATGAAACTGGGAGCCAGGTGTCTGAAAGGTCTGAAAAGGAATGTTTCAATATCAATGGGAATCCTGGTTTGCAGTGTTTCTACCAGAACCTTCCCAGTATTTTCTGCAAGGCTGGCAGTTAATCTTTTCCACATTCGTGCATTACTTATCCAATACTGTCATTTCCCCAGCTGTCTCTTAGGAATTCTTCTTGTTTGTGATTTTCTCTTGCATTTCCCTGTGGTACAGCTTTTGAAAGCATGAATTAGCTTCTTTCAGGTGTATTTGAACAGCCTTGGAATTCTGCATATGGAAACAGTATAACCATATGTAGTTACTTTTATAATTTTCGTTTCCTTCATCTCTAAGTTTCAAGAGATGAGCATATTAAAATTCTTGCTCTGACCAGGATTCTTATGTGACATTTGACTGCTTTAATTGCTCATTTCTCCTTTGTGCTTGCAGTCATGAGGCCTGTGATTTGCAAGTTGTTGTTGTTTTATTAGGAATTTCATGGACTGCAGTTTTCTTTGATTGTATTATAAAGTGCCACATATCACTTTAAAATGTAAACCATTATGAGAGTTTAAACTAAATGTTCATTTAATTTCCCTGGCTAAAATTAAGCAATATGACTGAGAACCAAGTATTAAAGAACACATTTTCAGTGTTTCAGAGTATAGTGTAAACATAACAATGTATTTTCATGTCCTGGAGTGCTGTAGGTAAAATTTCATGGATAAAGTAGGTTAATTCATTAAGCACATTTATGAAGACATTATCTTTTACCTACAGTGGATGTAAGTACCTCAAATTAGATTTTCTTAAGTTTAAATAATTCTATAGTTAGGAATAGTTAGAAGCTTCAGACATACTCATGCACTTTTCCTTTCTGCCTTTAAGGAGTTAGTGCCTTTGGATATCCAGAAACTGTTTAAAATTCTGACACTGCTGTACCAGGATTAGACAATATAGTTAATTGTTCTGTGTACTTGCTCCAGGTCAACATGCTGAAAGCAGTAGTAAAGTAAAATGTTCTGGTCAAGTAATTCTGTTTCTTTAAGGATGTAAAAATCATGTTTATTCGATTTACACAAAATTATTATCAAAATCAATTGCCTTTCTGTAAGATTTCACATAACTCTTAAACTGGCATAGAATTTTTAATGTGTCTCACTCACAAAGTGAGATAAGGCTTAGAAAAGTGTTCTTAGAAGAGTTCTTTTGGAATGAAAAATGCCATTTCTTTTGTTGTAATCAGTTATCTATTTCGACAGGTATATGTAGAAATTGCAGCTTTACGCAGATTATTTCAGCCTAGCGAAACAATTTAATTAGGGAAATGGTATCTTCATAGGTGGTTATCAACTGATATTTTCAACTTTTCATTTACTCCAAGTGTTTCGTTCACAATCTTCCTCGATGTTGTTTGAAAGAGCTTTGCAATATTTGGAGGACAATGTTACTATACTAAATTTCATCTTAGGAGGTATGAAGATACATAGTTTATAAATCTAGCCCTTCTTTTAGTCCCTTGTGTCAAAGGTGCAGTGAAAGAACAGAAAACTCACAAGTTTATGTCCTGAAAGCAGGACATAAAAAATAATAAAATGCCATGAATTGCATTCCTAAATCTCTCATACCATCAAAATCTAGTAGATTCGGTAGAAAAAAAGAATATGATTTATTCAATTCCCTTTTCAGGAAAAAGATCCATATCATATGTTGTGAGTTTGTTTTATACCGTTTTGAATCTTCCTTCATGCCCATTTTATCAAAGGTTATGATGAAAATGAAATGTTTGTGTTTTGTTTTCATTTCCCCCAGGATAGAAAAATATTTATTTCCGTGTCCTGTGCATTTCCACGGTAACGTTCAAATATTTTCACAGCAAACCTTCTCTTTCAAGCATAGAAAGGAACAGATGACTGAACACAACAAAAACCTTTCAGTAAGGGAAGCCATTTGGAATTTTGAGGACCCAAAGTGTTTCTTACCCAATGGACTAAGCGTTTATTGAGGACAGTCATAAATAACTTTAAAATATTCCAGTGTGATAGGATGGAGCTGCAGATTAGGTCATAGTGGAATTATAGTTCCCTTGCTTAATGATTTTACAAAATTGCCTGGCAATCCAACAAAGAGAAGGAGCACAACGTGGTGAGTGCAGGCTAATTAAACCAATAATTGCTTCTTCTTGTGTTCCCAGATAATGTGCCCCTGATAATTTTAAATGAAGTTTTGAAGCTGACTTCTTGAATGAAATGCTGTGCTAGTTAAAGCTCCGCTAACTCTCCGTGTGCGCAGAAATTGGCCTACTTCTCAAGGTCCCTGGCACTGCTCAGGCAAGTACCGCCACGGCACGCGGAGAGCGCGGGAATAGCTGCCCTGTGTGTCTGGCAACGGGGCCCTGAATTCCTGTGTTTCCCCTCTTTGCAACATTGTGACTAGATCATCTGATTTCCCTGAGCAATTCCAAAATTAGAGGCTGCAAATTAAGTCTTTGATGTTTTTTAAGACTTAGGAAAAGATGCAAACTTCTGTGTATCTCAGGAATGCTAGTGTAAATCTAGAGTAACTCCATCGAGACCTAGGAGGACTTTTTATAGTTATATCTGTGTCAAATGCGAGTCTGTGACTGTTGACTGGCAGCTATGTTTAGAACTTGGGAAATATTTCAGCAAGTCCCCAAGACTTTCAAGGTGATCTTCAAAGAGTTATAAGGAATAATTCTGAAAGTTTTAATGTTAAACTTAGAGGAAGGTTCTTTATCAGTTAATCAGGTAAAAGGACTTCTGCAGATGAATTGTAAGTATGAGCTCTGCTATGACATATATTTTCATCATGCTATCTCACATTCATGTATCAATACATGTTAAACATCATGTATTTTAGGTCACTTATAGCCTGACAGAGCATCCTTTCTAACGTGAGTTACAATTTTACAAAACCATAGAAGCAAGGGATCTACCTCTTTATTCAATACTATTTGATACTAAACAATCTTGGGTAAATGTGTTTCTTTTCTCCTTTCTTGGTGCTTAAGGATTTTTACTAAAATATTGAACTAATGTGTTTAATTTTTTTTTTTTTTTCCTTCTAAATTTTTCTTTCATTATCTGGATGGAAAGACATAACAAAACAGATAGTTTTTCAAAACAGTTACTCAACAATTATCATCTGGACCATCAAAGTTAGACAAAGAATCTTACTGTGAATTGGTTATGTTTCAGTGTAAGAGGACTGTGCGATGTATTAGATTAATCTGAGAAGTGCAATGCATGTTTTTGCATGTATGATTGCATGTTAAGCATCACCCAAAACAACTTCTTTAGGGAACTAAACCAACAAAATAAAATAATATTTGTAATTATTTTCTGGTACTGAGAACTTATTTAAAACCATGGCTTCTGGAATTATGAATAGAGAGAATATTATCCATCGTTACTGGTATCTACCATATCACAGAATGTACATATGATATGTGCTCTGAAATCTGCTGTAAGAGCCTAAAAGAAAGGAAAAAAAAAAATAAAATTCAAGGTCTGTTAGATCTCATGAGCTGAAATTCCCATTGGTATTCATAAAATAGCAGAAGTCAAATCTGGCAGCAGATCATGCCAATAGTCACTTTTTCATTAATTCTTACAGTAAATGTTCATGACTGAAATCTATAACTACACAGTTCACAAGCTCATTCCCAGAATTTTTAGTCTTGTAAATTGATAAGTATACACTCAGGAATTGTGAAACTGCATCTTGTTGTTGGCTTTTTAGATGGAGATAGGTTCAATATATCTCAGTTGGCAGCAACTGGGCAATGAAAAACACTATTGGTAGTGAGGGTTTTATTTTTGTTTGCTCTGTGTCTTGTTAAGCTTTACTGATATAAAACCATCTGTTTAAAAAGCTGTAAAAAACAGACTGCCAACACATAAAAGCTAAACACAACAAAATAGTCTTAATATCTACTGGCTGATAACTCAGTGAGATGTTAAAATTGCTGAAGGTAGAGGCATGGATGGAGAGGAAGACAATTAGCTTTATGTAGGGATAAACTTTTAATATAGGGATTACTTATGTTTGATGTTAATCTTTATTTATTTTTTAGTGACTATTTTCACTCTGATATTATACTCTTATATTAAATTTTCTGGAAATAATTCAAATATTACATAAAAATATGAGGTTTAGCTTTATTGGACTATAGAGGACAAAATATAATGCAAGAAAGAAACAAACTGATAATACAAGCATTGTAAGGAGCAATGACGTATAAGAGCAGTAACATCAACCATTCCAGGACAATGAAAATCTCAGGATTTTATAAGATAAAGCATCATTTGACTGACTGTTATCACTACCTGAGAAACAAGCTGAAGGAATTTTCTGTCATCAATTTCTCAATAAAAAGATTTTTTCAACATCTTTATGCCCAACTCATTTTGAAGTAATATTGGCAAAATTAATGAGGTACTCTGAAGTTATATGCAAGGCTTTTTGTGAGTACTTTATTTAAATCTCATTGTAAATTGAAAAATTATTGGTAGTGGTTGTTACATTTTTTACATGATATAGATCTGTTTCAAAAAACCATAAATAGATGAGAAAGTGTTTTATTGTAACTGTAAGATCCTAATTCAAATGTATTTTAGTCATGTGACAATTACATAAAGCTAATATACAAAAATTAAAATTTATCTAATGCAAATCCTAAATACAGGAAAGGATTTCTTTCCATGTGAGAAGATGGTTTACCAATCTCTACTGGATTGTTCACAGTAGTTGTTAAGGCACAAAATAATCCATAACCAATAAAGTTTCCAGAATTAACAAAGTACAAATTTAGATTCATCTCTCTTCACTTGGACCCCACCAACATATGATAAGTGACATCTTTGACACTAGGGTAAAATATACATTTGGATTTTTCCTAATTGCTATGATATATTATTTTGCATAAAATATAATGTTAGGAAATATGATGTCTATAATTAAAGTACTGAGAATACTTGCATCCAAAGCTGTGTGAGAAAATACAGACACCCTTTATCAATAAAACCAATAACTGATCAATAATGATGGACAGTTAAACAGGTCTCTATATGATCTGCTCAAACAGTTCCATTGCTGTTATTTAAAAGAGGAAAATATACCAATTAAGAGAGGAAACAAGAAAAACACTAAAATAAAAGAAGGAAAATCATGGTATAAATCATTGTCAGAAATTGCAGAAAAATAATTTTCAAACTAGAGTCTATGAGGTGGGAAATTTTAATTTTGATAGATGCTCATGGTTAAAAGATTTTAAATTTAAGCAAAGATGCCCAATAAAGGATATAACTTCAATGCAGAAAGAATTTAACCGCAAAAATAATGTATAAATGGTGGTAGGAAATAAAAATATACCTGAGCACAGCTTTGAGATATAATTATTGGAGTATTCTAACTACTGGTGGCAATACATCATGAACAACAGAGATTTTCAGATAAAAAGAGCTACATGAATGATTCAGTCTGTAAAATATGTTTTGTACTAAAAAGATCAATCTATTTCATTTTTTTTCTGAGAGAAAATTAAGTGACTTGACAGCCTATAACTACCTTTCTCAGACTTCTGAGAGTAGCTTTCTTATAATTCAAATAGAAAAGACAGAATGAGAGCTGTAGTCAGACTGAAATATAGTGACAAAAGTTGAGGTAATTAAGCATTAAACATTTGGATGTTTATTTATAGGTAAAATGATTTAGAGATTTGTATGATTCTTCATGGGTACAGACCTTAATCTTCTGTTTAATTTTAACTTGAAAGAGTATCGATTTTTAAATACATATGTTTAAAATATTTTACATGATTTAATACCATTAAAATAAGTCTGAGTCAATGAACTTTTATTCATTCTATTTACTTAGTGTCTCTTCTTTTAAAAAGTACACTTAAAATCAGTGAATATACACGCAGTTGCTTTCCAGCCAGGCTTTAATATTTACTTGTATTCATTTTTAATGGCAGAGTAGCAGATGGTAAGATTTTTAAACCACCAATCCCCCAGGGATTTAAAATAGGCAAAGATAGGAGAAGAAATCAAAGGGGAAAGAGCAAAACAGATGTTGTGAAGGTGCTGCTGATGGTGAGACATGGGAGGATAAGCAGATGCCTTCCAACTTCACCACTCAGTTCTGCAAAGGTGTTGACCACTTATGAGAGATTAGAAGAGGGAATTTGTTTCTCTGAACATGGATGAAATATTTCTCTAGGCTTTGAATGTAAATTGAAAGAAATCTAGCTCACTGGGCCTCTTTTTAATTCCATGTTGAAACTACATTAAAAAGGCTCCCACCTATAGTTCCTGATTTTTTTTATACCTACAAACAAACTTGTTTGCACTCTTCTTTGGAAATTGTTTCTTCTCAAAACTGCCAGCAATTCTTTGGACTTTTAAGAGTATTTTTAACCAGATTATGATTGACAAATAGCCCATAATAACAAAGAGTTATGACAGATTTAGTGTACTAGATGAGGATATTTGATAGCACAGATTAATGTGTTGGCTCCTATAAATTCATACCTTGAATAAGAATGTATGGTTAGTTTTGTGCAGTTGCTTGTTTACATCAGTGACAAGTAATGTTTGGTGGTGTTCAAGCCAAATCATGAATTTATTTGAAGAATTTATTATACTAAATTAAACCAAAACATCAATGGACTTTCCAGTGGGGGCGTAATCTCAGTTTTGCAGCTCCAGGAAGGCAAATGAGCTCTTCCACCTAATAGGAAAGTGAAATCATGCTACCATTTAAGACCGTGGTCAATTTTTCATATTTCAACAGACAAAAAAAGCACCTATTGCTTAGACTTTGCAATATTCACAGGTAAATTCCAGGAGTTCCTCCTGTGATTCCAGTCTTTTCTAAGAGTTGCCTCTCAAACTAATGTTCCATGTATAGATGGTTGGCACTTTTAGAGTCTTCCTTGAGAAATACTGTATTTGCAAGGAAGGTGATTAGTTTTGCAGTAGTCATTATACTCTCAGTGAGAGTATTTTCCCTAAAGTCTTAAACAGTGTTTTGCACTCCAAAGCATTAAATTTTCGTCTTTCCATTGCTTTTAATAAAATAGACTTTCTTGGTCTGTTTCAGTTCACGTGATTTTAAGGTGAATATATTTTAAAATAACTAAACCACAGTAAATGCTTTTTAGTCAGGCGCTTTGCAAGGCTACTGGTAGAAAGTCAGGAATATCAGCAGGCTAAAAGGAATGTATTCACCATTGCTTATAACCTGTTAATTTCTTTTATCCCTTATGTGTTCTGAATAAATTCTGATCAACCTACACTTTTCTTGAAACATTTATTCATTAGTATTTTTCTTATCTGCTGAAGAACTGCAATCTGTTCTATGCAGCTCATAGATCAGTGAACTCTCTTTAATAATGCATTTTTGCTAGGAAAGCTTTAGGTCAGAGCTGAACATGGCCCGATGAGTTGTATCCTTTCTAGACTCTTTAAATGTCAAATTTAGGACACATTCTAAAGTTTTGTCATTCAGTCATACACTGTGCATAAAGAACAAAACTATAATAATTTTTTTATAACTTCTCTGAACGACCATTGAGCATAAATTCTGGCTTCTGGCCTTTCCTGCTCCACGTACCTGCAGGTAAAGCAATGTCTGTAGCATCATTTGCATTTTTCAAATCCATCAGCTCCAAGGTTTTACTGTTGCTTCACTCTGTACTCAACAAAGAGACCTTAAAGCTAAACAATAGATGCTTTGAGGAACATTATCACCCTGCTATAATTAGTAGTTTACAATTAGCTCTAGCAATATTACAAAACAAAAGGTACATCAGAGACACTCTTAGTCAGCTCCAGTTTTTTGAAGGAGGAGAAATTATCTTTGCAATTTACCTACTGGATGATTGTGCAGACTTCCTTGCCCTACACGACTTCAGTGTCAAAATGTTTCGGTGGTGGTTATCAAGTCAATAAGAAATCCGTAGATTCAGCTTTTCTTTAAAATTTTTGAACTTTGAGGTAACATAGGTATTGTCTACTACAACATGTCTTGATATAGAGAAAAAACAGCAGCAAATAAACCCTCAAAACACAGCAAAACAGGGAAAACCAACCAAACAAAAAACCCAATGTGAATATACACAAATATTCACCATGTACTGTGACAATAAATTGCCGTAGTTCTTTTGAGTAGGAGCTAGGAGACAACGTCAGCAATAGAGTTAACTCCGGTTAACTCTAAAGTTAGTGTTTTGGTAGATGCATTGCTGTGGGAGTGGTGATAGCAAAATAAGACAAGTGTTCTCCAAAGCACAGTAAATGGAAACAATCATATCCTTTGGAGGTTGTTTTTTACGGCTATGTGTATGTTTCTATGAAGATGAGGCACTGAATACCCGAACATAGATTGAGAAAAATCTAAAATGGAATTGTAGTATTTGTCCTCCAACAATGCAAGAAAAATAGTAGCACAGTAGTTGCCATTACTCTATCATAGACCTTCTAATTGGTTTTCCTCTTATTTAATTTTTCATCCTCTAAATTGAGAAATTCATGTAGCATGAGTTTGCTTAGGTCTGGCGCGTATTACCCTGGAAGTGTCTCTTTCATTTTATTGATTGCAGGACTTCTGCAGTAGCAAAAAGTTTTCTATCAGTTTTAAGTTTCATTAAGCCTGTAAGCAATTAAGCAAATGTTTTCTTTTCTGATGGTTTCTGGAAAGCAGTTTTCGGTTCTCGTCCCCTTGATGACAGTTTTGGTGAGCACGATAACTCTGCTTTTGACACAGAAGTTGTCTAACACCACATATATTTTTTCCCTTCAAAGGAAATTTTCAAAATCTCTCATGCCCCTTCATTCAATATTATTTGGTTTATTATGTGTTTCTTTGTTGTTAATATCAAATTTTTACTTGCTAATAATGCAGTGTTCCAAGAATTCTGTTCTGTTGGCTCAGGTCATAGGGCAGCACAGGAAAGGATTATCCAGAAGAAATGTGGTATCTCCATCCTTGAAGATTTTGATGACTTGGATGGTCAAAGCCAAGGCTGACCTGAACTGCTGTTGATCAGAGCACAGGTTTGCATTTCAAGTCCCAGTTTCTGTATTAAACAAATTATATAAATCTAACATTGTAATTGCTGACAGGAATCTTAATGAGGTTGTATCTTTTAGGAATAAAGGTAGTTATTGATTTTTAGAACATAAAACTTTTAAAGTTTTTTATTGATGAGTCCGAAAGTAAATACCATTTGTCAGTGAAGTTTTACTACTGTAAAATGCAACAAAAAAAAACCCCAAAACCCCAAAAATCTGCTTTTTTATTTCTGAAAAACACCTGGTCTTCTAAGATTATGAGAGCTAAATATTTTTTTTGTTATTTCTACAAGAGTAAAATCTTGTGCCAAAAACATTAAGTTCTCTGTAGAAAGATAAGGATATACTTAGCTTTGTACTTATTATACAACAAAAAAAAGCTCAGCAGAAAATAATTCCAGGGCGGTTCTTCCATTATTTTCAGTTTTTACAACTTGTGTAACTGCTGCTTATGTAGACTGTTATTTTTAAAAACTTTGTGCATCGTGTTTGGGGAAAATATTATTGAAACTAAGAAGCTGTGATTGTATCTTCTCTTACCCAAACTCCTCTAAGAAAATCTTCTGAATATTTATATATCCCCACCTCCCCCACTCCTTTTTTTTCTGGGTTGTTGTTGTTGTTTTTGTAGGTTTTTTTTGTTTGGTTGGTTTTGGTTTTGGTTTTTTTTTTTTTGTTTTGTTTTTTTGTTTTTTTTTTTTTTGTTTTGTTTTTGTTTTTTTTTGTGTTTTTTTTTGTTCTGATATCAGTATGGAAACTAATGTGTCATCTTTAAATCTCTTTTTGAGGGCAAAGTGCTGATTCTGTCTTGACTGTATGGACATGAAAAATGGGTGACTCAACATCAAATAATACACATTCATGCTCAGCAAAATTTTGCAAGTGTATTATTTTGAAAATGATTGAAATTATTTTCCACCTCTCTGATCCATTTTTTTTCCCCAAATGGAGATTTATATAATTTATTTTTATTAATATTGAGCAGTATATGCATCCTTTAGAACTCATCTTCTTCTGGTTTACAGAAGCTGAGGCCATAAATCTGACACTTGCTCATAGTTGCTCTGTCAACTCTGTTAAACTGATTTCATTAATAGATTAAATCAGTTGAACGTAGTGCAAAAAGGAGAAGTTCCTATTGATTTATAGTTAGCAGGAAAAGGACACGAACCACATAGAAAATAGAAAAAAAGAATCCGGATTAAAGATAACCCATGAAGGATAGCAATTTGGTGATGTCTTGTCCTGTAATTTTGTATATGAGCCCAGAGAAAACATGAGAACAGTAATTATTTTCCCTCACACTGCTGTCAAAGACATCAGCACTAGTTGGCTAAGGCTCTGTTATGGAGTTAATTATTTTTTCTGAAACAAAGAAGAAAGATGGTCAAAGCCATGTAAGATGAATCCTAGAACAGATTCACTTGTCCTGAATGCTTTCCTTTGTAAGCTTATGGACGGTTAAGTAAAGTTCTGGCAACCTGACTGGAGATTTCTGAGAACAGAATTATGAGACAAAACTTGAGGCTTTAATGGAGACCATACTTAATCTTCATATTGTCTGAATAGATTTTATTTTGACAGGATCATGCAATCCAGAAGCATGTCTTTCTCCATAGCTGAGGACAAGGATAGAAGTATATTTGGCTTCTCCCTCTAGTTAACTTCCCGGTTTAGATGTGAACTTTTGTTGACTTTAGTCCACTTTTCTCTCCCTTTGTGGGCAAAAATAGAGATGCTCTCACTGTAAGGTCAAGAGCATTTCTCTAGAGGGCCCTAACATCACACTCCTTTCTTATTTCCTTCTTGATCCCTTCACAGGGGAGGGCTCCCCTTGAAAAATACCTTTTCTTTCCTAAAAATTCTTCTTTTGAAATTTCTCAGTTTTAACACAGCAATAATAAGAATTGCATTTTCATGGGTTTTAGGATGGTGAATACTGACAATTGCTCATGAATTGGATGTAGCACATCTTATTAAAAACCTTATTGCACAAACTTCTCTAAGATATTCTTCACACCTTACATTGAACTGCATAACTATTTCTCATCTCTAAAGCTGATACATTTTTTGCATATATCTAATATATTACTCTATATTACTCTGTGGTGATTTTGTTCCCTATTTATTTACATTTGAGTCAGTTTGAAGTGTGACACTGGGGCATTATATTGATGCTGTGGCTTTGATCAGGACCAGAGGTAAGATGTGTGTGCATCTTTTCAGTTTCTGCTATGAGCGTTCTAGCCGACTATACCAAATTTTAGTGACCCACTGATCTCTGAATTTGCTAACACCTACACAAGTGCAAAGAGAAACCTCTTTTCAGGAGTCAGAACAACCCAATGGCAGAGAGGGAAGCACTCCTACCCTTCAAGAAATCACCAAGTGGTTTAGTTCTGTCATTCCTTTTCTATTACTTTCAAAGCAGCTACAAAAATTGGAATGGTTTCTTTAAGATTTACAGTAGGAAATAAGTCCATAACTGCAAAGAAAATGTTATGTTTGGCATGCGCTTACTCTTTGAAAGCTTTATTTATTTTTTTTTTAATTATTGCTCCTTGTACTCTGCAAATGTGCAAAACTTCTGTACCATCTATTTTTCTTTGGTATTCAATTCTGCATTGTTAAATCAGTAGTTTTGTGTAAACATCATACAGTCTTCCATCAATTTTTAAAATCTATTTATGTCCCAAAGATTTAATTTTAGTCCCACCTAGTTCGGAAGCAAAATAATACATATAAACTGAAAGTATTGGCAAATAAACTATTTTTATATAAGGTGGAGAAACAGAAGTTTGATTATTTGTGTAATTATAGAACTAATTTTTATGTAATAACTTGCTTCTGTTTTATTAAGGAAATCAGTTTAATATTATTCACTTCATCACTCGTCCTTCAGTTCCACTTCATAAAAAACACAGTGCACTATTTTTCCAGACCCACCTTGCATGGTCATATTATGGTAAATTGCAAAGGAAAATTTCATATATGCCACCAAGTATATTGAGACCTTGCTCACTTTTGTTAAAAAAAATAATGAGTTGCTGTAGGTTTTATAGGAAAGAATTCAGGTTGTGAGATTTATAGTTTCTAGGGGGAAAAAAAAAAAAAAAAGTACTTTTGTTGATTTGTTTTGTCCATGGTGGTTGCCTATACAAGTGTTAAATAAATATCTCTGCCCTTTTATTTAGTCTGCAAAATTCCAAGCTAAGACTTTATCAATTTAGTTGACAAATAGATAACTGCAATGCCAATCATCAGTTCTGGGAAAAAATTATTACACAAGACTGTGTAGCTTCTTTTTGTCCCCTTCCTGAGTTCCTCTCATTCTATAGTGACATTAGGAAAAATAAGAAATTCCCATTTCTGGGGGGTTTTTTTGGCGTTTACTTTTCTTTTACACTGGAATATAAGTGGAAAAGCTTTAGAGGGAGGAAAAAAAAAAAAAAAAAAAAAAAGGAAAGGAAAATGTCCAGCTCTCACAATTCAGGAGACTGATGCCACATGCTTTGAGGGAAGCTGAGAAATTACTTTATGGTAATGTATGGATATGGTATTAGAAAGGCAGAGATGGTCTAAGGCTCTAAGAAATCTCTTTTTTATCCCAGAGACAAACACAACAAAGACTATGGCTGGAAGATGATACAAAAAAAACAAAGGAAGAGGGAAATACAGAAGCAGTCTGCCATTTCATAGGTCTCTCTTTCCACCTTATATGAAGGAATGTGACCTGCTGATCAGAAATGGAGATTGGAGATTAGGTGGAAAAACTGCCTGGAATCAGGGAAGAAGGTTTGTATGGGACCTAAGGGTTCCTAACACAGAGATGAAAAAATTAAATGGGATTTTCTAAATGTTAATTAAAAACTGGGGGGAAATATTACCTCACTTCTTTCTCATTTTTATTCAAAAGTGCATATAGTTTTGCAAAAAATGTTTGAATAAGATGTGAGCTATTTATGCCAGTACACATAGGCAAGAATTGAAAGGATGTCAGATCCATCATCCTTTCAGTCCTTAAAATAGTCATATAATGTTGACTAATTGGAGTAAGTCCGAGGAGAACAAAACTGATCAGAGCTCCAGTTAACATGACTTACAAAACCCAATTAGTTCAGAATTATTTTCTATGAAGAAAATATTGTAAAGAGGGGTAGGAGAGGAGTATGGAGTACTGTCAGAAGTAGATGATATCAGTTAGTAAAGGACAGTTGCCTTCAGAGGAGCAGGGGAGTAGTACTGTCCTGATATCAACTATGAATCAGGGAAAATCTTCCAGGTGGAAAGTTAGACTTAACCCACCCCAACCATCCAAAAAAAAAAAAAAAAAAAAAAAAAAAAACACCACAAACAAACAACAACAACAAAAAAAAACACAAAAAAACCAACCCCCCCAAAACCCCCACAATGCAAATTAGAAAGAAAAACAGAAAAGAAACAGACAAAACCAGCTCTCCAATGGCATGGGTAATGAAACTTAGAGAGGTAGGTGGAGCCCTGACTTTAAGGCAGCTGCTATTATGAATGACAAAGACATAGGAGATTCTCCCTTTGGACAGAAGATGCAAGGTGTACTGGAGTCCTCTGCAGTTCTGATAAAGGAAAAATACAGAAAAAAATCATGGGCTATTCATGCTTACCAAGAAAAGAGTTTTATGTCAATGAATCTTTTCCAACCTAATTGATTCTGTATCATTCTGTGGGGGGAAAAAAAAAAAAAAAAACACCCACCACCACACTGAATTATTCCAAAGTAATGATATAAAAAAATTTTTTTTTTCAGGAAATCCTTTGTTTTGTCTGACCTTTCTAGTCACAGCCTCATAATCACCCATTAGCCGTTATCACCCTTATCTTCTAAAGAGAAAAAGACTGAGAAGGTAAAAGGTGAAGCTGTGGTTTTAAGGGAGAAGAAATTCAGCTAGTTATCTTTTTCATTAAAGTCCTTTCTTACTCCATCCTTTAAAATGACAATAAAACAATTTTTTATTCTGTTATACCAAGTAGAGTTTTCCAAGTTTAATAAACCTATTAACTCTCAGATGAAATCCACAATGTATTCCTCATTATTCGTTTGCCAAAGTAAATGGAAATAGTATTTTAAAATTTAATGCAGGGTATGTTTAATGATCTACACCATTCTTATTACTGGTTAGTCCTGGAACAGTAGCATGTAAAACACATAAAATATTCAGAAGGTAAGCCACTACCATTAACAACACCAACAACAAAAATTCAATAAATCAGAATTCTTGATTTAATAACTAACAGCTTTGTTTAATTACAGTTGGGTTGGGTTCACTGGGCTGAGAATGCAATTATGTGTCTCAGTGAAGCATTAGCAGGTCAGAATAAAAGGCCTCTTCTTTTTGTATCATTTCTTTAAATAGTAAATATTCCTAATTTCTTAAATAATGAGAAAATATATGACCATTGTCTGTTGAAGTTGGCCTATCCTGGAAAAGAACCTAAAGTTTCATGTGAATGTTGTGACTGAGGGAAGAATCAAAAGGCCATGGATGCATTTTCCTCACAGGGATCCCTGAACATGATCTGGATTGTTCGATGGATTTAGTAATATTTGTCATCTTTTACATACTACAGAGCCTTTTATCAGTTATTCTTTATTTAGTATTTCCACTGAATCAAAGAAGAATGTAAATGAAAAATAATTGTCTCTGCACCTTTAGCAGATAAAGCTCTAGAGAGAATCCAAAATTTGCGTGTTGAGTGCTTGGGGTGGTAAAACAGAACAGGCTTTGCTGGAAAACAAGTTTGTGGCTTTTGTTGAGCACTGATAGACCTCAGATGCTCACGACAGATGTTACAGGTAGGAAAATATGTCATCCATATGAATATCAATCATTTTTTTTCTCATGACTGGTCAGTGAGAAGAAATTTACTTTTCTGCTCCCCAAAGAGGTCACACAGAATCACTTTGTTGATAATGGACCCCACAGCGATGAATTGTTTAAGGGCTTCATTTAATCTTCCTTTTCAGGGGGAAAAATGTAATTTGATTGAATTGCATAGATTATTGATTATTTGCTGAATTTAGGAGTCTCATGATGAAGATTGAATGGTGTTAAAGTTATCATAGTGTTTATATGTTATACGTGTGGAGATCTGCTGATGGCTTGGTACAGCCAAGGATTACTAAGATTGATTACTGGTGATATTAATGTGCCAGTATTTTTATTGGACTGTCAATGTAAGGTGATAAGTGCATATTTTATATACACCTAAATTAAGCTTGCTTTAATTAAATTTTATATGCTTTAAACAAAATCAGATTAAAGTAAATGTGAAAGCAGAGACTTGATATGTCTTCACTTTGCTTGAAACATCTACAATTGCCTTAAAATGGTTGTGGATTCTTTGCTAGGGAGGGAGGATTGATTTAATGCACAATATTTTAATGAAACTTTAGTATTAGTAAACTATAAAGGGGTGGCTGTGAAGGCAAAAGATAGATTGCCTACTTTCAGTTTGCATGTTAAAAGCCGATTTGAAGGAAGTGTCAAGAAATTGATGTATTGTCTTCTGTGCTGAAAACTTTGCAATTATTTAAGTGAAAGTGAATTTTTTTGGTGTCTTTGCATTTGGGATTGGGCAGCTGTTTTGATTTCTAGCCAAATGTGTTGAATTATAATTATTCTCTGTCTCAGTACATAAAAATGTGCTTTGAATGTCCTGCACTTAGTGTGACATCCAAGCAAGAACAGGAACTGTGTCGTTATTTCTCTTTGAAGAGACTTCATGGCAAATATGACGGCTCTCCCACAAATGAAAAGATTGTCTGGTAGCTGCAACTGTGTATGGCAAATTGATGTAAAAGTGACAGATATATATTGGAAATGCATATTTTCACACATAACCCTCCTTCTACGTCATGGCAATGTGACCTTAAATATATGGTATTTTGGCTGTTTCCTGATGGCAGCAATATCTAGTGCCTGTAAGTCTGCAAATCCTAAAGAGCAATGTTAAAATCGTGAGTAGATAATGTAGAGGAGGGGAAACAAGTCAGACATAATCATATGAACCAGAAGAATTGGCAAGAAATGTATATAATTTTTGGTGGTAGACCATGAGAGATTTTTTTAATGTTTGGAATTTTTTAATCGAGAAACTCAGTATAATTTGGGCTAGGATTACAACCTTATTACCTTAAAAGTTACCTTCAACATTTAGATACATACCTTCATAACTTTGAAATGCCTTGAGGCAGACTTAATAAAAAAGTACTACTACTACTAAAAAATACTAGCAGTAACTACCAATCTAAAATTGGTAGTTTCTGATTCTAGATATTGACAAAATAGACAAGTAACTCCTAGCATTAACATCAGTGCTTTGTTAATGCATTATTTCCCTTGTATATTCTCCACATCTCCATTTAGTGGAAAATACGGTCATTGATCTAGCAAGGCATTTCAACCCAAAAGTATTTCTTGTTTTATAGTATGATCTTCTTATGAAGTAAAATTAAGCTTATTCACCATGCAAATGCTGCAGCATTCCAATGTAAGTAGACTTTTTTTTTTTTTTCCCTTTCTAAGCTATTTTAATTTTACACATATTCCATAATACTTACAGAATCACTGCATCTTGTCAAAAAACTCTGGCCTATCAGTATGCAGCAGGACAAAAAGGAAAGAAGAATACAGCTCAGAAACATTTGATTAAATTATCTTCAGTAGAAAATACTGTCTTGTTAAGTTCCCACAGGAAAAGAGGTTTTTTCAATTAGTTTTGATTAAATTCAGTGATGAAGGTTTTTCAAGTTAGGATGGAATCATTGGTGGAAACCAAAAAAGAAATTTAATTCAGAAGAAATCAAAGTCTTGTGGGTTAAATACCTGTCTAAGCCTCCAGAAATCCAATTTCATGTATCAGAAGCAAACTGGAAAAAAAAAAAAAAAAATCTAACAGGATGAACAGGTGCATTAATATCTAAGCTGTTGTTTATCCTGATGTCTCAAAGCCTTAGTGCAGAAAAGAAATGTAGTAAACCTTTTCGCATCATTGAAGAGGCAAAATACAGAATATAATATTGTTTTAGAAAAGATTTAGAAATACCCTATATATGAGAAATTGTAGCTGTTATCACAAACACTTGTTCACCACTAAAGGTTTTGTTTGTGTCTGGTAAATTGTATTTATATGTGGTAAAAAGGAAAATCTATTTGCAGATTAAAGAGAACACAGAATCCCTATTTCTGTAAGCTGTTTTTTTGGTTTTTTTTTTTTTTTAATATTACTTCACAATTGTAATTTATATTGTCTCCATACCGTTTTAAGATAAATTTTTCACAAACATAATATGATGATGATAATAAAATGATAGAGTGACCTAGTTGTGCCAAACTCATTATAGCAAATCTAATAAACACGTTTTATAAACAATGTTATGCATATTTTGCATATTTATGCATAATTTGTCAACAGAGTCTGATCAGAATCATAAAGATGCAGTGACATAAAGATGCATGAGAATGCATGAGAAAAAAAAAAACCCTCAAAACTGTAAAATCATTACTTTGGTACAAGGTTATTGTTTTAGGAGCCAACCATACCAATTCAGTTTACCTCTTTTGTTTGGGAGGACATTTTATTTGTTAGGTTTTGTGACTGTAGAAAAGTTCTTAGATTCAGGAACCATGGATTTTTTTTCCATTTGTTTAGTTTAGTTTGTACATTAGATTGTTTGGATCCATGGTCCTTTGATGTGAAGGGCATTCTGTTTATTTTTTAAATGCAAAAGAAAGAAAATCCCTAAGGTAGGATTTTCCATACTAAATATTAGTGTTATGCATCTTATTTATACTTCTGCTGTGCACATATTATTCCAGCCTAAAACAACAACAGCACAGAGTTCTTCCTAAAAGTATGCACCTTTAGTGATGTGTTTGTACACACTGTTAGGTCTTTTGAAGTCATTGGAACATGCTACCTGCATAAAGATGTGTTTTGTTGCCCAGTTAAAGCCTTAGCCTGTAAACTTTTACATCATTCAATCTGTATTCATGCAAAAAATAAAGTTATATTGACAAAAATGCCGGCAATGAAAGCAAAAATTCAGCTGGAGAATAAATTTTGCAATAAGTCTGGTAAAAACTGAGAATAATTTGGTGGAATGTCAGCCGAGAGGTGTATCTGGCAGTGAGGAACAGACTTCCTGCCTTGGAGATCCCTGCTTGTTTTTCAGAAACTCTTAGAGCATTCATCAGGACTTCATGCTTCATATTTTCATTGATATATCAACAGTGTCTAAAAATCTCTATTCCCTTAACACCATTAAGATGGAGAGAGAAAAATGAAATGATTGGATAGATTGTCCGTGCATTGATTTTCTTTTCTCTGTCCATGTGCATTCCTGTGAAAACATTTTAAGGTTTTTCCCATGGTTAACCTTGTAGAAAAGTCTAAGAAACCCTTAACATCCGTTTTTAGTAAAAAAAGATCATTTGACCTCCAAATCTGTACACATGTCCACAGATTTCGATTTGTGTGTTCAGCCAAGAACACAGCAAAGGCCCGAGCAAATTAAAGGTTAATCCCTCATCTGAAGTGCAGAAGTGTTTCCTCATGCCTGCAGGTGGGAGATGAATATGCTAATGGGGCAAGCCTGACTCTGCAGTGATTTGCAGGTGAAAATGTAACTTGTGATAATTAAAGGCTAATTACTTTTAGCTAGCAAGTGGGAACCAGGTGCTCTAAAGCAAAAGAAGAGGATTCTATTTTGTGCTGTTAAGACTTTTGCTGGGGAAAATAAGAAGGGATTATGATTGTGTTTCTTTTCTCTTGCCTTGAATTTTTTTGTTTTAGTAAATTAGAGGGCAGAAATTAAATAGTTAAGTGTAACATGCCATTTTGATGGGGTTTGGGGGGTTATTTTTATGTTTTTTATCATTTTTTTTCATTAAGAGATGGCCAAAGAGAGTTAGCCAGGGATTCTGGAAATGTTTCTGTTGTTTAGATGTTAGTAGTATTGCCATCACAGGCAATGTGTCTTGTTTCAAAGCCTGCTTTAAAAACAGCTCCTTCTGAGATGCTCACTAAAATGCTCACTAATGCTCACTAAAAAAAAAAAAAAAAAATCTTTTAAAATTTTCTCTCAAGTATTGCTTTCAAAGACACCCCCAAGAGTGAGCACTCAGACAGATGAGGGCATTAGTGCTTCCCACATATTTCCATCTTGCCTTTGTGGTAGGATGTGCTAACTTTCCTGGCTATTCTTCCCTTTGAAGGCCCATGGATCCAAGGAAGTTCAGGCATTTACACCCACGTTCCTTTCCTATTTTTTAGGACAGTCTGGTTACTATCATAAGGAGCCTCATGAAGATATTTTTTTAATCTTAGATGAGGTACCATATTATTTGGGAAGTAAAAAACTCAGCATCACACTGGGGTAAATCTAATTCTTTTGCTGACTGCTTGGCATATCTACTCTTTGTACCACTTATGCACTGTACATTTTACACTATATTTACAATTAAAAAAATAATTTTCTATTCAGACAGTTATATGTAATTATTTACTGCTTGTGTCTACATATTCTGATAATTAATCACTCTGAAGAGTGGGTGATGAATCTATAAACCCCTTTCCTTAATGAACTTTGTTTTTCTTGTGACAAACTGGGATTGCAGTCACTCGGACCTCCATAGGCGGTATCTACAATAAGCACATAGGTTTTGCCATCACTCAGTTGATCTGTACTTAGGCTCTAGGTTATTTATAACACTTACAGAGTTGCTGATCCTTTTCTTGGGCAGGTTTTAGAGGTACTAAAACATTAAAATTCTTACCAGGTAAGTAGCTGATTCATTTTTAAGACATGCATTTTTATTTGTGTTCTTTTCTTAACCTTTTTACCTGGTTTGTAGGCATGTTCTACTTTACATCAAATCTAACACAGACAGAGGAAAGACCAGAGGAACTAGTATTTAATTTTTAAGCAATAATTCAGACATTAATGTATTCTTGTGGGCTAGGAAGTGTGAGAATTTCCCCAGGTTAGAAAAATCAGCTTTGAACTGAAATGAGTAGAGAGACATCTTGATCTCATTTTCCATGTTAACATCTTAAAATCTATCATCAGCTAATTTGTATTTTAAATATATATATATCCTCAGATGATTAATTTCTTTCAATTCTTCAGGTTAATACATCTTTGGAAAGACTTTTGTGTATTTGATTGAGTGGAACTGCAGACTGTCCAGTTTCCAGCTGGAGGTCTGGGGGTGCCTTCTTCAGAGGTCAATTCAATTTCCGACGAGTTTGTTGTCTTGTGATAATGGGGAGACCTTTAGGGGCAATTGGCTAGGACAAACTTGGGCTGCAAATGCCTGCGTGGGCAGGCAGGTAGGCCAGCTAGTCTTCTTGGTTTTGCTTTTAAAATGTCAAGAGAATTGATGTGTCCTCTTGAACTTTTTTATTCTACTGCATCAGCGTCTTTTGCACAGAAATGTTCCGCAAGTGCATGTTGTTTTTCTTTTTATATTCGATCAAGTTGTAATTCTGATTTCCTTCAGGAAGTGATTGTATGTTCTTATAGCTGCACTTCGAGATGAAGGGAATTATAATGAGTCTTTCATTTTTACAGATGAGTATGTAAATTGAATGGTAGAATCCAATATTGTATAATTACATTGATCACTGATTCTGATGTGGTTTCGTTCCTGTAAGTCTCTCCTGAAGTGTTGTGCAGAAAGGAGGATAAAAAAAATTATTAGCTAAAAGAAGCAGCATAGTTAGTAGGAAGGATAATTTATATGCATTTACTTATTATAACATTGAAACAGTCAGGTCAAATGGGCTCACAGGCTGCAAGGAGGACATCAATAACCTTCTTCATATTGTAAATACCTTACTCTGTAAAAAGCAATTGCTGTAATTAGTAGAGCAAATTATGAAGAAAGGTGTTTTGTGAAAAATTAAGGCCATTCTTCAGCAGCTCAGGAACACACATGTAAGTTTTATCTTGTCCTAAAGATATGTTTTATTAGTTTGTTCCAACGCTCTCTTTTTGGACCCCTTATCTCTGGAAACACTCATGAGAATAAAAAGAATAGGTTTATTTCTCAATAGCATTCTGTTTAGTAAATAATGAGTCAAATAGCTATTCATCCACAATTACTCAAATCTGCTTTGTATAACCAGACATGGTTTGCTACTGAAATCCCCAATGCAAGAACTCTCCCACAATCCCTGAATTTGTGCTGGGTGCCTTTTGCATCCACCAGACTGATAGACAAGAATGTCTACAAATTATTTTGGATTTTTTTATTTTCTTCAGAGCCTCTAAAGATATGTGAATTTTCATCCTGTTGTTCTGCTCTATCACAGTCTTACTGGGATTTCTGTTTCAGGATGATACCTTCTGAGCTTAGATAATCTTTTGCATTTAATTATATTTTAGCTCTTTTTATTCTATAGTATCTCCCTCTTTCCCACCTCTCATTTCCTTGGGGATTACTCATCTTTGATATGTGCATGAAGAACATGTAATGAGGGAAACTGAAAGAGTTTGAAATAATTTTAAGAAATAATATTTTCCTGTGGTAGTACAGTTAACAGAATTTAAATATATTAGTGTAACATTGTGTAGTGTTATGGAAATATAATTAATAGCAATATGGAAACTAATAAAAAGCTGTTTTCATTTTATCAGCTAATATTCAGAAAATCTTATGGACAGAAAGCTCTGCTCTTTCTCTGATATGTATGAATGTCCTTGAATTTCACTGATACTGAAAAACTAGTTTATCACACCTCAGTAAGTTCCTTATGTCCTTGTTTTCCAACAGTGATAATTTAATTTTCTCAGTAAAGTGGTGGAAAATGCAACATTTCACAAAAAAAATTGTAGCAGAGAAATGGAAAGCAATAGAGAAGATCTTTTCTTTACCTTTATATTTTTTTAAATTATTACTGTTAAAAAAAAAAAAAAAAAAAAAAAAAAAAAAAAAAAAAAAAAAAAAAAAAAAACTGAAACCTGAAGAGGGTTCTTTTGGTTTCGTTTGATATTTTTTAACCTCAGATAAGGATGGAAAGGGAGAAACAAGCTTTGGAAGTTTAGTAGGTGTCTCACAGAGCTCAGTTGGACCGATTAAAACAACGAGATGGGGCTGGAGAAAGGGAAGAACTGCTCTCTAATAAAAGGATTTTTGTTATTCCTTGATTAAAGCTTGGTAAAACTTTTGAAATAATCCCATTAGGCAGCTGGATTGGCAGCATTCTTGCAGCCTGTGTCGTGTGTGTGAAGAATGTCTGTAAAGCAGCCAGGTGTGAGGAGGTTATCAGCCTGAGAGGAAGATGCACATAGTTACTGTGGCTAGATAGAGTTGCGGCTTTGATAGCTGGTGTGGGCTGTGCGTTTACCATCTCTTGCCCAGAACTTTTATGAGCAAATTATGTAGGTGCATGCAGGAGAAAGACAGAGAGAGACCTTACTCAGAAGGGAGGAAGGAAAAAGGAAAAAAAAAACCCACTCAGGTTTTGGCAGTGGTGGATCTGCTTTGCAGCTGGTTGGCACTGGCTCTGCTCAACATGGGAGTTATCCTGGTACTTCCTTTCAGAGGTCACCCTACAGTCATCCACTCTGCACTAAAACCTTGTCAAGTAAATCAGATACCATAGATAATAAGCATTAAAAAAACCCAAAACAAACAAACAAAAAAAAACCCCAAACAAACAAACTAAAACTCCAAAACCACAAAACCACCAAAAAAAAAAAAAAAAAAAACACCAAAAAACCACAACCAAAAACCCAGACAAAAGAGCTTCTTTTAAAGATTAATTTTTTGTGTTTATGAGGTGTATCAAATAGATGTCAACTTGACAGGGACAAGCTGTGCACCATGCAGTGGTATTATATGGCTGACTTGGCTGGTGTGCTGCTGTGGGACGCTCATTTACACGGCTGATCAGGTACCTTGAGGAAAAGCTGTCCAGTCCACACAGTATGAAGCACATCAGGGTGACTTTATCGATAAGAGCACAAAAAAAAGACAAATAAAAAGTATCACGCTTGTGTATCCTTACAGTGAATGGAAAACTTAGTGTATGTAAAAGACTGTTTTGGGTAGTGGGGGCTCAAATCCTTGAATGCTCCTACGTTAAGAAAATTTTCTCAGAAAAATGAAATCTGCATGAATAAAAAGATTTGATTTAGAACACAGAAGCGAAAAAATTAGTCTGAATTCGTGTTGCTTTTAATCTGGAAAACTTTAGCCACAACCAAAGGAACTTTTCTATATGTCCACGAGTATGAGACAGAGGTGAGTGATTTTTAACACATGCTTTACTAATGCTGTTACCTGATTTGTTTTTCAGTAATGTGATGCAATGATTTCTGAGTTGACTTCTATTTGTCTGTGACCACCTATCTGTGGGAGAACGTTTTCCTCCTTCCACGACAAGTAGCGTAAATTAGAGACTCAAGCCTAAGCAGAGCTCGACCGCTGCACTACAAACCCACAAAGCTGTGCACAACCCGATGGGTGAGAGGAAGAACATAGCGTCCTTTGAACAAGGAAAGATTTAAGAATGCCAAGTTTCTGAGGTCTCAGGAGCTCCTTACGTAAGCAGGGCACTTAAATAGCTCCCTGACTCTCTCTGCAGCTCCTTTGCCCTCTGGGCACTACATGAAGGTGCGTGAGCAAACTCGTGTTGCAGATGTGGCCCGGTCAGAGCCCCACTGAAACTGCTGCCCTTGGGCACATTTTGCTCAACATGGTATTACAAGGTCAAGTTGATGCGCCTGGGAAAAAAAACCAGCAAACCTGTTGTGTGTGTTCACAAGGCTCGGGGTGGCCCAGTGAATGCTGACATTAATCTCTTTTGTGCTTACCCTATCTGTTGCTTTAGATACTGACACTCACAGGCTCCCCACCAGGTCTGTGGTATTTGTTGCACAGAGGTCAGAACTCACCTGTAGTGGCAGATGATGTCTTTTCCACATTCCCGTAGGTTATCCCTGTTCCCCAAGGTCTCCATCCCTTGTGTATGTTGCCAAAGGAGCCGGCAACAAACAAAGCCTACCACAAAGAAGCAACCCTTTTGCAGAATGTTTGCAGAATTTAAGCAACAGAAAAGGGCATTGAAAACTTTTTTTTACTGGCATAGCCACACACTTCTAAAATTGTTCACATTTGAGCGTGCAGTCTGTAGCAAAAGAGTGAAAACAGATTTGATTTCTTTGAGCTATACCAGCTAACTGTCAGATAGCTGTGAGGACTAGAAAGTGATGCCAATGTTTTTTATGCATAAAATTTATTGCAAATTTATTCATATTAAATAACATTTTTCTTCTAGTAAATATATTTACTTCTAGGACATGAGAAACAACTGTCATTTATTTCAATAACTTCTTGAGAGAAGGGAAAAAAAGTTAATATTTGACATCAGAATTGCGTTCTGAATCTATTAATTTTGGCAGTTAAAGCCAGTCCATGTTTACAGCTGCAGATACAGCTAAGCATATCCTTTTAATCTGATAGCTCTTTTTGTGACTGCGAATGCCAACGCTTACATCTTAAAAAAATTTTAGAGCCCTTCACTACTTTGTTACTGCTCACTAAATGCTTCAAGTCCTGAAGTAATTAACAGGAAGGGTATGATTTTGCTTTGGGTTTTGTTTGGGGATTGTTTGTTTGTTTGTTTGTTTGTTTGTTTGTTTTAAATAACAGTGTAACCCACAGGTTTGTTAGAAGTCGCTGCCAGCACAAGTAAATGGTTACATCACTGCCACAAAATCTTGACTGGGTTACCTTTGGCTGCAGCTCCAATGTTTAGTGACTTCAGGATTGCTATACTCCAGTGAACAGAGTACTGGGGCCAAAACTAGTGCATTTGTGCAAGTGGAAATCACTACTATACACTTATCTTTCTGGGCTGGCTGTGCCTCGGTGACAATTCATTGCTAGTAAACATCAGAGCATCCACAGATCTGTATCAACGTAACTTTTATTTAGAGTCAGTTATGTTTAATGGAGCAGAATACATAATCTATGAGTTTTTAATATGACTTCAGGAAAGTTTTTTTTTTTTTAGAGAAACAGTGTAAAACCTTAAGCAGAGATAAGATGCAGTTTGGCATGGAATAGCGGAATGTGCAATTAATTTCTTTCCAGAGCGTTAGTGTGAATATGTGTACACTGAGTCAAATCATTATAAATTACCACTTAATTTGGGCTAATTGCATTGCTTTGGCCATCACCCCTCATTCCCTAAATGGTTGCCATTCTTGAAATACTGTTACAAGCCCACTTCACTTAAACCCTTTGCTTTCAGTAGGTGCTTTCTGCAGGATGGATGATAATCCACAAGCTGCGTTGCTTCTCTTGCATTTATTTTTGCAGGAAATATATATTTGCAGCCTTCGGACAGGGTTCCTAATATTCTTCCTGAACACGGTTCTTCGGTTATTTACAGACTTCTACTAACAGTAAAATTTTATTGGGGCGAGAATGTGGAAATAAAAAAAAGTTTTATCTTAATTATTTTTTTGTTTGTTTGTGGTTGTTTTGTGGTTTTTTGTTTTGTTTTGTAAAAAAAATAAAAAAACAAAAACAACAACAACAAAAAAAAAAACCCAAAACATGTCAACCTTCCAAATGTATCAGTCTGACTCCTTTATCTGATAATCATTATAAATAGGTAGAAATTCATGATATTCAATAAATATATTCAAGCTTTGAAGATAACTTTTTTCCTGAGTATTTTGCCAGGAAAAAAAAAAAAAAACAAACAAAAAACTGCTTTGTTGGTAGAAAAAACAAGCTTTTGAGTTTAAATAACATTTTGAAAAAAGAAAAAAAATCTAATACCTTTAATTCATGAATTCTCTGGCAGTGCTTAAAAAGATTAACCAATATACTCCTCTCCTGTCCATTGATTATCAGGGTTTATCTATCTTTCTGCATGAAAACTCTTTGGAAAAGTCTACTAGTCAAGTGCATGATGCAAGTCTTTGGTTTTTTTCTGGACTGAACATGGACTTGTATTAGTACCCTTGTAGAGGAGACAGTTGTGTTAAGGGAAGCCTAATCTGACATTCTCACAAACTGTTTTCAGTCAAAGTTTGGGATTTTCACATGCATCTTTTTGTTTGTTTGTTTAAAAGATTGGTTATTGTCAGATGCAGAAAGTGTCTGGTGTGGCCTTTTGAAGACTGAGAGAGCTCACAAAGGAGAAAAATTGATCCAAGGAATTTCATTATTTCTATTCATATTGCTTTCTCATCTGACAGCAACTTGACCAAGCTGCTTTTCATCACAATGAAGACTGTGATTAACAAAGTGGGATGCAGAAGCTCATGCTCTCTAGAGCTGCTGGTCTGACCAGTGCCTGGTTTTCCTCCTGCCCACACCACATAGAACGTCAGCAGTACTCAGCCACCTGCAAAAGGCTCAGAAAGGAGCAACATCAGAGCTTCCTCAGGATGGGGTAAGTGCACCTGATGATTAGCAATTATCAGGTGTCAGACAGTCTTGGAATGACAAGTGCCAAGTGTGTCAACATGGTCTGAGCAATTTTACAAGTGCTGGTTTAGGTGCTGTTGTGCAGATTGAAGTCTGAGTGTCATGAACATCAGCTAAGACCTTTTAGTGACTGTGTGGTGGTGCCATCTGTCTGAGGGGCTTAGTTGTACCAGGTGGAAGTTTTAAGAATGACTTTAAAGATATATCTTTATTAGTCCATAAGATCCAGGAGAAATTCAGCAGGGAAAAAGGTTGTTTCAGGGGAAAAAGAGGGTGTTATCACCTTTGGAGAAAAGGGTAGGCAACTCAGGAGATGTTTAAGGATGTTGTTAGGTCATGCAGAAAGAAAACTAAAGAGGTGATAGTTCAGTTAGAACGTAATCTGGCCACTTCTGTAATGGGTAATAAAAAATGTTTTTATAAATACATTACCATCAAAAGGAAGACCTAGGGAAAACCTCCATTCTTTATTGGATGTGGGGAGGAATACCGTTACCAAGATGAGGAAAAGACAGAGGTACTTAAGGCCTTCTTTGCCTCAATTTTCAGCTGAAAGAGGTTGTCCTCCAGACAACTATCCTCCTGGCTTGTAGAAGGGGTCAGGGAGGAGAACAGCCTCCCTGTGATCCAGGAGGAAGCAGTCAGTGACCTGCTGAGCCACTCAGACGCTCACAACTCTGTGGGACTGGATGGGATCCATCCCAGGGTGGTGAGGGAGCTGGCAGAAGAGCTCGCCATCGTTTACTATCAGTCCTGGCTCACTGGGGAGGTCCCAGAGGAATGGAAGCTGGCCAATGTGACACCCATCCACAAGAGTGGCTGGAAGGGAGACCTGGGGAGCTACAGGTCTGTCACCCTGACCTCAGTGCCCAGCAAGGTTATGGAACAGATCATCCTGAGTGCAATCAAACAGCAAACCTACAGCATGGCCAAGGGATCAGGCCCAGCCAGCATGGATTTAGGAGGGGTGGGTACCGCCTGGCCAACCTGGTCTCCTTTTATGACCAGGTGACCCACCTGGTGGATGCAGGGCAGGCTGTGGATGTTGTCTATTTGGACTTCAGCAAGGCCTTTGACACTGTCTCCCACAGCACCCTTCTGGAAAAGCTGGCAGCCCATGCCTTGGACAGGAGCACTCTTAGCTGGGTTAGGAGCTGGCTGGACCAGGGAGTGGTAAGGAACTGTGCTGCGTGCAGCTGGCAGCCAGGCACCAGTGGTGTCCTTCAGGGGTCTGTGCTGGGGCCAGTCCTGTTTAATATCTTCACTGATGATCCGGGTGAGGGGATTGAGTCCACCATCAGTAGATTTGCAGATGACACGAAGCTGGGAGCAGGTGTCAATCTGTTGGAGGATAGGAGGGCTCTTCAGAGGGACCTGGACAGGCTGGATAAGATAGGCCAAGTCTAACAACATGAAGTTTAACAAGTCCAAGTGCCAAGTCCTGCACTTTGGTCACAACAACCCTCTGCAGTGCTACAGGCTGGGGACAGAGTGGCTGGACAGTGCCCAGGCACAAAGGGACCTGGCGGTGCTGGTGACAGCAGCTGGACAAGAGCCAGCAGTGTGCCCAGGTGGCCAAGAAGGCCAGTGGCATCCTGGCCTGGATCAGGAATGGTGTGGCCAGCAGGACTTGGACATTCTTCCCTTGAATTTGGCACTGGTAAGGCGACACCTTGAGTGCTGTGTCCAGCTCTGTCCCCTCAGTTTAGGAAGGACATTGAGTGCTGTGTCCAGCTCTGTCCCCTCAGTTTAGGAAGGACATTGAGTGCTGTGTCCAGCTCTGTCCCCTCAGTTTAGGATGGACACTGAGTGCTGTGTCCAGCTCTGTCCCCTCAGTTTAGGGAGGACATTGAGTGCTGTGTCCAGCTCTGTCCCTCAGTTTAGGATGGACACTGAGTGCTGTGTCCAGCTCTGTCCCCTCAGTTTAGGATGGACACTGAGATGTTTGGGCACGTCCAGAGGAGGCAATGAGGCTGGTGAGGGGCTGGGAACACAAACCCTGTGAGGAATGACTGAGGGAGCTGGGGTTGTTCAGCCTGGAGAAAAGGAGGATCAGAGGTGACTTTATCACTCAGTGCAACTCCTGAAAGGAGGGTTTAGCCAGGTGGGGGTCAGTCTTTTCTTCCAGGCAACCAGTGAAAAGGGGACACAGACTTAAACTGCACCAAGGGAGGTTTAGACTGGACACGAGAAGAAGTTCTTTACAGAAAGAGTGATTGGGCATTGGAATGGGCTGCCCAGGGGGGTGGTGGAGTCGCCATCCCTGGGGGTGTTTAAAAAAAGACTGGATGTGGCACTCAGTCCCATGGTCTAGTTGACAAGGTGGTGTTAGGTCACAGATTGGACCTGATACTCTCAAAGGCCTTTTCCAACCTAGCTGATTCTGTGATTCTGCAATTGGGCTAATTGTGGATGTTAAGTTAGCGCTATATTCATAGATGCAATAGTTTTTCCCTCTTAATTCTAATAAAGTTGTGTAGAAACAGAGTTCTATATGCACACCTTGGTGAAAATGCTTTTGTTGCATATAAACAGAGCTAATTAGTGCATTCTATTTTGAAACAATTATTATTAATGCTGTGTGAACGTTTAAGGAAACCTGCGCTATGAATTGGTTACACAACCTCTACGTGTGGGTACATGGGAATATTTTTTCAGAATTAATTTAAATATAATTAGGTTTTTGTTTGGATATGCTGTGTTTGTTTGGGAGGAATTAGGGTGGTGGTTAGGGTTTGTTTGCTTTAAAGTAAAACCAAACAACTCATTGAAGATGAGGTCTAATGTCTGTGGTTTACTCCATCGTTTTTTTGTTACCACTGTGTTATTCTGTAATTCCAGTGTAACCATTAAGCCCCCAGACCTGACTGGCACCAGAAGCTCTGTCATAGCTGAGTGAAGGGCAGGGAATCTAATTCCATGAAACTTGCCTGGATGAGGATCTTGGGGATAAAATATTGAGAAACAAAGTAGTTGTTCACCTGCAGAGGGAAGCTGGCTATTTCCTCCTGTAATCAGAGTTGCAGCTGCTCTTGCAGTTTGTCAGATTGAATTGGAAGAGAAAACTTGTCATTTTTTGTTCTGGTGGGTCTGAGAGCTATCAGTCTGGCATTAGATATGAGCTCTTTATAATCTAAATAAATCACAATACCAATCATAGTATTGTATTCTACTATTTAGAAAATTTATTTTGCATGTTGTACTCCTCTATTGGCTCTAAAAATCAAGAAAAAATGAAATACAATGGCTCCTGAATTTCTGTCTAAATATTCTAGTTTTCATCAGTTTACTCATTTCCTTCTTTAGATTCTTTCTGTTCCTTTGGTTCTTTCTTCCTTGAGACAGCTTTCATGCTGCTGATTCATCTGTGTGATTTCTGACTGACCTCACAAAGTGCTTTTTCTTTAGCTCACTAATTTCTGTCAGTTCCAGAAAGAATATCTGAATAGTTTATATATGAATTAACTCTAGTTCTTGGTGTCTAGGGACATTCATTACAGTTTTCAGTACCCATGAACAGTCATAAAAGGGTTTAACATTAATGCAAATTTAAATTTAGTTGACTAGGAAATAAATCACTCTGTTGCAGTTTTCCCTCATTTTATCTTTTAGATCTCTATTGTATTCCATATACAGCAGACGGACATTTTATTTCCTGTTAGCATTCCTGCTTGATTCAGCTGTAGCAAACCTCTTTGTTTTCATACTAATAACATTTGTTTTCATATTAATAACCACGGTTATGGTGATCAAAATACTTGATCTGAAACATGACTTTATTATTATTGCCATTGATATATGTAGGAGATCCTTTTAAAGATCTTTTTTCTGGTTGTATTTTTTGCATCTTTAAAACAGATTGATTTGCTTCTTTGTACTCCTAGTATTTTGCATTTGGGAACTCACCTTTGAAAACAGTTGTGCCAGTTCTTGAGGGACACAAGGTAAAGGTAGGTCTTTGTGTTCCCAGACAACTAGCCTGGGAGAGAACGAGAGAATATCTGTGTCAGGGGAAGTTCAGGTTGGACATCAGGAAGAATTCCCTCACTTAAATAGTGCTTAACCACTGGAATGGGCTGCCCAGGGAGATGGTAGAGTCACCCTGTCCCTGGAAGGGGTCAAGAAAGCGTTTAACTGGATGTGGCAGTCCCTGCACGGTGTGGCACTTAGTTGACATGGTGCTGTTTGGTCAAAGTTTGGACTCGATGACTTTAGAGGTTTTCACCAAACAAAATGATTTTATTATCTATCTGGGGAACCATTTTGTTCACAGTTACAGAAGCAGGATGAGGAAGACAAATTTCATTTTGCCCCGTTCCTTCTCCCATGGTCACTGAAGGTAGGAATTGTTTATTCTGGATCAAGAATGAACCTTTCCCCGAAGGCAATCTACTAGGAAAACTCAGGCCAACGCAACCCTGATGATGACAGTGAGGTCCCACGCGCACATCAAGCACTGTATTTAGGAAAATATTTTGCCGGCTGATTGCTGCCCCCCTGCTCTGAGTGATGCCCTTCATGCAGCACTGTGGCTTTTCTTTCAAAGAGAGGCTTCCAGAAGGTTCTCTAAGCTGCTCTGCTGTAACTGTGTTCAAGGTTTCCCTTTTCACTTTATACACATGATGAGGTCTTCACAGCAGGAACTCTCTACACATTCCCACAGCAATGACCACACTTTAATCTGATTTGTTTTTGATGGGCACTATTTCAGTAAACATGTTAATTAAGTGACTTTGAGCTTCTAATAAACCATGCCTGGACAGTACTTATTTACAGAAGAAGTACTGTTTACCTCAACATCCTCTAGACCACAGGTTGCCGTAAGAGACAGTGGAGATCCCTGACAAGCTCCTTAAAATTTCTGAGGCTGGTCATTTGAGCCAAGTAAATAACATTTCTAACAGTTTCCATACAGAAGTGTTTCATTATGTTGGCAGGCATGAAAATTCTATTGTCACTACATACAAATGTTTTTGGAAGAATTGACAGCTTTTTGATTTATGTGTCTAAGATTCTAGCTGACGCTGGTGATGATATGTGACACCTGGGAGAAGAGATTTTTCACTGTGAGAACTTAGGAAGGAAAAAATACTCTTTGTTGCTTCTCACAATCCAAATTAGGGTTTGTGTCAGGCAATATGAGACATATCTTAAGACCTCATAGAAAGAAAGTCCTTTTACAGAACCATCCAAATATGACACATCCTATTTAAGAGAATATTTGAGCTGTATTTAAAGGCTAGTTTTAGCTTATTTGAACATCTACATGCTTGTGTTGAAAAGACTGATAAGTAAAGAGTGGTTTTAGGATCCATATTCTTTCCAGAAAAAGTCCTACTTTGAGAAAGAAGAAAAGAGAAACAAACCTCTTACTTGAGTGAGTTATTGTAATGTGTTCTGTGACATTTCCAGGGCTGACTAGAAGAACGAAGGGGAATAATAATAAAAGCTAAAGAGAAAACTATTTATGTAAAATTTCAAGGGATTTTAAAGCATGAATTTGGATATACACTCACTATTTGAAATTATTAATCTCTTCTATAAATGGTCTTCTGATGTTCTAGATTCTTTTCTTGCTGAGCCATTAATTTGGTAACTAAAACCTCAAACCTTTCACGTTCATCAGGGTTCTCCTTCATTTTTTCTTTATTTATTTTTTTCCATCAAATTTGCTTCATGGGATGATTAAAATATCCAGCAACTTTTCAATCTTTTATATACTTTTCTATAGTTTCAAATGTGTACCATCTATACAGGAAAGGAAGCTAGAAATATATTTTCCTGGTTGGAGAGAAAGGCAGACCTCAAACCAGAAGGCTATATAGCTTTACTTTTTTTTTTCTCTGGCACAGTTATAGATCTTTAAAAATGTGATATGAAATACTGAAACATCTTTCTGGAATTTCTTTGTGAAAACTTTCTAATCGCAGAACATATATCAATGATACTGATGAAAAAAACAATATATAATCTTGTGAGATATGAGATAAAATCTGACTAATCTGTACTGGAAGAAAAACAAACCAAACCAACAAAAAACAAACAAACAACAACAAGAACAAAAACCCTAAAAAAACCCAAAAAACCACAAAAAACCACAAAAGCTAAAACCAAAACATACAAACAAAAAACCACCACCACCACCAAAACAACAACAAAAAAACCCAAACCAACCTCATTCAATAAGTAGACTTGTGGCTGTGCTTTCCTTTAAAACTCACAAATTCTTTATGCTAAAAAGACCATGAAACAGACGGACTTTGAATGGCTTCTGAGGTGAAAGTTTTTCATTCTTTAATATAAGGAAAGCATGAAGGAAAACTGTAGCTGTTAAAATTGTCAGACATTTAAGACATTCAAGTTTTCTTCCAGTAACATGTAGAGGAGATTTAAATAATATCTCATTTTAAAATCAGCAGGAAGTACCTGGGAAACATACTGCAGATAGAAATTGAAAGCTCTAGTGCAATCTAGTCCATATATTACTGTATGCCAACAATAGAGGAGTAAGATTGATATCTGGGAGTGTTTCAGCAGCAGTATCTGGTAAATGCCTAAATCTAAAGAGGTCTATTTGATTTTATTTTTTTTTTAATTAAACATTAGTTGTGAAATATATATATATATATGTGTGTGTGTGTGTGTGTGTGTATGTATGTATGTATATACATCCCCTGACTGGAGAATTTAGATTCTAACACCAAGAGTATCCCTTTCTCCCTAAGACATTATCAGCCACCTACTCCCCAATTTGTCTCATACCTTCTGCTAGATTGACAATTAAAAAAAAAAAAACCCAAACCAAAAATCACTAAAGAGGTCAAGTCTTGTTTGAAACAGTTCAGGTGGGAGAGTATTTACCTTGTCTCCTGGTACACTATTCTTTTTTGTCCATAAGGTTAATTACCTACGCTGTTTAAAGTTTGCAGTGAATCAGAGTACAGCTTATCAGAAGAACACAGATCTCTGGTGCTTGTATTTTCTTTGTTGTCCCTTACAACTATTTTTTTCATAAGCTGAATCTAAAGAGTGGACCAGAAAGGCAGGAACAAACATACATTTTTTTCTTCCTAGAACCTACCATTTGATCTTTTATTTTCCTTCAGTGGTGTATAGAGCCAGTTAAGACTCTTGCCGTTCAGAAATTCATCCCATTGATCTTTGGGAAGAGTGCTGGTTTGACCCTTCAGTTCCCAGCCAGACTTTGGCATCACGCTGATTGCTTTTGTGCTGTGAAATGAATTTGTCACAGCGGTATTTATAAAGACTTTTTTCTTGAAAACAAAAAGACATCTTCACCCTGCATCCCCTCCCCAAAAAGGGGAGTTAAAGAGAAAAAAGAACCAAAAACTAGACTGAAAGAGACACTGCCAAACTCTGTGGGAAGGAGAGAAGTAGGAAATAAAGTGGGAAGAAAATTTGTTAAATCCGGTGCTTACATAACAGCAACAACTTCCCTACGTGACAATATAGGGTAAGATAAAAAGCTACTGGAAATGCATACAATTTTTCAAAATTAAAAAAAAAAAAAAAAAAAGTAATCCAAATGCTGATATTTCCCTAAAAATGCAGTTTTACAATGACTGCCTTATGGGGATATATATATGGTAATAAATTAATGCTGCATTTTTAAGAAGTCACATTGCAATCACCGAGGAATTTCTGTTTAAATGCCTAGTTTCTAGCTTTCATGTGAGAATATTTATAACTAATTTCCATTACACTGCCACTCTTCTTAGAAGCACATGGATCATTATAATTGTAAATAAGAATTATATAATAAAATATAAATCAGCATTAAAAATTTTTAAATTAGTTTTCCTTTGAATGCTTTCATTTCTGCTCTGTTATAAATGATGGATTAATTTTCATTCACCACTTCTGAATACCTTCGAGCAAATGCAATAATTTCAGTGCTTAAAATCCTAACTTCCTTCAGGAATGTATTTTTTCTTACTATTTAATTGTGGGTGCAGTAATAATAAATAATAAATCTGATAATAAAACTTGATTTTCGTAACATAAAGTACTTGAAAATTCTTTAGCTTATACTTTTTATTTTTCCTGGTTTTCTTTCTTAGAAAAGATCAATAGTAAATAGAGATTAAAGACTGCTCTAAGATTCTGAAGTTCTCACCTCTCCCTAAAGAAAAGTTCCAAATCGGTCAAACTAACTGTAATGTAGCAAAATCTGGATTTAATCTTGAAAGACTCTATGCTCGTAGAATATTTTCTGTCAAATTTTGCTCTTCACAAAACTACTGTATCACAAATTGGCCCTGCAGAGTGCTGCAGGTGAGCAAACTTATCACAGGGGGGGAAAAAAAAAAAAAAAAAAAAAAAAAAAGGGATGTTGTATCCAGAAGAGCAAAAGGAATACTGAGAAGGCCTTGGAGTAACTAAATAAAATTCTTTGAGCCGCTGTCAAGCAAGAGCCAAAAAGAGCGAGGCAGGGTGTTTCTGCAATGCACATCCGCACTCCTCTAGGCCTGCACTTGCTTTGTGTGCAGTACTAGGTTCTGTTATCATGATTTGAGTAAACATTCCCATCAAGGATTTGAGCCTTGCTTATCAAGGCCAGTGCTCGAATCCTTGTACATCCATGTGCAGCATGCAATCAGATTTCTGAAGTTCCTCTGCTCCAAAATACTTTTAATGCAGCATCCTGCAAAAGATGTGGTTTAGGTTTGTTTCCTTTAGGGGTCTGTTTTGGTCCTCTGGAGAGAGTTGTTACCAGAGATGACCTTCCCTACAGAATGGACTGACCTTTATTGCCACTGCACAGATTTTCAGAGCAGGGAGAAATTCAATATAATAAATATTGACTTAATATCAAGATGCCTTTGAGATTTCTTGTTCAGATAGTTCAGTCTATCTTACTCAAGATGAGCTTTCAAAGGCATTGCACTCAAAGGTACACAGCACATTATAACTTTTCAATCACTTCAGTACTTGATAAAATATTTTCTACACTAAGGAAGATATTTTACTTTATAATTGCTCCATCTCCCAAACAATCCAAAGTGATAAATGCCAAATGCCACTGATGGGCACTGCAGGGTTGAGAAGAGAAAGCTCCTGGGAAAACTTACAGCACCTTTCAGAACCTAAAGGTGCTACAAGAGGTCTGGAGAAGGACTTTTTACAAGAACATGTGGCTCCAGGAGAAAGGGGAATGGTTTTAAACTGAAAAAGGGCAGGTTAAATTACATGTTAGGAAGAAATTCTTCCCTGTGAAGGTGCTGCTGCATTCTGCCCCACTCCCTCTGCTGTGGTGGCACGGTCAGAGAATTTGGAAACGTAAAAGTTATAAAGCTCTTGGGTCGAGGTAAAGGCAATGAAGCAGAAGCTGCACATGCAAGCAAAGCAAAATAAGGAGTTAATTCCCCACTTCCTACAGGCAGGCAGGTGTTCAGCCACTCCCAGGAAAGCAGGGCTACAACACGTGTAACAGTGACCTGGGAAAAAAACCACCTTTGCTCCAAATGTCCTCCTGCTTCCTTCTTCCACCAGTTTTACCTGCTCGGTTTGGAATATCCCTTGGGTCAGCTGGGGTCTGCTGTCCTGGCTCTGGTGAGGCACTACCTAAAATATCCCTGTATTCACAGTGTTGTTTCCAGAGCGAATCAAAACCATGGCCCCATCCTATCTATGAAGAAGGAAATTAATTCTACACCAGCCAAAACCAACACAGGCAGAAACAGGAATAACCACCAGGAAGGAAACCAGAATAAAGAGCATCCTGTATTCTCTCCCTGCCAGGCAGAATTCCATAACTCAAAGAAAGGAAATGAATGCAGGCCAGTGCATGTTTGGGCTGCCAGGTGAACCCACTCCCTGCCCACCTTGCCTTCCCAGGTCCTTCTGCATGACAGGCGTGAGGCTCTGGATGTCAAAGATAAGTTAATGGGTGGTCTGGAAGATGACCCATCTACACCAGATGCATTCCCAAGGTCAGAAAGGTCCATGGCCCATGTCACAACCCCCTCCACAAGGAGCAGAAGGTGGATATGCCTGACAGACCCTTGGGGTATTGCACCTTCCAGAGCAGATGGGACCCTGGGCCTGTTGGTCACCAACGCCGCAGAGCTAGCTAGAACATCAAGCTTCCAGGGAGGGATTATGAGCTGATGGAACTGACAGTCCTGAGGAACATGGGAAAGACGAGAATGAGGACCATGAGTTTTATGAGGGCAGAATTCCATCTGTTCAAGGAGGTAGCCAGAGGGATGGGATGCCATGCAGTGGGACCTGGGCAAGCTTGAGGAATGTGTCCATGTGAATCTCACGAGGTTTATTTAACAAGACCATGTGCAAGGTGCTGCACCTGGGGTGGGGCAAACCCCCAGTGTCAATCCAGGCTGGGGATGAGCAGATGGGGGGCAGCTCTGCCCAGAAGGACTTGGGGGTGCTGTTGGAGCAGGGGCTGGCCATGACCCAGCCATGGCACTCAAAGCCCAGAGAGCCAAACATGTCCTGGGCTCATCCAGAGCTCCATGAGCAGCAGGGGAGGGAGGGAGGGGATTCTACCCCTCTTCTCTGGTGAGACACACCTGCAGTGCTGCGTCAGCTCTGGAGTCCCAGCACAGGAAGGACATGGACCTGTTGGAGTGGCTCCAATGTAGAGCCACAAAAATGATTAGAGGCATGAAACATCTTTCCTGTGAGAAAAGACAGAGATTTGGGGTTGTTCAGCCTCTAGAAGAGAAGTCTCTGGGAAGACCTCCGTGTGGCCTCCAAAGACTTGAAGGGGGATTATAAGAAACTCAGGGACACGGGGATGGGTTTTTAGTAGAGCTGTGGAAATAGGACAAGAAGTAATGTTTTTAAGCTGACAGAGCGTAGATTTAGACTAAATATTTCACAGTGAGAGTGGTAAAACTGGCCCAGGTTGCCCTGCAAGTAATTAAAGGTTGTGACTCTGAACCCTAATGGTGAAGATGCCCATGGGATTTTCAAAGATGACCAGATAAAGCCCTGAGCAGCACAGACTGGTTGCGAAGCTGTTAGCAGCTGGTTGGAATAGAGACTTCCAGAGGTTACTTCCCACCTGAATTTTCCCATCATCCTTTGAAGGGTCTGTTCAGCTCTGTCATGAATGTTTTTGAGGTTTGTCAATAAAATAGGAAGAGAGCAATGAAAAATTTAAAAACCTATTTCAAGGATTGAAACACCTTTTTTTTTTTTTTTTTTTAAATGGATAAAATGTATGATTTTATGTGGTTTATTTGTAAATAGGAAATTTAAATAGTGATTCAAACAGAGTACGTCTGTACTCACTACTTGGGAGAGGAAACTTTCACCTTGTGTTCTTCAGTCCAGCAGACAGAAATGTGAGTGGAGACTGGAAGCAGTTCATAGGTGCATTGAAATCAGATATTAGATGTTCCTAAAAGCAAAATAAAATTAAAATGAGGTCATTTAACTGGAAAGCCAACTAAGTGATTTGGTTGATTGACCATCACTGGTAATTTTAAAATAAGGTTTAGATGTTATTTCTAAATGAGGTAGTCTGATTCAAATGGAGCCAAATCAGAAAAATCATATGACCTGTGTTACGCAAAAAGATGAATTAGATGAGTACACTGAGTACCTCCAGTCCTCTAATTTATGGAAATAAAAAATTATTTAGTCCAAACTGATAGTGATGTCAACAAACACAGCAGTTTCTTTGCCTTGGAATAATTTAGAAAAATCAGATAGTTTTCTTCCTCAAAGAAACAAAAGTTATTTAAGCAAGTGGGATGTCCAGCTATGGAGTTTTAATGCTAAAATGCACAGTGTTGCATTAGATCCATGGCAGTGACACCAGCACACAGAGAATCAGAATCTAGCTGCAAATATGGAGGAAAAAAATGAGGGGGAAAAACCAGTTTTCTCTCAATCAAGAGAGAGTGTGAATTAAATCAAATGACAGTGAAGAACATTTAATTCCTTTCCTTCCTCAGTCTGGGCTATATTATTTTTTCTGTGCTTAGAGCTCAAATCAGTAGTAACCTGATGGTTTCAGAACTTTAATGTCTTCTCAAAGAAAAAAATAATGCTATCCAATTTATCTGGAAATACCAGAGCATATAGAATTTTTCAGAAAGTTGCAGACATTGGTCCATCAGAGCTTTTTGCTTGGAAGCACAGTAGTACAATTTATGCCAATGTTGAGAAGTATTTTGACCAGTAATCTGAACCACTGGAATTAAACTTGGCTAAAGAGATCCTGGATGGCAATCTAGCAATCCAGGAGCACTAAAAGAAGCTGCTTCAGAATTTGTGTGATACCTTTATATGCGCAGCTCCATCAGCTGACAGTCTCAGGATATGTCTTGATTGTGCAAAGCTCTGATGCTCAGACATTCAGGTCCTGGTCAATAGGTGACAATAACCTGCAAATAAGGCATATGGTTTTTGCAACCTGAAGAAAAGGATCGGTTCTAAGAATTTAAAAGACACTCAAATGCTTTTTTCCAAACATAGATGAGTTAAAAAAATAATAAAAAACCACCCAAGTAAGACATATGGGGTTTCTGCTTTCTTTGGAATATTTGTGTCTTTTTGTCTCCATTTTACAGACATGAAAGTACCACCTACAGCTCATGAAAGGATTTAGTCCTATGAACTTGGAAGAATGAAAGAAGTAGGTGTGGGTGAGAGGGAAACAAGCAGAGGGTGCTGCCTGTGTTGCCTTGCTGCATTAACACCAAGGTCCATGGCTTTTAGTGGGTGTTCAGTTTAACCCTTCTTCTTGCCATGACTGCCGTGGCTCTGGAACCATCGGAGCATTGGGAAATTGCACAAATGTTAAACAAGCAGGAAAGGGGGCTCTGGGTTAATTATCTGTCCTATATTCCTCTGTTAAAGCAAACCAACATAAACAACTTTTATTTCTCCAAATGAGGCTGCTACTTGTACATAAACTGATACAACCTCTGCCATTGATAAGGCTGAGTGGGCTCTAGTATCACATGGAAACGAAAAGCTGTAAGAGTGAAAAGAAATAGTATGAATCTCATTATCATTAATATGGCAGTACAGCAGCACTTAACAACTTCACAATAATATTTTCTGATGTGAAGATGAACTTTTCATCTCATTTTAACTCAGCTTTTTTGTTTTGTTTTGTTTTTGTTCTTAATTAGTTAGAAAAAAAGAGTTTACATGCTCTGTCCCCCAAAGGAAAAAAATTAGAGAATAATTTAATCAAAGTGGGGATACTGCTATGGCTGCCTTTCAGACCATGTACTATGGTTTTCCATCTTCACACGAAGTCAGGGTAAAACTATTCTAGGCTTACCTATTATGATTTATATTGTAAGATATATAATAAGATATTTTAAAGGTTTTGTTTCAATATTTTAGGCAGTCAATTTCTACTTCAATTGCACTAAAAGCTGGCACTTCCATGGGAAATATAAGTAGATTTTGATTTTGGTATTTCGATTTAATGAGCTGGAAATTCCTGGTAAGCCAAGTAACAAAATCTCTTGTTCCAGATTTATTCATTTACTTATATATTTTTCCATGATGACCAAAAGTATGAGCATGTAGCCACACCTTGAGAGCAGGGAAGGACACTGAGGCCTGCATGACGGGAACCAGCAGGAGACTGGGAGCAGCAGCTCATTTACCATGGCCAAAAATCTGAGCTTGCCCTTGATGGTCTTATATACAAAGGCTTACCAAATTCCCACCTGATACCTACATCGGGGAGAATCGACCTTGACAACAACTTCCTGAAAAAAAGACAAGTAATCTCAGGAGGCATGAGCATAGCCTAAAAACATCTGCAGACGGGGTAGGCGAGGAGCTTTGTAGCCCGCTGGTTTTCACATGGTGTGGGTCACTCCAAGGGGTGTGCAACAGCTCGTAAACCGCATGCTTCTCTATCTCCCCACCAGCCAGTGTCAAATTGCATCCAAAAACTGACAGGAACTCTGGAAGGGGAAAGGAATTACAAATGCTCCTCTGGGGCTGAAGTTTTCAGTATGGCGAAACAACCTAAGCACAGGGTAAAAATCAGAAGACATTGAGTTTTAGAAAGAAAAGTAATCGGTGTGTTTACCTGTGGAGACATTTGGAAGGTCTAAAGGAGGATTAGGATGGAAGGAGCAAGGGAAAAGCAGCTTGGACTGCTAGAAAGGAAGAGTGCTGAATAGTAGGGAGGAGAGGGATGGGAAGAAACTGCTGAAAAGTGCAAGCAGTGGAAGAAGTAAGAGGTAGGTTTCATATATCTGAGTCCCATATTTTCCAATTTTTGCCCTGGAACAGAGGTAGTCTGTTCCTGCAGCCTGTCTAGGCTTCCCTTGCTGACCTTTGGCATGAGCTCTAGACATGGGAACTGATGGCATTTTTCAAGTGGAGAACCTTTTCCCAGGCCCCCAGTATGGAATTACTGCTGAGGCTAGACAGGAGGACAAGGACTAGGAGGAAGAAGGAAAGCAGAATGCTTTGAGTCAGGTAGGAAAATATGAAAGAACATTTTTAGCCATTTTTTTGGCTCTAATCATTACTTGGCTGTAGCATCTGACAAATCTTTTTACAACTTGTATTCAACCTTAACTTGCTAGTCTTAGTTTACAGCTTCTAGATTTCTTGAATCAAAACTGTTACTTACAGAAAATCTGCATCAGAGAAGATTTCGCTTCTTCAGAGATGGATGTGTCTGTCCCCTTCTTTCAAAATAAACTTTTATGTTAGAGAGCTTGAAATATAGCTGAAGGCCTATTCAGTGTTCCTGTGTGTAGTGTAGTGCTAGGGAAGAAAAAAGGCTTAAAACTACTCCTTCTATGACTGATTGTTAATGACCCCAGCTGCAATAAAATAATCAATAAATATACATACTAATTTGGAAGTTTAATGCATTCTTGTTCTCAATTTTCAACACGCAGTACATTAAAGGAGAAAGGCCTAAAGCTGTAGTTAACATGACCTATTGGTGATGACAACAATGAAATGAAAATCTTCAGCAGGTTTATTACATACTTGGGAGGTTAATAATTAGTACTCATTCTGCAAAGTAGGTGAGAAAGATTTTTCTCTCTTTTTTTTTTTCTTGACTGCCGGTTTATAGGGACCTTTCTCTACACCCATTTATGGGGTGCTTTCTCTTCATCCACTCTGAACACATTTAGACACATAATAACTGGTATTTTCAATACTGTCATTTATATGTAGGCATTTAAAATGTACCATAGCACGGGTAATTTATACCCACAAGTAAATATGGGTCCCAGAGTTCCACTTGCAAGCTTATAATCTATTTTCCTTTTAAAATAAGGTTGACTTTCATGAAATTCACTTTTAATTGTGCCCCCAAGCATTCATAGCTTGTTGTTTTGTTCTGGAAACTCCAAGAAGAAAACCACAAATCCTTTCTATTGACAAAGTGTGTGAAGTTGTGTTAGAATGAAGCCCTACTGAGACCTAATCTTTTCAGGCTTCTTTTGGAACCACAGCTTATTTGCAGATAAGTAAATCATACTGTGATTTTGTAAGATCCTGAAAATAGACGAGTCCTTACCTTTGAAATTTATATAAGTGGAATGTACAGAAGCAGGGGTTTGTTCTGGCAGAGAATATGGCAGATGCTATTAATAATTGCAGTTGGTCCTTTTTATTGTTGCAGTTACATTGTTTGTGAAACAGGAATGCCTAAGTAATGCCCTTAATTTCTTTCAGATCTTATCCTCTAATGAAATGTACTTATCCAAAAACATTTTCTAACGACAATTTTTTTTTTTTTTCTTATCTAATTCTTCTGTAGCTGCTGGAGTGACTTCTTGTTCATATTGTTCTAGTAATACTGTGTAGGAGAAGACAAAAGTGACTAAACCCTTGACAAGTTAAGGGTCACATTTGTATTAGAGAGGAAGAAAATAGGCATCGGTAGATGAATCTCCTCTTTTCTCAGTACTATTGATCAGTAGTAGGAAAAATTACTCTTTAGAAAAAAATAGCTTGAGAAAAATAGCTTAAATTTTCTAAAGTGCTTTTCTATTTCTCTCTCTCTCTCTCTTTTTTTTTTTTTTTTTTTTTTTTTTAAATCACTGTGTTTTATTAAGTCAAATAGTAGAAAACTGACCTTTTCAGAGGCCTTGTCACACTGTGAAGCTATTTGGTACCCGCCAGTTTTATTGCTAATTTTCTTATAAGACTTACCTAATTTTCTCAAAGTAAAGCCAGGGAAAAGGTCTTTGCCAGTGTTATATACCACTCTGTTTTATCAACTGCAACCAAGATTTCTCATTTGACAGCTTTTTTTTGGTATGCTTACTACTACTTCCTATGCATCACCCTTAAGAACCATTGCCCCATCTGTGCAATGCCGATTTTTTTATTCCTGGTTTCATAGTTGTTATATTTCTTTATATTTGGACAGAAATATTTTATGTATGAGTTAATCTAAATATGTTAGGGTATTTCAGAAAATAAGTCCATCAGTAATTCAAATTTCACAATAAGGAGGAAAATAAGAAAGCATTGAGTACCTTTTAGTAAAAAATATTCCTTGTTCTGTGATGTTATCCATCCTCTACATTGATTGAAACAGGATTCATATTAAATTTAGAACTGCACTTAGTTGATTGATGCAAACCTGATTTGCAAAAGAAAGAGCATACAGTGAGACAATAAAATCAACCTTAAATTAGCCTTTTCTGTCTCTTAAGTGCTTTAAGCCTCCGTGTTCTGTAGTATCGATTATCTATTTCTCTTACTTGTAAAATGGCTAGAATTATCCTTTTTGCCATTTGTTATTCCTATTCATAGAATCATAGAAACGTTTGGGTTCAAAAACATTTCCTAAGATCCTTGAATCCAGCTGTTAGCCTAACACTGCCATGTTCACCGCTAAGCCATGTCCCCAGGTGCTGCTTCCACACATCATTTGAACACTTCCAGGAATGGTGATTTCACCACTTCCCTGGGCAGTGTACTCCAGTGCCTGATCACCCTTTCGGCGGAGAAATATTCCCTAATATCCAACCTAAACCTTCCTGGAACAACCTGAGTCTGTTTCCCCTTGTGCTGTCACTGGTTGCCTGGGAGAAGAGGCTGACTCCCACCTCACTCCAACCTCTTCTCACCTAGATGCAACTCTCTGATCTAATTTTACCTTGACTTGTGCAGTCTCATTAAAGTCACATGTGTTTAAGTTGGGGTAGGTGGCTCCTGCTATCCTATAATACTTTCTGGGCTGGTTCTTGATAGAACAGGGCTCTAATGGCTGCATTTCCTAGGACTAGCTAACCAGGAGTGATCCTTTAAGTCTGATTTCAATAATAATGCATTTATCCTGGGATAACTGGCCGCAGCTCTCTGCCTACCCTTTTGTAAAATGGTGATGGGTCTTTAATGAATTCTCCCGTGGAGGCTCAGACAGTTATGGTTTATATGGTTTAAACTATAGTTAAGTGCTTTGAAAATTGAAAACCGTTTGCAAGTACCAGTGGAAGACTCTGCTTCTGACTGTGAGAGCAGTGTCTGACTGCGCAAGGAATAAACTAACCCGGCTTGTCCCCTCTTCAGGATTAAATTGGGTAGGAATTTCCTGGTGTATTTCAGACCACATGGACAGGTATTACCCTGCATACATATATGCATAAATATATACCTGTGTGTCACTACGTAAATATATACATTAAAAAAAAAAAAACAAAAACAAACTGTTTTCTAGGATGGCATGTACTATGGCCTGTCCATTAATTTTCTAAATTTATAAGAAATATATTAAAAATATGCTGTTATGTATCTGCTTAAGTTGCCCTTGTGGCTTATGGAAAACTGATAAAAGTTGGGAAGCCTGTTCCATAGATTCTCACTGAATTTCGAATGAAGGTTCTGCAAATTTCCATGTGAAATGAGTCTATGTGAACTAACAGAAAAATCAAAGACCATTACGAAGGAGGATGTTCAAAGAAACTACTTTTGAAAGCAAACAACAGCAAAGCAGAAATTCCCCAGTAGTGTGTAACACTTATCAAATGACTGATTCAACAATAAGAAAGGATCAGAACAGCAGTTAAGGTAAAAAAATGTTTCCTAAGGAAGAGGTGACACTCTGGCCATGAACTGCCTGGTATGGCATTAAGTACCTTTCAGTGTCATTTAACTACTGCTTTCGTTTGAGTGAAGGATGACAGCAACGGCCACCTTGACTCTAAAATCCAATCCCTTAGATTGTTTACATGATTTTGTAAGAATGACGTTTTCCAGAAGGACAAATATGAGTATTTGTTCACTCAATATGGTAGCTATTAGTTAAATGTATTTGGCTAATTGTGTAAGACAAGTACTGGAAACTGGTAGTTGGAAAAGGCACATTGGAAAACTCCTGTGTACATGTCAGAAACTGGAAATTCAAGTCTAAAATTCTCCACCCAAAGAAGACAGAGGTATTTAAGCAAAGAACTGCCTTAAAATTCTGTTGGGCTGAACATGAATATTTCTCTTCTTCCTGACCAAAGCTGGGAATCTGCCATGCAGTGAAGATATTGTTGCAATGATAGCATACTCATAAAAGAATACATTGACAAATTTCACAAGAGGTATTGGATTCATTTCTCTTGATTCTCTGTGTTGGAGATGTAATCCAAGCAAACTTTCCTTTTTAAAATAAGCACTGTTTAGCAAAAAGCCAATGTTTCCTGAAACATTTATCTTTCAGTTGCTAACCTAGACAGAAAATGAAACAATTTAAATGCAATATTTTGAGAACAAAAGAAATCCAGAACAAGAAACTGTAAGATGAGATTCATCCTAGTATGGTTTAAAATAGCTGAATTATAAACCACTCAAAGAACCCAGACTGATGAAGGCAATGGGCACAGAATTTTAAGCATGATGGTGCTGACAGATTGATACTGAATTGCTACAATTGTGACAGATATTATACTCAAGCTTTCAACAGAAAATAATATTCAACAGAATATTATTTGCCTGAAATCTGCAAGACATTCTGTGATACCCACAAAAGTGTCAGTCACAAAAGCCTTGTACAGTATTATAATTGAAGCTGTTGACCTTGGCAAGCAAGGGGCTGAGTTTGGCAATCGTGTGCCCACAGACCCACCTGCAGCACCTCGATTCAGTGACACTCACAGATTTTGCAAGGAGCTTAAGTAGAGGCATGATCAAAGTCCTCCCAAAATGTATGTGGTTTTTGTAGGTCAAAGTTTAGCTCCTGTTTTGGATCTGAAAACTTATAAGTGTGATTTTAGCCTCAAAATAACCACAGGAGGTTTCTACCATTGATTTGAGTGGTCTTCAGATAAGACTCTGTGTGCATCAATACATTCCATGCAGCATGTAAAATTCATTTTAGCTTAAACTTTATGCATAATTTACACTGAGAAACACCCTGGTAACTGGCATGTTATTTATTTTTATCTTCTGTTCCACTCACCCTCATCTGTGGTCTGTGCCTCTGTTTTTTTCATTTTTTTTTCCCCAGGATTTTTCTTTCGTCTCTCGTCTACAATTGCCTTGTTCCTTTGTTGTTGTTGCTGGTTTTAATATACATCTTAACGCACTCATCCACCACCCTCCACTTTTCTCTTAAATGACTGTTCTCTTTACTACCAAACTATTTTTTCTGTATTTTATAATAAATGGTTCTTCCTTGCTTCCCTCTCTTGCCAAACTTAGCATGATACCTCTCCCTTACATTTCCATCTCATGTATCATGTTGCACCAGTTTTCCATGTATTTGAAGATCTAGAGCACTATCATCTTCTTACAGAAAACTTATTATTTTCCTCTCCTCAGTATCTACATTCAGGTTTCCTTCTCTTTTCCAAATTTATCTCCATTTTTAATTCAATATTTCTGGATAAAATCTAAAAAAAAAAAAAAAAAAAAAAAAAAAAAAAAGGAAATCCTATGCTTGCAAAAACCTGTAAGTCTGTAAGTCTCCCACATCAAAAATATTGATTTAGTCCCTTCTAAATTCTGCCCCACCGATTCTTCCCTCTCCTTTTGAACTCACTTGCCTCTATTTTCCTTTGCTTTAGTATTCTTATTAACCCTTTGTTTAAAGACAATTTCCATTGGAATGCTAAACCCTAATGTCAAAGTTTCAGTGGTATAAAACTGATTCTTATCAGAATAGTTGTCATCTAATATTTAATTCTCTTCTTGAATTCATACTAACTTTATGAAGAACTTAGTAAGAAACAGGAACCTACTCTAAAGAATCTCCAGTAGTTCAAGACCTTTCATTGGAACACAAAGTCTTTATATAGAATGAAAGCTCTGAGGAACTATTCAGAAGAAAATATTTAGTTATTTTAAATATTAATTTTTAAAAAAATTTTATTTAACACTTAGTGCAATCTCTCTGTAAAGATCCACCTTCAGGAACATGATGAGTACAAGGTTGTGAGAGTCCTGTAGCCTTGAAGGATGAAGCCTTGTGGTATACAATTCTGATATCAGAAAGCACTATTTACAAAAAAAAAAAAAAAAAAAAAAACCAACCAACCAACCAACCAACCAAAAAAACTAGCTGAACTCATCGTAGCAGAATGGAATGAGAGTCTGAGACAAATAATACAGATGTCTACATATAGGTTTGTCTATAAGGATATTAAAAAACATTATGCAGTACTTTTTATTGTTTACATCCCGGATTAACATCCACAGCTATGTAATACAAGATCAAAGTCGGTAGTAATCACAGAAAATGCTTTGCCAATTGCCAAACTGTGTTTCCTCAAACAAGATTAGATATGTGTTATTACATAGAATACCCAGAAACACCCAGCGATAATGCAGAGCTCTAGAATGTCAGCACTTTCAAAACAATTCTGTTAGTATATTTAAGCACACTTGATTAGGGACTGAGGCCCACTTCCTCAAAGGTGATTAAGTACATAACTCCCACTGAAATCAATTTACTATATATGAATTTAAAATGGCTACAGAGATGCATTTCAATATAAAATTAATTTTAAATATTTGCTCAGCACTGTGGCAAGTATAGCAAGGTTAAACTCTGTTATCATAAAATATTTAAAAGTTTTCTTAAATGTGTTATATCGGCATTAAAAAGAAAACAAACCCAAACCTACTTAAGTAGGCCTGTCATTTTTATGATATCAAATTTACATCACATTTCTGATATTTTATTACATGACGTTGCAAATTTAATTTCTATGGTATCCAGATATTAACATAGCAATAATTATAGTCACTTGGCAATTTCCAACCTAGTCATTATTTCCTCAAGCAGCAGTTGTAGTTGGAACTGCGTAATAATTTAGCTGAGAAATCCTAAAATCAGTACAAAAACTTTAATACACAATTATTTTTATAATTATTCCTGACTTCCTAAATCCTTCTGTTAACCTGATGTTTTATAAGTAGAGTTGTTTAAAAGGACTTTTAATATTTCCTGCTGAATTTCAACAGAAATAGCCTCTTCTGTATCCTCGGTTTGCAGGTTTCCTTTACTCTCTTCTGTGACAATTAACAACATATATATTGAACAGGTGCAATGAAAGAGCAAATGAAAAGTGGAAAGACTGCATGAGAACTGAAGCACACAGACAATGAATTTTGCTGGTTTTCTCTTTTATTATTTCAACCATAGATCCAGCATCTAGAGTAATTGTTCAGTGCTCAATCCTGCTTTAAACATTTTGTACAAAGGAAGCAAGAGGGAGACCTCCCTCCGCTTGCAAGAGTTAAATATTTATGTCTACTTTCTTTTCTGTCTTTTAGGCCAGTGTTTATTCATGCAAGGATATTGTCTGTGATACCCAGGCTGTTTCCTTTAGTTAAATTCTCTGGTGAAGGACTCCCTGAATTTCTGGGAATGGTCTATCAAAGAGGTGATGCCATGTGCCAGCTGTAAAGAGTTGCAAAGCTTCATCAGAGAATGGGACCTGGAAAAAAACAAATAGCTGAGAAAATGAACATCTCTGTAAGTATTAGATAAAGCACATGGGAAAAATAAAGGTAATTTCAAGTGCAAAACATGAGCTTTGAGGCCAGCATAATCATTCAGGGGCAGTGTCAAGACAAAGGACGTGATGCACATGACGTCACACCTTGACAGGTTTTTATCTGAGAACCTTTAAGGTGACTGATTGTAACTTGCCCTTTCAATGGAGAGCCTAAAACTGCAGATAATTATCTTGAACATGTGAAAATAGGGTGGGGTTTTTTTGTTGTTGTTTTGTGGTGTTTTTGGGTTTTTTTTGGGTTTTTTTTTTTTTTTTTTTGGTATTGCCTGAATACTCTCAGCTTTTCACTCTGCCATGTTTCAGCTATAAGTACTTGAGGCTGGCAATTTTTATTTGGAAAACAGCAGTGACCATTCAAAAAGACTAAACCTCCAAACAACCAACCAAACCAAACTAATAAGTAGATTCTGAAAAAAAAATCCTGAAAGCAGCTCCCTAATTCTTCTTTTGTAATAGTTAACATGTTTAATAAAATGAAAGAAAATTTCAGGAAAAAGATACTTAAATCAGGACCACAAACTTACACAAACTCAGCGTTCTGGATGATTAGTATATTGCAATTTATTGATAGCTGTTATAAAACATACTAAATTTTGATTACATAGAAAAGGCTGCATAGTCTTTTTTTGAAGTTTAAAAGTCTGTAGTAAAAGATCTTCCATTTGCTGGTTGCTTGGGAATGGATATCCATAGAGAAACTGAGCCCTGTCTGCTTGCAGGAGGAACAAGGGCCTGCTGATGGTGACAACTTGTGAATGAGAATGCATTTCACATATATTTAACAGGAGGGAGTTGCCTTACAGGGGTGCAGATCCCACACACACTTTCTAGAGAACAAACTTGATTTCTTAGCTTTGCCCATTTCCACTACATCCTCAAACACTGGACAGGGAGGCTGAGGGGAGTGGAGGTGAGAAATAAATATTTAAATCATGTAGCTTAGCATTAAGCAAGGCTTAATGAGGACTTGGAGTTATATTGCTGGAAACAGTTTCAAAGAGAGTGATTCAGCTCCCCAAATCCGGACATTCAAAAGCTTAATCGTGCAGCTTAAGCTAATCACCTTATGTTTCTGTTACCTGGCTCATTGATTCATTTGGGTGAGTATCTCTGGGCTTTCCGAATGAATTCAAGAACTGAGAAACTATGTAGGAAGGGAACCATTGATAAGTGTGATAGATAAGACTGTTTTAAGCTTTATTTCTCTTTGAAGCTCTTTTCCACTAGTCCGTAAGGCAGACTGCCCAGCTTTGCTATTATCCTGAGGATCTTTGTACTTGATATCATACATGCCAACTGCATTATCTCCACAGCTGTGCTAATCTGCATCCAGTCTCTCAGATTTGATTCTTTCTTCTTTTTGGTGGTGTAGGAAGAAAAGCTGATTTAATACAGAGGAAAATTGAAAATAAATTCAATTTTAAAAAATATATGCCACTTCTCTCAAGTACGACTTAAAAGTACAAAAGTAAGTGAAATGGCATTGCATTGCTATCCATTCCTCAGGTCTATTTCACCTTGTCAAGCTGAGGTAAAAGGTTTTTCATATCATGAAGAAAAGTTGAGGGGGTTTTGTTTCCTATTTGTTAATATCTGACCGTGTTCATTTTGACCTCCAGGACATGGGCATTCAGCCATAGTATTTGGAATTTAAGGTGAAGAATACCAAGGAAAATACTGCTTATGAGAGTGAGTAATTTACTCAGCATAAGAATGACTTCTAGTAGTAGAATAACCAATTTATTTTGATAATAAGCAGTGGCTGAAATGTCTACATTAATAATTAATTTAAATATATGATTTCTTTGCAGAGAAAATTGGGCATTGCAGTCAATTCAAAAGAATGTGTTTCAAGAACTAGAGAAAAGGTGAATCATGTTTTTCCTAATCTAGGGAGCTGTATAGTAGGAAAATAAAATAGAAAATTGAGATATATATTCAAAAGAAAAAAAAATATCATCCTTACTCCATATTTTCAAGACTTCTAGATAATAAATTATCACTAACTCAAGAGAAAATGTATTTTCAGTAAATTCATATCAATATCTCAAAATGGATAACCTTAAATTAAAGCACATTTCTATCATTATGGTTACACTGAAATATTTTGAGGTTTTTTTTTTTTGAGAAGCAAGTATGTCTAGGTATTATTTGAGAAGCACATGCAACAATTGCATCTTATTTACTATGATTGGAAATAAAGTTTTCCTTCAACAAAACATTTTTTAGTCTCTAGAGAAAGCTTTATTTTCCTTTAGGTATGCATTAAAAATGAAAGGATTATGATGCTTACTTGCTGTTTTTTGCTGAAATCTAGTTTATTAATTAAATCATAACATAGAATAATTGTTTTCCATATTCCTAAATCTTGTGTCTTTGGCTGCTCGAATTTCAAAGAGTACAGGAGATAAGTAGTTAATTTAATTTTTACAACAGATTGCTGTGATTGTTACTTAAATAAGCTGCAAAATAGCATCAGTTTGGGGATTACTGGGAAATGAGCAGTTATATGAATTTATGCAGCTGGATCTCCTTCACACATACATTTAAATCAATTTTGAAACAAGATATGCACTTACAATACATGGGGACATCCTCTAAGTAAATCTCAAAAAAAGTAACTCTATAGTCTTGCCATTTTCTACTGTTTCTTTTGTTAATTTCTTACTCCCCTCCATTGTCTTTGTAATTTCTTAGACATTGTTACTGGTACATCTGAATCTGAGGGGGCTATGACAGCATCTCAATTTTAGGGTAAAAAGGTGATGAACTGTTTTAAAGTTTTACAGAAATAAAAAGAGGATGTCTTTATATTCTATTTCTCAACTGAAAATTAAAATCATGCATCTTGATCAAAAATTTAGACTGTGTTATTAACGACAGGGAGATTTAGTCATACAACATGACTAAAATCAAATGTGTGAAATGATAATGAAAAGCCCTGATTCTAAGAGTCTATAAAAGTTGAGGAAATCTTTCCTAAAATCTTCTTCCTACTAGTTTCTCCTTTCATTCCTTTTCTTGATCAAGATGCATGATGATGCATGCTTAATTCTGCCTGTTTTCCAAAATATAAGCATGTTTCTAAAGGAGTATAACTAGCTAAAGTCAACAGATTTCCATGATGCTTCAGAGTTTTGTAAGGCACGTATTTATGAGCTTTGCTAAATTTAGATGTTGGGTTTTTGTATAAGATTATGATCTTCAAATTTGATAGGGAAGATAAGATAGCTTATATCATTCGCATGTAATTACAAGTGCACAGTAAAATAGGCAAATCCTTCAATCAATAAGGCTCTTTATCATTATACAGCCTCTTATGGACACATGTTCATTAGGAAAGTCATGAATTCAAGTCTTTTATGAGAGCTCCATTGGTACAAAGTGTATACTTCAAGAACTAGTGTCTCCAATTATCATTCTGATACAGTCCAGCAGTGTTGGAAATTACTGCCAGTCATAAGATTTCCTTTGAACTTCCAGAAAAGCGGAGCTGGAGCAGAGTACACTGCTGCCTTCTGAACTTCAGACCAGTTTAGGGACTCTCTTTGCATACTACACAGTTCAAGTCTTTGACTCTAGCATGGACAACAGCAGGAAGCTTGAAAATCAATTACCTATAAGTACAGAACAAGGAAATCCTTTTTTTCTTATCTAAAGCACCTGGAACACACAGTGTTTAACTGCAATTTAGAAGCATAATTTAGAAATTGGAAGCATAAATTAGAAATCTCGTTAAAGATGCCAAAATTAAAGTATAGTGCCTATTGCCACTTTTGTAGAGTTGCTCTTAGCTCTTAGCCTGCCGTGCTCATCTTGCTGTCTTATAGCCAGCACATTTGCAGGTTTCATATTTCTTGGGCCGTATGTAACTTGAAGAGGTCAAGTTGTCTGGTTTGTGAGCAGTGCTTACACTTGTGGTGCCAGAGTAAGATGTAAAAATCTCAACAAATCTCTTTAAAACACATGCCTGCACTTTACCAGCAGAAGCCCAGGAAAAAACAGGGGAAAGTAGAAGCCGGTTGCCCTGTGGATACAGCAGCAGCTTCATCTGCCACTGCCTTCCACGGAATGATGTATTTACAGCGCTAAATCCATGGCAGTGAATTTGAGGCTATATCCTTTTGTCGCCCTGTTTTGGGGTATTTTTGGTGAGGAGATGGGGCAGAACAGACAGTGAACGCCAATTTTTTTATGGCTTTAGGATCTGAAAGAAGCGCTTTTTACACCACAGGGACAAATACAGTAAACAGTGAATCAAAAATTTGCGCAGATCTGAGCTGGTCAGCAAAAACTGAGTTCTTTCTTTTGTCCCAATGAAGGAAGTCCATACTGGAGCCACATGTTCTTCCAAGGCTTGCTCAATCAAGGCTGCGATCGCTTGCTTTTTTTTGACTGCCTCTTCAGCAGTATGCAGCCATAAGACAAAGGGAAAGTTACTAGCACAGAAAACACTGTAAAGCAGCAAAGGAAACCAGAGATATCAGAGACAACAGCTAAAGTGGAGATTTCCCCTGCCCAGGTACCAATGCCATTTTCTACTGTCTGTCGCTGGCCCTCATCTTCAAAGTGAAACCCATGAGAAATGTCCTGTCAGGCTGAGAAAACATTGCTGGCTGTCCATGTTAAAAAGATTCTTAAAGAAGAGTTGTGCAAAACATGGAATTTATTTATAGTATCATCTTCCACTGATCAATTTTAATCTCAGGCAAATTCATCTTTATTAAAATAACTATCCTTACACCTGCTATGGAATGGGTGATAAAATTTCCTTTTAAAAGTCGTGGTTTGTGTTTTGTTAAGTTTTTCAATTATATAAAAAGACTTCAAATTGTTTTTCTAGCTGGATAATCTAATCTCCATTTCTCTGCAAATCAAAGTTTAACCAATTTTATATTCTACAAATATCCACTTCCTATTGCTTGGAGTATATCTGGTCTGTTAAAGTAAATTTTAGTGCTGATAGTAAAGACTGAAACAGAAAGATGCACATTTTTATGTCCTTAATTCAAATATGTCACTTGTTCAATAATTTAGAATAAGGGTCTGTGTAGGAAAAGTAAATATTATTTATTCTTCTGTGAGAGTCTTTTTACAGCCATCACCCTTATGGTGGCTGAGCTCCAGAAATCAATATTTATTTCCGGCATATTTAAGCTTCTTATATAGCTAGAACATTAAGTTTATAGGGCTATGTAAAATACCTGATTTTAAGACTGTGACAAGTGTTTAACGTGATACAAATATATTTGTGGAGTAAATGTTATCCCCTGGTGAATATATTGCATGAAAATGGTTGTGAGAGGTGAATACAACACTTTGTAGAAAAACAAACCCTTTTCTCTAGTTCTGCTGTTGAAAATATCAAAGAATTACGTCCATCACAAAGCTTCAGCCTTTTCTGCAGAGGTTCACTGAAGTCTCAGATTTAATACTTAACATCTGAACTGCAATATTTTTTTTTTCTTTTTTCTTTTTTCTTTTTTTTTTTTTCACTCTTTGATGTTATAGAGCTGGAGAAGACAGAAATAATGAAGAATAATCTGACTGCTTATAGGTTTGATTACTTGGACCAGGCATTTTAAAACTGTACATGTTCTTCTTAAATTGTGTTCATAGTTATCTCTAAGGGAGGAGTAAATTGCATGATATTTGTGGATTTTGCATTGACTGAAAACTGAGACTCCAAATTAACAGTTTTTGTAGCTCTGGGGCACAGTGTTCTCTAAGAGTTGAAGTTGGTGATGCGATTTTATGTGTTGAAGTTGTATTGTCTGAATCACACCTAACCATCAGATAAGTGTAATTCCTCTGAAAGTAGTGCTTGACAGTTAAGCTCTCATTATTTTTTTTTTTTTTTCTGTAATGGATATTCTTTTATGTAGTTTTGTTCAGAATTGACCTTTCTCTTTTAGTTCTCACTAGGTTAGAATGAAGTGCAGGTTTTACAGCCAGGCTTGGACATACAGGACAAGCCTGGCACTGAAATCTTATTTGCTCTTGTTCAGTACAATCCTTTTGTTCTTATGCTCTCTGACTATATCAAAGCTACATCACATTTTATAAATGTGTTGAAGTGTTGTTCTGGCTCTTGATTATTACATTTTTTCCCCCAAAGCTCACAATTTCTTTCAATCATTACTACCTAATCTCTGGCTTTTATCATTCTTTTCCCTCTATTTAAAAAAAAAAAAAAAATAAAAAAATAAAAAAAAAAAAAAAAAAAGAGAGAGAGAGAGAAACCAGAAATAAAGAAGAAATTAAATATATATATTTTTCATATTCTATATAATGAAAAAATATGTATTTATTGATAAATTAAATTGATCAAAATTATAAATAAGAAAGCTTTTTAGATAATTTTTCCCTAACTTTGTAATACCTTCAGATGTGTTCTGTTACTGCACTCTTCTATATGACCCGATTCTATAAATTTTAACTATGCATCTAATCTTCACAGAATGCCAGTTTGTAATGGAGTATTTAGGTGAATAACCCTTCCTATTCTTAAAGCAAAGGCTTTCGTCCTGCGTGTTTGATGGCTGTAAAGTTAAAGTTTTCATTTGAATTATTCTGAAATTTGGAGGTCTTTGGTGTTACTCTGGTTTTTCTGAGTTTCTTTATTAGCCTTTTGATTTTCATAAATGGAGTCAGATCTTTTAGTTACTGTAGAATATTAGAGCAGTTTTTCTACCTTTCCCACAGAAGTAATATAAACAAATCCTTTGTTTTTCATTCTTTGTCCTTTGTTTGCATATTTCTAACCTGAAAACAATTGTAACTGACAATTCGTCTGGCCACTGAGGCTGAGGGGTGGAAACCCCAAAAAGCCAATCTTCTGCTAGACCCACAAAAGTATAAAAGTAAAAGAATAAACAAAGAGGTCTCTTCTCTCCGCTCTTTCAGCTGGGAGCTGGATCAGAGGAACCTCTGCAAAAATCTCTTGTCTGCGTGTGATTGCTTTGTGTGTCTCGGTGACACTTCGGTTCATAGTTTAAGTTTACATGTATAATTAAATGTATATATTTCTATGTAGTTCACATTCCATAAACAACTGTAAAGAAGGGTCATTAAAAAGATACAGTAATTCGAGTGAAGTTGGAGTGCTGGCCGTTTTCTTTTCATCTGCTGCTCCTCCAAATTTTAGAGTAAAGTGACTAAAATTTCTCCATTAAAAGAAAACACATTCTTGCTTTGTTTTATCAGATGGGTATCTGATGGATTTAAAAGAGGGAGAGTGGAAAAAAACCCAAAGTGTTTTGTATGCAAGAAGACTTATTGACTATTTTGTTGTCTTTCCCTGATAATTTTAAAAGGTCAGTTGCCACGTTAATTTAATAATACATTGATTATTTTATAGGTGTAGACTGCTTTAAATTGAAATAGTATTTTTAAGTGACTTTTTTTTTTCCTTTATTTTAATTTATATCTTATTTCAGTTTAAGGTTAAGACCCTTCTTATAGCTATTAAAGAAAAAATTGGAATGATAATAAAAGGCAGAATCCTCTTTAATCAAAGCCCTACTCTAGATGTGCATAAATGCATAAAAGAGTTAAATAGCAGGCCAGAACTCTCAACACAAAACATTATTGAATATAGCTTTAGGGTAATTAAGTTACGTATTAAAAGGTCCTCTTGCTCATTCTAAATATAATTTTCACAGGATGCTCATTAGTCTAAGATACATTCTAAAATATGCTGTTTTCTAATATTTTAAACTCCCCAAAAGAAAACATTTTAGTAGATGGGATACTTTCTCAATTTAAAATCAAATTCTGTTTAATGAAAACCATTGAAGAGCTGCACCAGACACTGACAAGGAGATGACTTTTGAATTAAAAAGTTGGTGCATAGGCATTTCACCTTTGAAAGTAAGTCCTCCATTTTTCTTGAGACAGCATGAAGTTTCTCTGTCCCTCTGAAATCTCTGGGCTTTGAAGAGACATGTGCTCTGTGAGCTAAACATTTCTCTGTGGATTTTCTGTCAATCCCTATGAATTGGTTAGGTTTATAATGATTTTTCCCAATCTCCTCCAGTGACATTCTTCTTTTAGTTTTTTCAAGAGGTTTTTCTTTCAAGAAATGGTACGAAATTAGGAAAGGAATGATCTTTACACTGAAAAATTCTGTCTGGGAAGATTAGTGATAACAATAATGATAATATCAGTGATGATGATGATAATAGTAATAAATATTCAAATTTCATTTTTGTTGTGGACAAGAGATACATCAAGGTTATGTAATCAAGAAATATCTTTCAGGTTTTATAGTCTCATTTGCATTGATATTAATTTAATTGGTACCACAATTAAGGATAACATTACTATCATGGGAGTAAAGGATGTTATGGCACAAGGATAACTAGAAATTTAATCACAGAAGCAAGACAAAACTAAGGCAAAGGAGAAGAAAACTTGATATGTGATTATAAACTGATAAAATAGTTTTGATTGTGTCCTACTGAGAAACTGGTAACTGCAAAGATCAACCTAGGCATCCTAACTACCTAGAAATAATTATTTAATAACTATAATTTCATGGGATGTAACAGGACTAGGTGGGACTTAGGCAACCATACACAATGGAGAAGGTGCCTTCTGCTTTTCAAAGTACTTTTAGCTTGGTGCATGTACTGAAAAATGCTTGAGATATTGCAGGATTTTGGAACTAAATAAATGTTATATGATTTTTAAAATTCCTACTAGGAGCGAAAAGACATATAAGGCAACTGCTGAGGAATTTAGAGAGTAAGCCCTACGAGGTGAAGCAGAGGGATCTGGAGGTGTTTATCTTTGAGAAAAGGAGGCTTATCACTCTCTACAAATTCCTTTATAGTGTTTGTAGCCTGGTGTGGATCAGTCTCTTCTCCCAGGTAATGAGTGATAAGACAAGAGGAAACGAACTCAAGCTGTGCCAAGGAGAGGTCCAGATTGTAGTTCAGGAAGAATTTCTTCACTGAAATGGTGTTTAACCATTGGAATGGCCCGCCCAGGGAAGTGGTGAAGTTGCCATCCTTGCAAGACTTCAAGAAATCTCTGGATGTGGCACTTCTTGCTATGGTTTAGTTGACGCGGTATTGTTTGGTGAAATGTTGGACTCAATGACCTTGGACATCTCTTCCAGCCTTAATGATTCTGGTTCTGTTCCTCTATGAGTCTATGATTCTACAATTCTATGATGCTGTGAAGAGAGAAAAGCAGCCAAATACTTCCCTACAACTATTTGGACCAAATTTATCTGAAGAGCTGTGAAAGGTATGCAGAGTTCCACATAGGGATGGTGAGGCCATGACAATGTCACTGCACAGGGGTACTTATCAGACAGCTGGAGCTCCCAAAAGCCCTTCCTCCAGCCCTCAGCCCCCTGAACAAGCACTACTGAGTGAAAATCAGAGCTTTCATCTTCTAGTTGTGAAGAGGAGGCCTTGATAGCAGAAATGACAGTAATTCAGCTGTTGGTCAGTGCCTTTGAGGGCCTTGAACAAAAGGGATGTAATATTTTCATTAGTATCTAGCCTGAGGCGGTGTTTAGAATAAATTAATTCAAATTTTTCTTTATATATTTTTTCTCTCTGTGCTTCATTCAAACATTTTTTCTTTCCTCTCCCATTCCTATTTGTAGAAAAAGGGACAGGGAGGTTGAAGAACCAGCTGCCTTGTTTAACTCCCTGATCATCTCTTGCTGGTTCTCCTGCCAATCAAAACCAGTGCCCCAGAGCACCCTTTTGGTTTGACTTATGCGCTTGAAAATCTCTTTTGGAGGAATAGTGAAGAGATACCCTAATTACAGCTGCTGCCTCTAACAACACATAGATGCAAATAATGATAATTTGAGTTTTGCAGCCAGATTTTGTTTTTTAAAACTCACACTATTGCTGTATGATGTGAGGGACATTTTCAGAAACCTAGTTGGTATTACTCTGTTTTCACTGAATTCCTTGCATTTCCATGGGAATTGATACAGGCTCTGGTTTTGTATCAGTGCATTAAGCGCTTTGTATCAGTGAAGGGCCGCCTGAAAATCCTTCCTGACATTTTTATAGCCATCTTTGAAGCAGAACAGCATTTTGAGATTTTACTCTCACAGTGTTATTGTACAGAACAAAATAATTTCCTGATTAAAATGAGCGTGGTTGCACTTCTGTGCATCACGCTCCATTATATTAGCTTGTGCTTTTAAAATGCAAGTATTTCAAAGAAATTACTGTTTTTTAGACAAATTTTGCTCTTCTATGTCATTACATAAACTTGTATTCTCTGAAAAGATTGTTCTTATGTATTTCCACTTATTGTGACAAGTTTGTGAAGTAACCCAATACTCCTGATTGATTTACATACTTAATTCTCATATTATCTGTTTGATTTCATAGACAGGTATGTCAGCTCATTAGAGCAATAAATAATTTGGTAAACAAAAGAGATAAAAATCTTTTAAACACATTTGCATAGAGAATAGGAAGGACAACCTGTGACCATCTTTGAAGACAACAACTTTCTGATTTAGATAGGTCAATAAGTTTAGATAGATTTTAAAAAGTGAATGCAGTTTTCTGATTCAGATATATGGCATAAGGACACAGAAAGAATACAAAGTGACTATATTGAAAGAATGGTGATCTAGATCAGCTGGTTACTTATTTTATATATATATATTTAATCCAAAATTATCAATTGCAATTAAGAATCAATAGCTAGAATTCTAAAATATAAGTGATGCAGAGTCAGTTGCTAGTATTTCACTTTACATACAGGTCTCTTCAGTTGTATAGAGTATGACATCCCATTGGTTTTGCTTTTTTACTTGTGATTATTTTATCTGTTCAAGCAGAAAAATTCAGTCAGCAATGTCCTTATTTGAGGGTGAAAATGAAAATGACAATGAAAGAAAGCTCACAAGCAGAAATTTTAATAAAAATACAGAATTTTAATTTATTGATAATTACTATTCAAAACACTAGATAATGTCACTCAGCCTATCAGAATGCATTCCTTTGTGTAGAGGAACTAGGCTGTGTCTTTCTATTTTTGTTATACAAGTTTTGAATTTCCTTTCATGTCACTGTTAATTCCACATGAAAAAGAATTTAGAAATTCTCTTTCCTCCTTTCTTGCTTGTAGACCTAGTATGTATTAACATAATCATTGAATTAATTTCTTCCAATATAAGCCTGCAACTGTTTTCCAATTTGCCTTTCTCCTTTAATCCACACTCTTCAACATAAAAGCAATACATATTCAAGTTTTTATTTCAAACCTTAAAATATTTCTCAAATATTCTTCTATACATGATTTAATAAAAATCTGGATCTGCAAGTGACTGTGCAAGGTCACATAATCGAATGAATGCAAACAGGAGACTTTTCGTACACTGGAAGTGACTAGAAAGCCTTAGAAAACTTGTTACGGTTTTTGTTATTTATTTAATTAATACATAGGTGGGTTGTGTTTTTTTTTTTTTTTCCCTCAAAGTTTCTTGTCCCTTTCTCCCTATTCCCAAGCAACTATTATTTCATAACTTCTCATTTTATTTGGATTTTTTGTTTATTAATTTCTCTGGGCAAAAAAAAGTCATTGCAATTAGAAAAGATCTCTTAGGACAGAGAGCAAAGCCCTGCAAATACAGAACTGTAACACAGAATATAGTCCCCTGTGCTTTATCCAATTCATTTTAATTGTTTTGAGGAAGATCTAGCACACTGTAGAATACTCCCAAGAGAAAAAAAAAAAAGTGAAAATACCCTTTCTCACTTACAGTAAGTCATTCCTCAAATTCAGATTACATTGTCCTTTTCTCAATTTGATCTCATTATTTCCAGCTATATCCCATTTGTATTTTTAAATAATTACTCTTGCCCCTTGGTGTTTACCTTCTCATTGCTTTTGACAGATATATCTTCTCCCTCTCCCCCCACTTAATTGTTGGTTAGTCAAGCTGTACATATTTAATCTTTCTAAGCTTTTCTTATACATCATCCCTTCCAACTCATTTTGCCCTTCTTTGCTCTGAATTCCTTCCATTGTGTCAAAGCCCAAAAGTTGGAGCTGATTGCACTCGTCAAGTGTCCTCCAGTTCAAATTTGAAAGGATAGTCTGATCTTTGTTGATGTGCAAAGAAGTGACAGCTCAGTCCCTTGTCTATGCTAAGGTCCAGTTTCTATATTTGGTGACAATGCAAAAATATCTTCATAGAGATGCTGATTTCCTTGTTGCTACTGTAAACCAGTGCACCAAGGCCCTGGCTGATGTTTTATCAACTTAGTTTAAAAATAATCCAGACTCAAAAATTCAAGTTTTCATGAGCCTTTTTTTTTGTTGTGTTATAGATACCTCCGCATATGGAGGGGTTGGGGGCCAGCAGGAATGGAAATATTTTCATGCTGTTGCCTGAGATCTTGCTACATTTGAAGGAACATGGTGAGACTAAATGCATGTAAGGTAATGAGGATAAAGTGTAATGGCTTGGCCTGGAAATCAGTTTTAATCTCCAGTCATAAGCTGCAAAAGGGATTCCAACACACAGATTACAACACAGACTATGCCAGTACAGATTGTGATGGGAGAGATTTCTGAAAATATCAGAATTATCAGGCTGACAATATTTGCCAACGCCACGGTGCCTGTGAATTTTTTCAAGTGAAGTTTTTACTATTAGATGGCCTTTGCTTAAAAAGTCTGAAATAAGTTGGTAGGGTATATCTGAATTACTATCTGTTGGTAGGGTTTATCTGAAACCACAGCTTTATTGGCAGGTGATATTTCAGCTCAGAAACAGACGAGCAGCTCTTGCTGTTTCTCTGACGCCACTGGCTTCTTATGCAATCTAAATAAATTACTGAGAATGGCTCCGTAAATCAGGGATGTGTATTGACCAGCCTTGAAGAAAATAACTTGTGAAAGACCCAAGCTGGGAAGAAGATGGGAGATGAATTTTCTCACTAAATCAAACAAATAAAACAAACAAAAATTCCCCACAAGGTAGATGCATTTGTAACTAACCATAGCGATATGTATTATATCCATTTTCCTGCGCTTGTAGGCGTATTTCAATTTCTAAAGAACTCTCTCATGTTTACTGGAGTGGCTTGATTTCAAAGAGGGAAAGAGATCCCAAAACTTAAAACTATGCTTATAGGGAGAAATGTAATGTGCTTTTATATATATATATATATATATATATATATATATATATATATATATATATATATATATATATATTCAAATTAATATAAACAAAAATATTTATATCAACATATTTTCTTCTGTTGCGACAACATCTTGATGAAAGCTTTAGCCAAATATTTTGCAGACTTTGATACCCTACCATCATTACTGTTTAATGTTAAAAAAACCCCATTAAAACTACTGTATTTATATTTAACCCGGGTCTAAACATTCAATTTTAGTCCAAAATATTTACGTAGCCTCTAAATGTATAAATAGAAATGAGAAGGGAAAAAAAAAAAAAAAAAAAGGAATATTCTTTCCAATGGGTAATAAAATCTCATTTTTAAAAAGGTTCTCCTTTGAAAATCAGAATATAAATTATATGTCCTGTATGTACCTTATCAAATATACTCACTTGCCTGTGGATCTTAATTTTTGAGATGGCTCAATTCTGAATCTTTTCTTAATTTCTTTTTAAAATATTTCCAGAACTCTGGTTTAATTTCCACTTGACTCTCTCGGCCCACTAACTCCTTAAGCTTTCTACTTCTGACAGATTACAAGGGTACCATTAAGTAATGCAAGTTCATGTCTTATTAGTAGACAATCCTGTTGACCTTCATTTCCCCCTGTCCCATCTTGCATCCCATTTTAATGCTGGCCGTCTCATTTTCACTTTATCTAGGCTTTTAGCTCTGCACTTATAAAACAAGCACAGAAAACCATGAGCTCTTTGGTGCCCTGATCTCACCTTGGAACTGTGGCTTTTCAAGGCAAGCTAAAGGGTAATGATTGTCAATGTTTTTATTCTCCTATTATTTATATTTTCATGCTACTCTTTTAGTGGAGATTACTCCTTTCTTTCTGAAAAGGCTGTGAAGTGTAAAGGTGTAGGGAGTTTGTGCTCTCATTGTCATTTACTCCGGTGAGTCAAGACATGAGAATCATTTTTTAAGTCTCCGCATTCTTCAGTCTTATCACCTGGTCCATTCCATGGCTTTGATAACGAAGTTCCCGTGTGGAACTAATACGGTCACACATGCATTAATCTGTGATATTAATACTCGATGGCACTGGTGAGCTGAAGCCTCTCTGGGGTGTTTCTCCTTCTGTGCACAGCCCACTTTGACCTGGATTTAATATGCGTGATTTGATTGACCCCTGGCCAGTAATGAGTAAAGTCGTGGGAAAAAAAAAAAAAAAAAAGGTCTGGTAATTATGCTAATCACCCTCTAAATCTCTGTAAAACAAGCTGCTATGAAAAGGACAGAGGGAATTTAATGCCAGCGATCTTGTTTTCTAGGCAGAAGGGTATTAAGAAAGCTTTTCCAAAGTACATATTGTACTGCCCTTTCAATTCAAGTCAAAGAAGGAAGCAAAGGCATCATCTGTCATGGGGTGAAAAGCTGCCAGGTATCTCAAGACCTCATCTTTCTTCTTCAGCGAGGAAAACTGAAATTAACACTGCTGACATGAAGGCAGGTATAAAATCATATGGGTTCAAGATGTGGATCTAGATATAGACATTCACCTTAAAATATGAAAAAGGAGGAAAGTAGAACTCTTCAGCTGGGTAAATCTTAGTAGTTCCATATTTATGAAAAGCAGCATCATAACTGTAAAGCACAGGAAAAAAATAAGTCCACGTACTGTACTGAACTATCCCTTTTCAATGTCAAATTCACTTGCATTAGGGTAGTTTTAATGGAGATACTTATTTTACCTCTTTTGAAACCTTTATTCAGCTAGCCAATATAAGCAAGATGAAGCATTTGCATTTGGAGTTAAAGAAAATTGCCCGTAGTATGCCGTAAAAGTTTTACCTAGTCATGAGCCATTACCAATTCTTTAGTCAATACTGACATACAAATTTTCCCCTTTCATTATGTACAGCACATCTATCCGAGATGCTTACGAAAAGTGCAGTATTCCACAATAATTTTATGTTGCTTTCTAAATACTATCTCTAAAATACCTTTTGATAACATGTAGGCTTTACATACGTGGACAATTTTGAAACTTAGCTTTCTACCTGGCCTAATTGTATTCATCTGAAGTAAAGTTTTCCATCAAGTGCTTCCCATCTGTTCTACTTGTCTGGAAATAGACATCCTGAAATATGGAGCAGCTTAGTGGGTGCAGGATTTTTATATGCCTTATGTGCCACTCCGGACTTGCTGACAACCATTTGAAGACTGAAGCCCAGAAAGAGCAAAAGTTTGGTCCCAACAAAGTCTGCATTGTTTCCCAGTTGGCAGAAAAGATACAGCACGTTTGTTCTTTCTTGTGATTTATATTTGACTAGTCGCTTCTATATGACATGGAAGTGAGTTTGTCTCATAATACTAAAACTGATCAACTGTGTAACAAGAATTGTGTTATGATCTGGAACAGCCTTTACAAAAGGTGAAGAAAGGAGTGTCACAGTGAGGACTGATTTGAGGTGTGTTCAGTATCTCCCTCTCCTTCAAATGGGACCTTTTTTTCTGTTACATCTAGTAGTTACTGGATTAATGTGAAATCCATTATAAAGCAGACAAATTCATCATGAGTAAATTTCTCTGAGATCTGAACTTTTTGTAAAAAAAAATACGATTGATAGCCTTGGGATATCTGATGTGACAGAACTGTTTTGAAATGATGTGACATAGGCTTTAATTTCTTTGTTTACCAGACATAGCAATGAATAGAGATGGGGTTTATTTAATTTCTAAAAATATACCCCTTAAAATACAAAAAAAAAAAAAAAAAAAAAAAAAAAAACACAAAAAAAAAAAAAAAAAAAAAAAAAACCAGAAGGTAATCTAGGTAATATCAAGTAATCCAAATTAAGATTTCCTAGATATTTATTTTTTAAACCATTCAACGATATCGCACCATCATCTGAACAATTTATCCTTACTATGTTTTATCAAATATAAACAATATTATACAAACTGCTGATTTTTTTTCACTGAATTGTGAAATATGGTGTGGAAATTAACCTTAATAATTAAAAAATAAATAGCATTTTTTCTTCCATGAAGAAATTTAATTTTACCAGCACAAGAAAAAAATGTTTTATCTAACATAAAATTATTTTCTCTCTAAGTTACTCCCTTAGCAATTGTGTTTGACTTTGTCCACAAAAGGATAGGTTGATATCAGGTATAAATCCTAATTTTTGTTATGCCAATGAATATTCGCAGGTTTAGGTATTGAAGATGTGGCTCCAGCCTCTCTAGGTCGGGGTGTATTTGGAGAGAGGCTCTGAAAAAGATGCTGCAGAAAGGCAATTAACATCTTCCAGCTTTTTCACATTATGTATATCTGAAGCAGGCAGGCTCCAAAGATGTGTCTCTGGACATACAGGAAGAAAGACAGGTTTAATTAGTAACAGAAATGATGAAGTCCTTTGAAAATTTTTGGTGATTAGCTTGTATGGATAAAGTTGTCATTCTTCTCTCACCTGTGGGACACTGGTCTACAACTGGGTCCCTGTGCAGATTTGCAGAAAGTAAAAAGGCAGCAAAGAGAGAACACTTTTTGCCAACCCACTGTTAATAGAAATAGAAACCCTAGTCAAAGTAAGACTATGAAGAAAGTTATTAAAAGTAAATGTAAAAAAACCAAAAAAACCCACCAAGGAATATGTGGCTCTTTGTCATTCCTAGGGATGAGAACATAGTAACTTATGTCCAAAGAAGATGGAAGTATCAGAGTATTGGAATTATTTTATATTTGTTTGATGGTAAAAGAGTGACCAAAGAAGAGATATGGAGTAAGCAGTATCATCAGAAGATATCAGTGCTTATTTGCACGGAGAAATGTGATGTTGACTGTAGTTGCACTTCAATTATTTATGACAACAGGGAAAACTAAAAAGAGGGATATCAGGATCCTATGAAGGAGGGAGCAGGAATGTTGATGGTACAATATTGTCTTTTGGGTGGAATTCAGACACCTGCTTTTAAATATCAGAATAGTTATCAATATAGCAATTGGTACAGTAGTGTTCTGTATTGTATTGCCCTGTAGTTATTCAGAAGGATTGAACAAGCCAACTTAGAAATCCCCTCAGGGGCTACAAATATAATTCTGAACTGCTGGATAAGATGAAGTCAAAGTCAACAGTGCTTCTGTTCTGCTTCATTTGAAGAAGCTCGATTGTTGAATGTTGCTCTTTGAATGGTATTTTTTTTTTTGTCATTGCGGCAAGGAAAAAATCAAACAAAATAATTAAAATTTGATCCAGCCCTTATCTATTTTCTCCTAACTGAGCATAGCAGCCTTTTAACAAGTAAATAATCCTTCCTACCCTTGTAGCTGTTGTTAGTTGTTTTAAATTAATCGTTTTACTTGATTGACAAACTAGCACACTTACATCTTCTTTTTTTAGGACATTACTCTGTCCTTCACTTACAAAACATAATTATGTGATCATATTGGAAACTCCAGGAAAAATGTTAGCCCAAGAGTTAAGCCTGACTGTTAAACAAAACCCAGACTTTCAATATTTTAACTGCTAAACAAAAATTAGCATGCCAGTTCCCTAGGCAATGAAAGCACACACAAAGCACAAAGGATCAGGATTTCATCCTAACAGATGTGTTATTGAGAAAATGGCCACTTTTGGCTTTGTGATTATTTGCTCAGATGTTTAATCTTCACATGATAACAGAACTTGAAGAAACTAGCTGCATAGCTGTTTACACCTCTAAAGCCAAGAGCAGGACGTGAAATAGTGGCCAGCTGCACATTGTGCCCTGACAATGGGGCAGCAACCAGAGGTCAGGTTCAGCACCTTGATCTCCTCAAGCCAAATGAGCCAGACCTAGTCACAGAGCCTCAGGGCACATTTGCTCTTCCCTGTGCAGCATGGCACAGGAGATTTGCATTAATCAGCTCCAGGCCTGAGCCATGATCTTCCAGCTCTGCTGCTTTTGGTCCAGGAGATAGGCTACGCAAAACTAGATCAATGAGGTGGTGTGGGATGGAAGAGCTCCCTGCTTCAGAGGAGCTGGGCTTCAGAGCAGAGCTCCTTCCCTAGAGGTGGGACACTTCTGGAGCCAAATCTGCCTTCAGCTCCCTTTGGAAAACAGATGTTGGAAGGAATATTTTTCAAGCATATCACATTTCCAAGATAACTACCCTGGTTAATCATACTGTGACAGCATTTATCAAGTGTCCCACCCTGAGAATTTGCAAGTGATGAAAGGACAGGGTTTGGCACTGGTGTGCATCTGCCAGGTTGGTGAGCTTCAGCCAATGACAGCAGAAGGAACAGGACTACCTGTATAAAATATACCTTTACGCTAAAACTGGCTGCATCACTACTGGAAAGTGGGGGGGTGTTGTTTGTGGTTTTTTTTTTTTTTTTTTTTTTTTTTTTTTTTTTTTTAATAAACCATTTAGACTAACCAATGCAGTTAATTTCAAGGCTGGGAATTAATTTCCATCTTCCCTTGATATATAGCCATGCCCTTAGTGACAGGTGCTTCCTTCTCCTCTGCCTTCCACTGTGATATGGTCTCATGTTAGGAGGGCTGGAAAGTTTTCTTTATTTAAAAATGCCTCTATTTTTTTTACACATTGGGACAGTTGTGATACAAACACCAGGACGGACTTGTTGGCAGAAGGAGGTTGCTGCAGCCCCGCCTCTCAAGATAGACATAATGTGCAGCAGATTTCTTTTGTCAAGAAATCAGCAACAATGCTTACACAAAAATGCATTCTTGCCATTTGCACAGCAATGGTTAATCTACAACGTTTTAATTATGAGAGTTGGCCTCCAGTAATTGTACACTTAAAAAATACTGTGGAATAAAACATGCATCTCAGAGAGCTATGCATTACCCCCACAAATTCTAAAGGAGTGCCTTCAGATTAGGAGACAAGCAGCACAAATCACAGCAATGAGACATGCTTGCAAACATGTAAAGCAATGTGGGTAATAAATACATCCAGCATTTATATATAATTTACTGTCAGGTGATTAAATATCAGTGCAAATGTTTCTCCAAGTAACTCCTAAATATTTTAACCTTTATTTATGTTTGATATATGCCAACGTAGCTATCTCTGTGTAAAACGTTGGGCTTAATTCCTTATCACACATTGGTCTATTCACATTTATTTTATTTTATTTCTGATTTATCCAAAATTACTGAGAGGGGTGGTTTAGGTCCTTCATATCTGGAAACAGTACTACATCTCGAACATAATTCAGGAACACTAAGATGAGTGGCTTCCAGAAACCTATATAATAACTTGAAGGAAATAGTGGCTATCTGTACTACGATCGTTTGGTACATTTTTAGCTGCTTCAAAAAATTAATAGAAAATTTCTTAGTAACAGATTTTCATGTGTAGTCTGCACATTGGATTTGGACTCAGAACTATTGCAATCAAGTAGACTGGATTTCAATTAATTCACATTTCCAAATTCCAGTAAAGATGTTCTTGCAAATTGTCCAGATGCCTCAGGCAAGGGGTTGCCTTTCCTGGTGATGGCAGTGCATGAATGCAAGTGATAGAACGGGCAAGGGAGTATGGACAGAAAAGATCAGTGTATAACTCTGGCAAGGACAAACACCGTGAACTCGAGGAAAGTCAACTCTGTGGAGAAATATCTGGCAAAACCATCTTAAATTTCCACAGAAAATTATGTTCGGATCCTAGATCACAACAATAATCCAACTGCTGATTGCAGGACATTGCATCATGGAAAGTCACCTGCTGGATGGAGAATAGGCATCCTGGTGCATGAGGGCTTATGCCAACAAACTGGGAGTCCAGCCAAGATGACAGACCAGGAAGATGAGGTACCAGCTCTGCAGCCCCCATAAGAAATCAAGGCAGAATACCATAGTTTCAGAATAATCCAAGTTTGATCTGCATAAGGGGTTTCATGGGGTGTAGTTTTTTTCCCAGTTAGTGGAGATCATGTGTTTAAAAGACCAACCTGCTCACTGACAGACAATTCATTTTTATGAAAATTTAAGCTGGAACACTTTGAGCAAGGCCTAGGTATATTTTTTTACCCAACCGTACTCCTATAAAATTATTTTTAATCGAATAGTCTGCTGATGTATTTTCAAATTCATTTTTAAAAGTGCAATACAATCCATCACAATTGAAGAAGAAAGGAAAATTCCTTTTGCCATTCAAAGGTGGAATTTAGACAACTTACCATGAAAATTTGTTGATAAAATCATCAAAGGGAATATTCCTCTTCTCTGTCTGCTGTACTGTTTTCTCAACTCCAACAAAAGAGGGAACAGATTTAGGGTTTCCTTTAGCTCAATGTGAATTCTAATTAATGATGGCAAATATAGCAATTACTATGCAAACAAATACAGTACAAGAATGTTTAATTGTTACTTTGTTTTGGTAATCATTTATCTTTCCCCAAATTTAAAGCTTTGCACATTTAATGAATGGCTTTCATTTAAATTCTGTAATTCTTCATTCTATATATTGTTAATTAATTTCAATGAACACAGGATGAGAGAATATTACTATCTGCATTTTGTAAAAACCCCAAAAGTTCTGCTCTGAGAAAAGCTGTTCTATGAGGAAACTAAATATTGCGATACCATTGTTTTTTTCTTAGTTCAGTGAAATACTCAATAGCATAATATAATGCGAGTCTGGAAAAAGTCTGGAGATAATCCATTATTTTCAAAATTAAAAAATGAATTCATTTCTTAGGTCACACATTGAGTGAGGAAAAGCATGCTCCTAAATTATTTGCGGGGTGTTTCACTATAGTAAAAAGACATTGAGAATTACTTTGACTTTTAAGTGTTTTCCTATATATATATATATATATATATATATAAATTATTTTCCTTGTATACACATACACACATACAGAGACAGAGGTTTTCATATATATACATAGGAAAATGAGAAAAATATGTATATGCTTACAAATACATGTAAGTAATACAAAACCATACATGTGCTTGCAGGTTTTTTGAATATATTTTCAGGGTGAGACTTGCTGATTCTGCCCAGTTGTCTGTCTTAAAAAACACCTTCTGCACCCCACCACGAGAGAGTGCAGTGACTTGTCTGCCAGACTTGGGTTGCCTGTTTCTCTGACCTGTATTATTCTTGTGCATAAAGAAAAGGCAAGAAAACTCAATTTTCTGCGATTGGCTACTCTTGCAAGCAATTAATATAATGTATTACATGCATTAATACAATGTACTTAGATTTTAATGCACAGAAACAAGTATGTTGCAGTAGGGATGGTGTGTATTTACAATCAAAGGCTAAAGGCAGCATGAACCTAAACCAAAAAGCCTGTGAACCATTGCTGTGTTTTCACTATATTCATAAAAATAAGCTGGGGGGAATTCCCCTCTTTTTTTTTTCCATCTAGTTGCTCTACTGATTTGTTTTAAATATTAGAATTAGAGATTTAAAGAAGATCTATTGTTTATTATCTAATTTGTTGTTTTAGGTATGCTCCACTCCAGACGTGTATTGGCTCATACCCCAACACCCTGAAAGCTTGGAGCAGAGCAAGGAAACCTCTCCATTTCCATCTAAACAATTTTTAAGTAATAAGTCAAAAATGTCACACAACAGCTTTTCTTAGCTGTTTTTTAGTCTTGGAAACTTTCACCATTCAGGCTGAAACTTCTATTCCTTCTCTGCCTGGGGCTGAACTTCAATGGCAGATTTAGGCAAAAGCATTTGGCCATTTGTCAATGAGGTAACAGTGAATAAACAAACAAATCTTTTAATTGCAAAATTAAAAATTGCTTCTGACCAGTTCAATTTTTTCGTTTTTAGGTTTTTTTGTTTGTTTGTTTGTTTTATGTTTTTTGTTTAATCTGAAATACAACATTTCAGAAGTAATTTTCTTTCGCCAGTTGCTAATGTGTAGACACTGAATTGTATTCCTGAGGATTACTGCTGTTTTCTGTACTTCATGCTCCTTTTATAGTGCAAATTTGTATACATTTAGCTGTGAGGAAAAAAACTGGGAGGGGAAGGTCTTGTCAGAAAAGCAATGAAGGAAAACTTAGGGTATGTGGATTTAGTTTCTAACATATCTGTGCATACCTTGAATGGTCAAGCTTCTTAGAGACAGATCTTTCAAAAGCACCTGAAGACTTTCCAAGTGCAACTCACCTGCTTTTTGAAAAACAAAAAGCCAGTTTTCTTCTCACAGCATACTTTCAAGGTATATTGGGTAACTCCGAAGGATGAGGAGCACGTAGGGGTTTTTCATAAACTCCACTGAAATGACTTTGTAAAAGCAGAGATGATAATGCTTCCTTTCCTTCCTTGATCTTGTCACCTTGTGAAAGAAGCTGCAGTTTATTGTGTTTGCTTAGTACAGTGAAGCTGGGAGCTGAATAGCAATCTGCTGAATAGTGATGATGATACTATGGACAAATTTATACTTCCTATGCTGCCTGTTTCACAGTCTGAAGGAACAGGGCCACAAATGGTAAATTGCTCAAGGGCACCAAATGTCACAGGAGGAATAGACGGCTGAGTATTTCCACAGACCACAGAAACTCAGCCAATTAAATAAATATAAGGGACTGCATTAATTATGGACTTGATTTAAATAATGAGCTTAAAGTTCCAATTAGGAAAACATTTGAAAACATGCTTAAGTCCCATCACAGGCTCACTAGAACTTCATCTGGCATTTAAAATTAAATATGAATTGAAGGATCACGTCTCTATAAAATTCTTTATCTCTCAAAGTCAATCTTTCAGTAACTTGTGGATATCTGAGAGGAATTTCATATCTGTGAAATGTACAATTTTAACTTCAGCAGTCATTGCCAGATGCATTTCTGCATGCGTACCCATGAGAAAAAATATTTTAATATTCACATTGCTGAAAAAATACAGTGTTATAAATGAAAAATAAAACCCATCTGAGGTTGTCCTAAGTTATTTACATACTGCATACTGCAGGGTATGAGTATAGAAAATTACATTTCTAGTAATAAAAGATAACATAGATTATTAATTATTGATGAATTCTTTTTTTTTCTTCATATCAGGAATTTAAAACGAACTCTGATTAGTCCTGATTTTGCTTAGTAATAATGGAAAGTATACTGTCGGTCCACGGGTATTAGATCTTACTGTTCCATACGTTTGTCTTGTGAAATCAGTTTGTGCTGTTGTATATGCATTATTAAAATCTTTATTCAGGGGTTTCCAGACATTTTCAAGCATATGGGCGGGGGGAAGTGTTTCTAAGTGTTAACTGAGTGTCATCTGGCTTTGAATTATTCACTGATTGAAATACCTCTGGCACCTTTGGATCAACTGTCAGTGAATGCAGACAATAGTTTGGGGGAGTGGGGAATGTAATGCTAAAAGATAATTATGAAAATTCCAAACAAGGTATCAGAAATGTCCTCCATTTACCTTTGTAATACAAACAGTTAATAATATTAAGATGATTAAAATAACTATTCAGTTATATGCATGCAAGCAACATAATTTTCTCATCCAGTTATTGCAACCAGGAGTGATCTTTCTCTATTTTATTATTTCAGTGTTATTTTCTATTTTGCTTTCAGGTTTTTGGGGTTTTTTTTCTATATTTTTTTCCTATATTTTTTCCTATTTTTTTTTTGGTGTTATTTTCTATTTTTCTTTAGGTTTTGTTGTTGTTGTTGGTTGGTTGGTTGGTTGGTTGGTTTTTTCTATATTTGCTTCAGTGTTATTTTCTATTTTGCTTAAGTTTGCTTAAGGTAAGAGTCTTAGTCTTTTATGTTTAAGAAAACACTGTGTTAATATGTCGAATTCTCTTATTTAAAATGTATGACACGCTGCTTTTCCTACTGGATCAAGCAGCTGGATTCAGGGGAAGAAAGGACATCATCAACAGAAAGTGTTAGTGATATAATATTATGTGCTGTGGGCACTGGGAAAAGGCACCCCAGGAAGCACTGCTAGTCCTGCATTTCTCTAGATATCCAATGGATGTGTAAAGGGACTCAAAGGCATCTTTTATCCTGCAGGAGACGGATCTGGCGAGAGGGGACTGGGGTCCAGCTGCTGGTGGCTCTGAAGCTTGGCTCCTGGGTGGGGGTGTGTGAAGACTGTCACATCACAGGGTCCCAGGCCACTCAGACTGGCTTTTTATAGCACCTTTTGCAGGCATAGTTTACACTGGTATCTAGGCTGACTTCTTTGGTCTTGTAATAAATCACGTCTGGTTCGGGGGGATCACTGTGAGACCTGTTCAAGCAAAAGTCAGAAAAATCTGGTTTTTGGCAGGTGCGTGATGAGGGCAGGAGCCCTCCTAGCGGGTTCAGTTGATAGGGTTTGGATGGCTCTGTTTGTCCCAAGTCAGTTCACTAGGAAAATTATAATCCTTGTGAAGTGACTTCCTTGAAACCATTGCTTGTATTTCCCACCCTCGGTGAATTTCACTATTTGTCTCTCTCAGTATTGCCTCTCCCTGAAAAAGCTGCTTACTTACAGATAAATTTTCATACTCTCTTCATTCTTCCAAATGACTCATATCTCTCTCAGTCTCTCCTCTTGAACAGAATAATAGGATTCTTCTTGTTGTCATTTATCTCTGTGAACACCCTGAATTATAATAGTCGAGCAAATAAGATTCAAGCAAATGTTTTAAACTATGGGGTTTTTGGTCTATTACATTTGCATATGATGAAATTATACGACCTTTGTGATAGTCCCAAATGAAGTGTACAAAGCGGAATTGGTATAAAAGAGGAACTTTTCAGATTATTTCCATCACTGGATATAACCACATCTATTATTTTTCTCCTGCAAATGGCTCCCAAGTTGGCCAAAATTACAAATGTATCCTTTAAGGAACATAATTGGAGAGTGCTTTCAGATTTGGTTGTTTCTGAGGAAGTTTTGCACCTTTAATTCATTCTTTATAATAATGGGGTAGTTCCTCACTGTGTCATTATAAATTATGACAGAGATCCAGCTGAGTCCTTGAAATTGAGTGTAAATTTAGTATTAACGTTTCTTGGGAATGTAGAACTTAATGAATAGGAAATTTATAAACGATTGTATTCTACTGAAGCAATCTGCTTGTAAGCTCTTTGTTCTGAATCCCATCCCTTGTGCAGAGCCTCAAAGAATCCTTTGGGAGTGATGAGTAATGCACCAGAGTGAACAGAGGCTGGATTTGGAGAGAAGTCAAGATGTTTCTGATCACTTTGGAAAGAGACAATGTCATTATGCTGAGTGAACACCAAAGTGAGCTATGGGGTGGAAACTGCAAGATAAAGCCGAGGGGGTTATTTTTCATCCATCATCCACATGCTTTAGACCCTTTAGGAGGCTTGTGCTAGTTTTACAGAACGCTGTAGTTAAAATAAATATCTTATTGGAGATATTAAAAATCACTGTGGCTTTAGGTAATGTTTTTAATGTTCAGATCCATCTGACACATCTGTCTGGAGCCATGGGAAAATAGCAAATTAAAAAGATCCACAAGATAAGCACACACTAGTGTCTGAGGGAGTCTAGTCATTTGGGTAGACCCTTTTTTTTTTCTTTTTTTTTGCGTACTCTGACCCAAATAGCTTATTTTTCCCCTTTGATTTAGAACACAGAAGTTATTTGCTATTTGCAGATCAGGTTATTTGGGTCAAAGCACTGGAGTAGGCCTGAAGTACCTGAACAGTTGGTGGTTTTTTTTTTTTTTTTTTTTTTTTTTTCCCCCCCCTATTTTTTTCCTTTTTTTTTTTTTTTTTTTTTTTTTTTGGCATCAGCTTTGTTCTACTTCATTGCTGCTCCACATTTTAACATCAGCAACCAGTGCCAGCTCCCAGATCCCAGAACAGCAAAACTCCATCTAGGTCGGGATGCAGGTGGGATAAATATGCCTTGCAGGTGTGTGTGGCGAGGACATATCTTTTCAAACAGAATTAAACATTAGTTTGCAAAATATATGAGCTGAATGCACATGCCCTTTAATAAGCCACTTGGTGCAGCATTTCTGAACTGAAAATATAATTAAAAAAATTATCTTGATTGAGAACTCTGCCATTAGTCAATAACAGGCAGAAGGCGTTGATCGAAAATACTGTAGCCAGCAGAGATACAGGAATCATTTCTTAGTCCAGTTGTCCTTAACACGTGTGGAAGAGCAGGAGCAGAATATTACTCTTTTGGAGTGGATAACTAGCTGGGAAATGTTGAAAATACCCATACGGATTAAAAAGAACCCCCAACCCTCCCCCCCTCAAAATAAAAAGGACTGGAGCGCATTTGGGAAGAAAAGATAAAAACTGCTGCTTTGAAAATTATCTGAAACAACGACAATGTGGGGAAAAGTGATAATGATACAGACTTCAGAAGTGCAAGAGAAGAGATTATTAGATGTCACAGTAACAGACAAAAATCAGTTTGGGTTTTATATATGCAGAATTAATGAACCGCGAAAGAAAGAAATGATAGTGAGAGAGAACACAGTATGCATACACCCTCCAAAGTATACTTGATGAGTCTGATAAATTTCCTTGCAACTCAGCAGGGAGTCACAGAAGGGACATCTCTCAGATGGAGAGAAGGCCTTTGTTTCAGATTTGGTCCTCAAAGCAGGTGTCTGAAATTTAAGTCTGAAAAGTCATTGTGGTTCATGCCCCAGCAAGGAATCTCTTGTCTGTCCTGAATGTTTTTCTGCCCTCTACAGTCTTCAGTTTTGCCACTACCTGAATATGAGATAGATTTACTGCTCATCCTTCACTATTCATTGGAGGAGTTGAATCCAGGAATATTTGGCAAATTTTATTTGACGTGTTGTTTAAATCTATGAATAGGTGTGAAGTTCTGCTTATCTGAATCTCGGCAAGGTTTTGGGATTCTGGATTTAATGTGAAGTCAGTACCCTTGTCTACCCATTTCTTAATGAGATTACAAGTAATAATACAGCAATTGTGCATGAATTAGTGCATGAAAGAGACAGAAACTTTTTTACAAGGGCATGGAATGACAGGAAAAAAATGACAGAAGGAAGATTTAGATTAGAGATTAGAAAGAAATTGTTCTCTGTGAGGGTGGTGAGGCCTGTCACAGGCTGCCCAGAGAAGCTGTGGATGTCCCAGCTCTGGGAGCGTCCAAGACCAGGTTGGATGGGACTCAGGTGGAAGGTGTCCCTGACCATGGCAGGAGGGTTGGAACTTGATGATATTTTAGGTTTCTTCTGACCCAAACTTTTCTGTGGCTCTGTGATTTTTTTTTACAGGTCTCCACGGCAGCTGCATCCTGCAGGACAGAAAGGCTGGTTTAGCTTTGCATTTGAAGGCGGTGGAGGGCAGAAATAGGAAAGGGAAAACAATCAGTCTTTGTAATAAGCTGTAACACTTCCATCAAAGGTGAGGCCTTTTACCATCTCATCCCATGTACTCCAGTTCCTTACCAGTCCAACCTGTTCCAATACCACATGTGAATATTCCCCTGGATAATTCACTGTGTTGGGATGGCAGCAGCAAGGTGAGCAACTCTTTAACCAGCCTTCGCCCGAAAGAACCGAAAATATTTTTGTGCTTTTGTTCCATCGGGTTTTTTTAGATCTTTAAACACCTGAAATAGGGCTACGGCCCCTTGTTGGCTTGCCCGCAGAGCGACGTGTTTAATAAGGAAAACACCACTTCCAGTTGCAGTGTTTTGGTGTCAGGCATGGAACAATGCTCAGGGAGGAGCTGCTCCTAAAATTAATACCCGCAGAGAAAGCATCCAAACGTTTCCTAGATGCACTTAGGCTGCGGAGTGCAATTGCTGAAGGCTTTGCAGACTTCTTCTTAACATGTCATGGATTTAACCAAAAGATCTTTTATTTGCTGAGAACCTGAGGAAAAATATTGCTTGCTTAAAACCCTAACCAGGGCTTTTGACATGCTTTTTTCACAACATTTAGATTCGCAAAAACATCCAGGCTACTAAGTTTAATAATTAAATAAGCAAAGTATGTGCGTTTCAACCACAACTTTGCATTGTAATATTGCTGATTTCACTCAGTTATGAAACTCTATGGTGTGAAGTTCAAAGAAAAAAGATTGCTAAAATTAATGAAATAAAACCCAACCCTATCGCTATCAATAGATTTAAAAATAGCTGAAGAAAATTCCCCACAAAATTGAAGGTTTTCCTCACAGATCTTTGCATTGTTACATGAACATCCTAAATGAATTTGTGCTGTACATGACTGTAGCATGATTCAGTGAATGATGAAATTACCTTCATGGTGCTCTTTCACCAGTAGCTCTCTCGCATGCATTTCCATTAGAAAGAACAAAGTGCTCTGTATTAAGATGAGAGTGCTCTTTAGTGGCCTCAATAGCTGGCTCATTCAACAATTCCAACTGTCAATATGCCAGATATTTCTATGTAGTGTTCCCATTTAATGTTTTAATCAAGAAAAACTACTGTAATATTGCCAAATTTGGCATATAATTAAAACAGAAAAAAAAATTCATATTTTCCCTTTCATGTAACTGTACTAATTCTCTAATAAATTTCATTAAGTTGACTCATATTTTTGCTTTGGCATTCTGACAAAAGAACAGAATTCTTTGCAAGTGTTCGCTTAATTTCCATTTTTCAAAACTAATTTCAATTTTTATTGCTTCACTTTAAATTTATTGATTAAAGTAATATTAAGTCTTGCGAAGCTTTGCCAAAGCAAATGAAAGAATGAAATTATGTATATTTAATTAGCTACAGCTCTTATTTAGTAACAACTTATTCTTTCTCTTTTAAGGGTGATTTCTTATCAAGTAAACTAATTCACTCATAACATGTTAGTCAACCCCTTGAGAAAGATGAGGGGTGAGGGGGATGAAAAAGTCCTTTCATATTTAAAACCTGTTCATTTAGGAACATATATCTATATATATTATATAGATCTATAACTTAAAGAAAATTCACAAAGCTATTTTATAAAATAAAAGGCCTCTGTTTTCCTCAAATCTCCGTAAGATTTATATTTCAATCCTGCACTACAGCATTGGCTTCAACATTGCTACTTCCAGGTAACAGATTTCTGAAGAAAGAAAGAATGAAAACATGGTAATAAATTAGTAGAGTTGAACTCCTGAAATTCCTGGGTGCTCATTTCAGTTTAAGATTTATTTTTTAAGGTATGGATTCCATTAAAAAGAGGAAGTATTGCTGTTGTTTGCTGGCTTTGAAGAGACTTCAAAATGTTAACTACATAGGCACTTCTTTATTAATGGAAGTTTTGTTTTCATGGTCAAATGTTTTTGTTAAACTGGGAGTATGCTCAGAACCTTCACAAAGAAGTCCTAGATGATCAAGCCACATTAAACGATGACATGTGTCACATTACAGCATTAACAGTGAACAATAAATCAGTTAATAAAATATGTGACAAAAGTAATTTTGGGGTGAAAATTAAAATTGATTACTATTAAAAAGGAAAAAAAAAATAGAACTTACAATGCAGCACCATACTTTTGCAGAACTAAGGCCATGAATTTAATATACCCTTGTTTATAGAAACTAATATTGAAGATGACAATCTCTGAAAATTAAAATAGCAAGGTTCTTTCTATCATAGCTTTCCTTTAATTCTGTAGAGAAGAATACAAAAATTTAAAATGATCTCTTTTCCCTATGCCAGGGAAACATGTTCCAGTGAAGCACGCAATAAAATAACTTTTCCACTCACAAGCAACCTTTATAAAAGAAAAAAATCAGGGATTAAAGCAAAACACACTTATAAAACCACTTGGCAAATCTGAATAATCTACCAAATCTGAGAATGGGAACACTTTGAAACCACTTCTTCTGCTACAGCTGTAGAGTAGCTGATGATATAGTTGGTCTTTCCCTTCTTCTCCTGGATAAACTCTCAAAATTTTTTGTCCAAAGTCCCTAAAACATACAGCTGTCAGGTAGTCAGACACTTAAATTCCAGACATATAACCACTGATGTATATTCTGTTAGATAAATCTCAAAAATCATAAATAAGACCAACCTCTATTCTTTGAACTTATGTTTGATTTCTTCTTGCCCCAGGCTCTTTTGAATTTTTCATAATTTTATATAAAAAACTAACTCCAAAATAAAGGGTTGTATTTTCTTTCCCTCTGTTTTTCCTTTCTTCTCTCTCTCTCCTCTACCTCATTTATGGCTCCTTCATTTTGCTGTGGGGGGCTGCAGTCAAGATGACACACATGTAAATCAATTTGGGCATAGTTTTTAACTATTCCAATATGAATAGTAGCAGCATATTCATCCGTATGTCAGACTCTAACATTGTAACAACTCTGTCTTAGCACTGTAATGGTCTCCAGAGGACTGATCTGTAATACACAGGCGGGTTAGGCATGGTCCATGCTGACAGTTTCTTTGTACCAAAACATGCCAGAAAAAAATGTATTTCTTTATTAGGATATCCATTAGCTCCCAGGGCATTCTGGTTTGCTCTCATGACTTCTTTTGGGTGTCAAAAAAAAACAAAAAAAACCAACAAAAAACAAAAACAAAAACAAAAACAAAAAACCCCAAACAACAACAACAACAACAACAAAAACAAACCAAAACACCCCTATCTTCTAAGATTTGACCACAGACTTTAGCTTACAGCAATAGATGCCCCGTACTAAATGTGCAGTGCTGTACAGGTTCCCTGGTCATCCATCATTTGTTAAGCTGTTTTAGTTTAAAAATATAGTAGTAACCACAGGAGCAAGGAAAAATAGCTGCTGGGTACAAATGGCTACAATGCTTTAAAATTCTGTGGTTTTCCCAGCCAATTAGATTTTGATGCAGCACTGGCAGAACAGACTGTTCTCTGCGTTCTGCTGGTGGGAATGTTCTCGTGGTGCATGTCATGCAAAGCACACATTGCCAGATTGGTTTTACTTACTTAGTACATGTTTAACAAGAGTGTCCCAACTCACTAATTAGAACAAGTAACCCAGAGGTCCATTACAAATTGCTAAAAGGACACATATGATAACCCTAGGAAAGAAATATGAATGCCTTTATTTATTATTAATCATCACTATAGTTAACCAATTAACAAAACAATTTTACTCTTTCAGGCTTCTAAGGAAAGGCATATTTGTATGTTAATTATCACCGTTCAGTTATTAATACTATAGAATAAAAGAATTAAACATTTAATGTTACTTTGCTCTAAGCAAACAATAACCCTTAAGATTTGTAACCTCCAACCCCATCTGGTATTTATTTAAATAACAAAATAATGGATTTTCTAAATTATATAACCATTTTTACTCTGCAAGCCCATTCCTCTAGGTGAGTGGGTACATATGCTGTCCCCACGTGTTATTCCAGCTCAGAGGACATTGCTAGGAAGCCCATGGTGGCACTGAGTAGTTGATCCATTGACTTGAGTCCCACTGTCAATTTTTAGTTTTGACTGAAGCGGCTCAACAAAACATTTCACTTGCATCCCTAAAATAAATGCTCTTGTGCCCAAAGAAAGAGGATGTGTCCTATTTCCTTTGCTCTCTGCAGAGCAATCCACTCTCTTGAGAGCAAATATTGTAGTTCTTGTTTCCTTGATTACCATGTCAAGGTTTTCATTGGCGCAAGAACTGGATTTGTGACTCTTCATCTTAAGGGAGGTACCCATAGCCCCTGGCTAAGGAATTGCTCTCAACTTTAGTGTTTTTTTGGTGCACTGAATATTTAATTAGTCATTGCAAAGTGGAACGGCTTTCAGGCTGAAATAGGAAGGGGAAAATATTTTCCTCCCTCATGAATATCTTATGGGATATTCTCCTGGAAGGTAAGAATGCAGATCTTCTCAAGCAGAGAAGAGAGCGAACCCAGGTCTCTAACACTCAAGCTGGGGGCATAGGCTTGGAATTAAATTAACTAGAAAGCTGTCTAGTTATAAATGGGTCAGCCTGTGTGTGAGTAAAAATAGACCAGGTAGGTTAAGTCACCTTGCTTCTGCTCCTGTGAATCTTAACAGGGAGAGTGGTCTGCCTCTGATATGATCCATATTTGAAGCACATTTTTCTACTCCTTCAGCATATGCACCGAATTTTTGTGAATCCTGCTACAATCTCATTGTTAGAAATTAAAATGTTCTCCTAAGATGTGTACGAAGCCTCCAAGTCAAAGCAAGGATAGACATTTGATTTGGTAGTCACACAACAGAAAGTCATTGACTTATCTAAGTTTTAAGCATGAGTGAATTGTTGCTGGAGCCATAACCTACATATACCATGGTCCCTGGATAAAGCAAAGGGAGCACCTTACATGCCAGGATAGCAGTATCCTACCCTGAGAGATACACTGAAGGAGAAGTTCAGGAAATGATTGAATTCTGCTAGCAAAGTCTGCTCGACTGAACAGAAATGCTGTGAGGAATTGAAGATTAGACTTGGTTTAACCTCAATATGAGTTTATTATTTTCTTTTTCCTTTTCTGAGGGTAAATGATCTTTATTTGATTTTTTTAGGTCTAAAATATCTGCCCAGCTGAGATTCATAGAAAATAGAAATCACAATGTATTTCTCAGTAACTTTGCATTGTGTTCTAACCCAGACAACACTTCTGGCTTCTGAAAATCATCAGACCTGTATAGATAGGTTGGATATTCTATCACTTCGCTTTGTTAAATATTTAAACACTCAGCTGGTTTTTTCTTTTTGTATTCATATACCAAGCGAAAGACAAAATAGAAATAATGGCAAACATTTTGCTAAATAAAAATTAATTCAGTTTGAGGTCAACTCTCACATTGTGACTATGTTGCTACTAAACGTACTTTTATCATTCAATCAGCAAATTCATTTTGGGGTCCCATTTATAATCAGATCTCTGAAAAGAAGAAATTTGAAAAAAAACATTCTGGCAGCTCCAAATTACAGCAGTTATTAATGATGTGAAAAAATGTTTTTGTAAATTGATGCTGAATGATTTCTCTAAGACAACTGAGAATTCCTTCACTCCCACTGAAACTGTTTTCCCTCGTGAATAAATACCTCATACAATTTGCAAGTTTTCTTGCTTTCCAATCTAAATTTAAGCTATGATACAAAGCTTCTCTTTTGTCAAAGCTTTTTTGCATTTTAAAAGGCACCTACAGAATATTTCTACTACAAAGGCATACGTGGGTGAGAAAGAAGAATGGAGGAGATGAAGTTGATTTCACTTTGCCTTTTTCACTTCTAGCTGCTTGATGAAACGTGTCAAATTTGATTTTGGAGTGTGCACGTACAATATATATTAAAGGAGCTAGTAAATTTTCAGAAAGGGAAATCAATAGAATAATTCAATGTGAAAAGCTCATTCTTAGCTTATAGATTAGTTAAGGTTTCATGGCTGACTGTACTATTTAAGAGCAATATTCTAGGCTGTTACTGATCATGGGAAAAAGTTCATCTTAAGAGGAAATGTATGTGTTGAGGAATGTTGAATTCATAATATACTTTCTATCCAGAAGGTCACAAATACCTGAAGGCACTGCTAGAATAAAGGCCACATCATAAATTTTAAATCTTAAAAATAAATTCCGTAAAATTTACATTAAATAGATTTTATTATTCTCTTCCTTTTGTCCGAACAAAGGTTCAGAGAGATGAACTGATTCAACTGAGGTCAACACTGCAAGTCCACAAAAAAATATCCCTGGGGTGAGTGTTCCATTTCAAGCCTGGCAAAAGTCTTTTTTGAATCCTCCTCTCTTTTTCAGTCACATAAAATTCTACAGCTCAAAGATAAGCTATCTTTCTACAACCCTCATGTAATCAATCTGTGTTGTTAATAGCTCACCAGTGAGATGATATGTCCACGTCACCAACCCTTTTGACGGACAGCTTTTTATCAGTAAGTTGCAGAAGCTACATAGCAACAAATTCCAAACTTCTTCTTTTGTAGAAGAAAAATGTATTTATGCTGCCACAGGCAGAGTTGTACACCAAAAAAACTGAGTGGTAAACACATTTCTTTAAAACCCCATTTAAAATGATCCATTTTCAAAAAATGTCATTATTTTTATTCCTATTGATTCAAATTTGTTAATTTTTTACCTCCTAATGAGTACTCCCTCTCCCCCCTGCCTCTCTCCTCTGTATCTCTCCATCAGTATCTCTTCAGTATCCCTAGGAAGCTGGATCACAACATTAAGGGTCATTGAATGCAGCAGAATGTGTCTTCTCAGCACTGCAATTAATCAAGAGATTTACTAAATATCATAAACTCAAAAGAATCTAGATATATTAAAAAAAAAAAAAAATCCCAAATTTCTTTTCTGTTTCGTACATGTTTACAACCTCCCCACCCCTGCCCCCAGTCCCCAGTCCTGAACAAATTAACATTAATCATTAATGTCAGTGCCTGTAGCTGTGGGTACTGTTAGGAGAGCGTCTCACTTCAGCAGTGAGACATTATTTTTCAGCTGGGTACAAAAAACCATCACCTTATCAAGCCAAAACTTCCAATTAGGGAAAAAAAAAAAAAAAATCCACTGTGATGACTGATCAGAAATCTTTTCCAGGGCAGAATAAGTTATGAAGACCCTCATTCTATTAGCTGCCTGCTAGATGAAGTAGTAGCTTATACATAAATTCATCTACAGAAAATATTTAAGTACTTTTGTGAAAAATTTAGAGATTTTGATGGCAAGTGAGGGAAATATACCTTTTTATGGATTCCTTCTATCTGAAAAAGAATCAGAAAGAAGCTAATACTCTCCATGTACCTGCAGAGAGGAGAAACAAACACCTAGCAGGCAAGAAATCTATTCAGATTTGCTGAAGCTCATAAAAAAAAGACAGATGTAGCAACTAACAGCTCTTTTCTGAGCTGACAGCACCTAAAAATAGTTCATTTGGGGTTTGCATAAACTATATTTTGGGTTTTATATCCCTAACTTTTATTTTTACCTTAACTGCCCATGCTTCTGGTGATTTTCTTCTAACAGGTTAAAGAATATATATCAGCCTCCTACGCATTGTGTACACCGTGCACAATGTTCATGATTTAGATGATCTCCAAGTGGTCTGTTATGGTAAAAATGTTTCTTAAATTCTTAGCATAGATTGTGTTTTTATCAAAAATATTAAAATCTTCTTCCAAAAACAAAAATGCAAGCCTGGATGTTCCCTGAAACAGTGACTTTTATGGACTGAGTGTTGATTTGCCATAAATCTTCTCTTTCACTGAAGCTGGAAGATGTGGGGAAGTTTTCTCATTTCTAGTTAATAGCTGCGTGTTGAAAGAGATCTCTTCACATTCCACAAGCTCTTCTGTAACTATTTTAGGTACTTCAAATATTCAAATTTAACTGAGGACTGCAATGCAATTGTGAGGTGAACTTTGCAGCATCTCTTAAGACAGTTATTTGACCACAATGAGTTTGTAGTTTTGAAGTAGTTTTGAAGTTTCAAAAAATATTATTAAGAGCTAGAAAAACAATAATTCTTGACTGTTTTATTATTTAATTGAGTTATAAAATGGGGATAAATAATAATGAAGTTATAATAAGGGTCATGATATCGAATTGTTCTGAAAGATGAAAAGCAGCAGTAATAATTGCTAAATTATTTTTCTTAGTAAAAAAACAGATGAGCTTTAAATGAATGGCAGCAACTCAGTTCCCTCAAGGCAAAAATAAGAATGGGAAAATACTTTTATTTTTGCCCTTAGCAACTACAAGTGCTGAAGGAAGAGACAAAATATATCAAGCACAAGGGTGACTCACAGGGGTGAGTACTGAAATTTAGTATATCTTTATTTAATCTGCTCAGCTTTCTCCTTAACAAAAGAATCAGAACAGTTTTACCTATATACTGAGAAATATACAACTAACCAAAGGTTTCCAGCTTTCTGTAAATTCAGCCTCTTTCTTGTCAATATCATGATAAATAAACCTCAGGAGTTTACTGAAATTTTGTTATTGGGTTTTATTTACTCTGTTATATGCTGTATCAGAAATACTGCACACTGATTGTTAGTTTTTATAGACCTTTCCAAAAGGCTTTTTTTTCTTATTTTTTGGTCCGTCATGTTTAATAATAAATAAAAGTTTTGATTGAGTTTTCCGCGGTTTATTTTCAGAATGACTTTCAAACGCACTGCTTATCTGCACGTTGAACTGAAAATGAAAGCAGTACTAGTGACAAGCATATTTTGCTTTTTTTTTCAGATTTCAAACATTTTCTAAGGTCATGTAGGCATTGCTGGCCAAGCATCAGTAGTTTATTTATTGCCTGATTACAAGTGGAATCGTAAATGGAATGAAATAGGATGGGTATGGAGGATTACCAACTGCTGTTGGCATACAACCGCATGCTTAAAGATGTCTTCATTCATTAACAGAGTCTTTCAGCTTGCCAAGGCTGGAAATGAAATGCAAGTCACAGCTTGTACATTTATCACTGTAAGGAAAGCCTCCTGCCAGGACTGGTTAGGCAAAGTGTACTTGCAGCCATTAGTAGTCCAGTCTGATTACTGGGCTCAATCTGTTACTAATGGCAACCAGGGCCACTGCCAGTGCAGTGACAGCATTGTTTCCATCTGTGCCCACAGGAGAAATTTTAAATCTTAGAGTCTAAAATTCCGAAACAACCTTACAGACGCAATTAACTAATTCATTTTCCTCGGGATTTTTTTTGGTTTGTTTGTTTGTTTCAGCTGGTATACCTCCAACAAGCAAACGGACCCTTACCTTCTGCAGAAGCTAAACAGCAATCGGCCAGTAGCACCCCAATTACACCTCATACTGTGAATTGACATCTCAGGTCTGTGCTCTTGAACTACCTGCAGTTCTCCTTCCCAGCACTGCAGTGAATGCCTGTGCAGCTTCTCCTTCCCAGAGAGAGCTGGTGAGCGCCCGTCAACAAAGCTAAAGGGAGAACTGCTCGAGGGAGTTAATGTAGGAGAAAAGAGAGATGGGGGTATGTGGTGGAAGAGAAGGCATCAGGGAAAAGTAGCAGGATGTAGGGGATATCGGTGGAAGATTGCTGGTTGGTCCCGGGAAAAAAATATTGCACAATAGATTTGAAAATAAAGCATTTGCGTACAGACCTATGTTTATTTTTGCTGCTGCCTTTACGTCTTGTACAACAAATTTTGATCATGTAAATGTCATGCTGTGCATTCTATCAGCTTTTCTAACTCAAACTCTTTACAAAATTTATCTCTGTAGTACATAGTAATACCTCTCCTTTGCTGAATAATTGCTTTAAGTCTGAAAATCTGCATCAGAAACTGGGTGTATCTAAGTATTTCCTTGTGTTTTAAATTTGTCTGATGCAGCAGAACTTTTTAATCTGAGCAGCCTTTTTGTAGTTTCCCTTTAAGGTCAGGAATAATAGATAAACAAGCAATCAATTATTTCAAGTACAGGCATAATAATGCAAGAAAGTAAGAAGTAGGTGCCACCTCTGTTTCAATTCTCACCAAACTAAAGTATGCCTACCTTCTGAACAGATGCATTTTTAAAAAGCTCTGGTTTTCTTCTTTGTCTTGAATAAGCCACTGTAAATTTACAACTGGTACTCATCCTCATCAAAGTTTTATTACACTGTAGAAGAAACAGCCTGGCCAGTCTAAGATATGACTGACTCTAGTCTGCTTCTACCGTAATTTATTGATCTTCCAGCACAACTGGAGAAATAAATTCATAGTTGATATACTGCCAGTTTCTTAAGAGAAAACCTGCTAGCAACAGCATGTGTCACATTAAACTGGCCTGGCTGACTTGGACAAGAAACAGACCAGCTGGGATGGATGGGCTCCCTGGAAAACTCCAGAAGAAGCAAGACGCCAGGCTGGTCCTACACTGGAATTTCTGCCCTAAGTACTCCACAAGAAATTGAGCACAGGGAGCTCTAGTTGTCACCTTTGTCCCAGGACCAAGGCCAGTTTAGCAACTCTTTCCCATTCTCCAAAAGTTTAGTAAGGAAGTATTTTGTCTTCCCAGGGAATATGTGAGGATGGTCACAAGCGTTGCAGCGTCTCCGTAACTGGATGACGAGCATTTCACAACTGGAAAGAGTGGCAGCACCTCTGTGCAAATTAACATGAGAGCTTACACCAAGAGGCTAAAAAGCCAATCTTAGTATAGGAAAAAGAGTGCTTTCCGCAAGGGCATGGGAAAAATGAAGCTGATTTAAAGAAAAAAGCAAACAAGGAGACAGAGGGCAAGGTAAGGCATTCAGGATGCAAAGCCAAGAGAACAAAACTGGAACAAAAGGAAGTAAAATTGAGGATAACTACTGTGAGGAAAAATATATTTTCATAGCTCTGACTATAACAAGATGGTAAGTATTTAATAAAGTAATTCTACAAAAATAGGAAGGACTGCACGCATGTGTGTTTTGTTCCTGAACATCTTTCTCAATCTCTGAGCAATATCCGAAAAATAGGCAGTTTGTTAAAAAGAAAAACAGAATGAAAAGCCCCCACAAACCAATTGAATCACAAGGACTTGTACCAAAGACTTTTATCCTCAACCTGTTTTAAAGCCTGACCATATGCCTTTATGCAAATTTCCTAAACAAATAATAAACTGAGGCAAAGGCCAAAAGCCTTTAATATACAGGTTTAAAATATCTGAGAACTGGGTTCATTGAAAGGAAAACCATTGAGACAAAGCCTGAATGCCTGTTTTAGCCAAATTCTTCCACGATTTTTCAGTTTCTGCTGTGCACATTCTGTTTTCCGTGATAGCAATTTCGCACAAGTCCCTTCTCCAAAAACGAAATTCAGCGTCCTTGACTTACGGTACTGGGAGAAAAATGGGCAGGAAAAAGTGATCATTATTTTTCAGGGTCTAGAGAATAGTACGAGAAACTCACATAAAACAAGAGCTCATTCTCTGGAGGTGAGGATACGATTAATATATTTCAAGATATCAAAGGCCAGAGGGATGTTGTGAACAAATAAGCATAATTTAATTCTTAATGACTTATTAAAAAAAAAAAAGAAAAAAAAATAGAAGCCTCCCAAATGACTAGAAGCAAAAATTGAGTTACTCTAATCTAATTTTAGCTTAATTCTGTTGCAAGCATTCCTAATATCTAAAAAATGAAATGAAATTGTGTTAATTGTCTGATTTTGAACAATGTAATAATTAAGCTGCAATAAACAGGAAAACAGGTGGAAGAGCTCAGGTATATCACAATAGACCAAGGTTTAGAATATGTAAAATTAATGTCATGTGGGAAATAACTGAGAATTCACTCTTTAATTTCTATGGAGATCTGCTAAGACTAAGACAGCAGCAATATTTGGAGAAATTAGAAGACAAAGGGGAAAACTCTGAATCCTGAGGTGGTTACAGAGCAACTGATTAGACAAAATGCCTTTCTCAAGGTAAAACAAATGTTGAAATAAGGACACTTTACAGATTCTTTCTTATTCTGTCCCAGAGTCCATGTGCTGTAGTTTTAATGAAAGTACATTGGAGAGAAAGAACACAGAGGCAAGGTTCTGATTTGATTATAGCTGCAGTTTAAAACAAGGACATGAAATCATCCAAGTTAGGAGAAAAAAGACACAAATGAAAATGCGATGAGAAACCCAAATTCCGGGGAGGGGAGGAGAGGGGAGGGGAGGGGAGGGGGAGCAGATTAACATGTCATAGAGTCATGGAATGGCCTGGGTTGGAAGGGAACTTAAACCTCATCTCATTCCAACCCCTCCCTGCCACCTTATCTACTTTATGATGTGCTGAATCTTACTTTAACTACGCACTTTAAAAATTATTTCATATACTCATATGGCAGATTAAACTGACCAGTTGAAATGCAGCCACACCCATCACAGGAATACTGCTCTCTGCCCCTGTATTGCCTGCTGATATGAAAATGTTTCAAGAAGGTAATACTTCTGAAAGTATATGGTATATATTCAGAAAGAAGTATATTATAGTACTACAGAAAATGCTGTCATAAAGATTGGAAAAAAGCTGTCAGCTCTCTATGGCAGCTGCACTAGGAGTTCATTCTCTCAGCAATACTCCTCACCATGCTCTCTTCTGAAAGTAGATACAATGACTATGACTCAGTTAAGCAATACTCAGAATTCAGTCAGTAGAAAAAATATTTCATACTAATCTGAAGCCTTTTTTTTTTTTTTTTACTTTTCCCTCCTCCTCCAATGACAATAGATTAAGATTTTCCTTATTATCAACATAACCCAGATTAAAAAACCCCAAAACCCCCCAGTGTTCTAAATTAGCATAATAGTAACTTTGACACATTTATTGATGGATGCAGAAATCAAACAAGTAAAAGGCTAAAAAGGAAAAAAACAAAACAAAACAGCAACAAAAAACCAACCCCCCCCAAAACAACAAGAACAACAAACCACAAAAAAATCCCGAAAAACCTCAACCCCCCCATGCCTAGATATCTTTCAAATCACAAATATACTCAAAATGTAAAGAGGGTTAAAGTAGAAACATAAGCTCAGCTATATTAAAATTAATTTGAAAGCACGAAATAATCACTGTTGAAAATTAGGTTATTAAAAAAATTCAATTAAGATTTGTGATTCACTTGATTTTATCCCTTCTGCTCTCGAAAGTTACAAACTGCATATCAAGTGTCTGGTGGGGCTTGAGAGGCAATGACTAACATTCATTTCAGGACATTTCTTTTGGATTCAGGCAGTACCAGCTGCCCGAAAAAGGGATGAAGATACCTCACTGAATTTCCTGCATATTGGAACAGCATTGCATCTGACCTGGTTTTCTTCCTTTAGAGAATGTTTGTGATTTGGTTTACAGTGTTTTGAGAAGGAAATGTTATCGATTTTTCAGGAACATAATTTTGTGGGATTTTATATTTACGATGCATTTTTAGTAAAATCTTTATTCTGAAAGCAGCAGCAGCATGTTTCTTATTTTCTCATTTTACTTCATCTTCTACCATTAGCTATAGTAGAAAATTCAGAACTGTTGAGCCTCTACACCGACATTGGCACAAAACTGTTCAGCAGTGGAGAAGCCAAACATGCGACTATATCCATTCCTCTCATTTCAGCAGTTATAATGTTTCTGTTGATTTTATGGCACAGTCCCTCACAATCAGATGAGCTCATGAGAAACTTCCCACCATGGTGCCTTAACCTAGAACTGATCTGATTTATGTCAGCATTAAAGGAAAATAAGTTTTCTGTATGGGGCTTGTATTTTTATAGATGAGTATCTACATCTGTATGTAGAAGAGGAAGAAAGGAAGAAAAACAAAGAATGATATAAAAGGAAAAGAAACTTCAGTACTTAAGGCAGCCTTAGTATCTTGAATAAAACTCTCCGGCAGGTGTGACAAAATTCTGAGACAAATAAATGCTCAACGACCTTCTCCTCTCTCTATATAAAAGTTACCTTGGAGTTAACCAAGATGATGACATAATCCAGACAAATTATTTAGGCTCCATTACAGATGACAGAGGAAGATTTGTACTTAGGGACAGCATTTCATCTTGCCCATATTAGAGCACAGAAAAATGTGGTCACAGCAGCAGTGAAGCAGAGGAGGAGGATACAATCTCAACAGGAAAGTGAGATGACCAGCCACAGGAAGAGTGCACAGAAAATTGTTGCATTATGATAATGGTGTTTTATTGATTTTACAGTATCCTGCAAAAGAATCGTTGCAAGATTTTTAGGAGAAAGCCATTATATGTGTTGCCCCTCCAACACAAATTTTATCATTAGTTTTGAAAGGTAACCTCACAAGTAGTAAGCACTGTCTTTGCATAATTCTGAGCATATTGGGAATACAAAATGTGGTGTAAAATTAATTTAGATGTAATGAAATCACCGAAGAAACTCTCTCTTGTGGTCTATCAGGACAACTCCAGAAGTGCCAGTTGGCTTGTGGAGGCAATTTAGCCTGACTGCTTCGGTTTATCAGCATTACTGTATAAAAAGCACCGCTTATGGTGGGGATTAGTTGTTGTCTCATCTCACCTCATGTTCTGCACAGAAAATGTTTATGCATGTTGCCTTCAATATGATTTGTCATATAAATACTATATAATTTAGTTATTAAGACAAGATACTATGTGACAATATTTATATAGCAGTATCCTTCCAATCACTCAACTGCTTCTAAATGCTGAGAGCCAATTAGATGATTTTTTTTTTTTTTTTTTTTTTGCTTCTGAGATCTGGTAAACATTTGTTGACAGATATTAAATGATTCATACAAGCATATTCAACTATTTTCTCCCATAAAATAAATACCATTTTCCTTTCCTTTTTTATCTTTTTTTTTTTTTTTTCTTTTTAATGAATGCAGTGGTTAATTAAAGCTCAATAAGTTTAGAGCACCCAACATTTGAATTGCACTACACATCACTTCAAAACTTATAAGCACTTAATTTATAGTGCACTGTTTAAATTAATTGCAAGTCCTACCACCAACATCGTATTGTTCTCCACAAGGAGGTTTTTTACTATCCAGCTGCTTTGCTCTTTGTACCACCTCAGCATTCTGGCCTACCAAAAGCCAGCTCATCAGAGGAAACACACTGCAACCCAGTTTCTGTGGCAAACATCTTTTGTTGACCATGTCTAGTGCTACGCAGTGTAGCTCCCTGAGTTCGCTCCCTTCCTAGGGTCCAGCAACACAGCATTCCCAAAGTAGGAGCAGGGCTTGTACCTGGTGAGTGGTTCTCAGCACTACTGATGAATTCCTCGATCTGTCAAAAAGGCTTTCCTACCACATCTACCTATTGGATTTCTGGTCTGAAAAAAATGAGCTGAAGTTGGTGAGTTCCCATTTCATTTATATAAGAGGATAAAAAAAGTTGTTTTAACAAAACCTCAACTGATTGCAAGTTTATGAATTGCATCCAGCATAATCCAAGGCAGAGATTCGACCTTGAAGTATTATACCCAGTTAGGTTTGAGGCAGAGTTGGAAATAAATTGGCAGAAAATATGCATAAATCTGCTACAGTAGTTGCTTTGAAGTCTGTATTTACTACAAGCTCATGGGCTAATTACATTATCATAGTTTTGCATGGGCTTATATGATATATAAGCCAGCACAGTAATTTACAGCTTTTCTGCTAAACCAGGGCGGAGGCATCTTGTCAGGCTAGCTGGCTACACCAGAGAGGCAACTTCTTTTCGCTTTAGAGAACAGTACAGCAACATCACGAAATTTGTAACAAAATAAACCCAGCAGGTCTAGTGCCAGATGCTCACGAGCTGACTTTGGGGCTGCCATTACCTTCAGTGAGGTGCAGACGTGGTCTGACTGTGAGCCAGCCCTGGAGCCTGCCCGGTGTCTCGCCAGACCTCCCACCAGCTCCTCAGTTCAGCACGTGGCATATGCTGCCTTTCCACTGGCAATCACAAGGTAACTCCTCGCTTTGGAGTGAGAAAGCCACAAACCTCTGAACTTCTGCAGCTCTCTGGATGTGACATCTCGTGAAGCACAAGTAGTGCCTGATGGTGAATTATGCCTAGAAAGCACAACACAGCATTTAATGAGCCGGGGCAAAGACCCCCTTTCAAAATCATGCATTTTGAGAGCCTTCTCTCCTTTTCATACCACCAGAAGGAATTAAAATATATTACCAAGACATTATGGCATCATGAAAGAGAATTATGTGGTGGATGTGAACAAGGCTATTCTGGTTGTCTCAAGTTTTGGGTGTGGTTTGTTCGGTGTTTTGTCAAACTAGTACTGCTTCAAGCATCAAGCAACAATAGAGTACAAGTTATGAAATACAAGAAATTCTATCAGGTTTAAGATTTTTGTGTTGTTGATACCCATTTTTTCAAGTAGCTTCTTTTCAATCAGTATATTCATATACATACATACATGTATGAATAAAGTACATGTATATATGTATGTATATGACTATTGTCTCAATTGAAATAATTTTCTATTTGCTATATGTTGCTTTTCTCTTCCTCACAGAAGTGACTTAGTAAACAAGATGCGATGCATAGTGCTCTTGTCTTGCTTAATTTACATAGGCATTCTTTTAATATTATACATTTGCTTTTCAAACTTAGACATGTTTTTTGTATTTGGGTATTTCTATATGTACAAGAAATCTGTCTTTCAATGTCATCATTTGGCTTGCTGCTTCTTAATGATGTAGAGTTAACTGCAGGGAAACTTTCCCTAGTTTAAAAAACAAAGGAAAGAAAGGAAAAAAAAAACCCAAAACAAACAACCACACAACAAAAAAACCCCAACCAGAAAAAAACCCCAAGTTCTTTCTTGCAAATATAAACATAGCATATTTTATTTTTAATTTGCATCAAAACCCACAGAGAAACTGGAGGTGAATTTAGGCCCTCACCAGCTTTCTTATACATTTTGCTGGCACATTTAACTTCCTCTGTTTAGCCCCAGCTATTTGCAATGCCTCCCACACTCATTGGAGCAGGCATCCTGTTAACTAACTTCTTGTTTAAATGAAGGGCTATGCTGACAATTAAATGTAGGATTGTGCATGCTTCAGTGCCGTGCCTTATTATAATCAACGTGAGTAGAAGCAGAGTGCTGAAATTATGGGTTTTAGTCTGCATCTGCATGGCATTATTATGCTTATCAAGGTGAAAATGTCAACGCTGAAGAATGTAATTGTGTACCTTAAGCTGCAGCAATAGTTAAACTGAACTCCTGCCCCGGCTATTAATGCATGAGAGTGCTACTTTTAAGAGGCACTATAACTCTTTATGTGGGCAGAGCTTTCAAATCATGAATTTATTTCCTTCCTTTCTGGTTTTTGAGACTTTCAGACATGAGGTTTTTCTATTTGGTTACTACTTCGATATAGATTTTTCTAGTCCAGTTTTTCCTTTTTAACAAAGTCCAGGAGCAGAAAGCACAGCGTAGGTTTGTGCACAGCTCCGCTGCCCTCTGGGAGGTCAAGTGTGAAATGAGTTGAGAGACACATTGACAGTCCATGCGTGAGCCAAAGCTACTCAAGCTGGTTATCAGTAATTCAGATCTGTGGCTCTGGTCTGGGCTCTTATTATATCAAATCAAACCAAACAATCAAATAATTCAGTGAATTATCTATGCTTACTAGATTATCATTTTGATCTGAACATTGTCTCATACCAATTACGCATGTTTTATTTGTTGAATTTAATGTTTAGTCATCTTGAATATTTTGATTGGTTATTCATTTATACTGAAAACCAAATGCAATTGTCTTAATACAATATATTACTCTGTTGGATTTCATACACTTCATATGTATTGCTTATAAGTCAGTTACTTGTAAATTATCTGTAGATAGGGGAATATCACTCCACTTTACATAAAGATAGAGGGAATGTTTTCAACTCTAGTCACAGTGATTCTTTTGATCTGCTTAGACTGTGCTGAACCCATAGAATTGGCTCAACACATACGCCAAAATACACCCTCACACCTGAACATTAGTTAGTATTTTCCAAATAATAATATTGAAAATTCTATTAGTTGTCCTTCCCTTCCTTTCTCTTTCTCTCTTTCTTTCTTCCTTCCTTCCTTCCCTTCTTTCCTTCCTTCTTTTTTTCTCTCTTTCCTCTCTATCTTTCTCTTTCTCTTCCTCTCTTTCACTCTTTCTTTTTCTCCTCTCCCTCCATGATTTCCCTGCACATCAGATTTGGTAGGAAGACAGAGTAAATATACTAACATAATAAACATTTTTTAAAATAACTTCAATCTGGTTCAAATAAAAAAAAATTAAAAAAAAAAAAAAAACAAAACAAAACACCAAACCAAACCAACAAAAAAAAACCTTGCACAGGCTTCAGTATTTTATGAGTCATCATTTTAAAATTATTTACCTTGATCTAAAATGCCATTTTTCTCCTCTTGATCTGATTTTTGCCGTGAAGAGAAATGCAACAGACACTCAAGGATTTGAAGATTACGTACATGATTAAAGTTTGCTTTTATACTCCTTTGTGTAAAAGAAGAAAACAGCCAGAAAATGTTGGTATTTAGGAATTATTTGGTAATTTCCTTGAAGAGAAAAGTAATCTTAGCAACATAGAGAGAAGATTTCACTTGTTTTGTTGAAACGCTTGGTAGCCTAATGGCAAGAGCAGCCCCCTTGTGCTTCTGAGCAGCTCCAAGGAACTCAGCGCAGAGGTGAAGGAGGGCTGTGGCTGAGGGAGAGACTGGGAAGATTAATGCCTCTAGATTTACTCCTAGATCATTTGTGGAAGTGAAGAAGTTACTCATACCACTCAAAATAAGTAAGAAAAATTATTTTGCCTTTGGAGCACTGAACCTTGGCATGCTTTCCAGCTGCCAAGCACCAGATTTCTGTTCATCCTTATACATGGACCACTGGGATCTGGACTTAACAGAAATTGCAGGTGACGGCATGCTTATGCTGGAGGGAGAAGACAAGGTATAAGGATAAGAGGGTCAGATTTCTCTCACATGCTGAATAACATTAAAAGTGATAAAAATATATTCATTGCCAATTACCCCCCAAAAAAGTGTATTTTTTGCTACTGGACTAGGAAAAGGAAAAAACTGGGTTGCTTGGAGCCGTAGTGGATCAGTCTGAGAATCAGATATTCCTTAATAATAAATACAAAATTTGCAGATATTGAGTTTGTTTCTAATCTTGCTTGCATCAATATAAATCTAGAAAAGCTCCTTGAAACCAATGAAGTAAAACTAATATATATCAGTATTTTAAAAGGAGACAGTCAGCCACTTTTTACACGTTACTGTCAGAGCTGTATATCTCCACTGATTTTATTAGAGCTATATATCCAGATCAGACTTTTAAATCATTCCACAATCAAACCTCCTGTTGCAATGACAGGTAAGCCTTTTCTATCACATACATTGAAATATATGCGAGGCCATTATCAATTCTGCAGTCGGAAAGCAGAGTCTGTGTTTCTTTTTCTCCCTTACTCCCCATGTGAAGTTCTCTATGCAGGCAAATATTCCCATACAGGTGGACATTTTTAACTGATCTCCAGGAGCAATAAGCCCTTTAGGAGAGAACCCCAGGCTGACTCAGGCTGGAAGCGACCTCTGGAGACCACCTAGCCCACTCCTCTTCCCACTGACGCACGATCACCGTGTCCAAGTGGCTTTTGAGCATCTCCAAGGACAGAAGCTCTGCCAGCTCTCCCTGCTGGCCCAGTTCAGAGTAAAGAAGGGCAATGTCATTTAGCTGGAGAGAGAGTTTGTGTGCTGTTTGTGCCTGCAAGCCGGGTGGGAAGGAGGGGAGACAGGGGAATAGGCTGTGACATGACTTCGCTTTGAAGCTCCTATCAAGTGCAAATAAGGCTCATACTAAATAAGTCTCTGCTAGGGAGTTGTATATTTTTATTTGTAGTGTTTAGCTTGCAACCAAAAATCTGCTTTGGTTCAATTCCCGCAGCATTCAGAAAAGCATTGAAATGACAATTTACTTCTGGTTCAAGCAAAACAATGGTTTGCATGATTATCGGTTCAGCTTCACGGTTTGATTACAGAAAGCTTTGATTTTAAAACATTGAGTTGAACTCTGTCAAAAGATCAGACCTCATAATTTTTTTATCTAAACCTGACATTTTCCTCATGCATATAACCCCTTTCTGCCTTTCCTCTTTCTCTCTTGCTAATAAACTGCTGACAAGCCACATTTGATTGTCTTGTGAAGGCAAGAAGATCAAATACATACCGAATATTAACAAAAAAGAAAGGATATCCTGAGGGGGAAAGAAAAAATGTACAGAACATGTGTTCACTTGTTCTGCTGGAAAGAGCTGTCAGGCACAGTGAAAAACCAGTTCAGAGACATCCTGCCACGGTGAGGGAGCGGGACCCTCAGCATCCACACAGGGGCACTTTTGGGAGTGCCCTGCTCACCCCTGTCAGTCCTGGGCTGGGTTGAAGGAGGCAGCAAGGAAAGGAGGGGTACTGCTTCCTACCACTAACCCCACAGCTATTCTTTCTTCCAAGTGGAGGGTAAAAATTCCTGCTCAGGACTGAAAAACAAGGCCCTTCTTCCTCAGCAGCACTGTGTCTGTTCTGTGCTTGTTTATTCTTTCCCTGTTTTGTTTGTTTGTTTGTGGTTTTTTTGTTTGTTTGTTTGATTGTAACATTTTCCCCTATTTAGTGCTACTCTATGAAGAATGAAACAACCCAAGATTTATCATTAGCCCTCTGGAATTAGGGCCACATGAGTGACTCCTGGGAAAGCAGTAAGGGACTTGGCTTACAAGTTCAGCACAACCAGTGATTCCCACAGGTCATAGAATCATAGAATTTGCTGAGTAGTAAGGGATGCAAAAGGATCATCGAGCCCAACTCCTGGCCCAGCAAAGGACATCCCAAGAACCTCACCATGGGCCTGAGAGTGTTGCCCAAACATTTCTTCAACTCAGTCTTGGTGCTCTGTTCCCTTTCTTGGGGAGCCTATTCTAGTGCTCAGCCACCCTCTGGATGAAGAACCTTCTCCTAATATCCAGCCTAAACCTCCCCTGACACAACTTCATGCTGTTTTCTCGAGTCCTGCCACTGATCACCACAACACACATGTGGCCACTTGCTGTTGGGTCAGCTTGGAGAGCCGGGGAACAAAGGGTGGCTCACATCTTAACGCCTCTGACACGTTGAAATGTTGCATGAAAGCTCACATTGCAGTTTAGGAACCAATTTAGTACCAGCAATTTTGCCTTGAAATTATGCTCAAATATTAGAGATTCTATAAACATGTTTGCATTTACTGTTCTACACAACTACATTTCGGAAGAAAAAAACATCGTCTAGAGTTGATCTGTATTTTGGGGTTTGATATTTCTCCTTAGTCTTGTCCACGCCAGCTTACCTAATAAAAATGTTAATTTCCTACTAGCCTCAGAGTAGGTCCTCTCCTGTCCTCATAATCCAGCCAGAACACAGAGGTAACACTGAACAGAAAAATCAACAAATCCATAGGAAATATTAAATAAAAGAACCAGAATGAGATAGAAAAAAGGTGAAACTTTTGTTGAGCAAAAAAACAAGCAAAAGAGGTCAATACCTTGAATTATTTAAAGAGGGCCAGTAACTTGGGTTCTTTCTGCCCAGTATACAAGCAGTCTGCTTATTCTGATAAAGCAACAGCTTTTTATGTATATCAAACAACATATTCAGAAAGCTTACAAAGAAAACTCTATAGCCTCAAAGACAAATGTTTATCTGGAACATGGAGGAAAAGAAACACTGGAAGTTAATGTTTGTGTCTCTCTCTCTACACCAGCACCTTTTGAATAAAAAATTCTTATTTTTCATCATGAGTTAAGATACATACTATTAAAAAAAAATGTACACACAAATGCACACACACAGACACAAACTGTATCTTGTATTTTCAAGCTGAATAATGTGGCAATTTATTTTAATAGGAATGAAACTGTGACTCATGCTTGACTTGAGATTAATTTGAAAAAATAATTTCCAGCATCATGAAAGGACTGTAGCTTCCTAGCTGTTGTCTTGACCTACTTGACAGGTAAATCAGGTACAGCTTTGTTCCTCCAAGGTTATCCATTCCAGGGACATGTTTTCTGTTTGGTATGCAGGCTTGCAAAACCACCCTTTGAAGATGTGGAGTTGTCTTGCTCTCTCTAGATGTTAAGCTTCCTTTAAACTGTGATGAAGTCTAGGGAAAAGGGTTCTAATCACCAAAGAAATCCTTTAAAGCATTGATGTTTTCAGCTGTTAGATCACCTTGTAATGGCAGCAATGGAGAATTAAAACTTGTGTCCAGTTGTGTGTGAAACGCTGGCTCTGCACACAGGCCTCAATGTGGCAATAACAGGAAGCAAACAGTGGATTGTAGCTGTTCTTGTGTCAGTCACTGTAAAAAAAAAAAAATCTAGTGCTAATTTACTTAATATTACCACCTAATCCGTTACTGATGGGGCAATGCAAACTTGGAAAACAAAGTATTTTATTATGTGCAAATTTCTTATTAGAATAGAACAACCCAGCCAGAAACACTCAGAAATAGTAAATATTTGCAAGTTTGGATAATATTCTTGTCTTCATAATTGGCAGAATTGATCTTGCTGAGTGTTCACTTCACAGTTCAGAATTATCCCTCATTGTCTCACATATACAGACCCCTTTCCTTTTCAGATTTGTACAGGCGAGTAGCTGGTAGAAAATACAAATTCACTGCAGATTAATTTAAAATTTATTAGAAAAGAAGGTGAGGTTTTAAGTCGGAAAAAAAATGCCAAATTAATTCTCAATCCTCTTTTCTGGAACTATGCCTATTCGTCACACAGATTCAATAAATATGATAATAGCATTATATTGTTAGCATCTTAAAGAACATTCTATTTTTTAAGCAACCCTCCAATGCAGAAATCCCTAAATTTGTTTAGCATACTTGATAACTGATCCAAGAGGGGCTTTAAAATCATCTCACAAGACATAAACTGAACAGTTTCTGTACATTCAAGTTTGCTTTATGTTATGCTGCCATTTCTACCTCGGAAAAGCAGGTGTTGCAACCTCGAGTGGAACGGTGGCCCTTCAGGCTTTCTGTGGGCACCGCAATCCACACAGACACAAGACAGATGTTTTAGTCGGGTCAAATGTCTTAAGAGCTATTGTGCTTGTTCATCAAAACACCTGTCAAGTAATGGCAGAGGAGTGTGAGCGATGATAGAACAGACCTTTCAGGTCTATTGCACACACCAAGGGCTGTTCCAGGTGTGCTCCAGCCACTCAAGTTTCTTGCATTATGAGACATCAGTTGAATAAATCAATACTATCCTCTATGGAACGGTAAAGGAAGAACTTAGGAATCAAAAATTACTTCAATTTATATTACAGTACCACCGACATTTCAGCATTTTTGATCTCTAGTCATCTGGGAAATTATTTTGCCTTGATTTGCCTTACGTCCCTAGAGAGCTGGAGTCAGAGCAGAGGGACTTGCCTGTGCAGGGCAGTGCAAAATATTCTAGTAAAAGCTTCCTTTGGTGATGCATGGGCATGGTTCTAGTCAACACATACCATTGTTCCATTTCCAGAGCCAGGAAACTTTGGAGCACATAATCTATTTTACTGATGGAGTGCAAAGTCACACAATAACCACAAAAGTCAAATACAGCATCTGTTCCAAATGATTTATAATGAAGGAATTATTTAACCAAACACCATGTGAGGACAAGCACTTACTCAATTCAAGTGAAAGCCTTACAAATATTTTTAAAATACTACATGGTATGGTGAAATAATATTTTTCACTTTTTGGAGGAACCTCTAAACAATATATTTTACTCAGCTTGGTACTAAAACCTGTTTACAGTGCAAACTTCAAGAAGCCAGGTGCAAGGAGCGGCTTGCTTACCCATCAGCATAAACTTCTAATAATCCATTTGACCACTCAGTGAAATAAAACATGAGTAACTCCTAAGTCAACCACAATGAATGACAGGCATTTTAGGAAGTGGTGTCCCTCAGCTGAGCTGCTGTGACTGGCTGCGTGAGGGTGGTTAACTCCGTCACTGCCCTGCAGCAAGGGGATGGGTACACAGGTGCACAACAAGAATTCTGCTTTGGTTGCTCAGTTTTGTCAGTTTCTCAATATTGCTTATTACATTAAGCAGGTTAATTAAGACATGTCCTATGTGACTGTAAAATACGCCATTGCAAGGCTGCAATTTTATGGCTCTGTAATATGTCGTCATTGCTAATGCTGAGGTTTAATGGTCATCTCAAACAGAAATAAAGGTAGGTATCTGCTTAGGAGGGTATCTATCTTCTTCCCTCCCCTGTCCTCAGGTACACTGGTACACTAATATTTGCCAAAACCAACAGCCAAGTTACTTCAGGTTAAGGCTCAATCAGAAACATGCTCAGACTGATTTAGTTTTTCCATGCAGACATGAAAGCCAGGCCCATGATCCATGCCTCCACATAATTCCACTAGCACAGCTCTGGGTACTGAGAAGGATGAAAAAATCAGTGTAAGGAATAGGAACAGCCATCGATCAGACTTTTCATGATCATCCCAGTGCAGTCCAGGACACCAAAGGGGGAACTACTACCACTACTATCTCTGAAATCATCTGCTTGTCAGTGGCAAATACAACTTTTTAGAGTGCAAAAAACTTGGAATTTCGTTTCAAAGTATAATTAACAAAGCAATTCACAACAACAACTGTTTGGTTGTTCCATACTCACCACTCAGTAATTACCACTTAAAAAAACCCCCCAAAAAACGGTTCTTTAATGCAAACTCCTGACAGCAAAAGTACAGGGGAACTAACATACAAAGTTGTCCTTGGCCTTACTGATTTCCCTGGCAAAATATATAAACATGGGCTTAAGGGATCATGAAGGGGAGCTGCAAAGAAGGCTACACATAAAAGAGAACAAGCATAACATGGAAAACTGCTGGAAAGAGCTTTCTGTACCATGGCTGAGACTCACCACAGGAGAGCTACTTTGCAGACATAAAATACTCACATGGTAAAGAAAAGAGAGAAAACAGCATTGAGAGAAGGACAAACAAAAGGAAGAAGATGGGAGCATATGAGAGGAAGTCAGTAACAAAGAATAAAGTATATGTAGGAAGTGAAATGGTAAAGTGAGAAGCAAGGAAAAAAAAAGGTCATGGGTCGCAACTCTGTGTAGTACTGGAATAAAGATGGAAAGAAAAAGGAATTTTTAAAGCCTGCAATTAAAAACCAGTACATAAATTTACTTTTTATTTGAGATGAAAATGATTGCTTAGGCCTAGTTTTCTATTAGATGCTGCTGTGTGAAACCTAATTTCCTTCGTACCTTTTTTTTTTACATATTTTTGGTGGGTTTTTTAATATTTAGGATTTTTATTACAGTATTTAAGTATTGTTTAAATGCCTATCATGTGTATCTAAAGCAACCAATGGAGATAATAACTAAGAGCTTCTAAAATTTTCTGACATATAACAGTGCACATAATGCAGAGGCTTTATGGCAGGCTGATAAATTTCCTTGACCTACTGCTGAAATTTGAATAAACATATCATTATGGGCTTTAAAATGGGAGTTTTATGTATAGTGGCACATTAGGACCTGATGTGGTAGGCTTTAAGTAGCCCATTAGAAAATCTTTCAGCATGCAGACAATTCCAGCTATTGTGGGGTCACTGAAGGTTAGTGATTTATTCCTGAAATGAATGGGAGTTTTGTCATTGATTTAACAGAATTGGTAAAGACATTTTGCTTTTTCATTTTTTAATAGTTCTCCTGGACAGCACACTGTATGAACAGAAGTCTCAATCCTCTTGGAAATCTAGCTCGGGGATGGTAAAGCCAACACTTACATGGATTTCTGCCCTAGAAGCACTGGGAAAATGATGTGATCCATGTCCAGAGTTTGGCCACATCTTTTGCCTCAGACAAACACATGGGTGGATTCAGTGAAAGAAAGAAAATCAGAGAACATCAAATTCCTCTAGGAACAAGTACTAGCAGAAAGCATTTCCATTTCCAAGCAAGAAATCAAAGCATCTCAGTCACTTCAAACAGGCAAAGTGTGATGGCATCCACTTCCAAGCTATCCAAGGGTGGGTACATGCAAGCAACACTCACTAAATAACTTCGAGCCATACATTAGTAAGTAGGGATTGATATTTTAGGAATCATAAAAAGAAATTGGTGAGTTTTGGTAAACGAGTTCATCATAATTTATAGCTGTATATTGGGGACAAGTACAATTTTATTAGATCTTGTTTCTCTGACATCTTACTGTCCCCTGAAATTGCAAAAAATAGATAGTAGGTAAGAATATGCTTGCACTAAACCAGTGAAATTATAGTCCAATTTGTAGTTTAACAGCTATCTTGTTGTTAACTTTTAGATTTTTATGATTCTGACAGATTTTATTTATAATAGCATAACATAGCATATAATTAATATACAATAAAATATGAAATCGCCACATACGACAACATAAATGCTATTCTTGGAGAATTGATTATAAATCTGAAGTAATGATTAGATATTCTTTGCAGGCCCATGGCAAAGGAACATCTCCTTACTAGATAATATGAGAGGTGATCTGCAGGCTTAGCTGGCAGCGTGGCAGCACAGGGACACAGCAGTAATGTTTACCCAGAAAGGGCTATTACACACCTAAAAGGCCAGGAAGGGGATTGATATGAAATAAAAAACATGTTCACTTTCTCATTTACTTCATTGTCACTTCAGAAATAAGTTTTAACAGATAAATACAGCCAAGTTTCCTACAGAAGTCACAAAAGCATGCATTAAAATGTGAAGAAACAGGGGAGAATAGGAATGGATTGGAACTAGAGACAGCAGAGTGGTTAAGTGTTTTACTGAAATAGGAGCTTTGACAGAAGAGACAGATAAAAATCTGACTGAATCATGAATCTAAGCTCACTGACAGCCTCAGGGTGGGTTTTACCTGACCCATGTGTAAGATAAATAGGGACTGTCCCTATAGCCTCATCTTCCAAAGTGAAGCACTTTCCTACATGGACTTGTTTGCAGTCAGACTTGTTGTACTCAAAGGTGCATCGTGCCAGATTCTGGCATATGCATTTTTCTCTCTACAATTAATATATTAATTATATTCTATTAATGATAATATATTATATCAATTATATATATTAAATATATATATAATATTATTATATTATAGGTATTAATATCACTATATTATATTATATTATATTATATTATAATTATATGATATTATGTCTTTTACGATACATATATTTTGGATTGCAACCTGCCTTGTTAAGCCCATAACAATTCTCCATATCATCCCTTAGCTGTGGTTAAAACAAATGATTAATTTGACATTTTCTGGGAAAAAAAACCCCCTTCTAATCTGTCAGAATAAGGGACTCAGAATGCATAAGGTAAACAAACCCAGTAATCCATAATTTCATGGATTTTGAATGTTGATTTGCAAAATTATTTTAAAAATAATGTTTGATTTACTTATTTATATCTTTTAAGAGCCTGGGTGATAAAGCTGACCCTTTCTTCTGGACACTGTAACAACTGATAGCATCCAAGTCCTGTACAATAATTTACTTGGTCATAAACAATAACCCAACCATTGTTTTGGACACGATGAGAAAAATGTGTTAATAGAGAAACTTTCAGAAGCCATGTATATTTATTTAAAGACCTTTGTTTGAACTATGAACAAATTTGAGTAGTACTGTGTGTGTACCAGAAGTGTTTTATTCAAGGGAGACATCATAGGCTCTTGTTGAAATGTATCTTAGAGTCTATATAATAAAAGGTAAAGACTGAAACAGAAATCAGGTTTAGAAATTTTCTGTGGCAGCTTATCCTTGAAATTCTGTAAAAATTTAGGAACAGGCAGTCATCAGAAATACAAAATAGATGCATGTCAGAGAAGTAATCTAACAAAAGGAGTTATCTACTGTGAACTAGTACTTCATCATTAAAGAGAAATTGTAAAATCTTTCAAACAAGTGGTTCTTGAACAGCTTACATAATTTGCTACTGGATACTAGTAATTTCACTGTGCAGCTTATTTAAAGAATGGGGAATCTTGTGAAAGAAAGTCAACTTTTTTCAAAGTTTGAAGAAGCTGATGGTAGGTGTTTATATGTCAGGATTAGTCACAGATGATTTGGCGAGAATACAGAATGAAAAAAAACCAGTTTTCCTTGGACTTCTTTTTTATACTACTTATCTTTGTTTTCCTTCTGAAACATGAAAGTTTCCCAAGTAAAAATCTAGTTTCTCAATTGTCTTTTGGGATGCTTTTAATATTATTGTCTAATTTAGAATAGGAAACTTCACCCTTTTTTTCAGCATCTATGGAACATTTTTAAAAGTCAGTACAGTATCTGCTTGTCTGTGCATGCAAACAGAAATAACTATCTGGGGAACATAATCATGGCAAAAGGTCATGTTTGCCCTTTATTTGAAATACTTTTAGACTATCAAGTGGTTTAGAAGTCACTCAATCAATACCATAAGTCAGGGAAAGCAGTTTGTTTTACCAACATGAAGATATTTTGAGTTTTCTAAGATGGAATGGTGTTTCCTTCTGCATTTTAATTGAGATTTCATAAAATCACCGTTTTAGTGTATCTGGCAAGGGTGTTTAAGTTGCACTATACTGCAACAGCCACCTGAGATACAAATGTTTTAAAAATCTAAAAAGACCCACTTGAGTACTCTTTTCTTCCTTTTTCCCCTTCTGTCTTCAAAAGGCAAATCATCATGAAAGCTGAGACTATAACCACCTCCATACACATGTAAAAACAGTAAAGAGATGCCGAGAGATATAAATTTAACCCATATGTACCATGAATCAGTTTTAAATTTTCATGCTGTGTGTTCTATTAACACAAGAGGAACTTTAAGGTTGGATGTGGATACACATTGCAGGCACAATTTCTATAAACAAATGGTTTTGTATAAAAACAGAGGTGATTAAAAGAAAGAAGTGTGTCTGCGTTCAGAGGCTTTGAAACATATATTTTCAAAGTATTTGTACAGTCAACCTGAATTATTTTAATTTAAAGAATTTTAAAAATCTGTTGCTGTCTGCAATTTATTACCTAGTGAAAAAAACCATAAACCAGTTGTTTTTCATGTAATTATACTGAAAACTCCCTGTATAAATCAGATCCCCAAATCTGCTTGCAACTTTAAATTATTAAAAAAAAAAGACAAAAATAACATGTTTTTGAAGCACTGATGAAAATCATACCATACAAGGTTGTATGAACATGGACAAGTTGATATTAAAGAAGTATTAAAATAGCATTGCTTTTAGAAATTTCTACGTATCTCTTTTCAATTTAACAACTGAGTTATCAATTAAATAACAAAATGGAAGACTAATATGTCTCGAAACTGTAGAAGGAGCATGAGTCCAGAGGGACCAGCATTAATGTAAGCTACCAGGGTTTGTGAACCATGAATGCCTAGCTCAGTGAATTATGAGTGCAAACTGCAATATTATAGGTAATATGGGGTGATGGCCTACAAGAATATGGAGAATTGAGCCCATGTCTAAGGTGCTGTACCTTAGTTGAGACTGGATTTCTGGAAAAAATGTGCTACATATTGAATTTTGATGCACTCTAAAAATCAATGACTTTAATTACTCAAGGAACCCTAACAATTATCAAACCCAGTTCTTCCATTATGCCTTTCCAGTCTTTTTTTAAGGGGGGAAAAAAACCACAAGGAATTAAAATATCTGAAATGTTATGCTACAAAATATGTGTATTCAAATGAAAAATAACTCAGTTAGAAAAAAAAATGTAAGTGTTCAGCCTGGGTGAGCATTTTCTCAAGCAGTCATTATCTCAAAATTAGTATAAAGGCTGAAAAACTAAAATAGCTTATTAATGGACTGAGACTCCTTAAACTTTTCATAATGTGAGTCAGGTGTATAGGCTCTTTAGAAAAACCTCAGTAAGTAACTATCCACATCTTTAGGCACTCAAATGTCTTTCCCTATTGTACTCTTGTCAATTGATTTCAATTAGGGTGCTAGGATTTAGAAATACTGCGATTTCTTCACAGATATAAGAGGACCCTCAGGCACAGCCTCTGCCAACAAGGTCCAGAGGGAAAGGGCTCCACCCTGTACCTGGGTGGGACTCTGCCTTGGATACTGCACACAGAGGTTTCTGCTGGACAGGGTGCTGGGGCATCTTGTCTAGACTCTGCTTTTGGCAAGAAAGTTGGGACCAGTTGACCTTTGAGAGCTCTTTCCAACCTGGTATTGCATGATTCAATGATTCTGTGAAGAGATTGCTTCAAACACACTTGAAGATACACGGGAATTCAGTGAGTAAAATCCAGCTTTTACTGAGATACTGAACTACTGAAGGTTGCAAAGATCGTGTTTCACTTCTCTGCAGCTTTTTTTAATTTAGGGGGCCCAATTTCACAAAAGTCAAAGTCGAAAACATCCTGATCATTTTTGCTTTGTATAAAGGGATATGAAGCAAAGGGCCAAGCTGAAGCAGGGATCCTGGTGGTAATGCCCCAGGTGTGCTAGAGGTGATATGAGCTACTGTATTAGCTGGGAACAAAGCACTGAAAGGATGGGAAGAAAACCATGGTTCTCCCCCTTTGTAATGGGGTAGCACCATCTATGTGCCATGAAGGTACATGGTATTGTTATTTGGGCTCAGCACAGATTTCGGGGCTAAGTGGATACCTGAGCAACAGCTTCCTTCCAAAAATACTGTGAACATCATTGGTTGGAACAGGCACGTTTTCTGTACTTAATGAGGAAAATTCAGTGTATCTCCCTTTTTTTATTTCCCCCCCTAATTTTCCATCTTTCAAAAAAACCCCCCAAAAAACCCAAAAGAAAACCCAACCCAACCCCAAAACCCCAAAAAACCCCCACCCAGCTCCACACCCCCCCCCCCCAAATTCCCAACTTTTAGCTCCTGTCTAAAGTTTCATCCTTAAGGATTTTGTACTTGTAAACAAAACGACTGAAAGCTGACAGTTGGAAATGTCATGTCTGCTGTCAACCACTCATGAATAATTGACACCAAGATTACCCAGGGAAAGCTGCAATTATCCTGACTCATTAACATATGAACTAAGCCTGGTTTTGTTCTGTAGTTGTAGGATTTTCCTTTAACTCCTTGATGTAGAAGGTAAAAAAACCCAGCGGGAGTTTGCTACACAAAGAATAAGTTTGAATGAATAAACAAAGCCTCAGAACTATGAAGACATATTAGAATTTCAAGTAGTGTTTTGTTTAATCTTGTATATAACGTTTTGCTACTCTGCTGTTTTACAGGGGACATCACTGTGACAGATTTGTGTGCTTGCCTAAGGCTTGGAGAACAGCTTTTTGCAAACAGAAGTGTCAATGGAATGATCTTACCCATGTTCATATTTTCATACCCATCCAGCTGAAGGTGTCTAATCACAAAGCTGAAATGGTTGGTGTTCAATCAAAATTTAAGCAAGCTAAGTCGCCTGGATGATAACAGCATTAAAAGAAGAGGGAATTCCTTATTTATTTAATTTTTTAAAAAGAAAGAAAGGTCTTGTTTTTAAGACCAAGTTTAGCAAATCAGCATTAACCGCTGAAACAAACAGGCAAAGAACGTAGTCAGGAATTTCACAAGCCAGGAAAAACATGTAAAGAAACAAACTCACAATATTTACAAAGATAATGGAAATTACTAACAGCTGCTCCCAAGCACGTTAAATGCTTTCTCTCAACCTGTACAACAGGACAGAACTAATTTTTTTCAGCTGCTGTGAAAAGTGGTAGAGTAGGCCCAGAGGTCTAGGATAGGATCTGAATTAAAAGTTCTTTTCTTGAAAGAAAGCCCTTTGAACTGCAAGTTGAAACCATGAAGCTATTTCCCACAAGTAATTACCATTTTGGATGCCCCTCACTGCTGGTCCTATTGCCTTTGGAAGAACAGCATATATTGGAGGCCATCATATCAATCTATAGAGTTGAATTATAACTTCTTTGATGTAACGAGCTCTTTGACAGTCACACAGAGTCAAAGTCATTGCTCAGAAAGGATAACCAAGCTATTGCCTCTCAAGTGTAGTACACTTCATTAAAATGCAAGTCATTTCTTAAAATGCACATTCACTGAACTCCAACCCTTCATAAATCTTGCAACATTTCATTTCTTGTTCACAGCTCTGAACTCTTTAAATTTGGGCCTCTGTTAACTTCCTGCATAACCTTAAAACACATATAAATTTTCCACTTTAGTATTTTTTTTTAAATTATTATTTTTTGTACAAAAATTGCAAGAGAAAATGACGAACAGTTTGGAATCTCTTGCCTATATGATCTTTGCAGCACACCTGTCAAAAGCAATTATTTAGACACTGGGTCTTCTCATGCTGTTGAAGACTTCCTGACATCCACCCACATTTCCCATCCTTTAATTAGGTATCTTTGTTCTGGGTGATATTCCCTTGGAAAAAAAATTAATTCTTTTTTTTTCTCGGTTTACAGGTAATTTCTTTTGTGTGGTCTTCACATGACCTTCATTCCCCCCTTAGAAATCCAACACTATCCATCTCAATGCAAACTGAGAAAATAAACAAAAAGTCTCTATGTGTGTAAAGAAGAATAGGGGAATTATGAAGAAACAGAGGCCAGTTCCTGAAGTTTCCTCTCAGTTTTACAAACACAGTATTTGAAACTTACTGCCAAAAAAAAAAAAGCCAATGGCAGTGACAGATGTGTCCAAGGCCAGCCTGGTTGGGGCTCTGAGCAACCTGGTCTGGTGGAAAGTCTCTACTAACAGCAGAGGAGTGGGAATGAGATGGTGTTTAAGACCCCTTCCCACCCAAACCATTCTATGATTCTGTGCTATCTACATAATCTTCTCCCATAATTTTATATTTTTAACCAGATCCTTTTTAATGTTTGAGTATTTATATGGTATTTTTACTTCTTGTTCTGCATACGGTTCCTCTGGTATCACATACAATAGCCTATTCAACAGTCTCTTCAAAATACAATGTGATTCTGATAGCATGTGACTACTGCTCAGATTTTCTTCTTTAAGAGGGTTCAGCATTAAACAATACATATTACTGTAATGTTAAAATTGTATATACTGTATTGCATTCAGAACCCACAAGTCTCAAGGAGCAGGGCAAGCCTATTAAAAAAAAAAAATTAAATTTGCACCCACTGACACATAATCTGCAGCGATCTCTAGAACCTGTCAAACAACAATCACTCGATATAGCTGAATACAATCATGCATCATTTTTGCCATAATCAACAGAATAAAACCAATTGCATATAAATATACGCAAAAATCACCTGCGTAAGTTATAAACAAAAATAAAATGCTTTCAAGCAGTTTGTACGTATAATCCATTTGATCCCTCAGCATTTTTCTTGTACTCAATCAGAACCAAAAAAGCCTCAGTAGATATTTCTCAGAAATATCTAAATTTGCCTTTAATCGTGACGGATTCTTGCTTATGTGCAGGAATACATACACCTACAAACCCAGCCTCAGTGCGCAGGTTTCAGCACAGAAGCAACCTGAGGGTGGCTTTCCAACCCCTGGAATTTTACATGCCTCTCTCTGTGGAGACTCAGAACAAGATGAGAACTCTAACTGAAGATTAAAGTGGAGCACAAGCCTTGTGCACGGAGACATCACTTATTCATGAGTACTTACGTATGAGATGCTGTAAGTCGGCAGAGCGTTCTACCCCAACAGCCCCACATTAGTAGAGCTTTGTTTCTCTTATTTCTTAAGAGCTAGACACTGAATCCTACTTTTTAGAGTGGTAATTTGCATAGAGTCTAACTGTCCTCTAAATCACAAACCTTTAATGGGGTAACACTGGCTAACATTGCCCATTTTTAGGGTTTATTTTTCCAGTGTGGAGGCAGCAACTTACACAAATAGCAGTCATCGGCTTTTATTTAACATAAGAGTATATTAAGAGAAAAGCAACAGAAAGCAGAGTGTAAATTCCTACTTGGAGGCTGTAGTAAAGCTGACAGTGTAGTAGAAAAGACTAATCAGTACATAAGAGATTCACGGTTGCCAGCAATTAATTCTAACAGCAACTGAACATATTAAGGGGTCTCGGTCAAATCCTAAGAGTTTTGAAAAAATTTAACTTAATCTTTACCTTCCACTGAGGGTTGGCCAGGGTCCAGACCATCACTGTAGGGGGAGAATATAAAATCCCCTTGCACTATTTTCTGCAACTTATTGAGCATATACTAGACACCTGTGGGGAAAAAAAAGAAAAAAGAAAAAAGGGGAGGGAAAAAAAAAAAAAAAAAAAAAAAAAAAAAAAAAAAAAAAAAAAAAAAAAAAAAAGGAAAAACCTACTGAACACATTTCGTTTCTTCATGGAAGGAGTACCTGTTCTTCTTGTCACCCCATTTTTTTCAGCTGGTTTAGCTCCCCCTTGTCTTAGTCATTTTCTTAGGCACTGGCAAACTCAAGATGTCAAACATCACTTAATTTTGTCATGCTAGCATATTTGCAGCTATGTTCCTGTCACTTTTGAATTCCAGCTTTCAATCAGAAACCTTTCTGATTACTTCCCAGCAGCATAATTTTACAGGCTCAGTAAAAAAACTAATTCCACACCAAAATGGTAGTACACATTTCTCAGAGAATTATCACTTTACCTGGCTTCAGTGGCAAATGTAAATACTCACATATCTTGTGTTCAAGCAGATTGTTATGAAGGCAAATTAATTCAAGTGATGGCTAACAATATTTCAGTTTTAACTTATGAGCAGAACTCCATCAGTGCACTTCTTTTAGTGCACTGAAATGGGCAGAGCTACAGAGAGTCTCACTGGCCACAGGACATCTAGAAATGATTGCTGATCTTTACCATAGAATCACAGAATATTTTGAGTAGGAAGGGACCTTAAAAAACATCCAGTTCCAACCCCACTGCTGTGGGTGGGGACACATCCCACTACATCAGCTTGATCAAAGCTAGTAGTTTAATATATTATAAAAAATGTCTTCACCTCAATGTCTTTAGCTTAAAGGAATATAAAAATGTCTTAACATTTTTAAGGTTGTGTGATCATCTGATGATGAAAGAAAGGAAAGCAATGATCTCCAGTGTATCCAGACATGCTGCTTCCCATTTGTCACTCCTTTCCTTGTCCCTTTCCATTTGTTCTCCAAATCCATCATTGGCTTTTTTCCCTACAGGTTGGCTGTGGTGCTCTCTGCTCAGGAGCCTTTATGGCCATCAAGCACTGCTATTGGAATCACCTCATTTTCCTCAATAAGAACTTCATGCCTTGCTCCTCAAAACCCAAACAGACCTTTAATATAATATACTGGCTCTCATTAAAGGAAATGGAAAGGAGTTGTGTGGATGAACAAGATACTGTAGATTTTACTCCAAGCACTATTACTCTTTCCTAATTCCTTCTAGAACACACACGGAATAATCATTTATATGAGAAAGAGGATTTGTTGGTTTTGTTGGGGTTTTTGGCTTTGATGGTTTTTGGGGTTTTTCTTCTCATGAAATACCTTTCTTGATTTGAAGAAGAGGATGAGTTTTCTTAACGTCCTCTCGTATAGAGTGTCAATTGCTTGCAAATTTTAGTGTCTCTGTACTGTTAGAAGCAGTAGGTGTTGAGTGCCCTTATTGCTAGACCTAGCATCCTAAATTTAATCAGTCTTGTCTTTTAGACACTATTTTAATAATTTCTTTCTCTTCTGCTATTCTGTAGGCTCTGTTCAGTTATCTTGAATCATTCCTGTTCCCCAAAGGGGAGCACAATGAAATCACAGATGCTGGACAGGACCTAGGATACCCCGGGCTGGGCGGAACCTTGGGGGTGGTCTCCAGTCCCACCTGCTACTTAAAACACTGTATAAAGATGAGGTAAGACTCTGTGTCCACTCAGGTTCCCTAAACCTCTGAGCACCTCTGGGTGACACTGATGAGGCTCTGTGAGTCTGCCAGCACCTGACTCAAATTTCTGGTAACTTGTTTCTAATTACAGCTTTAGATTTTTCTCCCTATAATCAACAGTAACTGCACTAACTAGGTATATTTTTAGTGGGAACTGAAAACTAGATAATCAGCTTCCCTTGGCATTGCTTTTTGATAATTTTCTCAGCTACCAGACCAACATTTTCTTTCAATTTCTTCTAACAGCAATAGAGGGTGCTTGCTATTAATCCTGGTATCTTTTGGAATCTGCAGTTTCTTTATGACATTTTTCTTATTTAAATGAAGGTTACAGAATTTATATTTTCCATGTGTTCATTCATTTAAATGTAAGCTAAAAAAACCAAAATGCATGTATTTTTTCCATATATTCTCTATTTTCCAGTTTTCTGCAGAACTGTGGATGAAAAGATTTATCAAGTAAGCATACAGCAAAAAGTCTAAGAGGAATGTTTGATATATCAAAAAATAAAAATCAGTTTTCTCCCACTTGCTCTTGCTCAGATTGCAAAATGGAATACACATTAATGTGTTACAATCTAATTTATTTTCTTTTTAAATTATAATCAGGTTCCAGGGTTAGTTTTTCATAGTATAGATTTGAAAAAGAAAATAATTCACGACTCCAATTTCCCTTTATCTTATTATATTGATAGTGGAGAGATGGGGCTGCTCAAGCATTACAAAGTCATTTTATGTTATTTTGCTGAGGTTATTGTTGTTTTATCATTAAATGATTTCTTTTACTGTTTTTTTTTTTAAATATGATGATTCATACCCTTAATACATTAAAGGATAACCGTAAAGAAATATCTGACCAGAGCCAAAGGACTGAATTATGTGTGAATAGATGAAGACAGAGCTTAAATACACAGAAGAGACTCAATCCACAGCATAAGTATAAAGAAAATTTTAAAAAAATAATAGTCTTAAGGATATTAGAGATTTCAGGTCTTATTTTCCTAAGCTATAGTGATTCTAGGTCATACTAAAATTGTAAAATAGTAATAAAAATGCCTTGTTATACTTAGATGGAAACATCAGTATTTTAGAAATATGTAAAATGTAAAATATAGAGGGTTTTGCAATATTGGTAAAAAACAAGACCAAAATCTAATTGAGGCCCTTTTACAGATTGCAAAAGAAATATCTGTCCAAATAGTTTTCCATTTATCTCCTTTTTTTCAGTTAAAGGACCTTTTTTTTTAATTATTATTTTTGAAACCAGCAGGCAAGCCTCTTCTGATCAGACAGAAATGCATTTGAAGATTGTTTTCAGCCATGTAATACCAACAGCATCAAGAATCAAATATGGAGAGCTTTATTAGTGCTATTATTAAAGAGACTAGGACTTGGATGGAGATGGTGAAGAGGGCATAAACAGCAATTGTGGGAAATAAAAAAATTAATGCATCCCACTGAAGTGCAAACAGGGCTGGATGAACACTGAGAGGAGGGAAGACTGAAAGTTCCACCAGACTAAGCCATCAGGTTCAACTCTTGCAGTTCATAGAATCACAGAATCACAGAAGGGTTTGGGTTGGAAGAGACCTTAAAGACCATTTAGTTCCAGCTTCCCTGCCATGGATAGGGACACCTTCCCCTAGAACAGTTTGCTCAGAGCTCCATCCAGCCTGGCTTTAAACACCCTCAGGGATGGGGCACCACGTCTTCTATGGGCAGGTGCCTCAATATTCTCCCAGTACAGGTCAGTAGTTCCCAGGGCTGGGCCTCCTTTCCACTCTTCTTAAGAATGGGTACAAGGTTTCCCTTTTTCCAGTCCCGTGAGACTTCACCTGACTGCCATGACTATTCAAATATCCCAGAGAGTGGTTGAGCAACTACATTTTCCGATTCCCTCAGGACTCGGGAATGCGTCTCATCAGGTCCCGTAGATTGATGTTCTTCCTTTTTATAGTATTGAACACACAAATCAAGAGGATGGAAGTAGGACACTGGTGATAGGCACCAGTGTTCTGTGCAAATAATTTTTATATGTGACCATCCTGGGTTCTTTACCAAAGCATATTGCAGTACTGAGTAGGAAGGTAGCTATTTGAGGGTAAATACTCCCATCATAACTTTTTTTAGGTTAATATCTTTAAGCATTCATTATGCAAGTTTGTATATAGTAAATTTTAAACTGCCTAATGGTTGGTCAGACAACTGATACAGAATTATTTCATTTCCTTTGAGACAAACTTTTTTGTAAAGGACGCTTTTCCTCTATGTAAGTTTGTGTGACTGTAACAAAAAGGAAGATCGTACAAAAATAAGAAGAATCAGTATTTTATAACTTGCAGCAGAGGACTTGTGGTTCATCATTTCTGAAAACCTGGAGCTGATAATAAGCCAATTTTACTTCTGAAAGCAAAAGGGTAAATAAATGATGTGTGTAGAAAACCATGTGAAAAAGTCTGATACTGCAAATGTCTAATCACACGGTTTCAGCAGGGGGTTAGGAATATAAATAGGAGTTAAGAACCCCTGCTGAACCTGAAGCATGGTTAACTTTATGTACTTGAGTAATATTTAAATCAATGGGAATTCAATACAATATTAAGTAATCTTATATTTAAAGGAATAAAGCTGAGATAATTCTTCTCGGTTATGTGCAGTTACTTACACATCATTCGATATCCTTTTATTTTCATATCATTTAAATTCACATTTCAGTTTTCCTTATGGTTTGATGAACTGCATAACTGTTTGGTTTATTGATATTTTGTGAATAATGAGGTCCACTGGTACATTCTTGTAACTGCTAAAATACCCGCAAGCTCCATATTTATTCAGCACAATATATCCTTTGGATTCTGAGTTGCTACATGAAAGAAATTTGATCCTAATGATATTTGAAAATAATGAGATGACTCAGTAGTATCAATTAATTGTAATAAGTAGAAGTATTTGTTTGATATGTCACACTATTTTTTTTTTTTTAGTGTTATAAAGCCACCTTATTTTGCCAATTCACTTATAATGATAAGGTCGTAATAGATATAAATAGTTCCCATATCGAAATGCATATTTTTATTAACATATTTTATCACTCATTTTTTAATGAATAAAACACTGTTGCTTTTGACTATTTGCATGTTTGCATTTGATTATTTTTATTCACATATATTTATATTATATTATATTTTTACATGTACTAATTTCAGTTCTAATTTTAAATATAAAAAAATGCAGAAAACCACTAACCTGTTATGAGAAAGGAGAAAAAGCCTCACTGTTTCCATCCTGGTCAGACTAAGTAAGGGAGTCCATGGTTCTGAATCCTGAACAGGAAATAAAGGCTTCAGGTAAATTCAGGTTTCAAAGCCTGAAGTCAGCTATCTCTAGACCAGCATAATCTCCGGGTGATATTTTTAGTGATTAATCTCTGGTAACTAAGAAATATACCAAGCTTGTTTTATATATGAAGACCAAAAGCATTGTCAAAGCTACTTTAATTAGAGAAGGTTGGATAGAAATTAAATTCTTCCAGCTTTAAGGTGTTGCAGACCTCTAGTTTGAAGAGTTCTACAGACTGGATTATTGATATTGAGAGCATCTTCAAACCAGTACTGAAACAGAAAAAAAAAGTCTGATCTGTTTGCTGTTGATAAGTAATGTTTTTCTTGTGTGTGTGTGTTTACCCTCAATTTTGCTTTATTATTTTCTGTACAAAACTTTGAAACGTGACAAGCCAGGTTGTTTTACAAACATTGCATCTGTGGACAAAGGAAGAAATAAAGGAAATTGGACGGCACAGTTGTAGCATGACATATTAAAGTCTCCTTTAACTTACAGCCTTCAATTTTGTTCTAGTAAAAAAAAAATCATTTCGTTTTACACTTGTAAAATAGTCTCATATGGAAAGATGCAATAAATACACAGATTGTGACTATTTATTTCAGATATCAGGTTCCTTGCAGCAGAATATGTTTCTTTAGTAGTCTATAAAACTTTTAAAAGATTTAGTCTGGGCAGACACGGTTGTCTAAAGTTACCCTTTTCTGTCCAAATTGTCCTCTTAGTCAATCAAAAAGCCCTTATATTTTCTGTCACTTTGAAGCTTTCAAAACCTTATGCTGAATCTTATGGTACAGAAACATACCAAGGCAGGTGACATACTGCTTTTTCAAGGAAGAATAGTTACATTTATAATTATATGCTATAACTGCTTTTGCCTCTAAAATGTCATAGGTAAGTGAGAAATTGCATTTTAGTCTACTCTAAATCATTCAGGATTTAAGGCACTAGAAGGCTACTACTGATGTTTGATCTTGTCCTAGGTATAAAGTGGACAATTTGTAACATCTGTGACATTATAATAGTAAATATATCTGCATTTTCACTCAAACATAACACATGTAATAACTTTTCTAACAGTTAATTAAGACTGTATCATTATGACCCACTAACCTTTGGTATACCTGATAGGGTTAAAATAATATTGTAATCAAGGCTGCATTGGAGACTTCTTTTTGTAGCCTTTAGGTAGAAAATAAAAGCAGATTGGTGGGGTTTCACTGTTGATTTTAAACCCCACATACCGAGGAGTTGCAACCCATAGGGGATCTACAGTGTTTGCAGTCTCAGAATGATTAAAGCAATGATCTGATTCTCATTTAGTGCGATAATACTGATTCTTTATGTGTCTTAGGCAGTGCCGCCCTTTCATTTGCAACACGGCTTTAATTCTGATCTGACCATTTTAATCTTTCATCCGAAAAGTTCAGCCCTGTGTCATCCATGTGTAACTTCAAATGTCACAACCATTTAAGGGCCAGAAAGGTATTGTCATCCCTACTGATTTTATTTTGACCTTTTTAGAGAAATTTCAGACAGGCTAAGAAAAAAAGCTATTAATTCTAATCCATAATTATTCTCAGGTATTAACAAAACTACTTAACTGTAGTAAAGAGGTTCAAATATATTTAAAAAGCTCTTAGCCATGAGAACTAAATAAGTAACATATGGGAAAGAACTGATTTAACAGAAGTCAGCCCCTAAGCCCATTGATAATTCCTGCCTCTAAATCTGCCTATAATCATTAAACCCTGTAAAATGCCACTGTACAAACCTCAACAGAGAAAATAAACAAGAAGAATATCAAAAAGAAGATTCACATAATGGGAATATTTTTTCAAAGCTGTTTGTTAGTTTAGTTTTCAATACTACCAGTTTCAGTGGTGAGTCATAACTACAAATGCAGCAAAACACATATATGACCAAAAAATTAATATCATTTCAGGCCAATTGAATTTATCAACTTAGCTATCCAATAACAAACTACAAATAACGTTCCTCAAAATCAGCAACTTTCATAATTATGAGTCAGATTACCAGAGCACTACTTTTCACCTGATCTCATTTTTCTCTTAAAATTATTGTTAATCTTAGAAAGGTTTTTACCTTCATTTTTTGGTTCAGGATTTTTGAAGCAAGGTAGAGCTACATGATATGGAATCTTGCCAGCTTCCGATTAACAATAAAAATGTTAAGAGTATTGGACTGTAATATAATGATAAGATTAAACTGTGAAACAGTTTTGATTATAAAAGACCTCATCTGAAAAAAGGTAATCCTTATGTGAAATGTTATATATTATGGCTGAGAAGAAATAATAAACCAACTTATGCATATACTAAAAGTTAAAATATTCAATTATATTTTAGAAGACATTCTTATCAGTGAAACACACTTGCTCTACCAAAATAAAAGTTGCATAATTGGAAATGAAAAAGTTACAGCTGTGTCCTTCAACTTTTTCCAAGGTGCTTGTTGATTTTTTTCTGGAAGAACACTCATCTTATTTCATGGGGAGGAAAAAGAAACCAATTTTTATTTAATTCAGTTATTTTCCTCTTAGCGACACCATTCCTGTAAACATCTCCCATGCAGACCATATTTCAGGATAAGTACTAAACTTGTAACCCATGGACCTACATGAACATTTGCTTATCCATTTTGGATACGGAAACAATGCAGCAGAGCTTTACTTTTACACATGCTCATGCTGTACTTTTTGGTTTGATTTGTCAGCCTTTTGTGAAGGTGTGAGCTTTATGCTCTTGGTAAAATGTGTTTTCAGGTATCATGGTTGGTTTATTCAGGCTCATACAGAGACATTGCTACCTCCTAATTCAGTTTCCAATAGAAACACAGCATATTAGCTTCTTCAGAATGATCAAATACAGTGGCTGTTTGAATTAGATAAAATCAAAACATTAAATTTGCTGAACGGTACAAATATTTGACTGACAATTCATTTACTCATCTCAGATTCAGAAGAGGTTTTGTAAAACCCCTCTCAAAATGAGAACAAACTTTAGGACTTAATCCCACTAATCCTCCAAAGCTGAAAAACATAAAAAATATCAAATTAGTTTTGCAGCGTGTCCTGTTGGTCATGCAGGTCAGCACATTCAGGCTGTAGAAAACAAAGTGGTAGGTTAACAGGTTAAACTGAAAGCTGAAATACATTTTACTGTGTCCCAGGATCTAACCAGGTAATTCCTTTTCAAGGGATTGGAAAGAGCTGAGGATCACGGAGGCTCAGAGGTGTCACTGGTTGAGTGCACTCCGTGCTGATACTCCCTCCCTCCTGTGACTGTTTGTCTGGTATAAAAATTAACAAATCCCTCTGATCAGTACTTTGCAATTCTGTTACATTAAGGAAGTCTCCAGTTTTTATGCTCAAGGCAGAAGTTGCTGTTCTTTAGGCACCGAAGAACACTGCAATGAAAACACACATAATTCACCACCATTAGGTTTTCTGACCTAGCTGAGCATACACAGATGTGTGCAAAAAAAAAAAAAAAAAATTGTGAAATGTGAACTCAGGAGCTGGGAGCCAAAAATTTCACTGTGTAGTCCTGCAATTCTTTGTACCATGAGAACTAACCACTTGCTGCTGTGAACTTACAGACATTATTACTTCCAACAAAAGTAAGAAGATATATCCTACCAGATGAATGTGAGAAGATACCATTTTAAAAGCCACAATCTTAATGAAAATATCTAATTTATGGTCCCCTGCCATAACTTTCAGGATTTCAGAAAAATATTTTTGTTTCTACTCTAATTCTATTTAAGACATTGTATTGGAGGTTTTCATTTAGATAATGTGCATACACTCATATTTGAAATTACAATATTCATAGATTTTCTACATCACTTGGGAAAACAATTATATTACATTCTGGTATGCTGTTGATCCCTTATAGCTATTTAGCTATTTAAGCAGCACTCAGCATTTATTTTCCATTTTGATTTCTGTATCTAGTGAGGAATTCTTTAGTGGATTTCACTGTGAAGTGCAGCAGAATACACAGAATATTGAATATAGAAAAATGTGGAGAACATGCTTCACGTTGTCTCTTCTAGACACGTTATTTTACATTAAATAACCCAGATATGACTGCAGCTTCTTTCTCTATGGGCAATTGGCATTGTTCTAGTTCAACAGCAGTTGGTTTCTATGTAATACTGTATTGGTTCTGTTACTGTTAAGAAAGCAGAAGTAAAATAAGCTTTAATGTTCTTTTGATGAGCCAGGATGTGTATGACACTCCATTTTGCCCACATGCATAAATGAACATGGACAGGTACTATTGGTTAAAACAAAACGAAACAAAACAAACCACAAAAAAAAAACCCCAACAACAACAAGAGAAGACAACTGAAGGTTCAGCAGACCTTGAGTTTGGAGGAATGCTCTTCATAAACACTTTGGTGCATAACTTCACGGTTAACTGACAATATGCTGCTACAGCATCTTTACAGGTTATTGTTACATGGCTTGCAAAAGTCTAAAGCTATTCCAAATGTCAACATAAATGCTAAGAATACCTTCAGGCTAGGAAAAAGCCCACTGAGTCTGGGCTCATGTCATTTCATTTCATTTCATTTCATTTCATTTCATCAGACTTCACTCAAAGTAACTAAAAATATAAATTTAACTTTCTCACGTAAAAAAAATATTTTCATTTTAGCAACAGCCAGCTGAATTTTGTATTTATTTCCCTTACTTTCCAGTCTATGTAGCAGCGCAGTCTTGGGGAAGAGCTACTGGAAATCTGCCCAGTGGAAAAGGATCTGGGGTTGCTGGTTGACAGTGGCTGAATATGACCCAGAATGTGTCCAGTTGGCCAAGAAGGCCAATGGTGTCCTGGACTTGTATCAGGAACAGTGTGGCCAGCAGGACCACGGCAGTGACCGTCCTCCTGTACTTAGCACTGCAGAGGCCACACCAGTTTCGGGCTTCTCATTGCAAAAAGGACATTGTGGTGCAGGAACATGTTCAGAAAAGAGCAACCGGGGCTGGTGAAGGCTCTGGAGCACAAGTCTGATGAGGAGGGGCTGAAGGAATTGCAGTTGTTAAACCTGGAAAAAGAGGGATTAGGGAAGACTCTACAAATCCCTGAAAGGAGGGTGTAGCTGGTGGGGATGGGGCTCTTCTCCCAGACAACACAAGAGATAATGGAAGTAAACTACCTTAAGTTAGCCCAGGGGAAGTTTAGACTGGATGTTAAGAAAAGTTTATTCACCAAAAGCGTAGTCAGGTATTGGAATAAGCTGCCCTGGGAAGTGGTAAAGTCACCGCCCCTGGAGGTGTTTAAAAGGAGTCTAGATGTGGTACTCAGGGACATGGTTTAGTGGTGACTTAGCAGTGTTGGGTTAATGGTAGGACTCGATGATTTTAGAGCTCTTATCCAACCAAAATGATTCTATGACAGGAAGTCTCCTCCTTTAAAAGAAATGTATTTGCGATCGAGTTATTACATTTCAGCACAACCAGTCAACTAAACATCACCTTTACATCCAAAATGCTGTAGTTGGCATTTTTTGCCCCATAATTAAATGTATCTTTTCCTCCCTATTGAACTTCAGTATTTTTGCTGCAGCCATTTTGCAATTGTGCTAATGTGCTTCTTAATAGCACATTATGATAACAGTTTTGCTCCAGATCCTTGAAGAAGTCTTGTAAAACACAGTTTTGATGCATTTGGAAGCTAATAGAATTATTTCCGTCATGTGTATCTGCTGGAAATCAGACTCAATCAACTGGCCAGTGCCTTTTAAATTTGGCAATATTTCCACTCAGTTGACATCAGTAGATTGTTTGAACATTCATGGGTCAGAACTTTTTATTGAAGACCCTGGTGTTACGTTCTTACTTAAAACAATTCATCATTGCTGTTTCCATCTGAAGAACTTTTACCTTTTGAGAGTTAATTTACTATATAACGTTTCATTTGATAGGCTCTAAACCTGCTGCTCACAAGTTACTTAGCATCCCATTTTTCCTATTCTTTAAGTTTCAAAATCATGGTTGATTTCCTTGTAATGAATAATTAATAAAGTAAACTGTTCTGCTGGATGAATTAGGAAGGAAAGAGAATAGCTAAAGAGCCTTTTCCCTTCATAGTTGGGGTACAAAAGTGTTATTGCTAAAAGAAGGTATGACTAGGTGCATAAATGTTCGACTCTTTCACAGACCAGCAGTGGTTCTCTGGAGACATCCAGCCAAATTTAGTCACAGGGTGCACCCACTCTGTCATTCAGTACCATACAAACACCATACATTGGAGTCAGGGTAATGTATTTTATCACGGTCATATTATCTATAGGTAAACAAAAAAACAAAAAACCCCAGATTTTAGTACAGAACCATGCGAAACTGAATCAAGGGTTTACTTATGGAAAAATCCAAACCAAATACCTGAGCTGATAAAGTGCATTATTTCTTCATTAACTTTTTAAAATCTTTCTTAGTTCTTCTGAGTTCTCCTAACATAAGCTGAATTGCTACACTAAGTGATCATAACAAAAAATAAAAAGCAAAGCAACAGGTAAGAGCACAAAGAGAACATCTGCACTGCAAATGCTAACAGAAACTAAGCATACAGCTTTTGTAATGGATTACATTGCAGTGGCTGATGGTAACAAGAAAGCATGGTAGTTATGCTTCAGCACGTTCCAGAGCACATCTGCTGAAATCTCTGCTTTCTCTTGAAATTCCTATCTTCTAGTTCTACATCCCAGAAGAAAATCACATATTCATGTCCAGAAATGGTATACAAACTTTCATTTAGCATACAAGTACTTCAGCTGAATTAAAAGAGAAGTAGCAACAGCCAATTTTACATCAGATGATGGAAGGTGTATATTTTTTAATATATTGGAAGCATCTTCCTTACCAGAAAGTCAAGGATTCCTATAAAAGCAAGTATCCAGCACACATCACATTTCTTAGATTTAGTGAATTCCGTCTTGCTCCTACAAATTCCACAAGAAATTTCTTTACCCTTTTCTCTGGACTAAAAATCAGAGTTTCTCAGAGGAGTAAAAAACTGCACTTCTCTTTACTCTAAGCTAATAACAGCTCCTGAATGAGTCTCTGCCATAATTTAAGAAGCCTAAGGGTGTAATTATACAAATGAATTATTGAAAGGTAATTTTACTCTATTTTGGTCACTCTATTCAAAGCCTACATATTTATGCTCATTCTCTGAGGTAACTGATTTGGAAAACATAAATGTAAAGTATTATGCAACAAATGATGGTGCCCTAGTTACAAGATTATTAATATTTTCTTTCTTACATTAAAAAGAAAATAAGAAGTACAGAATATTAATTTCAAAATTAGTAGGAGAAACTTCTCATTAGGAAAAAGCAATCCCCTTAAAAACACACTCTTCCCTAACATCACTTTATCAAAAATTGTAAGCCAATGTTTTAAATTTTCTTTTTATTGTTTGCCTCTAAGTTCTGAGCCTTGCAGGGATTTTCATGATCACCTTTCATAATCAAGAAAGAGATTTTCTCTGTATGAATTCTGAAATAAGCATGGGCTCATATAGCCCCAATTTAATTGCAGCTGTAGTGATACTTCTGATTAAAAGTCCCAGACCGTACAGGGGAAAATCTGGGAATATTTCAATGCAAGGAACATCCTCAAGAGTCTCAGTGACCTGAGAGTGCTGTTTTCACTGAATACGATCCTATTAGCCCAGTGTTTCTTCAGTTTTTCCACATTAGAAACTATCTAGCATGTTCTAAGTAGGTTTCTCTCTTTTTTATTATTGCAAAGGCATAGTTGCTGTGATAGATAGCAACAGAAAAGTGCATTTGGAAAAAATCAATAAGAGCATAGGTGTGAAGGAGCTTGTTTTTTGTCACTGCAGCGTGGTTACTAAGACGAACAAAAAAACTTACAGAACAATAACATACCTAAAGCTGACCAGAAAATCAAAGGCAAGTCTTTCCAAGGAATATCTTCTCTACAAAATTAAGAGTTTTCTAGTGAAAAAACAAAAAACCCCAAGAAAAAGTCCCTTTGACCTTTGGATAAAAAAACATTAGAAGTTATGGTCTTCAATTAATAGAGTGCTACACCCTGGGAGTTGCAATTGTAATTCTGAACAACTTCCCCCCTTTCCATGTGCCAAAGTTAGTAGTTAGACTTTGTGTGGATTCCTCATGGTTTCCCTTTGAAGTTTATGGTCGCTCCATGATGATGATGATACACGAGGGGAATTCAAGCCTCAAGAAGGAACCTCATGGCCCATAGAGAGTAATGAGAACATCCTTACCTAATTGTTCACCTACTTCAGCCTGAGGGTTTGTCTGTTCTGATGTTCACTTCCAAAATATTTCTGAATCCATCAGCAATAAACCCCTTCATATTCTCTGAAATACTTCAGGTGGGTGAGACAAATGTGTTTAGCTTTGTGTTGTAAGGAGATAGTAATACACTGACAGCATTTTTAGTCCATCTTTACATATTATAAAATTTAAAAAGTGATAATGCTCTCCTCACTGCAGTGTCACTCGTGATGCAGCTTTGCATCAAAATAACAAAAAAACCTTCCAGTATCATAGTACAGAAGGTAAACTACCACTATTTCTAATTCACAGTTGTCTACTTAATTTTAGTCCTCAGAAACAGACAGAAAAGTAAAATGCAATATGTTTTGTTGAGATTTTAGCAATACACATCTAAGTGTCTTTTTTGGTTAAAATTATTCCTTACAAAAATACATGTGCCAACCATGTAAATTTATTATATGGTGGAAGCAATACTTTATCATTATGATTGAACGGTAAACTTTTGAATTTCTTGGGTTTGTGACTATTCTAATGTATTACCTTTCAGAACACTGGGTTTTGTTAAAGCCCACAAGCCCACACAAACCCCAAAAGCCCGTAAATACAGCTGTATATACTGTAGGACACATGTTCAGGGCAGCTCTGTGTGGAATAAAGTGGGTAAGTTACGGTTTTGAGACCTTACCCTGCTTGTTATATAGTGTAACTTATGCCCAGGAATAAGCCTGAGCCTGAAACCAGCTGTTTATCAACTGGTAATGCGAGCAACATTGTTTAATTAACCAAACAGAGTTTTTCACGTTGTATACCTGCGGCAAAACATGAACCAGCCACTGCAACACTCATTATGGTGTCACCAATACATCCAGAAAACAATTCAAAGCAATTGGATAGAATGGAAAATGAAAATGAGGCCTTCAGCAGACCAATGTATGCAGGATTAACAAAGAGAGTGAGCTACTGAAAGGTGACACCATGCTCATACTCCCAGGAAAAGCACCTCTCTGTGCCCACAGGGACTACCACTGTTCTCACTCTGGCCGCACATATCAACCAATTTTACATCTTAGCGGCATTCTTTAGTCTCATGGCCTCTCCTTGCTCTCAGCAAGGGTGGCTGAATTGACTTCTGCCCCTAAAGGTTGCTAAATCCCAAAATCATCAAGGATTGGAGCTCTTAGACACGGCAGTTCATAGATCAATATATTAACACAGACTAAAATCAATGGTGGTTTGCATTATTATGCTAAATTTTGAATCACAGCACTTTAGGACCAGACCCACTGCTCTTCAGCCGGTTTTGGGACTTGTAAGTGCCACTCAATGGATGTGATGGACAGCTGGAGGTGACAACCTCCTGAATTGTCCTAGCTTGGACTCGTAAAGCTTGTCAAAGAGAAATCATTAAAAAGAAATACCCTGACCTTCTTATTTCCTAGTCTAACTTTCTACACTTCTGCTCCTAGAAAAGAGCAAATTTTATTCATAGGTGGTGCCTACAAACTCTTCCTCTCCCTTTTATCCACATTTTCCTCAGTTAAACTGCAAATAAACAGCCAGTATTTTTCCCTTGTCCATTGTTCAAGCCTTGTCATTTTGCTTAGCTAATCACCTTATCAGTATCTCTCACCTTCTGTCTTAAATTATATCTCCTCTTGATTTGTCATAATCTGAACAACAGAAAAATATGAGTGAAAAACCTATTAAGTTTCCAGCTCAATCATTTTTAATACATGAAAGTTATAACAGTATCACTGATTATGCTAATATTTAGAGTTCAGTTTTGATTCAGAGACATATTCTGAAACTTGGAAAATAGACATGAATTGATAAAAGAGAGCTAATATATATATATATATATATATATTCATGAGTGTGTGTTTAATTCTTTCCCTTACAGAAATACTGCAAAATACTATTAGTTTTATACACAGAATATCTATTAAATTAATACAAGGCAACAGGACACCTAAATAGCTATATTTCCTGTCATATAGTTGCCTTTCCTTTGTTTATGGAAAAATATGAGGTTTGGGTTTTTCTGTTTGTTTCTTCCTATTTAAATATAGTTGTGGAGGACACAAAGTGTGTAAGGTAGGAAGCAGAGCTGAGCATGTCCAAAAATGTTCATGCATTCAGGGTCCACCATGCTGGAAATACAAAAGAATTTTCTCCCAGGCTGAGCTGCAGGAATTTAAAAATATTTTTGCTTTCTCTCATAGTTTGAAGGGTTAGTTGTGCACTTCACAGGTTCTCCTGACAGCTTAGTCTAACAAATTCCTCTTGTTGCTCCATCAGTCTATGACATCAGTGATGCCCTTCATCTATTTTATTGCTACTCCATAGTTTTTGTAGGGTTTTTTTGCACTGCAGTTGGCTATAGAATTTCTGTGCCTGTACTGCAGCAGGAGTACACAGGGGGAAGTAGCAAACTCCCAGCTCCTGCAGGTGGCAACTTAAAGTTAAAAAACTTGACATGGAACATAGACAATCTTCCCATGCAGAAAGGCCTTTGGTTTCTGACCTGTACAAAGAGTTCTCAACAGCAAAAAAAAAAAAAAACCAAAAACATATAAGCCAACCATACCAACCATATAAGCTGCCTGTTCACATATTTTAGGTTGTCACTGGAACTCGAACAATTTTCCAAATCATATTTTGGCCAAGATTGACTGCAGTGCTTTGTAAATCATAGAATGGTAAAGATAAAGTGTTTTCAACCCCCTGCCAATGGCAGGGACACCTTCCACTGCAGCAGGTTGTTCACAGCCCCATCTAAGTAATCATCAAAGAATGTCTACACATATAAATGTAAAAAATACCTGTGTCAACACAGCAAAACCAGGTTAATGGGAAAAATCCAGGTCTTTTACTCCTCTCTTACCTATAAATCATTTTTCATTTGAGGAAATAAAACTGCAGCTGTATTCTTGTGCCCACCTTCCTACACTGAAACCCTTTGGTGGTCTCTCTGACGATTTTTACAGCTCCTCATTCTATTTCAGTAAGTCACTTTCATATTCTCTGCTTCCCAGATACTGATGAGAATTTTCCTTTGGTCTTTTTTTTTTTTGTCTGCTCTGCTTCACCCTGCAATGATCTACATAATTTCATCGTACCTTGAATGTCTTACCTGAAGGGAAGAGGACACATCCTGCATGTTGCATTGCTTCCAAAACACAGACAAAGCTCAGACGTTCTCAGTCTAGAGGGAAAAAAAAATAAATAAAAGGAAACAACAACAACAAAAAGGTTTACAAACTTTGTAAGATAGGGCACAGAAAAGAACATATGGCACTGCCTGAGCTGGGCCAAAATGCAAGTGCTGTAGAGCTGCAAATGGGATAAAGGAATTGGAAGTAGGAGTGAGAGGAGGAAAGCCACACTTTTAAGACAGAAGTAACACATCAAACCAGACTCTAACTTGCAAGCTACAAAGAACCAGACAGGATGCCAGAATACAGCTTCATTTCATGTCAACATGGCAACAGTGATAAAAATACCAATACTGAGAATAAGGATTCTTTTTGAAGCACAGACCTGGCATCAAAAACTTTTTTGTTTGCTGGAAGTCTGTTCAGGCAGTACATAAATCATTCAGACTCCTTTAGCCCTCTTCCATCTCCCGTGACTGCTAGAGAGCAGGAAGTTTCCCAGTGCCACAAGGGCACAGAATGCTAAATAATTGCTACCTTGCTTTCATGCTGCAAATCTAGCCATACATGTGCTGTTACAGACCAGATTTGCCTGTTTCATAAGGGGTGGATATGATGACCTCGACTCTACTCTGACTGCCATTTCCATGAGCTGCTTGTTAGTCTCTTACCAGTTGCTCAAAATTGTAACCAGTGCTCTGAATATGAATGACTTCTTCACTCTGCCATTTTCCTGGTTAAAATGAAGCCCCCTGTGTCTCCCCACCTTTGCCACCACCACCTCATACATACACTTTTCATAAGCAGTGTAGGAATCTGTGACTGTTCATAGGGGAAAGTCAGGTCGCGTTTGCTAACCTCAGTGTTGCCTTCATTGTCTGCCTTGCCACATCCCCTACTCCTTACAAACAGTACACATATGCACACAAAAAGAAACACAAAACATTGTAGGTTTTGAGCACTTGGTGGTATGGTAAAACTAAAAAGGCAAGCAAAATGAAGATAAGGAAGAGAATTAAGAAAAAAATGACAAACACTCAAGGTGTGCACAATGGCATTGCTAAAGTGTCTTCAATTTTGTAAATGTAAAAATCCATGAAATTCTTTTATAAAACTGAAAAAAAAAAAAACAACCCAAACCCCTGTTTAGTGAGGGTTTCTTTTTTTATCTGTTTATGAGCAGTATGTATATTTGAAATGCTTTTTTTAATGCAAGCATAACTTTTAGAGGTGTTTTTTTTGTTGTTGTTGTTTTTCTAGTAAGGCTCTTATCAACATAATTTCTCATTTATACCAAGGCATATAATAGTAATTTCCAAAGCATAAACAGGCAGCCAGCCACAAGTGCAAATGACTGGAAACCATTACCCTTTTTCCCTTAAAAGCCTGAAATGAACAACACAGCATGACACAATGGTGTCTGAACCCAGTGCTGACAACATCAACTGGAATTTGAGAGAAACAAAGTGTACTAGTCATAATACTACATGAAAAGACCCACACCTTGCTGCCTGTTTAGCAGGCAGACATAGTCTTCTAGACAGTATGATAAAATATGTTATGTTAGTGAACATCAATAATATGCACCGCTACAAGACTCTACTTGCCTTTCTCCTATAGGTATAAGAGATTTACTCCCATGGCTTAGTGCAGGGCTGCCCAAAGAACACTAGGTGTAATTACCAACCTGACCTCATCAGAAACCGCATTTCTTTTCTCCCTCAACTTGTGCCCTCCTAATATTGTTAATTAGATACCTGGCCTCATGCAGCCTTCTTAGTGATAAATGTCACGCAGCGCAGCAGCAAAACAGCATAAAGACCACATCTACCAGCTCTGTGGGCAAAGATCTGTGGAAAAAAAGGATTCACTGGCTTCAGGAAAGAGGTTCTTAAAACAGCAATGCAAACCACGTGTCATGGAGATGAGCAAAAGAACAGTCAGAACCAATCCAAATGAAATATCTTCATGTCCTCACACCAAAAAAAAAACGCCACTAAAAACAAAGAGTAATACACCCTCATTTACTACCTCTGAGACTAAACAGTACAACAGGACTACAGCAGATTTTTTTTTTTTTTTAACACTCCCTGGACTACAAATTCTCCCCACTGAATGTAGTTCAGAATGGAAAGAGACAAGGAATCCTGTACTGCAACAACTGACTCACATTAGCCTATGCCAAAGCCACCACTTGATTTATACATCCAGTTAGAGCACTCTAGGAACTATTCAGGTGCCAAGATACAGTTAAAACCAGCAGGGAAAGTGGTAGTAAGCCTTTACAGACAGTGCAATACTCTGTTCTCTTTAGGTAATGCCTCAATCCCAGATGTCAGCATGAACATCATGATATTGTTACCTAGACACAGTAAGAGAAGCTATTCCTTTGAATGCCCTCATAATGAGTGACCAGCTCCCTGTCACTTGCATTCTTACATCTCATTGAGTTTATTTAATTTCATTTTATATTGCTGGTGGTTTTTTTGGTTTTTGTTTGTTTGTTTGTTTTTCATTTTTACTTTTCCCACTGATTCCACATTATAAACACAAAATCCAAAGAGCTCCTATGAAGCACTATACTTTCAAGTCAGCCAGATAGATCAATGTAATAAACATGGAGCCTCAGATTTCATTATGCAGACATCAAAGTAAATTTGGTCTCGAGCACAGGATGCCAATGAATTAATTCCAGGGTATTTAAAGCTAAATGCACACACACTGAAATATCTGTGTGCAAACAGAAAACAGACATGAGCAGATCTGGTTTAAGGTCAGTTTGTCTTCCTTGCAACTTCAAATTTTCTTATGGGCCAATCAGATCTTAGATTCTGACATTAAAATATTTGAGGTTAAACAAGATTTTCTTTAAAAATGTCTTGTTCTCTCTCTTGTCAGCAGAGGCACACTGTTCCCTATTTCACGTAAATTTGAATGTGCTTTAGAACATCTGCGATATAACTCATATTTCCGTGTTCAGAAGATACTGTTCTTTTTCTATTCATTCAATACTGTGGTTCACTCAATTTCCCATGTCTAGAAGTACTTCTCCTAAGAAAAATGACAGTGTTTGGAAGCTGAACAAAGCTTTTCAAAGTTTTATCTTATGTACATATTTTTAAGTTCTCTTATAACACCTACTGATTTCAACAGGAATGTTCCTAACACCTTACCTCAAACATGAGCAGTCATTGTAGCAGGAGGCTCCTGAACAATAGTCTGTATTAGCAATGTTGTGCATTGCAATAATCAAATTTTCAAAGTAAATTTTCCCCAGAAAAAAGCAATATTCTCTCCATTAAGTCACAGCAAACAAAGTAAGTCTGATTCATTTTAGCCCTAGTTTTAAAGCACTCCTTTAAGTATCTCCCTCAGGCAACAAAGAATTTGCAAAGAGTTTTGGTGAAACAGTAAAAAGATCTCACTTTTAATGTTTCTTAAATCTTGCTTGTTTATCTTTTTTTTTTTTTTTTTTTTCAGCTTCACAGCATTTTTAACATGGAGAAGAAAGTAGATCAAAGTGGAGTACTTGCTGTTTCCTCCCTACCTTGATATATGCTAAATATAATATCCAGGATGGGACAAGATAATGGATTCAAGCAAAGAACAGGAGCACAGTGCTGGTTTTCTGCAGCTGCCTCAGAATACACAGAGTATTATGGGAACTAAAGAAGAACATTTGTGACTGTTTTACCCTTAAGAATTATATTTGCAATTCAGTACAACACTGACGAGGAACTGAATTTGTTTTTAAATTTCTAAGTTGAAATTATAACTTTTCAAGGCAACTGTAGCAACACTCGTATTTCTCCTGGGTTCACAGACAAGCCATTTATGTGTACTAAAAGGAGTTATTTCACTTGTTATGGCAAATAGATGAATGAAAATAATCACACTAATTTCAACACTGGAGAAGTTTAAATAAAGGCTACTAATTCTTTACATCAAGTTTGAGTGACCTATAAATGCCTATTCATATTTTAAGGGTATATATTTTATAGGTGGAGACAAGAGTTTTCTATTTCTTTTTGGAACTTAGGTAACAGAAATAAACTCAGCTTTGGGTAAATCTTTGTTTCCTGCTCATGAATTACTCTAAAAGTGAAATAAGATTTAAACGATTGACAAATAAGAACAGGGACAGTACAGTATTTAATTTTCTTCCTTTTGAGTGGTCTAAACAAGGAAATACATTTTCAAAGTATTTTCATGTAAGATGAATCAGTCCTTTCTTTACAATAAGCAAAATAAATTCATGAAATAATGTCACTTCTATGAAAAGCATAAATTCATAACAAGAAATCCTTTTGGCATCTTGCTAAAAGAGTCACACAAAACCCCATTTTATTCTTAAATAAAAATTTAGGCCCACTCTGAAAGCAGACCATCATATATGCAGCTATGAAATTTACATGGCTTCAGAGTTGCTTCAATATGTTTAAAGTTAACAAATGTGTTGCTTTTTCTCATGAAGACTAGTTTTTTCTATCCTGTTGACTTTTATTAACATGGATACAAATATTATTCATACACCAATAGCACAATTATTTTTGCTTTTGAAGCCCCCTAATTATTTCTAAAGTATATCTAATCCTTTTACAAAATACAAGTTTTAACTCACATATCAGAAGTTTTTTTTTTCAGAAGCTTAATAAAATATAAAGGAATTAAGATGATGTAGAAACTCTGATGTGAAAAAAGTATTTCTATAAGCCATTCATCGAAGCCAGAGCTTTATTATAAGCATTGGCAACGTGACAACCAAAAAATAACTGTATATGTTTTTGAGTGTGTAGGGATGTGCTAATTGACAGTAGATGGAACAAGTTTATAGGCCCATCAAGCCACATAAAGGACAGTGTTTAAATTCTAAGCTTCCTTTCTCTTGGATATAATTTTCACAACAGAGGGATGAAATATTTCCAGTTATATAAAGGAAATTATCTCGGCTCTCCTATCTTGCATGCAAGATACACTAGCTTTTCAAATTTTTTTGTTTGTTTGTTTGTTTGTTAGCTTCTTGCTGTGAGGAAGAAAAGGAAGAAATTCAACAATTACAATTGTACAGAAAGTCCAGAAATTGCTTCTTCCCGTTACGGAGCAAGAAGCTTTATTTGATCACGAAAACTGTTTTTTCTTTCTTCTGTTTTTGCCTCATTTTTTCAGATGCTTATCCATCTTGCTTTTATCCTTTTATTCTTCTCTGTCCTTGCTTTTGTTCTTTTGCAAACATCAGGCATCTGCAATGACTAATATTATCCCTCCAAGTTAAAACATGTGCATACATTTTCTCCTCTCTTTTTCCTGCTTAGAATGTGGACAACCTAAAGCAGTTGAGCTAAGGCAAATCTTTTATCTAATCAAAAACTCACAGCCTCTGGTATTCTTTCATTACCAGGCTCTAACTCACCTGTAGCTCTAAAACCCAGAGGCTACAGAATTAACAGGAGTTAAGAGAGTTGCTTAAGGGAAAAAACTAACAAACAACCAACAACAACAACAACAACAACAACAACAAACCAAAAAAAACACCAAAAAACAACAAGCCGAAACTTTCTAGGAGTAAGTCTAGTTGTTAATATTGAAGAGATAATCTAATAATCTATGATTCCACAGAGATTCATATTTTCATTCCACTTGGCTAATTTAACCTACATCTCTAAGGACCTGCAAATACCCTTTAATGCTATTGATGGTAGAAATCTGACTGAAAGTCAATCTGTGACATTAGTTTGTGGGAGATTTAGACCGTCTCTTTGTCTTCTAAATACTTAATGACAAAAAGCAAGTCCTTTGAGGAAGTGACTTCTATCTCTTGTAAAATAAGGTCAAAATGGGTCCTTCTTTAGGTCCTTTAGAAAAGAGTCCAACAAAACTTTAAAGATAAAGCTTACTTTAGAAACTTATTCAAGGATAAGGAAGCTGAAAAAAGAAATCTATAAATGGGATATTAAAACAAAATAAAAATTGGTAATGTCTTGATAGTGGCCTTTAAAGTTCCTCTTAAATATACATTCCAAGCAAGGAAGAATACTGTTTCTACTCATGAGATTTTGATGACAGGAGTTTTGTTACTTATTTAGGCACCTTTCTTTCAAACCTATTAAACAACTTATTATATTACTTTCTCTCATTTCAGCTTTAGAATGGAGTAAAATGAGGAGAGGAGAGGAGAGGAGAGGAGAGGAGAGGAGAGGAGAGGAGAGGAGAGGAGAGGAGAGGAGAGGAGAGGAGAGGAGAGGAGAGGAGAGGAGAGGAGAGGAGAGGAGAGGAGAGGAGAGGAGAGGAGAGGAGAGGAGAGGAGAGGAGAGGAGAGGAGAGGAGAGGAGAGGAGAGGAGAGGAGAGGAGAGCATTTCAGTTGAAATGGACCTACAAGGATGATCAAGTCCAAGTGCCTGATCAGTTCTCGGCTGATCAAGAGTTGGAGGATGTTATTGAGGGCATTGTACAAATGTCTCTTAAACACCAACAGGCTTGGGGCATTGACCACCCACCTAGGGAGGCTGTTCTCATGTCTGACCGCTCTACGGCTAAAGAAATGCTTCTAAAATTCAGGTGCAAACCTCCCCTGGCACAGCTCTGACCTGCTCCAGTGTGTCCATCCTATCACTGGATGACAGGAAAGAAGAGCTCAGTGCCTCCCTCTCTATGTCCCCCCTGCCAGGAAGCTGCAGAGGATAGTGAGGTCTCCCTTTGGTCTCCATTAAACCGAACTAGACAAACCCAAAATCCTCTGCTGTTCCTCACTGGACCTTCCTGCTAGCCCCTGAGGATTCCTTGATACTGTCCGCTGGCCCCAGAAGGTTTATCAGGAGATCAGGGAGGAATTCTGTTCCTTCCTCCTTGGTTTTCCTCACTTGCCGCTGCCAGACACTCCTTTCAATCATCACTAAACTGAATGGCTGCCTGCAAAGCCCTAACACCACTGTTATTTTACCCACGTTTGCTCCCCTGGATGCCAACTTGCCAAAAGCTGGCCTGGTTAATCAAAGAGTTTCAGAATAACTGCTTGTTTACTCATGTTACTTTCAATTAAAAAAACAAAACCAAAAACAAAACAAAACAAAAAACAAACACACACACACACACACACACACAAAAACAAAAACAAAAACAAAAACAAAAAAAAAAAAAAAAAAAAAAAAAAAAACCACCAAAAAAAACCCAAACCACCCCACACCCACCAAGGACTACTCGCCATACAGTTAAGTGGAATTTGCAGCATGTGTGGGCAGTAGTTAAAAGAATGGGAAATGAAAAAAAGAAAAGAAAAAAATCACAGCTGATCTTCTTCTAATGTTTTTTTCTTGGCAGCAACAGAAGACAACATTGTCTTCTATAAGGAGGATAGAGGGTTATGCCAAGTGTGAATGCTGGTCAGCAATAGAACAAACAGATCTTGATCCCATTTTCAAGTCAGAATCTCAAGCTATTCCTGAAAAAAGAGGCAGTGATCAATATTTCCGATAAAACACAATCACAACATTATTTGTTATTTAAACCTTCAAACTTTAGACATAAACATCTATCTATACACATGTACTAACTTAATGAGGAGGTTTGGTAAATATATAGCAGACGGAAATTTCATTGTTTCTGTAACCAGTGTAAGTAAGGAGAAGTATGATTTGCAGAATACTGAATATGAACAGTGAACCCAGCAGATGCATCTTCTATTCAATGCCAAGGAACAGTAGTGAACATGGGCCCTGTTTACTGAAATGTTATCTATGTCCCAGGTAAGTTAGGCATGAAACAGAAACTTTAAATGTTTTCTCACTGCATTTGCTCAGTGAAAGCCAGAAATTAGAAATCTTCTCATCTCATCTTGCACAGCTGCTGTATTTATCATCCAATTCTGCAATCACAGAAAAACATACTAAAGGAAGACACCATATCTTTTAAGGTTACATGGAATTTGTTTTTAAAGTCTCAAAGATCAACCTATGTTTAGACTGCTATCACAGTAGCTATACATTACACAGGCAAGAGTTAAACAAGTTACATGCTACAATGAATCAGCGTTCAGGTACATTCAGTGCATAATCAATAAAAATAATTTGTCAGATTAGTTGAGAGATGAGACACGTCACGGAAATAATGACTAGTGCCCACTGTAGGTTGCAAGAGAGGCCTGGTGTATCATATTGACTAGATTGACTATAAATAAATGTTACCTTCTTTGAGCCCACCTCTATTATCCTCAGCTCTCCACTGACAATGTTCTTTAAATCAGGAGCAGTGCGAAGGAAACATAAGATTAAATACAGGAGGCACTTTTACAAGCAAGGCAGGCTGATAAATCCAAATAGTCTCATTCTGCACCATGGAGACAAACCAGCTTTGGGCTGGAAGTCCAGTTCAAAATCTGTGCATTTTATAACCATGGACACGATTCTGTATTCTTATCACTACACTCATTTCAGGCACAAGCTGACACAAACAGACCCCTTCCGAATGCATTTCTGAGAGTGTCATACTCGTTTTGAAACTCTGTAAGTTTGCAGGCTGGAAAGAATGGAATCTATTTCTCAGATTTAGCAACAGGAAAGAGGAGTGAATAAAAACCAATGTATGTATGATATGATGAGCATGAACAAATGGTCTCAAGCCATCATTAATATGCTGTTGGGAAACTGTAATTTGGCATTGTCTAATGCCTAGTGACTGAAGCAGAAACATACTGGTCTAAAAGAAATGCAATTTTTACTTGTAATGAAAATGTGAAAGAAACCCATAATTTTTAATTAAGAGGCCTCTTATTATGAGTCATTGTGACTGCATTTCAGGTCTTTTTGGTTGTTTTTGAACTTGTAATTTTACTAGTTATCTCTGAAGTTACACTAAAAGTCTAGTTATATCTGAAGTTACTCTAGGAAGTCTAGTTGGCCTCTTTTCTTCTCAGTGTAGGTGTGAGTGACTGCACTTTGACTTGTGTGCATAGCTTGTTTATTATAGCCCTGCTTAAATATTTAATGCTATGGTACAGAGGTACAGAAATTGTTATGAATTGCTGACAGCAGTGGGTGCTGAGAGTCACTTGTCATTTAGAACAGATGCAATGAACTCTTAAAAGCTCTTTTATGCAACTATGTAGCTGAAGCAAAAACTATTGTACAACTCTTGAGAGAAGACACCATCCTTCCCATCCCCTAACACCATGATTTTGGGAGCTGACTAGGCCCAAGGATGTGAATGGATTAAATCTCATTTGAAGTGAATTATTGAATTATTTTGGAGGACCAAACAGAAATATGAAACATAGTTAACAAGCACTAAGCTGTCTCAACAGGTATAGTAGCATATCTCCAAAAAGACCTTTAAAAGTAAGTTGTCATTTCTTAGCTGAATGATGGCCACAGAAGGTCATAAACAAGGAATATTCTCTAAGTCAGGATTATAAGATCTGGGAAGTCTTTTACACATAAACTGTAAGAATTGCTTCAGGGTACCTGAGCCTAAATGTTTTGCTATCAACACTAACACACAAAGACCAAGCTTTGGAAAATGCTCCAGTAGCTGAGTTACTCTATTTCTCTAGTTCATCAGCTATTGTCCTCCTTGCAGGAGAGTATCCCTGTTTTCCACTGGAAAAAACTGTTGAAGAATTGATTCTTTAAAACGCTACCCACGCTTAAAAACTCAGGCATAGTGTTGTGGCTTACCATGTGTCTGAAAGGAATAACGTTTCACAGACATGGAGTGAACCAGATGGAATGACAAAGGAAATTGGGAGTCATTAAATTGCAGAGAGGGAAAAACGATGCTGTGGAAGAAAATTAAAGAGCTAAAAGGCACATATGCCACACAGAGCAAAAAAAAAGAACACAGGAAAATACTTTTGTATCTCCCTGCAAACTATTAAAGGCATAAAGAGTGAAAAATGTTTTGAGATTTCTTTTTTATTTTGTTTGAGGTTTTTTGCTTTGTTTTCTGAAAGACAATTTTGCCAAAAGATTTACGAGAGTCAGTATCAGTTCAGATAAAAGTGTCTTAAAAATTCTTCCTGTAAGCCATTTTCTTGTTTCATTATTTCATTCTCACAGAAAGTGTTGCTTATTTCCTCCTCCTTTGAAGAGGAAAAAGACTATCAACTACCACATAAAAAAAAAAAAAAAAAAAAAAAAAAAAAAAAAAAAAAAGTCTTTGAACTAAAATTAGCTACAGTATTTTAAGCTATTATTATTAAGTTGCATTCCTTTGTACCATCAAAGGAATGAGTCAGTGTAAACCCAGTATCACTTATTACTTCTTTAGATTAGCTGTAAATGTAAAGCTGGCATAAGTCAGTGTAAGTTACCCACAGCTGTAAAGCTGTGTTGATACAGGCTTGTCCTGCTCTCACCAGTTGTTAAAACTCAGAGGTCACTTTCTAAAGCTGGGTGGGTACAGTGTATGGAGGGCAGCATCTGCTCCAAGACCTCTGTTCTAGGACACCTGGACACTTGATGCTCACAAATTGAGGCTACTGGCACCACTCACAGGGAACAAAGCACTCATCCAAACCAGCAGCTCATCTCCTCCACTCTTCCCAGAGAGGGCTACAGACCATTATAACTTAATTTACCTGTGAGTCCTTCCTTCTTCTAGATCCTACTGTGTTATTTAGTAACTTAAATTCACACAGGTGTGTCTATGTGTGGATCTGGGTAGGATTTGCTCTTCCAAACAAAGGCAATGGAGCTGGGGAAGGGTCTGGAGCACAAGTCCTTTGAGGAGCAGCTGAAGGAGCTGGGGGTGTTTAGCCTGGACAAAAGGAGGCTCAGGAGGAACCTCCTCATTCTCTATAGCTCCCTGAAAGGAGGTTGGAGCCAGGTGGGGATCAGCCTCTTCTCCCAGGTAATGAGTGGTACAGGAAGAAATGACCTCAGATTATCCCAGGGTAAGTTTAGATTGGATATTAGGAAAGTTATCTTCACTGTAAGTTACCAAGCATTAGAATAGACTGCCCAGGTTAGAGATAGATCTATTAAACCACATGGTTAAAGTGAAGATAGCACTGTTGAATGAATACCCAGAAATACTGAGCACTTAATTCAAGGTTGCAATATGTAATGGGGTAAGAAGGATTTGGAATTTGCATGCGTTGACCCACAACTCTGAAACTACGGAGAAAAAATTGTCTTGGGCACTCAAGGTCGTATTTTCATTGTTAATTTTTCCTCATCCTGACAGACCCCAAGGCCTACTGTCAAGCCTGCTGTCCAACCAAAACATAAAGGTCTGTCTTCCAAACACATTTTCCAACTTCAGGTACACTTAGAAATTGCCAATTCACTTTGATACTGTGTCCAGAAGGAGTGATGGGGGAGGGCTGCAGCTGCATGAGCCTCTGTTACTCCATGTGCTCTGCAGATGGGCCCAATTCCCTGCTATCCTGTACAGACTTATCCTGAAGTTGTCTGGTTAAATGCCAGACAAAATCGCATGGAACTGGGAAACTAACCAGAAGTGAACAACCACCAAGATGATCCAGTATTATTCAGAATCAAATGAAATGGGGTCTGGATAAAACTTGACTTAACTAATTCTTTAAACACTGATCAACCACAATAAAAACTGCAGCTTCTTTTACGTTGTGCTTTGCCTCTTCCAACTTAATAAAAAAAAAATTGTTCCTGGATCATTTTTAGAAGTTTTCAAGCATTTAAAGTTCTAATTACCTCTCAATGATACATTTTTACATAGAGTGTTGTTATTGCTCATCCACAGGATGCTCTGTGGCCCGGCAAAAAGGTTGCATGATCATGATTCTACACAAGAAATACTGTTCTTCACAGATGTGAAATTATTACCTGACGGTCAGAAAGTTCTCACTGGAAGTTCTTGCATTGTCATCAGTCCTATCTTCAAAAGTTTCTTCTCATACTTTCTCTGATCCATTACTTCACAGTCTGAATAGTACCAAATAGCAGAAGAAGACTTCTTAAGATCAACTCATAAAAGCTGGGGGAAAAAAAAAAAAAAAAAAAAAAAAAAAAAAAAAAAAAAAAAAAGTTCAGAGGAAAAGAAACATCAAATAATAACAATTTAGAGGTAAATTACAGTCTGTTCTATTAGAAGAGAAAGTGAATACACTAAAAAATAATCTTGTGAAAATTATTCACTCAAGTCTAGCACAAACAGTAAATTTTCCAAGTCCACAAAACTGAGTTATCTTTCAACATTGACTCCTAACATAGGTAAAACTTGTCTGTCAAATTCTTTCTGCAAAAATGACAGTGTAAAGGGTTTGTCATATACAGCATCTGCTTGCAGATAATGCTCTCTACATCCTTCCAACCTTCATTCCAAATGATTTAAATGAGGGAGGCACCAGGCACACAGCATCGTTGTGCTTATGACGGTGCTTTGCTGCATTAGGAAGTATCAAATGTCTGCAGGCTTGCTCTGTAATTATGAATTTTGATGTGCCATAAGCAAAGTCGCTCCAATTGGCATTAGCTAACACACAGAACTGGTAATTATTCTAAAGGTTAGCCCATGTTATAAAAGCAAGTGCTCATACACCATCCAAAAATCTGGTTTGTTGCTATCAGCAAAAGATAAAAGTCATTATTTTGGTAAAGCCAAGTAAGTAATTATGTGTAACCAGAGCAAGTAAGGAGAAGCAGAGAATAGAAACCAGTGATATATTTTCTAATATTTTAACAAACAGCCCTATTCAATCAAACAGAACACATCCAGAATATCTCAAAAGAGCAGACAATAGCTTTCCTTAGATTGCTCGCTTCTGACTAGAAGCAGTTTGAAAGTTATAAAGGTAATTTGTATCAACTCATTACTATGTCACCTCATTTCAAGTACATGCTAGATAAGTAGCAATAAGCTCTGGGTTAGAGGATTTCACATTATAACCATTAGTACAAACTCTAACAGCACCGAGCTCTCGAAGATTACCCCAGACAGTTATTGAGATTTAGGAGGTGCAGCTTTCTACTGATTTAAGACAGATTCTGTAGACAATTTTATCATTTATTCTAGAACTGAGGTAAAAAGCTAATTTGATGAAGAGCACTCATGAATTATTTCCTTCCTATAGGTACCATAATGTTCCCAGTAGAATGCTCTTCTTGCTCTTTAATTCAAGGTAATGATGTTGCCGCATCTTCTCTTGGCACTTAAAATGCAGTTTAATGCCACATCATCAGTCAAAACTTCTGTGTGATTTCCAAAAGCATTAAATTATCAGAAAAACTGAACTGTGAAATGAACATTTCTAATGCATTATAATTTTCTGGGCTTTTAAAGGCAGTTTTACCCTCTGCTCAGGATTGTGGAACAAAGAAAACTTCCATACCATGTCAGAAAATATTTTTTCATGAATTTCTGCTCTGATCTTCCTAGGAAGTATGCATATGAAACCATCTGATTGTGCTCCATTGGAGTGACTTACATGAAATAATGTTTACAGGTGTCCCTCACATCTTTCACTTACTTTAAATCAGTGACTGACAAAATAGTGTATTTATTGACTTACTTACACCCTCCTGCAATAAATTATTTGACATTAAAAAATATAATCTACTGTATATTCAATATTGGTTTTTTTCCCTGACATATATCAGCTTGTTTTTCCTTTCTTCTTACAATGAATACAGTTTGGTAAAAGTATTTCTTGAATGTGCAGGGACAGATCAAACTGAACATTCACTCACTTTCATCACAGCCCACCTAAAAATATTGATCAAAGCAACTGTAGACTGCTTTAGTTCAGAGCTTTTTATAAACTTTTAAATAACTAGGCTTTTTAGGCTTTTATCAATCACTTTGTTTTCATAATTAGTCACATCTATAGTAGGGAAAGAAAAAAAAACCACACTAAAAATGTTAAGTAGATTTGGGTTCTTTTCTTCTTTACATTGAAGAACTTTTGCAGTATAGAGCTAAATTGATGTATTTTTTAATGGAAGGAGAACAATTACTATGAGTATTCCAGTATTTCTAAAATTTCAACATCCAGTTTGTTTATTTATTTACTAGAGCACGCACTTCAGCCCACACTTTATTCTCTTTTTCTCATACTTTATCACACTAAGCTCTAACAACAGCAGCAAATGTAACTCCATGCTTTGAGCAGATAATAAAGTGATAGAATGGGTTCTAAATGATATGATTTCTTGTTTATGTCCCTAATAAACATGCAATTTATGCCAAAATGTAAGGGATTCTTGATGTTGAATGCAAGATTTCAGCTCAAAGAGAGAGCAGTACAGAATTACAGTGCCCAAGCAGACACTGGGAAGCCCCATGAGACAATGTATCTGCTCTGAGGGGTAGGCAGAGTCACTTGTGATATTCATTAAAGACTTCCCAGGTCACGGGGCTGAGTGTATGAGGGATGACAGGAATCCTGTGTTTCTCTATCCTTTCCTGGGGAGCACATGGTGTTCTTTTCTCCACCACGTTTAGATGTGTCGATAGGATCGGTCACCTCCATAGCAGTACACCAAATTAATAATACTAAAACAAAAACCTCATTTTTACACTAACCTTGCTATTAATACAAAAAATAAAACAACCTTTAGACCATCACAGGCCTATCATTTTGTACCTATTTCTTATTTCTGGGGAGAAAGCTGAAGGGCTTACTGACTCACCATTTTCAAAGTATTTGACCCTGCTGTAGGAAGCTTTCTGGTGAAGGAGGGGAGGTGGTGGGGAAAGTTGCTTAAATGAGTTTTGTTTGATGATTTGTTTGTTTCCAAAATATTTGCTCATGGCTCATCACATTGTTAGACTTTGCTCTGTTTATCAGGAACACACAGCCTAGTCAAGTGAGTTTGCAGCTTGAAGAAGGCTGGTGTGCAAATTCAGAGAAGCACAGAGAGTTACCAGTCCTGCTTTTTTATTCATGAAGAATGTTAACAATGATGGTCCAGAGTTTAGTGATAAACTCACTCAACACATGAAGCTACAGGATAACATTGTGGACTTACAGAAGAGCAGCGGCTTCGTCTGAGGTGATTCAAAGAAAAGTCTGTAATGAGTGGCCCCCCTTTATAGATTCAGACAATCTCTTTCCACCAGTAAGGAGCAAACAGGAGTAGATGTACGTGAAAAAATAACAGTTTACTAAGAAGCAGAACAGCAACAGGCAAAAAACCAATAGTAAATGACTGGTAGATAAGATACACAGAAGAACAAAAAGTTAGGAGAGAGCACAGCCCAAACAGCTCCTTTCTGGCTGCAAATATGGTCCAGGACCAGGAGCGACTACATGGGAGATGCTGAGGAGGGGCTGCCTAAGGATCACCCTGCTTTCTGCTCTGTTCAGATGTCTGCTCAGCTAAGGTTATGATGACAAGATTAGGTGACAACAAATCCTTTTCCACCAGAAAATGAACCTAAGTGAAGGCATAAATGAAGAAATGACAGACAGATTTACTATAATTTTTCACTCTTTTGTGGTTTCCATTTCTCATGTTTTCTTTCTTCAAAAGTGATTATTCTTGGAATGTTCATTCTCAAGTGAAAATGTCTTTTAACAACTTTGGCACATTCTAAATCACTTGCAATCAAGGAATTAATCAGAAAGGAGTAATATTTAAACAGTGACAGAACACACAGATAGGGGCTATTCAGCTTTAGGAGCTAAGAAATGAATTTGTTTCTGTGAATAACCCTTTTTTCATCCACGAGATAGTGTGGCATTTCTCTTAGCAGTCTTAATTAAAGTGCAAATTTTACAATAAAAAAAGAGAGTAAGAATTGTACCTGAGAAGAAATTCTGCAAGGCAGGAAATAAAGGGCTTATTTAAGTACCTAATCAAATATCTATCCTTGATAACCCTAAAAGATTAAATCCTAGTCCAAAGTTACTTCAGCTTTTGCTTCAGTAATAGGGTACAGATATACCAATGACAACTATTTTATGCAAAATTGGAAAAGATGTGACTTCTGTCATAAAATTTAAGAGAAAATGGGAAATATTTGTTATCTGTAGCACGTGTCTGTGTGGCACAGCTCACTGTGTCCTTGAAAGAGTAAAGATAAAATAATGAAATAAAAAGTAAAAAGCATACTCTCTCTCTCTCTCTCTTTCTAAGTATATATATATACATACATGTATTTATATATTCCTCTTAGCTCTGTAGTTCTAATAAAGGATATGTAGGCTTCTACAGTGCAAAAATATGTGACAGATAACCAGTGGCAAAGAGGACACACAAACCATTAACAGCAGGAGACAAAGGGACAGGTTCCAGCTCTTCCAACCAAAAAGACTGATCTTCTTGATTAATTCCTTCTACCAAAACCCCTGGATAACAGAAGTCACTAAAATCAAGAGCACACTTCCATGAGGTATTAAGCTGAAAGGGTTAAAAAGCTGATGGCAATTAGCCTCACTGTTAATAATTTTCCTGTTTCATCTTCCTGCTGAAAACTGTATTTTGCTGAACAAGTTTTAAATGAGTGAATTAACATCACTGCTCATTTCTCTGGAAATTGCGTTTACAACTTTCTAAGGATGTCCCTTAGTAGCATAATCAGAGACATGGTTTGTAAGCAATTCATGCATCTTAAAGAATAAATGCCTCAGATTTTGCCTCGTCAGCAGTTTCTGTGTTCATAACCGTCTTAAGCTAAAAACATTAAACGAAGGCAACAGTTGATATAGATTCTGAAGTGCACCACTAAATGCTTCAATACTTTGATTTAGAAAGATTAGCCAATATAAATAATACATCAAGAATGGATTAAGCGTTTTGCACAAAAGACACCTTTCCCATCATTTATTGTTCTTTGAGTTGCAGATCAGAAGTGCTATGCTTGAGGACAGCAGTGCAGAGAAAGTTCTTATCAATACATTTAAATAGTTCAGAGTAACTCAAAGGGAGAGCAGCCTTCCACTCAAACACTCTGGCAAAGCATAGATTGGGCTTAACAGCAAATGAACCTTGCAAAGGACCTCAATTATTTATTTATAGAGTTGCCAACATATGTCAATCAAAGTAGAGGACAAATGAAGAATACTAACTCCAGGAGTTTTGGCAGGCAACGTATATCTGTGCATACTCCATAACCTTTTGATATGAAGAAATGCAGTGTAACTACAAAATCCAATACCTACTTCATGCCGATTAACATTTGCTACCAAATGTGCTTCCTATTGAAGTGACATTTTCACCTAATGAAAAAGATGTTAGAGTTCTAATTCAGACACTCAGTTCAAAGAAACGTGTCTGAGCAAGATTTGAGTATTGAACAAGAACTTATTTTGTCATGCAAGATTCAAAAATTCATAGCTCTCAAATCTCAGCACGTAAGATAACCAAATGAGTTATGTACTGAAGTAGGGAAAGCTCAGAAAATATCTTATGGTAAAAATGATCTTTATTTCTCCCTGCAGATTTAATCTTGCCAATTTTTGAGTAACTTCTAAGCAGTTCTGCACACCTCCTGCTGTCACTGAATTCTTTGACTCCTGAGACTACGGTGTAATGGAGTATTGAGGCAGAAGTCAGTAATCTTTAAAAAAAAAAAAAAAAAAAAAAAAAAAAAAAAGGTCAGTGAAACTGAAATTGAAATAGAAAAAGAAAAAAAAAAAACCAAACCCCACCACAAAAACAGTCACCTGCCAATATTGGGTAAGTAATGGTCAATGAAACTATTTCAGATCTGTTTTCCAGTTAGCTGATTTCCCATCCTGAAAGCGACATTGCTCATGTCTATCAGCAGAGAATGGCTCTCAGGTATGTGCCCCTTCTGAAGTCATATTATGAACAATTGTGCTGGAAAGATGGAACAACCTACACATGCTAAATCAGAGGTATCAAGGATCACAGTGCCCTCAGTTCTGATTATCTATAAATTATATATTACTTTGCAATCCAAGTTCTGCTTCAGACAGCAATAGTAGCAAAATATATTTATATTCAGAAACATGCTATAGAATACTTTATATCAAAAAAGAGGGGGGGACAGAACATTGAGAAGTACTTTGAGAAAGTTTAAAAACTGAGAAAGATTATGACTCATATGATGCATTTATCAGGAAATTGCCAAATAGCTTCACGTATTTTCTTAGCCATTATTCATACTTGATGTCCAGAATCACCATTTATCTCTACTTTTTGAGAGAGGCTTTCAAAGTACAATGGTAAAAAAAAATATTTATTTGCATTTCATGAGGTGCAAACAATAAAAGAGTGTTATAAAAAAGGTCCATGTGGCCTTGTGTCCATCCTACCTCTGACTGGCTGAAGTCAGTGCCTACACATGGTATAAAACAAAAATACCAGCACTATTTATTTCAGAAAATCTGCCCACCTTTCAAAGATCTGTGTTTATTTTTTTTGTATGTCACATACGGCGGTAATGCTTTCTTTTGTGAATTTTTCAGGGTTTTTTGAACACATGTAAAGTTTTGGCATTCAAAACATATGTAATTTAATGCCACTCTGGTGTGAAGAAGTACTTCATTTGCTTAAGCTAATTAGTTGTTTTATAAGCAGGTTGCTTGCTTTAAATCTGTTGTTTCATTTGAGGCGCTTTGTACTTGGATTGTGAGCACCTTACCATCACTCTTTTTTAACACTTATTTTTTAGAAACCTATAGCTTTCCCTATTATGACTGACTGACTTTTTGCCAGGATGAAGAAGCTGAGCGTTAGGAAGCTCCCCTTGCAGTAAAGCAACTCCACACTTCGATAACACTTGTAATATTTTCTGTAGGCTTTTAACTTTCACTTTCCACAATGTAGGCTCCAGAGAAACGCCCAGTATTCGAGTTGTGTCATTTTATGGGCATGTGTAGGGGAATTGTTGGTTTTGATTCTCTATCTCTCCATCAGAACCAGATAAGGTTCTTAAAATTCTGTTTGCTTCTGAAATGATAGTTTCACAAAGCTGTGAAACATACTGAAACTTCCTCTTTGATAGGAATAGATAATTTAGAGCTCACCATTATTTATAAACTTAAAACTTCTTTTCCACCAGAATATTGCTTTGCATTTATCAAGTTTGAATTTCATCTGCTGTTTTGTGGCCCTAACACTCAGTAATTGGGCTACTAACAATAAAACAACACTTTGTGTTTAGAATCTAAAGAGTGTCTAGAATCTGCAGCCTTATCTGTGTCATTGCTGGTTATTCCCTCTCCACATGCAATGTAGAGCTCAGCTCTCAGACCACGTCTGTGTCCTCCAGCAGTAACCCCTCCCTGTCTTGTTAACTTATCATTTTCTACCACCTTTCTTCTTGTAACACAAATTTGCATGAAATCATAGTCATAGAATGGCTTGGAAGGGAAGAAGTCCTAAAGAACATCCAGTTCTATGGGCAGGGACACCTTCCACTGGACCATGCTGGTCAAAGCTCCATCCAACCTGGCCTTGAACACTTCCAGGGATGGGGCATCCACAGCTTTTCTGGGCAACCTGTGCCAATGTCTCACCATCCTCACATGGAAGAATATTTCTTCCTAATATTTAATCTAAATCTGTCTTCTGTCTATTCAAAGCCGTTCCCCCTTGTCCTATCACTATATGTCCATGTAAAAGTCCCCCTCCAGCTTTCATCAAAGTACTCATATTTATCCTTAGTTCTTTGAAAATGTATGGAACTATTTTTAAAGATTATTTGAGCTTGAACATTGCTAAATAGTTTTTCAAAGTAGAAATAACAACATTGTGTACTTACCTACTTGGGCAATGTCCCATCACAGCCTTCTCCCAGGTTTCCAGGGACTTGCAGAACCCTACTATTCTCTCATATGTTGTTAGCCATAGTATATGACTAAACTTAGCCATGCTTGTAAGTTTGAAATTAACCTGAAATGAGACACGATCCAAATTTTCATTGCATAGACCCTCTTGTAGGAGAGGCAATGTACCGAGAAATGCTTTCTCATGATCACAATGAAATAAAAAGCTTATCCTTCTACTTGCATAACATGTTCTTCTAAGTGAATATCAAGTTTATTATATAAGATGCATTACCTGCGTAAATAGAATTACATTTTAGATTAAAGCAATTTAACAGTCACAAAAGAAGACGAGAATTGGAAGTAGTAACAAATCAGCTTACAGGGGACAATATGCAGAGGCTGGACCCTAGTTTAGACCATCTTCTTAAAAATGTCCTTTCTTTTCCCCATTAATATCAGAATATATGGGTTTCCACACCATCTGTGATTTATCAACCACAAAATTTGTTTCCAGTAGGAAACCCTGAACTAAACAAAACATTACTTGACTGAAATTTCTGCAGTACTGAAGCACTATGTAGGAATGCAGTGTTGTTATTAACAGGGCTGTTAGAGGTATGACACTGCCTCAAAAAGACAGCATGTTTTATTAGACAAACTCATACGGCCAGTCTTTCAGCCATATGCATTTTTCTCCCAGGCTGAAAGGAAAAAAGAAAAAAATTCAAAGGTAATGCAAGCAGGGAACACTAGGTCTGAGATAAAATAGTATGTTAATTGGGAAATAGTTGAGACAAAAGGGGGTTAGAAGTATTGGAACAAAGGAAATGTAATAGGAAAAAGCAATAAGATAGTTTTTTCTTACAGAAAAGGACAAGAGATTTATTGCTGGCAGCACATGACATGATAGTTTGGGAGGGAGAAGGGAAATGATCACATGCCATAAAAAGGATATCTCCATCATGTTCATGATTTTTACTATCTAGTAAAGATATATTGTGAACTTTTATAGCAAACTTGGACCCAACTGTAAATTTTGTTTGACTGATTTATTATTTTGCTGTTTAAGGAATGAGGTACCAAGGTTTTTCACAGGTTGGCACAACAAAAGGAGGAAAAAAGAAGGTTTTGTAGCTCATCATTTTGTTTTAAAATGGTTCAAATATAAAGCCTCAGTAAATGCTAAGATTTTATACTTGTTAGATCTGGAAGCAAGTCTACTGCTTAAAAACACCAGATTTCCCATTGCTGTAGTTAAATTCCTGCATAATAGACATTTTAAACACTGAAAATAAGGACTATCATTTTTGAATAAGCTGTAAGGATAATATCCATTTAGAAAAAGGCATGAGCATTTTCTAACCTTAAAAAACATTTCATGAGCTGATTTTCAGAACAATCCTGCAATAACAAGCTAATCAGATAAATACAACTATTGACAGAGAGGTAGTATATCACCAGAGACACAAGATAAATTGCAAAGAAAAGGGTTTAAATGTTTTTTTCAATATTATTAGAATTCAAGGTGTTTAAAATCAGAACAACTAAAAAAAAAGAAACTAAATTATACAACCATGATAACAAGAAAAACAAGTCCTAAAGACATTGCTAGATGCTAAACCTCTGCTATAGAAAACAAAGCACTGCATATATGATCCTTATTGTGTATAGAGTTAAATTATGTGACTTGATTATGGTCAATGGACAGGCTATGTTCAGAAAAAATAAAAAAATATGTAATATATTACACCTTATTACACATTGACTGACCTATAGATTGACTATATTGCAAAAGGCACACTTAAAACAATTTTCTTGCTATGTTGTTAGTATTATTTACAATACCTCAACAAGTGCTCCATCACAGAAACCTTTCTGCCTGCTATCATGTAAAAAAATTGATTCCATTCTAATTGAAGAAAAAAACTTGTCTGAGGTGTCTGCCTAATGACATATTTAATGAATAAGCAGCTATTCTAGATGGAATAGAGTCTCTACATTCAATATAAATTAATATGTTTCTAACAAACACTACAAAATAATGCTTGATTTTTTTTTTCTACACTGTGATAAATGTGCATTATTGAAAAGAAGTGAAGAGTTTAAAAAAATCACTTAAATGTAAATATAATAGATTGTGCACAGCAAGTGTAAAGAGTTTCCATCCTGTCCTCAGTGATTTACAGCTCCACACATTTGCTTTATCATTCTATCAAGGTTTTCTGTTTGTTTTGTTTCTGCTTTGCTTTGTTTAATTCATAAAACCAGAGTGGAATGGAAATCTGTAATCGTGTCCTGAGGCACACTCTTCAGTACAAACAAAATCATCAAAAAACAAGTCTTCCTTGTTTTCATAACACGATAGTTTGAATTTATATTATGGATATCACTTGTTGTTCATTCATTTAATCCAAGCAAAACACAGAGCAGTTGTTAAGTGCGTTTTTAATTTGTGATATGGATTCAGTACCTTCACTCTGCACACATAGAACAGTGGCACACAGGAGGGCTGCTGATGAAGATGGCATCCCCTTTTTACTGTTTCTTTCGGCGACTAAAGAAAGATGGCCTTCTCCTAACAGGGATTTAAAATGTTTGGGGTTTAAGTTCAGATTTGAATGGTTGTTGTGTCCTGTCTGTTTTCCCCTGCAGATGATTCTAAACATAACCACGGCAACCAGGGTATTGTAATTAAAGCTGGGCCTTCATCACTGAAAATACCACTCACTGCAAATCCTCTACAAGGAGCTGAGCCTTTCTATGTGTAAATGTCTGTATACCTGTTCCCATGAAAGGACAACCTAACAGAAATAGAAACCTCTCATTATAATATTTTCTGTACATTAATACCACATGTAAAGCCACAGGCTTCCTCAACATGGAGATGCTTCCAATCTAAACCCTGGAAGTGAAGCCTGGGGATGCTAGCTCCTACAGGGAAGGAAAGTGGCACACTGCCTAAGCTATAGTTTGAAAGATTCTTCTGTTTATTTAGTCCCCAAATTATTTAATGCAGAAGATGGAAACAAGCAATGACTAACAGCTGTGCTGTCCTCTATGGATCCCTGATTTACAAAGTGCAGATGGAAAAAGAATCAGAGTCACATCATCTCTTGGCATTTGTCAGTATAAATCAGCACATGCTATGGACTACCAGAGAACTAGGTTATAAACATTCCTGCTATTTGTATTCCACCACAATAATTCTAATGTCTCAATCCCCGCACTAGTGTAGTAACATCAGCTACTACAGGCACTTATGAATAACAAACTTTGTCATACTTATCCTAAAAAAATCCCAGATTTTAAAACTTATTTTTGTCTGTTTAATACCAACCATTTTGTAATCCCTACTCAGTGCATTAGGATTCTCAGTAAATAATCACAGCCAGAGCATCATAAATCATTTACAGTATACAGTGTTGCTTGCAGAGCCCCCAAAACAAATACTTGTCATCTGCGAGAAATGTAAATCATCATTTCAGAAGGAAGGGTGCATGTGGCAGCCAGGCGAATGTCAGTCAGCCCCATTAATTATGAATTTATTTATTTATTTATTTATTTATTAGCATTTCCTCTTGAGAATTTGAACAGCTCACACAGATTGTCACCAGGGAAACTGCTACTAAATACATTTAGGACCAACTTCATTCTTTGTATTAAAGAGCTGTATTAAAATACCTGAGGTATTTTATCATCTAATCAGCAGTTCCTGTCTAACCATGAAACAGGCAGCTTTCTCTTTGCGTCCATCCACCTGCACTTTTGAAAACAGCATTGGGCAGCTGCCAGCAACGCCGTGTCAATATCTTATGGTCTTAGAAGAATAATTTGCTTGCTATCAAAGCATCATCTCCCAAAACAAAACAACCAAACAACAACAACAACAAAGAAAAGAAAAAGGGGGGAAGAGTTATATGGCCATAAAACAAAATCAGCACAGGGTAAATCACCTTTACAGTGTTGAAGTTTCATGCAGACACAGCTTTGTTAATAAGGCACAGAAAAGAAACAGACAAAGCCTCGTCTGGATATCCAGCTAACTCGAAACTGCGTTCCTTGAGGCAACAACTAATCAGCATAAGTCAAAGGTATGGATCAAGAACCAAGATGTTCTCCCTGGTTTTCATTTTTAAAATAAATATTTATATACAAATTACTCTGATTTGTGTAAATACACTGGTAATAAGTGTTTATGCCTATAATAAAGCTAAATTTTTAAGCCTTTGATTGGAAAAAGAGTAGCTTGTTGTAAATGCTATAAAATACTCTTTCCTACAGCTGCTCAGACTGATGGGCTTTGGACAAAAACCTCTCAGGAGGTGCCATTTTGGGTACCTGCTAGATCAAAATGTCTATGGCAACATGCAAAACCCAAACCTGAATGCCTCCCATCAGGAAATCTATTTCCTTTGTAAGCAGAATATTACCAACAAAACTGATTTCATCAGCACATAATATCTCACCCCAAGAAAATACACACACACACACACACACAGATTTGTCTTTCTGTGAACAGACACTATGTTTTTTTGTCAACCGATTCTTACATTAAAACCACAGTTTTAAATGACTTCCAGCACCACTGGCAAGAACAAATTCTAAGATTTGTTTGTAGATTTTAAGACATTTAAATATATCAGTCAAAAAAGGAATCGACAAAACATGCCACAGAGTTTGGGTCTATTTTTAATACCTGTTACTGTGAAAAAATCTCAACTTTACTTACAAGCTGAATTCATCCAAACTGGAATTTGCTGTTTCCAGCTATTAAAGTAAACTATTTTTCTCTTATATGCATATTTTACTAAATTCTTCATTCAACTCATGCTTTAAAGTTGTACTTATACATATTTCATGTTGGGTGTTTTTATTTAAATTTGCCCTATTTTATTTATTTTGAAAATATAAAGAGAGAGAAAAATCATTGTGTTCCTCTGCATCTGTTGAGAAGATTCCCCTTACAGTTAAAAATGGTAAAGCTACAGAAATGGGACTCAACCAAGGGTGTTACCCCAGAGTTACTGATGCAGAACATGAGTCTACATCATTAAATCTGCTTGCTTAAGAAGCAAGAGACCATGTCCAAACACTGATTTAATGCTGAGATCCCTGAATTAGTTCCAAAGAGCAAGAGAGGGCCCTTAACATACAACAATTCCTTCATGTACTGAGTCCCACAAATTTCAGTCATAATTTCTTAAGCCATGGACCGTGCACTGAGCGGGGAATAAAGAGCTCTCTGCAAAAGACATCCAGTAAGAAGTGTGAAAAAAGATACAAGACTGAACCTCAAATTTTCCCTGCAGAAACCTGCCAAATAAGTAGCTGCCCCTGGCATCAGCCGTCCTGGACACAAATAATTGCACTTGACCTCAACCTTCTCAGAAACTACTGTGCTGGGCTGACATCTGCACCTCCCAAGACTCAGCCACATTACTGAGCTGATGCTAAATCCTCATTCAGGCTGTGGCAGTCCTAACTGCACACACGTACTTACAACACCCTCAGAGTGAGCAACTTAGAAAACCTCATCAGTTGCTTTGTGACTCTTTTGAAGAAAAGAAATCCCTGTACTTGTCAGCCTTAAAGTCCTGCTGACACCAGAAACCAGCATATTTCTGGAGGTCTGCTGAGAAATCAAACACACCCTACTTCACATACCCTTTTTTTCCAATTTAAGCTTACAAATTATTAATGTTATGGCTCTTGAAAAGTCATTCTGGGGTGTACATTTATTAAGATGTTACAAAATGTACTGAAACACCCTAACATAGCATGAAGAAATTCTCGGAGCTCTGTCAGAATGCAGATAAGACTGCACTGAAATAAAATTATACCATGTCCCACTTTAGTAAGATTAAAAAAAAAAAAAATAGGATTTTTGAGACATGTTATCTTTCAATAGGAAATAACTGTTGGCCACCTAAAGCATGGCAGTATCAAGCACTAAAAATCAGCGTTTTACATTAGTGCAGATGATTTAACTCAGGGTCTGCCACACTGAACTGAAATGTTGAAATAAGGGAGGCTCCCGGTAAATTTTCACAAATATTTTCAGATATTCACGCAGTAATAACCTTACATCAAATTCATACGAGCCTCTTTTCCCTACATGGCTCTAGTGTGCAGGATTACAGTATTAACAGTAAGCATAAATGAAGAGTTAAAACTTTCTATTCTTCTGGGAACAATGACCGCAGTGATTAGAAAAGAAACAACTTTCTTAAAGCGACCAATGGTATGGAAAGAAAAGCAGTTTAGAATACTAAACCAAAACCAGTCTGGTAATTTACATACATGGTTTTTGTGTAGCTTTCCTTGAAGCTTTGCTTTCTTTTACACTTGAAAAGTTCCAAATCCTTACAAAGACTGCCACCTCTGCTCACCAAGTTCTCTAATAACTGACCTTTTTTATCTGAGAATATATAAATATATATGCACGTATGTGTTTATATATTACTGGGCGCCAACTGTCCTCAGCAGTGAGTTCTGCAAGGCGAATAACTGATCCCAGAAATGGGTTGAACTACTGAGCTTTTTACTGCTTGCTGCACAAAGTGTGATTTGTAATTGCTCTGACCACGACATGTTCCAAAATGACAATTTCGAATTGTTTCTACTTTCCCACTTCCAACGCAATGTACTTGAATGCACAGACCTAGAAGTCTAACTTTTCTCTTCCCTCTGCCTGCCAGAAGATGTGCAGAAGCAGCTCCGTAAAGAGCTTGCTGACCATGAAGTACAACTCTACAAAGTACTTTTTCCAGATGAATTTTAGTCAATCAAAACCAGAAGGAAAAATATATATATAAAAAAAAAATTATAAATAAATAAATAAATAAATAAATGAATGGGAAAAGAGTTAAGGAGAGTGACTTGTGCTTTTGGCACCTGTTTGCTTCCTGTGGTCTCCAAATGGAACCCTGTGCTGTTTTTGCTAATCCATCTCTGAGCTGACAGAGGTGCAAGTTGTAAGCCACAGATTGCATGCTGTGCTAGAAAATGGCAGAGCTCAATAAAAACTATTATTTCAAGGCCTATATCTCATCTATTATTAAACCTGTGAAAAGAGTTTTAATTTCCTGTGCAATTAAATGGTGCAATGTCATATTTTAAGGGGGGTAGAGGGGGGAAGGGAACAAGGGCTTGCTTTTGATCAAAAACCTGGTTTTCATATTTTATGGTTTGGATAGCTGTGTACCTTGGGACCTAATTTGAAACTCAAATACAAATTCTCCTCAGTCAGAATGTGAGTAAATCCACTTAACTATTTAATTATTCCAAATTCTCCTCATAAAGGAAGATGAACTATTAATGCCTTGCAGTTTGGAACACTGCAAGCCAATGTTGCCTTTATATCCATGTGTAGATTTCTTGCTTATGAGAAGTAGCAAAAGATAATTAATGCAATTTTCAGTGAATTCATGCAATTATTTGACTAATGCTTCCATGCCATGTGTGACACAAATCAAATTCTCTTACTTTTTTTGTTTTCGACTTAGTGGTGATTATTAAACCACCCATAACAACGACCACTTTTCTATAAAAATACAGTATCGAATTATATTCTTCTATTCTTACTGGGGATAAACTCACAGCAAATGGGTTTTTTGGAAAAGGAAAAACAAGCCCAAAAGACTCCCTGATTAAACAGCAGTAGGGCTTCTTTGCACAGTGTTAGAAGCAGAAAGCCCCAGTGGGGCTGGAGACTCATCTGTGAGACTGTGGAAAAGAAGCAGCTTCTGACCTTTTGTAACCACTCTCAGCTATGTGTTGTATCACCATGGAATTAAAATTCTTTTATTCTGCTCTTCTGTTTCAGAAAGCATTTGGAATAAACATTTCAGAGGAAATTAGGTTTTTCACTGTTTACACAGGGACTGCATCTTTACGTGTCTCAGCGTTCAGCGTCCAAATGTACCGTCACTTTGATTATATACAAGATAATGAAATATTGAATAAATATTCATGGGAATTCAGGAAGGTATTATGATAAAAGGAAATGAAACCACTATGTACAAGGCAAATAAGAAATGATTAGCTATCTCAGATCAGGAAAGGTATAGCTTCAGGTCAAGTGTGGGAAGGAGAAACTTACTTCACATGGTGCCTCAATCAGGTAAAGGATGAATCCCTGCAGCCCATTTACAAAGTCTTAAAAACAAATGAAACAGGTATAGTTTTAGAAAGGGTTTACTAGAAGTATATAAAAGAACTCAAGGGCAGTTGTGTTATTTACAGAGATGTACATACATAAACACATATGAATATACTTATATGTACGTGTGGGTGTATAGAGATGGCAAAAAGAATAGACCAGGAAATCAATCTCATCTTCATTCTCAAACTGAGAGAAAGAAAAAGAGACATTGATTTCCAAATGCATTTTATAAAGCACGATTCACTCTAGAGAAAATTGGACGTTCTGTGTAGCAAAACTGAATGCAAAAACTAAAAAAATTGCCAAATTTGTTCATGTGAACCAAAATGTAAGTACACAGGAAACATTACATTTTGTGAATGGTAACAAAGGCAGCATTTTCACAGAGGAACCATCATCTTTTTTTTCTACTGTTAACCAATCAGACAGGGAGCAGAAAATGACAGAATGACAACAGAAGAAAGAACTAAAAATATGAGTTTAAAAAGTAATAATAAAAAAGCCAGATACTATAAAATACAGCAAAGCAGAAAAACTTAATATTCATGGAGATTTTTTCCTGAGTTATGACATGCGTCAGTAAACTAGCATATTATTCACCTCCTCTTACTAGGGGAAGAATAGATTACATGGTCATACTGAACACTTAGAAACACCTGTGCACTCTGTGCTCTCTTTGAAGTTCAGCTACATTATACATCATCATCTCTGACAGACTATAACTGCTGCCAGAGTTTCTGCATAAAGGCGGAACTTAAATATTCTGCCTCAAAATTGCTGTTACAGCTCTTCTGTTTTCTACTCTTGCAGGCAGTTCACTATCCTGGCTTTTTTTGTAGCTGCAGTTTACACTGAAAGTTGTGAAAAACCGTTCACCTGCCCCCCAGAACAACCATAGGTGAAGGAATAGAACCTAATCCATTTTTTTTCCCCCTAGGTTCTCTAGACTAGAAGGAAGAAAGAAAAGACACAAAACCAGATTAAATCTACTAAGACAGCATGAGTGTCATGGATGCATTATCTTATCAGGCAGAGCTCTGACAAGGTATAGGAGTCAGAGAGATACTACAGAACATTTTGTAAAATTCAAAATGAATGAAGAAACAGAAAAAGAGAAAGAAAGGGTTTAAATCTTTACCTTAAAATAACAGAAATTTTGGGGTTTTTGATGTAGTATTCTGCAAGTTTTTTGTGCCATTCTATGATTTACACTTCCACAACTCAGTTCTGAAAAGCTCTTTAGCATTATTCTTTATTAAACTAATATGTCAGAGGGTAGTTAAGCTTCTGCTATTTGGTGCTTTGGCCATATTCTTTCTTGCAGTGTCCCCAACAAATAGGATGTTATTCAGTTATCGATTACTTCACTGATTTAATTAAATATTATATTAATTTCATGTACAATACACGTGGTTTATCTTCACTGTCATGTAGTATTCTACTGAAAAAGATACTTAAAATTGTTAGGAACCTGATCTAATCACAGGGCCTTTTCTGGAACATCACCATTACAGGGTAGCTGCTAGTAAGGACCACTCTCCATAAAACAAACCCTTAACAAATTGCTGCAGTGAAGGTCTCCACTTAACTGAAACAAGCATATACTACATATATTTTTATTTTTTATATTTTATTTTCTGCGCAGTACCATCTAATTGAGAGAAGAATTACTTGATAGCACAAGACACGAAAGGTACCATTATGGTTGCCCTTCTTAGTCACCTGAAAGCTGGTTAAAGGATGAATTATTGGCATGCTAATGATCTGATTATTATAACAAAGCATTATCTTATTTGTACTCACATAAACTTCCACTCTGGTGTGTCATTGAGACGGTTTCTTGCTTTGGTTACATTTTGGAGGCCAACTCCGGGTTCAGTAGAGCTGTGTGGCTGAGAAAATGCTGAGAGGACTTAATTTCACATTCTTGCCTATTTTTACTGGTTACTGGAGTCACAGAAATTGCAAACCATTAAGACCTCAAGGTGAGTTGCTAGCAGACATGGCTGTCAGTAAGCAATACAATTTTTCAAGTCTTTTACAATAAAAGTACTACTTTTTGAAATTACTTAAGCTTCTATGCCAGCACCCTAAAGGCTAGTCAAGCACTTAAAGGTAGGAATGACATGAGGCATTTTAAAATATTTGAATAAATTTAAAAATCTGGTCAAAAGGAATTCAAATTTCATCTAAATTAAATTAAGCAAATCCTTCTGCTCCTTGCTTTACGACAGAAGCATAAAACACAAAAAAACCTTACTGATACACTTCAAGACCAGAAACTGAACTTTTTAAAATGGGAAATTACCTCCCTGAATCTCTTAAAAAAAAAAACAAAAAAAAAAAAACCACAAAAAACCGAAAAACCCAACAACAAAACCCTCAACTTGTTATAACATCTAATAAATATAGCCTGATACTGAAGTTAATCAAAGAAATATTGGAGTTGTTTCCACTACACTGCTCCTGAAATGTTCACATCTGTTAGCATTCAGAGAATATTTTCATAAATGCAGAAATCTTTAATCTTTCCTCTCTGTCTATAAAACTCTCTATATAAATATAAACTGCATTGTTAAGACAGGGAAACAAATTAAGCTCAGCCAGCGATGAGCATGTTTTGAACCAGGGAGGGATCTAACCCACTGCAGAAAGTGATAAAACATCAGGATCGGATAAAATTTCAGATGCTATGATTTCTCAAACTTCAAAATATTCAGGAATTTTATGTGATCCTTATGTAGCCACCATATATTGCTGAATTTATTCAAATTCTACATGTAATACTCAATGTAGACTGACATTTCCTTGTTGTTTTGTCAAGTCAGGTCTCCCTCCACTGCCACTCCTTTGGATGGCTGACACCAGCCTTGGCTCATTTGTAAAAGGGGGAAAATGAATATATTTGGTTGTTTGGCTTTGTGACTGTGCTTCTCATCATAAATAGCAGACTCTGAGTCCTGACTGTCTGTTTGAAAGACATGACATGAAATGCCACGAAAGAAAGCACTTGGGAACTGTGCCTATTCTATGACTGAGAGCCGGTGCAGAATGGGGGTGTTGCCTTGAATTTACTGGGCAGAAGGAAAGACAACCACCTCTACTATGAAAAAACACATTGAAATAAGAAAATCCCTCACTGCTGAGATTTCAAGACTTGGAGTATTTAATCGCTCCTTCTTAGTAATCAAAGCTTGTAATATAAATCAGTTACTGGGTGATCATTCCTGCAAGCAAAGGAGCTTGCAAAACAGAAGCCTCAAAAAATATTTGTATGGAATGAGGCAGTAGCAAACACCATCAAAACCAAAAAAAATGTTAACAAATAAACAGATACCAGCATATAACTGGGTACTGACAACAATCAATAGATAAATTTATTCTGCATTTGGACAAAGAAATGAGTTTTAGGTGATGATAAACTACTTTTCATTTTACAGAATGGATTAGTCACACTGTTGAGCCATTCTATGTTAGTAAGTCTAGGAAACTTTCATCTGAGGGTTCTCCAGGAACCACTTTCAACCACTAATGCTCCTTTCCATTAAGTCTTGGGATGCTGAGGAAGAACTAGGCAACTGATAGAAAACTAATGAGTTGATAATGTGCACATAAACACATAAACAGGATGAGGCATGTAATTACAGGCTTATCAGCCTCAAAAAAAAAAAAAAAAAAAAAAAGGCATACTACAAAACCCAAATTATAAAGAATCAAAAAATTCAAAGTGATAATAAAATGACTCTCTAATTGTGAGCAGATTTCAATAAACACTACTGAAGCACTCTGTTTTCCTCACAGGAAAATGAGAAGAGTAATAGAGAGAGGCACATTCTGTAACTGACAATATGTGTACATGAAGTTTTAATGAAGTTTCAAGGAAAACACTATATCAATATAGCAGCTAATATTTGCATTGAAATCAGACATCCTGGAGCTCCATATATATTTTTTCTTCAGATGACTTGTTACCCTGTAGAGGGGCTTTCAGTGGTCCACAGAAAGGGATTACTGCTCCCTCTCTTCAACAATTTTAGCACTGAAATAAAACAACCCACAAAATCACATCAAAGAAATTATATTTGAAGGGAATAATAATTAAGACTGATGACTGGTAAAAATGATACAATAGCTTGGTAAACACATATATTCAGATTATATTCACCTAATGAATGGTCTAATGAAAGTGAAGAAGCCAGAAAAAAAATTATGAAGTCACTGGTTCTCCCCTAAGAATCGGTAGGGCATAAAGCTTTCAGCAGAATATTGTAATCCAATTTCTTTTGGATATATGTATGGGTAAGACTGAGTTTGGAGGAAAAAAATTTGAGTCCCTTTCTGACAGTGCTGAAGTCCTCCCAGAAATCTGTGCCCAACTCTAACAGCTCTGATTCAGAAAGATGATGCTGCATCAGGGCTAGTTCAGAAGAAAGCCACAGATGAATACAGGACTGCAAAAGACCCTTAGCAGAGGAGGAAAATGGAGATCAACATATGTAGGTAATCAAAGAAGAGTATCTGTATCTGTAACTCCCTTTGTGGGAACAATATGCAAAATAAATTCCACAGGAAAAAATTGGGGTGAAGATACACCCAAAAAATAATAACAAAAATTTTTAAATTCAGGAAATAGAGTATTACTTTTTTGTAGCACATCATTATAATTAAACCTTCCTTTAAGTGTAACACAAACATCGGGACGTTTTGTTGGTAAAAATACTAAACTATTACTAACAGTAGCAGTTTACACTTCATTTCTATAAAGCACACATAGTGTAAATGAAATAAATTTAATTTAATTTTCTTCCAATATTTTGTCTGTTTGAAACCTTGAAGGCTTTATTTTAGTTGCCACTATTTGACCATCAAGACTGATTTTTTTCAAGGACAACCCCAATATGCAGGAACTGGGTTTTTAAAATATATATTTTCCTGTTTTGTTGAAACTGGATGAAAAAATACCTAATTAAAAAAAAAAAAAAATAAAAGAAAGAAAACCAAAGTAGCAGAATTTTAAATAGATAGGAAAGAAAACAAATACTGTACTCAGTTTGAAAAGTTTACTAGTGTAAGAAAGGATATATTTATTTCTGAGTAAATAGACATAGAGTTAAGGTTAAAGGCCAATACAGTTTTTTTTAATACTTTGATACAGCTGAGCACCAAAAATTGTATAAAGGAATCTAAATTTAGACCTGTCTGTTATCCAGAAAGTGAGACATGGAGAAATCTCTATTTGTTTTAGAGATGTTTGATATCTAGCATTTCAATGAAAAATGTAACAGCAGCTACATAAAGTGGATTTGGCATATTTGTCCTATATTTTGTGAAAGAGATGGATTTAGCTCCTCCATTTTTTTGACAAAAAAGTGAGATCTTTGCCAAGTCTTGTCCAATATTTCCTTTCAATCACTTGTGTAGCTCCTCAAGCACAGTGACAAAACAAATGGTTTCACAGGGTTCCAATTTCAGAGCTACTGCCTGTAATTACATGACTTTCTCAGTTAACTCTAAAGCTACTCATACTTATCCAGGTAATATTTGTTCAGTTTTAATAAGGCTTATACAAACCTTCGTGTCAATCTAAGCTGTGGAAAACTCTGTTTCTCAGCACTGATATTTTGTGAAGAAGGGCAGTTTTCTTCCTTTGTTTACCTAAAGCTGGAAGGATATCACTCTAGAGTCCACCCTCAGTGCCTGAGATGAATTTGAGGTCAAATTACTAATACGTGTGGGAATTTAGGGTGGCATTTGCTCAGTGCACAGTAGGAATCAAGTAACTAAGGCAGATCTGGACACACTGGTATCTCAGGAATCTGCATGGCTAAATACATTAAGTATTACTGTTATAAAATAGCTTGGCATGTATTTTTGTGGGCAGGATTACACATACCCTAAGAAGTATATTTTTTCTCCTAATTTTACTTTTAAACAAAACTATTTAACATTCTTTTCTAATCCAATAAACCTGAAAATGTACACTGTCAGCAAGGAAATGATTGACAGGAAAATATATTTTAAATAAGTTTTCCTAGTTAATATTGTCATTCTGAATTCACTGTTACAGTTTGTGAATTTCTAATTTACTACCAGTTTGCAGTATCCTAGACTGGATTTCTGTTTTGCTGCTCCTGCTACCTTTTGGTAGGAAGACCAGCTGCAGCAGCTGGCTCAGTATTATCAATTTTAATTAATAACTTCATTTTATGATGCATCACAGATTTTTTCCACAGGAAAAGAAAAAAAAAAAAACAAAACAAGCACGAATAAATGATTTGTTACATCACACTATGTAAATATCGACACTTTAGCTTTTTTGCTCTGTGGGTGTCATTCTTTTCAGATGTTAGCTGGGAGGATCTGGCTGACTTTTATTTTATTTCAGTTTTTAGAGTTCACTATATCTGGCTGCCACAAAATGTACAAGAACAATAAAAAATAAAGGAGGAACTTTACATGGAAACTTTATTTTGGTGTTACAAATAACTAGTCTCTCTCACCTCATATATTCATGTGGATTCTGTATGAATTAGATCAACACCTAGGGCATATAAATCCTGTGCCATAAAATAGGTATTGCACGGCTGTCAGTCCTGCATATTACAGCACCCCTCAGTATGAACCCTCTGAATATCAGCCTGAGGTCTGAGCAGGCAACTCGACGGAATGCTGATAAACAAAAAATAAAGGCACATACTGTAATTAATAGCTCTATAACCTGACTAATGTCTGTATATAATACTTGTGCATTATAAACCTCCTGGGGTCATCAGCAAGAAATAATCCAGTCCCCAAAACTCACTAGTCCTTGAGAAGCTGCTGTCCTGCAGTCCTTTTCAGAGCAGCTTCCTTGACACCAACATTTGGGCTGTAACTGGCAGAATGGGAAATCATAGTTTGGAAGAGGCATTAGGCTGGAAAAAGAAATTCTAAAGATCATCAGGTTCAATCATTAACCCATCACTGCCATGTCCACAAGAGCCACATCTAAACATTCTTTGAACACTTCGAGGATGGTGATTACACCACTTCCCTAGGCAGCCTGTCCCAATATTCAACAACCTTCTCAGTGAAGAAATTTTTCTTAACATGCAATTTAAACCTCCCCTGGCACGACTTGAAGCTGTTTCCTCTAGTCCTGTCACTGGCTGCCTGGGAGAAGAAACAAATACCTACCCGGCTACAGCCTCCTTCCAGGGAGTTGTAGAGAGTGCTAAGATCTCCCTTGAGCATCCTGTTCTCCAGAATAAACACCCCAGCTCCAAACTCCAATTCCAGACCTTTCACCAGCCTTGTTGCCCTCCTCTGGACACTCTCCAGCACTTCCACCACAACTATGCCTATGACAAACTGGTTCAGTTTTGGTATTTCCTGTGAGTGATTTGTGCCTCTTCGCAGGTAGCTCTTGTTCCTACTCATCCTCCTATTTTTTTTTCCTAACACCTCTAAGCCCCTCTGGCAGATTTGCAGATGTGCTTGTTCCCTATGGAGGACATTTAATGATAATCATATGCTATCTCAGTTTTAAATCATGTACCACTGAGAGCTGGTCCAAAGGCACACCATTTCAGTCAGAAGCACATTTGTACGGACTGACAGGAAACGCTGGATTTTTCATGTCCTAGTTTTTATGCTTACATTTTAGCCATAGTTAATGGTGCACTGATACAGTTAAACATTTCCTGATTCAGTTTTTCATGTTTCTTAAAACGTTGCTTTTGTACAAACCATACATACATGAGATTATTTTTGAAAGAAATCTCCGATCTCTTTAATAAAGCTGTCCAGGGAAATACAAAAGTAAAAAGCCATTTCATTCTGTGAGGGAAAAAAGGAGCCATACCATAGGATCTTCAGCCTATCCACATTTATACTACTACTCAATACTCTAATCTAGACATTTTTATATAAGCAAAAGGTAAATGTACCTTTGAAAGAAATACTAAGGTTTTCAAAATAGGAGATCTGAATTTTGTTACCTAATGATAAAAACAATAAATTCATGATAAATGTCAATACGGTGCAGACAAATATTTTCATCCCACTCAGTGCCTTTTGTATTCTCTGAAACTAAATTGCAATTCCAAAAATCGTATAGACCCTCTTTCTGAGACTAAAAATTGACTAGACTTGAAGTGCCTGCTTAGGCAGCTGAACATTGTGGAAAAATAATACAACGCAGCAGTAAAACTAAAATATCTACACTAAGTTTAGCAGAGACAATCACAAGAAAAATCAGGCAGCAAAATGAGGGTTCATTTTGGAAAACAAAGTTCAGAAGAAAGAAAAAATAGGTTTGAAATACATTGCAATATATCACAAACTTACATCTTTTACCCTGGATTTTTCAGCTGCTGAAGCTGAGGCATGAACAAGGGTTATCAACAAAACTCTGAGAGCTACTGTAAGTTATGAAATCTCATTCTTCATCTAAACTAGTTCACTGATAAATCCTAAGACTTTAGCTGAACAATCGAAGCTTCACAGAATGACAGAATTGTTAGGGTTGGAAGGGACCTCTGGAGATCATCCAGTCAACCCCCCCTGCATCAAGGCAGGGTCACCTGGAGCAGGTGACACAGGAAAACACACAGGCGCACTTGGAATGTCTCCAGAGAGGGAGAATCCATGCCTTCCCTGGGAAGCCTGTTCCAGTGCTCTGACATCCTCAACGCTCTCACATCTCATGCTGAGGTGGAACTTGTTGTGCTTTGGTTTATGGCCACTACACCACATGTCCTCACCAGCTGAGCTCTCTTTGTGTCTCACACATGGGGGGAACTGGCTATTGCTGCACTCAGCACACGCAGAAGCACAAAGTAGGTAATGGCACCTGCACATGCCATGTGTCATTTTATGTCATATCATTCCCTTGAGATTAGGAAGAGGTGAAGGGGAGAGGGTGTTTCTTGAAACCTGACTCATGAAAGACAAAGGGCATGGGGGTTTTTTGTACAGGTAAACAATATCCTCAACATAATTTTTAAAGAATATTTCACTTTTAAAGTCTAGGTTTGGCCACTCTTATTTGAAATATACACAAGTTAAATGTCAAGTGTTCAGGGGCTGACCCTTTGCTTGAGAATGTTACTACAGCACAACTTACAGTGAACATTATTGATATCACTAAGCTTGGATGCCAACCTCAGAAAAATCAGAACACAAAGTTAATATCAGAAAATATTAGTAAGTGAAAGGAATTCCATCTAGTTAAATATTCAAGAATCCTTACGAAATTCTTTTCCCCAGAATTTCCTTTTCGATTTACTCATCAGTCTTGCCTGATTAACTAGCTCATAAAATAAAGAAGCAAATAACATTAAAAAAAAAAAAAAAAATCGGAGGATTTATCAGAGAATTGCTTAAACTTGAAATATATCTAGGGAGTTAAGGTTACTTTCAAATTTTTCAAAACTATTCAACATATTTCTTATTTTCATATTTCCTCCATATAAGAATGTCTTTCTAGATGAACAGGCCGTTCCTTCCAAGATTTTCTGTTATTATGTCGTTCATGTCCATTTTTCTTTCTTCCCAAATTTTTGAAAGTGGTTTTGGTAGTTTTCAAATGTCTCATCTTGGTAGACGATTTTTCTATGAGGGATAAAATCAATATTTCCCGATATTTTCTTATCAGTTTCTTCAAGAAACTGTCATCTCAACTGCTGCCCAAAGTTTTTTCCTCTTAACTGTGTCATGTATCTATTATTTACCAAGACAGATAGGCAGAGATGGACATACATATGTGTGGAACTGGAAGCACTTCTCAACTAGAAAGGTTTGTGAAAGAAAAAAAACAACAGTATCTATCATATATGCCTTCTTTGGACTAATCCAATAAACTGTAAGAAATACGATAGGTTTGTCTTTTTTTTTTTAATAAAATTCACCAAACTAAGCACATACATTTGGCCTACTAAGAAAAATGACAACAAAATTGTTCACAAGCAATTAAACTTTGTCATTCTTTCTTCATTGAGTAAGCAGTGGGCTATTTTCATCATTTTGTAAATGACATTGAAATGGGAAGCTTGTCATTTTATTACTAGGTTTTGGGGGGTTTTTTTGTTTTTTTTTTTGTTTTTTTTGCTTTGATTAGAAAACAGCAGCTCATTAGCTCCTCTTCCTGTACACGTCCCCATCATCACTCTGAAGAATACCAGCACTTGAAACAGGTTTTTTTTTTTTTTTTTTCCCCTCTAACTCAAGTGCATTTTTGCCTTTGGACTTTACACAAAATTAATTATAATTTTCCCTTCTAATCTCTAGTACATCATTAGGACTCTAAGACTCAGAATCTGTTTTCTCTAACAAATGGCTAAATGCCAAACACCAGTGGCATTTTAAAATGGAGCTGAGTAAGTGCAGCAAAATACATTCTCCTTCCCTGGCATTACCCTTTGTTTTATCCTCGTGTCTCTGAGAATGTCCTCTAGAATGACTTTGCTCACATTAACTTTTTCTCTGATTAGGAAAGAAGGAAGTATTTTAATAAAATAAGAGATTTCACAAGGGGGCATATGGAAAACCCAAGAGTATGCACAGACAAAGAGACACTCATCCAAGTGTTATGGTCAGCCAGTGATCACTTAGGATTCCCATCCCCATCGTCTACTTTAACTTACGCATCTACTTTTTTCACCTTTCAAAAATAATCCAACAGAAATGAGCTCTGAAACATTCCTTCAGGGCAGCTCAATATTACAGGAAGTCTCAGAAAAGAATGACAAAGTTGAGGGAGCCTTACAGGGCTCTGTCTTTAGATATTTCTCTTTTATGAGCCACCACCTCAACACTTCTACTTTGTGAAAAGCTGCTGAACTACAGCATGAAGCTGTGATCCCTGGGCTATTCCTTAAATCTTTTTGCTCTCTCCTTTTTGGTGCTGGGAGCTGAAGAAAGGAGGAAAAAAGGGACTGTATAGAGAGGAATTTAGCTCATGGGCCACAGCCTTATTTGGATTTACAGCTAAGAATATCTGCACACTGAAGGAGAGTGACATGATGGAAGGCTCTAGAACTTTGCAAAGCTTTTTCTCACAGCAAGGAGCATACCTCTTTCAGTAGTTGCATCAAATCAAAAGGAAAGCTCCAGAGAATTCAGGAGATCCTCCCCAAGTGGCAAACCAGTAGCACATTTTAGCCAAGGACAGGGACCTAAAAGCTGACACAGCTAGTAGGTTTGGATGAACACCTAATACGTATTGATCAGACAAACAGACAAGTGTGCATTGTGCATGACACTCAGAAAGTAATGGGGTTTAGAAGGGCCAAGGAATCTTTTAAGCAAATAATTACTTATAAAAGGAATAAGCTTTTTCTCATCACCGTATTCCCCCCAAAAGAATGTGTAATCTGGCCAGATATTGATTTGTTAGCAATGCCAAGGGATAAAGTCTTTAACGCTGTTACAGAATTTTTATACAGCATCTGTTGACCCTCTGTGCTCTTTACTCTGGTTAATAGAATTAAAACACTGTGCAATTCAAATAAACTGGAGGAATCAGAAAAGGTTAAGGGGGTTTGCCAGTAAGTATTAAGGGTTTGTTTTTCATTTATTTTATCCAAGAAATCAAAACTGACATATTCAGAAGGAAATATCTGGGATGTTGAATACACAAAAGAAAGAAAGCATGAAGAACAAGTAAACAAGGTCTGAGGAAGTCACATAAATAGCAACTTGTCAATGACAATTAAAACCTAATTATTCCTGATAACAGTACTGCTCTTCCTCAAGGGTATAAAGAACACTTAATTTGCATTCTAAACATGAGTTAAAATATAACTTACATACACTCTGTAGGAATAAAGAATGCATAGATTGTTCAGACCACTGATGAAAAATGTAAACAGAGAGTAAAAATAATACATGGAAGAGAAAAAGTGAAAATCAAACAAACAGTAACCCAAGTGCCACCTTAAATTACACACTATGAAACCCTATTCAAGTCAGCATGAATATAAGCAAAAGAAAAATACTTTGCCACAGATATATGCTTTGATCTAATTTTGAAAATATAAGACATTCAAAGTTTGCATAAGCACACAATGCTCCATATATACACATTTCCATTCAGAAATTTCCACCCAAATTGGGAGGGAGGAAAAAAAAAATAATAATAATAAAAAAATCTAAGGAACATTCTGCTCTTAGATCACACTGATAAATGCTTTCATTAACTTTAGTCTCAACAAGGTTAATTTAAATGATACCCAACAGCACCAAGATCTGCCTTATTAAAAGGACAGCAATAACCTAAAATAATGCTGTATTTATTAGAAAACTAAGTTTGTTTTGTTGGTTTGCTTTTGATTAGGAGAAACAGATTTATATTCATAATGTTTATAAATGCCCAAAACAATTGTATTAAAACTGCTAGGTGCTATTTGCCTTTCATCATCACCCTTTTCCTTAATTGTCTCCAACATAGTGGAATTCCTGCTTGCTCTGTTGCTCCTGACCATTGTCAGACATAAAATATAAAACTTAATTTATATTTTTAAACAGTATGATTGAAAGAAAGTATTTAAAAATGCAAAGAGTAGAAGAAGAGGCATGCAATGTTTGATTATTATCTACTTTAAAGTATGACTCATCAAATCCCACTTCAGTTTTTTTGGGACTATATCAATGCCAAATGACCATGTCAAGGTTTCTATCATCTGAATTTTTCTTAGGAAACATTCTATGTTTATTCTTTTCTTTGTTAAAAACACATTATATTCAGATCACTGATAGAGAAGAGATTCACTTAATATTTCAACTAAATGACAGGATCCAGATCCATAGATCATGAGGACCTATATATTTCAAATCTGAGAGATGAAGTTCTTAAAATTATTATTGATCAAAAAATTTAGGTGAAAAGCTAAATCATAGGCTTTAAGCCTCTCCAGGGTTTTTAAGAGCAAACTATCAAGGTTCCTAGAAACTACTTCTTGACATACTTACAGGAATCCCATTTTCAGGCATTTGCTTGCAAAGCAAGCTCTCCCCAAGGAAGCACAGAGGGGCTGCTCTCCCACGTATGATACTTCAGACGCATAATCCAACTGGAATTTTCAGCAGACAAATGACATCTACTGTGCTTTCAAAGCAGAAGGTTGCTTCTCCACCTAGTGAAAAAACCCCTATCTTTACCTCTGATAAGGGTTCAAAAGACAACTTCTTCCTTCATTATTTGGGGTGGGGTAGAATTAATTTTCTTCACAGTGGCTGGTATGGGGCTGTGTTTTATATTTTTGTGTTTGAGCTGGAAACACTGTTGGTAACACAAGGATGTTTTCCTTACTGCTGAGCAAGTTTACACACTGCCAAGGCCTTTTCTGGTCATCACACAATCCTAACAACAAGCGGGCTGAGAGTGCACAAGAAGTTGGGAGGAGGCACAACTTGGACAATTGATCCCAGCTCTGAGCCCTTCTTTTCTGGAGATGGCTGAAGACCTGTCTGTCCTTGGGAAGGACTGGATGAATCCCTTGTTTTGCTTTGCCTGCAGACATCTGCTTCATGTCTGTCTGTTTATCTCAATTCATGAGCTTTCACTTTTGCCCTCTGATTCTCCCTGCCCCCACTCTCACTGAGATGGAGTGAATGCCTGTCTGTGTAGGGCTGAGGTGCTGGCTGGGGTAAAACCATGGTGGTTGTCACTCTTCCTGATGTTTTTCTGATCCCCTTCTAGGCCCTAGTGTGTCCTGGACTCAAATCTATTTAGCTAAAGGCACAGACTATCAATACAGAAGTCTGTTCCGTATTTCTCTCAGTATAGAAGGAAGCATGCTGCCCAACAGTTTTTCTAAATATCTGAAAAGATACAGGGTGGATTCCAAGAACTTTGGTTAAAGAATTAGACCACTGCAAGTAAAACTGTGTGCTTGTGTAACTTACACTATCATGTTGCACAATTAACCATCGTAATTAATGC